>NC_141873.1:363042153-363669930 GCF_056163025.1 Triticum urartu | reverse complement strand
GTGCCCCGACACGTGGGAGATATAGCCGCATTGTGGGTGTTACACCTTCTTATTATCAGGTGGAGCAAGCACTGGGGCAGAAGTCAACTTGTCTTTGAGTGCCTGGAAACTTTCCTGACACTTGTCTGTCCATTGGAACTTGACGCCCTTATGCAACAGGTTAGTCAGAGGCCTGGCGATCTTGGAGAAGTTCTCGACGAATCGACGGCAATAGCTGGCGAGACCAAGAAAACTTCTGACTTGCTTGACATTCTTCGGAGGAGTCCAATCAAGAATAGCCTGAACTCGTTCAGGGTTGATGGCAATACCATTCTTAGATATGACATGCCCAAGATAGGTTACTTCGGGTAGCCAAAATTCACATTTGGAGAACTTGGCATATAGTTGATGCTCTCGTAGCTTTCCAGCACAAGTCGAAGATGTTCAGCATGCTCTTCTTTGTTCTTGGAAAATACAAGGATATCATCCAGATAAACCACGACGAACTTGTCGAGGTAATCCATGAATATATAGTTCATCAGGCGAGAGAAGGTGGCTGGAGCATTGGTTAAGCCGAAAGACATGACGGTGTACTCGTATGATCCATATCGAGTCACAATGGCGGTCTTTGGGATATCCTTTTCACGAACACGGATCTGGTGGTAACCCAACCTCAAGAGAGTTTGGAGAACACTGATGAACCAACCAATTGATCATACAGATCATTGACCCGAGGGAGGGGATATTTGTTCTGAATGATGGCTTGGTTAATAGGACGATAATCTTGGACCAATCGGTTTGTCCCATCCTTCTTCTTAACAAAGAGAGAAGGTGCTCCCCAAGGAGAGAAACTAGGGCGAATGAAACCTTTGCGAAGAGATTTGTCGACTTCCTCCTTAAGCTCAATGAGTTCATGCGGCGGCATCTTGTAGGGTCGTTTGGCTATAGGGGTGGTACTTGGTTTCAAGTCGATGATGAATTCGATACTCTAGGAGGGGGAATCCCTGGAAGTTCTTCCAGAAAGATGTCTTGGAATTCGCAAATGACGGGAATGTTTCCAATGCCCTCAAGTGGTGCAGCGTTCAATGCATTCAAGGCATAAAGCCATGCCTCGGCATTTTGAACCAGATGAGCCTGGTAAGTAACTATTTCATCAGAAGGGTGTAGCAGATGTACGGTCTTAGTGGCGCAAACTATAGAAGCAGTATGCGCTTTCAACCAATCCATCCCTAGAATGAGGTCAATGCTACAAGACTTCAGTACGATGGGAGAGACAAGGAATTCTAGTCCTTCGATTTCAACGGGGACGTCGTTGCAAATCATGGAGGTCCGACATTGGCCCGCGGGGGTGTGTACTAATAGTGAAGCGTTCATGTCTTCGCTTTTAATGCCATGCATGAATGCAAAATCCTCTGACATGAATGAGTGTGATGCACATGTATCAAATAAAACGGATGCTGGTACTGAATTTATGCGGAGTGTACCCATCACAGTAGCAGGCTGGTCTAGAACTCCATTGAGATCAACGTGGTTGGCATGAACACGACCATAAGACTTGGCATTGTTGTTGCGGGGCTGGTTGCTTCCACGGCCAGTTGCTGGGAGGGCCAGTTGATTCTGGTTCTGGTTGCATTCCCTAGCACGGTGTCCTGGTTGACCACACCTGAAGCACATACCATTATTGGGAGTGGGAACAGGAGCTCGGGGTGGTGGAGCTGGAAGTCTTGGCTGCCTAGTTGGTGGGGGAGGCAAACGCGATGTAGCATAGGATTGCCTTGGAGCAGGTGCAGTTGGCTGGTACAAGTTGTTGGGAATCCATATCCTACACTTCTGCGAGGACGGGCCTGAAGAAGAGCCCGTGTCATGGTTGCGCCTGTGAGAGCTCTGGTGTTCCTGCAGACCAGTTTTGACATTGATGGCCTTGTTCACCAAGGTGGCGAAATCAGCAAAGTCATGCACTAGAAGTGCGAGCTTGATGTCAGCTTGAAGGCCATCACGAAACTTCTCCTATGTGCGTGCATCAGTTGCAATGTCTTCTTCTTCTTCTTCTTCTTCTTCTTCTTCTTCTTCTTCAGCATAGCGGGATAAATCCAGAAATTCCCGCTAATAAGCTTCCACAATTTTGTTGCCTTGGGTGAGGTTGCGGAACTCACGCTTCTTCTTGTCCATGACTCCCTGAGGAATGAAGTGGGCACGGAAAGCAGCTTGGAAGTCTGGCCAGGTGATGATTGTTCCAACCGGCAGAGTACGCCTGTGGCTGTCCCACCATTGAGCAGCGGGTCCCTTCAAGAAGAAGGAAGCAAAGGTGACATAGCTGGCAGGGGCTACATCAGCAGACTCCATCTCATAGGTGATGTCACGGAGACAGTCATCAGCATCCAGAGGCTGAGTTGAACTGCGGTAGACGGTTGGGTTGAGGCGCATGAAATCCTGCAGAGTCACTTGGTCTGGCTGCTGGTTCATATTGGGGCGAGGAAACTGAGCCATCATATTTTCCATTAACTGGCGGTTCAGCTCGAACTGTTGGATCATACCAGCCATGTACTCAAGCGGTGGTGGGGCATTGCCACCATGACCATGACCACCTGGTCTAACCATCCTGCTAAAATATAACAGGGGTAGTTCAGCATTGAGAAATTTGCAAAGACAAACATCATTCATGATGAAGCATGGACAATGAAAGAAGCACGATAGATACTACATAGTAGTCGGCATATCTTACAAAAGGGATCATGCATAGAGTTTGGTACACATAGTTCGGTACATAGACTAAGAACATCATAGGCGGCACATAGGCTCACGACGAATGCATCTAACACTAACAAGCAAGCCTACATCAGTCCCAGGAGGAACTGTGGAGGTAGGTGTAGCCTGACAGCTGGTAGTGACGCGACGGGAAGTCCTCCATGTCAGTAGCCTGGGGTCCGCGGATACTCTGGTGCAGAACCCGATGCTCAGGTGGTAGAAGAGGAACAAGTGCGGGAGAGTAGCCTCCCACATCCAGCCAGCCGACACCCTGGGGCATCACGGTCCTGGCTGGTTAGACCGCAGATCGCGACAGATCACCAGATCGGACAAGGGGGTGCAACAACGTCAGAGCACGGTAAAGGTGCTTACAGGTGGTGTACAACTCATGGCGAAGAGCTTGGTTAGCTCTATCCAGCCCATCAACATGCAGAACCAGGTTCTGATGGTAGAAGGGCTCTCGGGTGATGGTGGAGTAGGCAGCAGTGTAGTATCCCTCCACTCCAACATCGGATGCGATAGCAATGTGCCTGAAAGGGGAGGTGTCCAACTCCCTATACTCTCCAAGAAGACGTGTCAGAGCAGCATAAGCAGCATCGTGGACTGCCATGTCGATAGTCACTCCAACACCATGAGCAGTGTGTAGCACAGTAGTGGAGTCATACTCCCGAGAGTAGAGGTGGACGATGGCACGGTACTGCTCCTGGTTAAAGTCCTGGTACTGCTCGTACACGGTGTACTCAGGGTGCCAGCGATAACCCAGATAGGTCATCATCTCAGCTAACACAATAGGTGATCCTGACACACCCATGGCCGTCGTGTAGCGCATGACCAGCCTCGTGGGTTCCATCTGAAAACAAAGTTGTTTCAAAGGAGTCAAATGACAGTGTGGATATTGTTCAAAATACTACTCTAAGGAATAACTAGGGCTTATCAAACTTTGGGGTGAATGTGGTCATGGGATCCTAATGTTAGACTTGGCAAATTCATTTAACCCGAGTAGAAGAGAGTTCAGAGTCCCAGAGTAAAGATCTAGGAGTAAAAGATCCTAATACCACCCAAATGGCGACGTGGGCCTGTAAGACACACAACCATGTTAGTAAAAGTTTTGTAATGTCTAGACTTTACTTCGGCCAAGGAGTGTGGAAGGGGATTCCTACAGGTAGTCGGCTCTGATACCAACTTGTGACACCCCCGATTCAATCATACACTAATCATACATGCAAACGTGTACAATCAAGATCAGAGACTCACGGGAAGATATCACAACACAACTCTAGAAATAAAATAAGTCATACAAGCATCATATTACAAGCCAGGGGCCTCGAGGGCTCGAATACAAGAGCTTGATCATAGATGAGTCAGTGGAAGCAATAATATCTGAGTACAGACATAAGTTAAACAAGTTTGCCTTAAGAACGCTAGCACAAACTAGGATACAGATCGAAAGAGGCGCATGCCTCCTGCCTGGGATCCTCCTAAACTACTCCTCGTCATTTTCAACGGCCTGCACATAGTAGTAGGCACCTCCAGTGTAGTAGGAGTCATCGTCGAAGGTGGCGTCTGGCTCCTGGTCTCCAATGTCTGGTCGCAACAACCGGGTATAGAAAGGGGAAAAAGGGGGAGCAAAGCAACCCTGAGTACTCATCCAAAGTACTCACAAGCAAGGAGCTACACTACATATGCATTGGTATCAATGAAAGGGATAGTATATGTGGACTGAACTGCAGAATGCCGGAATAAGAGGGGGATAGCTAGTCCTATCAAAGACTACACTTCTGGCAGCCTCCATCTTGAAGCAGAAGAAGAGAGTAGATGGTAAGTTAACTAAGTATCAACGCATAGCATAATCCTACCCGACGATCCTCCCCTCGTCGCCCTGTGAAAGAGCGATCACCGGGTTGTATTTGGCACTTGGAAGGGTGTGTTTTATTAAGTGTCCAGTTCTAGTTGTCATAAGGTCAAGGTACAACTCCGGGTCGTCCTTTTACCAAGGGACACGACTATTCAAATAGATAAACTTCCCTGCAGGGGTGCACCACATTTCCCAACACGCTCGATCCCCTTTGGCCGAACACACGTTCCTGGGTCATGCCCGGCCTCGGATGATCAACACGTTGCAGCCCTACCTAGGCATAACAGAGAGGTTAGCACGCCGATCTAAATCCTACGGTGCAGGGGTCTGGGCCCATCACCCATTGCACACCTGCACGTTGCGAGGGCGGCCGGAAACAGACCTAGCCTCCCTAATACAAGAGCAGGCGTTCTAGTCCAATCCGGCGCGTGCCGCTCAGTCACTGACGTCAAGAAGGCTTCGGATGATACCACAATGTCAAGTGCCCATAACTGTTCCCGCGTAGTTGGTTAGTGCGTATAGGCCAGTGGCCAGACTTAGATCAAATAACAAGATCTCGTTAAGCGTGTTAATTGAATTAACCGCGGATGCCGACCAGGGCCAGGCCCACCTCTCTCCTAGGTGGTCTCAACCTACCCTATCGCTCCACCACAAAGGTTCACTCAAAGGGCTATCAGGACAAACGTCCTTTCGGTCCCAAACCGTGAATCACTCGCAGGTACTCCACGAGCCGATCCGACTTTGTCACCACAAGTATCATATATTATGTATAAAAGTATATACCCGTGATCACCTCCCGAGTGATCACGGCCCGATAGTATAGCATGGCAGACGGACAAGAATGTAGGGCCACTGATGGAATACTAGCATCCTATACTAAGCATTTAGGATTGCAAGTAAAGGTAACAATAGTAGTAGCAAGGACATGCTATGCATCAGAATAGGATTAACGGAAAGCAGTAACATTATAAACTACTCTAATGCAAGTAGTAGAGAGAAGAATAGGCGATATCTAGTGATCAAGGGGGGGGGGCTTGCCTGGTTGCTCTGGCAAGTAGGGGTCGTCAACAACGTAGTCGATCGGGGCACCAGCAGCGGCGTCAGTCTTGTAGTCTACCGGAGAGAAGAGGGAGAAGAACCAATGAATACAATGTAAATAGATGCATATCGATGCATGACATGACAAGTAACGGTGCTAGGTGTGCCCTAACGCAGTAGGAGGTGATACCGACGAAGGGGGAAAACAACTGGGAAAGTATTCCCGGTGTTTCGCGTTTTCGGACAGACGAACCGGAGGGGAAAGTTGCGTGTTCGCTATGCTAGGGATGTGTGGCGGACGAACGGGCTGCGTATTCGGATTCGTCTCGTCGTTCTGAGCAACTTTCATGTACAAAGTTTTTCCATCCGAGCTACGGTTTATTTTATATTAATTTTAAAAGATTTAAATCATTTTTAGGATTTATTTAATTATTTTAAATCAACATTATACAGAATAGTGTTTGCTGACGTCATCATGACATGAGCAGTCAACGGGGCGTTGACTGGGTCAAACTGACGTGTGGGTCCCACATGTCATAGGCTGAAGACTAACTATTTGTTAACATTTAATTAGCAGGCTAATTAGAGTTAATTAGTTAACTAAACAATGTTAATTAAACACGATTAATAAATTAATTTAATAATAATATTATTATTTTTAATCTTTTTTTATAAATCGTTTTAGGAGGGTGGGGCCCCCTAGTCATAGGCCCATGGGCGCTAACGGGTGATGGGTCACGGGTGTCGGGCGGCGGTTGCGGGCACACATGCGAGGGGTGGGCGCCGTGGGCGCAGCTCAGCACCGCGGGGCGCCGGCGGCCACGGCACCGGCTGGCGGCCGGAGCGGCGCAGAGGAAGCCGTGCGGGCAGAGCAGAGGCGAGGCCGAGGGTGTGCGGGCGGTCACCGGAGAAGTAGGGGGAGGGTGTCGGGGCCGGAGTGGGACGACGGGGGCAGAGCAGAGGCGAGGAGGGCTGCGAAGGGCGCGCACGTGAGCTGTGGGCTGCGCAGGTGAGCGCGGGTGCACGCGGCAGCGGGTGGGGTAGCAGCACTGCACGGCGAGCAGGGGAGGCCGACCGGTGACTACGGGCGGCCGGCCACGCGGGCACGCGTGCAGCGAGCACACGGGTGCAGGGGAGCGCATGGGGCGGGCGCGGTCGAGGCGCGACCATGGCGGGGCGAGCGCGTGACGATGGGCGCGTGCGAACTCGTCAGGACATGAGGAAAGAAGGGGAGCCTCACGAGGTAGATGTAGGGCAATCACAGGGGGGCTTGAGGTGGGCGACGGGGACGACGCGCGCAGGGGAGGCAGTCCGGCGGGGAAGGCTCGGCAAGGTGGCCTCCGGTGAGGTCCTCGGGCGGCGGCGACGTGCAGTCCAGTGGCAGGCGTCGGCGGGTCGTCGAGTGGCGACGGGGTCGTAGCCTCGATCCAGATCAGATCAGGAGGGGGGGGAGTGAGAGGGAGTAGGGGAAGTGGGGGTGACGGGTTAGGGTTTCGGGAGGGAGTGGGGATAAGGGAGTGGGGTGTGGGGTGGGCCGGCCGGCTGGGCCTTTGCCCAGTTGGGCCATAGATGGCCCAGTGGGGGGGGGGGCTCTGCCTTTTTTTCTTTTCACTTTTGTTTTCTTTTTTCTTTTTATTCTTTTACTTTTTATTTATTTCCTTTTTTGTTTTATTTCACTTTAAAATATTTAGGCATTTTCTAAAAAATGTTTTCTCCACAATAATTACCAGTGCAATATTTGGCACCAACCGAACATTTTTGTTTCAATGTTAGAAAATTTTGGTGGTTTGCCATATTTTGAATTTGATTTTTGAACCGGTTTTGAACTAACGAAAGATTATCAACTGTAATGGAGGTGACGTGGCATTATTAGCAGAGTTTCACTCTAGCTTAATCATCCGGGCGTTACAATAGTATTCGATGCAGTGTTGCCACTACATATAGTAACACAATCATAGCCGAAATGTGAGCCAAAACTCCGGTGGATCGTTTTCAGCGGAGTTCTTAGCATAACGTCGAGAAAGGTGATGAAGCCACATTTATGCACGTACAATGGCATAAAGTAGCAAGGCCATAGCACCAACAAGAAGTTGAAGCACCATGTAAGAATACAATACAAAATTTTGGCATAACCTCATTCACCCTTCAACTAAGTTCTTCTAGACAATTTAATCCACACGTGCTATCGAGTCTATCAAAATTAACAATATGGGGTTGAGTATCTCTAACATTATCTTCTCTACAAATTTTCTCAACACCCAAGTCTTTGAAGACTTTCTCTTGTTCATGGTTATTCTTGATTAAGATCACTTTCTTTTAAAACAGTCGCACGACAAGTCCGGGTTATCTAGATTAAATGGAACAAAGGCTACAAAATTATTTCATCTACTAGAATAAAACCTTTGTTTTAATTATCAAGACTTATTCCCAGTTGCACACATCACACTACTAAGTAATTCAAGTGCAAAAGGTGGGAGTCGTAGGACATACCTTCACGGTCATGAATTTACACACTTCTCTTCCTTAAGCTTGTGTTCCTCGTTGTCCGACGTAGATCAACTCCTCTGAAATATAAAAACAAGAATGCAAACAAAGTCCAAGGGCAAAAAGAAAATATCAAAGCAAAACTTATTCTATTTTTTGGGGTTTTTGAGAACCAACTTACAAAGGAAAAAATCACAAATGGCAAAAAGAAAAACAAAAGCAAAGTGTTGGAACAATCCAACACAAGTGTTTTTCAAGCTTAGTGAGCTAAAATACAAGCACATTAAAACTTGTAAATAACAATGCCGCCACATCTTGATGTAGACATGGTAGTGACCCTCCCCCAAGCTTAAACTTTTGCAAGCCTAAGCCGGTGAGATCACTGTGGCGGCGGCTGGTCGGGAGCCCATCCTTGGCTCCAGTTGGAGAAGCTCGTGTTCATGTAGACGGACGTGCTTCAAAGGGACTCGGCAAGGTTTATCATGTCAATTATGCATCTCCTTCCTGTGACATATAATGCAATTGACCATTTTCGATGGAGAAACGGTTAGGCATAGGAGTAGGTAACAAGTACTGTTGGGGATATAACTATTTGTGTAAGCCGCCCAGGAGGGGCCGGGTTACGCAAAGAGGGACTCATCAGAAGAAGCCCAAGATCAAGCATGAAGATGGCGGTTCAATAAAGGGTCTAAAGCCCACAGGCGACTTAAGGCCCATAGTGGTAAACCGCCATGATGGCATGACTTGTATCATAAGGTAGGATTAACTAGTCACCGAGTCGGAGACTGTCTATGAGCCGGCCGGGACTCTGTAGGCCGCAGGGCGTCAACCCGTGTATATAAGGGGACGATCCGTCGGCGGCTTAAGGGCAAGAAAACAACTGATCGAGAGCCAGGCATAGCGTATCTCGCTCCCTGGTCATCGAAACCTCAAGCAATACCAACCCAACTAGACGTAGGCCTTCCTTCACCGTAAGGGGCTGAACTAGTATAAACCTCTCGTGTCCTTTGTCCTGATTAACCCCTTTAAGCTTCCTAGTTGCGATGGCTCCATGACTAAGTCCTTGCAAGAGGACATCTGCCATGACAATTCCATGACATTTGGCGCCCACCGTGGGGCCAGCGCACGGTGGATTCGAGTTCTTGAAGGGCAACTTCGAAGGGCTCGAGGGATACGCAGTTGGCCGGATGACCAAGAGTCGTCGCGGCAAGATCTACATCAACGACAAAGGCTGGGGCCCTGACGCCGGTTCAATTGAGTACGGCTACCGGGTCCCCTTTGGTGGAATTCACGTCTTCATCGGCCGGATTGGTGAGCCGGGCCCTGAGCCGGACAGCTGCACCGACCTCGTCGAGACGGCTCAGCGTGCGAAACCCGCCCGAGCTCAACCCGTCGTGAAGCGTGCCTTTGTGGGTTGCATCCGTGGAGGTGAACTTCCTGAAGGATCGGAAGGTGATGGTGAGCCGGCCGTCCTCTCTGACGATAATTCATCCGCCGACTCAACAGATTCGTTGTATCAAGTTCAAGATGGCGTGCTTGGGGGCTGTTCCGATGGAAGCACTATTCCGGACCTCTCAGAGTTGCCAAACCGGGCAGGAGTCTTCATGGCTGGTATTCAACCCGGCTAAAATTCTACGGCTTCAGCGGCGATAACGTCCGGGTTAGGAGCAGCCGGGGCAGGAGGCCCTGTGCGCTCACCGGCTCAGGTGCTGATGGATCTCATGGATAAGCTTACAGCTTTGTTAACTGTTACAGTCATCCCTACGAACCAATCTGAGCATGAGGCGGAGGTGGCACAGGTTCGCGACGAGATCGCCCGGGTCAAAGAAACCTTAGCAGCTGAGGACGCTAGATTAGCAGCAGAGCGGGCGACTTTGGACGTACGGGCGCAGCAACTTCGGGTAGAGGCCTTGCAGCTCACGTTGAGCCTGAACGCATCTAATGAGGTAATGAGGAGGAGACATCAGAAAACTCAGTCCCATTTACCTCAGAATTATGATCCTCGGAATCTCTTTGCTACACCCAGGGCCAGCCCAAGTAACCCGCCAGGTGCGAATCATCTTATTACATCCGGAGCGGGAGGTCCAGTCTGGCCTCAGGGGATGGCACCGCCTCACGGCAATATGGCACCGCCCAATTACGTGCCAATACCGCAGGGTCACTTCTCCAACCCCATGGAGAATTTAATTGCGGCATCAGCATGTTTGGCGGCTCTCCCAGTAGATGGGGATGATCCGACAGCGGTGGAAACCCGGAAGATCAGAGAACTTGTCCAAACAGCCCTGGCTCAGCAAGAGACCTACTCCTACAGCCAGGATAGGATTCACTCGACTCCTCCGCCCTGGTTAGCTCCGCCTCATCAAAATCGGAGCCTGAGTTATAGTAGGAACATGGAATCAGAGGCCTTGTCAAGTAACGCTCAGCGCCGGAACCAGCCCGGCGGGCATAACCCGGTTCAGGATCAGATACATCAGGAGGACGAGCGGGCGGCTGAGCTAGCGGCTCAGCTAGCAGCCCAACAGAACTCACCGGCTTACCCGACGACTTCCGTTGAAGCGGGGGTTGCTACTAGAACCGGAGGAGTTCCTTGTCTGGTACCGGCTTTACGTAATGTACGTCTGCCCAAGGATTTCAAGGGGCCTCGGAAGGTGCCGAATTATACTGCCGATTTACAGCCTGGGGCATGGATTGAAAGTTATGAGATGGCTATGGAGCTGCTAGAGGTTAGTGATGAGGCGATGGCTAAATATTTCACCATGATGCTGGACGGAACGGCCCGTTCTTGGTTAAAGGGTTTGCCACCCAACTCCATTAGTTCATGGGCGGAGCTAAAACCCCGTTTCATCCAGAACTTCAAAGATACTTGCAAGCGGTCTATGTCAATTGTGGATCTGACAAATTGTAAGCAGGAAGAAGGTGAATCTACGACTCATTGGGTGCGCTGGGTCAAGGATATAATACATTCGTCTGACAAGATGGATGCCGGCTCAGCAGTTCTCATGCTGGAGAAGAATTGCCGCTTTGAACCTCTGAGACAGAAGCTGGGGTGCCTTAAGCGTGATTGCAACGATATGGGGACGCTGATGGTGGCTTTAGTCAAGTATGCCGATTCTGATAGTACCAAGGATCCCGCGTCTGATGAGGAAAAGATAGGGAAGGGAAAGAAGAACGGCAATGGAAAGGGTCAGCAGCATAACCCAGCGAGTCAAGGAGGTAATAAGCGTAAGGCGGACAGTAACCCAGAATTTGTGGCCAATGCACAGGGTAACAATCAGAAGCACAAGGGAAAGCCACCCCGGTTTGGTGGGTCAGATATGTCTCTCGAGCAACTACTCAATGAACCCTGCCCGAAAGACGGTACCCGGGAACGACCAGCGACTCATTTATGGAAGGATTGCACAATCATGAGAGCTTTCAAGAATTCTAACACATTTGATGGCAATCAAGGCCCAGGCGGCGGTTTAGGAGCCGGCGGCTTTCATGGCCCGGGCGGTGGTTCAGGATCCGGTTTTCAGGGAAGCCAGGGTGGTTATAATCAACAACAGTCTGGTCAAGGAGGTCAGCAGCAGCAGCAGTCGGGTTATCAGAGCCATTCGAAACAGTTAAGCAGTGGGCAGTATCACGTGTTCACCACAAGTTTGTGTAAACGTGATCAGAAAGTTCATAAGAGGGCTGTGAATTCTATTGAACCGGCAGTCCCTCGTTACTTGAGGTGGTCGGAACAGCCTATTGTCTGGAGCAGGGAGGATCACCCTCCCCGGGTTGATAATCCGGGTCAACTGGCCCTAGTGGTGGCACCGCAAGTTGGTGGTTATAAGTTTACTAAAGTGCTCATGGATGGAGGTAGCAGCATCAACATCCTCTATTATGAGACCTTTCGGCGCATGGGATTAACTGACAAGAATTTAAAGACTTCCAACACCGTCTTCCATGGAGTGGTGCCCGGTAAGTCGGCGTATCCTGTGGGGAAGATTGAGCTAGAGGTGGCCTTCGGAGACGAGCATGATTCTAGGGCGGAAAAGTTAACTTTTGAGGTGGTCAAAATCAAGAGTCCATATCACGCTTTGTTCGGGCGGCCAGCCTATGCCAAATTCATGGCACGACCGTGTTATGTGTATCTATAGCTCAAGATGCCGGGTTACAAGGGTACCATCACTGTGCATGGAAGCCGAAAGGTGGCCCTGGAGTGTGAAGAGGGCGATGCGGCTTACGCCGAGTCTGTCTGTGCAGCGGAGGAGCTCAAATTTTATCAAGATAACGTTGACCCGGCAGATATGACTTCTCTCAAGAAGCCGACTACGGAGCATGACCCAGCCATGAAGTTTAAATCGGCTGCAGAGACTAAGCTTGTTGATTTCACTCCAGGCGATTCATCTAAGCAATTCAGCATTAGTGCCAACTTGGATCCTAAATAGGAAAGCGCGCTCATCGAGTTCATCCGTGAGAACCGGGACATCTTTGCATGGAAACCTTCTGACATGCCGGGTGTACCGAGAGAACTCGCTGAGCACACTCTTAATATTGATCCGAAGTATAAGCCGGTCAGGCAATTTCTGCGGTGATTCAATGAAGAGTGACGAAAAGCTATAGGAGAAGAGGTCGCCCGGCTCTTGGCGGCTGGGTTTATTGTTGAAGTTTTTCACCCAGAATGGTTGGCTAACCCGGTGCTCGTACTCAAGAAAAATGGCACCTGGCAGATGTGTGTGGATTACACGGACCTAAATAGGGCTTGTCCGGCTGATCCTTTTGCTCTCCCCCATATTGATCAAATCATTGATGCTATGGCAGGTTGTGCGTGTTTGAGTTTTTTGGATGCTTATTCTGGCTATCATCAGATCAAGATGGCAGTTAAGGACCAGGAGAAAACGGCCTTCATCACCCATTCGGAGCCTTCTGCTATGTGTCTATGCCGTTTGGGCTCAAGAGTGCCCAGGCAACTTATCAACGATGTGTACAGAATTGTCTTCACGATCAGATTGGGCGTAGTGTTCATGCTTATGTGGATGACATAGTAGTGAAATCCAGAGAGGCGGAAACCTTGATATCTGATCTCAGAGAAACCTTTGACAATCTCCGGGTTTACAAAATGATGCTTAACCCGGAGAAGTGTGTATTTGGTGTGCCTGCAGGCAAGCTTTTGGGATTCTTGGTCTCAAATAGGGGCATCGAGGCTAATCCGGAGAAGATTAAGGCAATCACTTCTTTGGCTAAACTGGCATGTATTAATGATGTTCAGCGATTGGCGGGTCGTGTTGCCGCTTTGAGCCGGTTCATAAGCCGGTTAGGTGAGAAGGCCCTACCGCTGTACCAATTAATGAAGAAGGCAGACACCTTTGTCTGGAGTGATGCCACTAATGCTGCTTTTGAGGATTTGAAGAGCCAGTTATCTAAACCGCCAGTTCTTGCGGCTCCCATTGACAAAGAGCCTTTGCTGTTATATGTGGCTGCTAATTCACGAGCCGTCAGTGTGGCGATTGTGGTAGAGCGCGAGGAGGCTGGTAAGGAACACCCGGTTCAACGGCCGGTTTATTATGTCAGTGAGGTACTCATCGAGTCAAAGCAAAGATATCCTCATTGGCAGAAACTTGTTTATGGGGTGTTCATGGCAAGCCGGAAGCTGAAGCAATACTTCCAAGGTCACCCTATCACTGTGGTAAGTTCTGCCCCCTTGGGAGACATTATTCAGAACAGAGAGGCTACAGGACGAGTCACCAAATGGGCCATCGAGCTCGGGCCTCATGGTCTGAAGTACGCGCCGCGCACTGCCATTAAGTCCCAAGCTTTGGTGGATTTCATCAACGACTGGACAGAGCTACAGGCACCTGAGGAGAAGACCGATAACACTTATTGGATTATTCACTTTGATGGGTCCAGACAGTTGGAAGGCTCGGGGGCCGGAGTTGTATTAACTTCCCCTCGGGGTGACAAATTTTGTTATGTGCTCTGGCTTATGTTTCCTTGCACTAACAATGCAGCTGAGTATGAGGCCCTACTCCATGGTCTCCGGATGGCCAAAGAGATGAACTTGAGCCGGGTAAGATGCTTAGGAGACTCAGACCTTGTGGCTCAACAGGTGTCAGGCAAGTGGGACTCTAAAGATCCCCTCATGGCGGCTTACCGTCGTGAAGTCGATGCTGTGGCTGGATATTTCAAGGGTTACGTAGTGGAACACATTGATCGAAGGAAGAATGAGGCGGCGGATGCCTTAAGCCGGCTGGGGTCTCAGTGTAAGCCGGTGCCGCCTAACACCTTTCTTGATGTTTTGCATAATCCTCCTGTTAAGTTACCTACAGAAGAAGATCTGGCAATACCAGACCCAGAGGCACAACTGGTGGCGGCTCTCCACGTTACCCCGGATTGGACAGTGCCTTATTTGGCTTACATGACCCGGGGAGAGTTGCCAGAGGACGAGACCTTGGCAAGACAAATCGTCCGGCCGTCCAAGTCCATGACAATTGTCAATGGCGAGTTACATCATTACAGCGTCACTAGAGTGATTCAACATTGCGTGTCACCTGCAGAGGGTCAGGAGATCCTTCGTGAAATTCCTGAAGGTAATTGTGGTCATCACGCCGGCTCAAAATCTCTTGTGGCCAAAGCCTTCCATCATGGGTTCTATTGGCTGACGGCTCATGCTGATGCGGAAGACCTGGTCAGTAAATGTGATGGATGTCAGAAATTCTCACGACGAGCCCATGTGCCGGCTCAAGAGTTAAGGATGATTCCAATTACCTGGCCGTTTGCAGTCTGGGGGCTTGATATGGTCGGGCCTTTCAAGAGATCTAAGGATAAAAAGACTCACCTCTTGGTGGCAGTTGACAAGTTCACAAAGTGGGTGGAGGCGGAGCCAGTCAGTAAGTGTGATGCAGCCACAGCAGTCCAGTTTATGAAAAAGGTGATTTTTCGCTTTGGTTTTCCACACAGCATCATAACTGATAATGGTACTAACCTTTCCAAAGGAGCTATGGAAGAGTTCTGTCAACGAGAGCATATCCGGCTTGACGTTTCAGCTGTAGCTCACCCTTAATCAAATGACCAAGCAGAATGAGCCAATCAAGAAATCTTGAAGGGTATCAAGCCCCGGCTCTTGGTCCCTTTACAGCGGACGCCGGGTTGTTGGGTGGAGGAGTTATCTTCTGTACTCTGGAGCATCAATACTACCCCTAACAGATCTACGGGTTACATGCCTTTCTTTATGGTGTATGGAGCAGAGGCGGTCCTGCCAAGTGACATCCGTCACGATTCACCCCGTGTGGCGGCTTATGTTGAGGAAGATAATGAAAAAGCTCGGCAAGATGCACTTGACCTGTTGGATGAAGAGCGAGACTTGGCAATAGCCCGCTCAGCGATTTACCAACAAGACCTGCGTCACTACCACAGCCGTCGGGTTAAGTCCAGAACCTTTCAGGAAGGCGACTTAGTGCTCCGACTCATCCAGGATCAATCTAACATACACAAGCTATCCCCTCCTTGGGAAGGACCCTTTGTGGTCAGCAAGAATCTGAACAATGGATCATACTACCTTATCGACGTTCGAGAGCATAAAGACTCACGTAAGTCGGAGGAGGAGACCCATCGGTCGTGGAATATCGCCCATCTTCGGCCTTATTATACTTGAGCCGTCAGCTCTAATGTGTATATACTTATACTATGTATATTATATAAAGCAATAAAGCAGGACCTCTGTCCTTTTTTCCACTCCCAAAAAAGGTTTATGTGTTTTTCCTTGACAGACGGTGGAGATAACCAAGGAGAAGCAGATCATATTTGAATCCGGCTTTCCTTTGGTCCGGCTTATGATCATATCTGAATCTAGCCGTTGATCACTTGGGGGCTTCCTGTTCAAACATAGGTCGTATTCGAACCAAAGAGAACATAGCTGTCGATACCCGTTTGATCGGCATACTGCCAAACCCACTTGGGGGCTTCTTGATCATATCTGAATCATAGCTTAACTCCTTTTGGGTCTGACGTGGATCGTATTCGAATCAGCGTCATTAAACAACTCTTATGGTCACTTGGGGGCTTCCTGTTCAAACATAGGTCGTATTCGAACCAAAGAGAACATAGCTGTCGATACCCACTTGATTGGCATCGCCACAGCCACTGGGGGCTAACAGATCGTATCCGAATCTTAGCTCAACCCCTTTGGAACGGGTCACTGATCGTATTCGAATCAGAAACCCTTGAATTTTGTTCATCATATTTTACAAGTGCCAACATTAGGTATCTTGTGACCCTCTTGAAAATACAATGGAATACATTACAGTCTTCCAGAATTAATGTTAGTTACATCAGGTTGTTAAGAACCAGGTGAACTTATATGTGCCAATTTTCAGGAGTTAAGTTTACCCTCAGGGGTTGGTTTATATAAGTCGGAAAAAACAGCTGTGAGCACTACAGGGCAATGCAAGGTATTTTTGCAAAGGACATAACAGATTCATACAAACTACAAAGAGAATAATGGCGGCGGCTTATGCAAGTATTAAGGGCCATAAGCATGCGCAAAGGCATAGCAAAACTCAAGGTATCTTTTACTTTGTTACAAGACTCCCCGAGTCTGAATGATGCATTGTTTTCTACGATGACATAAGCAGGTGGTGCCTGACAAGCTACTCTTGGGGTTGACTTGAAGCCCCCGGGTTATCCTTCTCCGTCTCTCTGCTGGCTGCTTTGTCCTGGAAGGATGATGAGGCCCAGTCAATGCCACTCAAGGCTTCAAACTCAGCTTCATCATCTATTAAATCGGTTGGGTCGACTTCAGGAGCAAAGGTGTGCTTACGGGTTGGAGGGATCAAGCTGACATCGTCGTAATGTGGCATGGGGATTCTCCGGTTCTCCTTGTCATAACACGGCTGACACTTGGTGAGGTCAGTATCGTTCCCAATAAGAGTAGCCACTGGACGTATATCCTTCACACAGGCGGTGAAATCCTTATCATTAAATACGTTGCCATCTTCCTTTAAACTTGGATACCCAAGAGCAATGTCAGCGGGGTCTACTTCTGGAAGCCACGCCTTGGCCCGGCTCAATGCGGCTATAGCTCCGGCTCTTGCAGATGCTCGTCTTAACTCTTGGATTCGCTGAGGTAGCACATCAAGCCGCTTCAGCACATCTTGCAGGAGATAAGGAACATCGTTTGATAAAGCCACAACGGCCAGAGCACATTGTGACCCGGTGTAGAGTTGTTCCACCAGAGTATAAACTGCCTTCAGCTTGATCACCATGTTCTGCTTAAGATTTGTGCTCCTGGGGCCTGCGTTATTAAGCATAAGGTGAGTCGGAGGAGACAACTGAAATGGTCATTCAAGGAGTTTTGCAGTGTTTAAGGTTTGGATAAGTCACTCACCGAAGATTGCTGAAACCATTCGAGATATCTGGCGCTTTAAGTCGGACAGTTCGGCCGTTGCTTCCGCAAGCGATGCCTCTGCTGTCTCGGCCCGGGTCACCAGTGCAGCCTTTTCATCAGCCCAAGTTTTCTTCTTTGATTGAAAATGTTGCTTCAACTTCTCTTGTTCAGAGACGCTAAATTCAAATTTGGAGTTGGCCTTTTCAATTTCACTTTCCTGGGTTGCCAGGCGATTCTTCAAATCAGCAATCTCCAATTCAAATTTACTTATGGTGGCCTGCATTGCACCAGATAGTAGTAAAAGTTACAGTAAGTACTATTAAGTACCAAGCACTTTGCAAGCAAAGATACTTGACACTTGGGGGCTAATGTATACCGAAGCTTTCTAAATTATTAAGCCGGTCTTCAATATTAAGTCCCAAATACCTTGCAAGCAAAGATTTTTGGCACTTGGGGGCTAATGTATATCGCAAGTTAAAGGTATTGTGTTACACCCGGTTCAGTTATTTTTTCTTTAAGCCGGATAAGTAGCTCTAACAATTTTTCTAAGTCTACAACATATTTATTCATAAGCAATAGACTTGGGGGCTGGTACAGTAAGTGTGATTGAAAGTAAGCTAGTATAAGTCATACCTCAGATTTTTGCTGTATCTGCTTCACCATGTCAATTTCCAGGTCACGGCTGCTTTGTACTTGATTGATATAGCCGGAGACAATCTCTCCAATACTCAAATGAGTATAGTCAGCGACATCCAGCTTGGCCTTCCAGCGTTCCACCAATTCCTTTTTAGAACACTTGGCAAGTGCAGATGGCTATGCTGGCTCAACAAACTGAGTCTTGAGAATTTCAACTTCCTGATCATTTGCCTTGGCGGGGCTAGGAGCCTCCGGGTTACTAGAATCGTTGAGGGTTTGTTCAGTAGGCGGGTTAGAGGAAGATATAGGAACATCATGAGACGGTTGAGGCGGCGGCTCGTGAGCAGAGGCATCAGGAGTAGTTGTGCCAAACTCTGGTTCAGTCACAACCGGCTCTTGGGGCGGCTTATTCTTTTTTGCCCTTTTGCTGGGCTTTACTTGCACACTGTGGAAAAGGTAGACAAGTTAAATACAGCAAATATGAGTAAAATAAAGCATAAGGTACAACAAGTTTATATTACCCGGGAGCAGTTTTGAAGGCTGGCATGTTGGACTGCATAGACTCACCGGAGGAAGGTGAAATATCCTGATAGTTGGAGTCAGAATAATTGAGAGGCTAACAAATGAAGCCTGCCAAAGGAAAAAGAAGGTGTAAATCGGAGATAACCTCAGTCTGGCGTTTCCTGGTCACATCAGGTAAGCCGGAGGAGAGTTCCGCATCTTTGCTGGTCCGGGTCTGCCTCCGGCTCTCATAATTCTGTCGCTTCAAAAGAAAGTCAGGATCTTGGTAAGCCAAAGGATGTGAAAATCTTACTTTCCGAGTTACTCTTCGAATTTTCTGACGCGGCTGAAGCTCGGAGTCGGAGGAGATTACAATTACCTCTTCCTCGACGGGTTGGCTGTTGCCCGTGTCTTCCTGAAAGAAGGTTAGCATCAGTAAGGTAGAAATAAAGGAGAAAGGGAATTTCAAAGGTTACCTCTTCCTCATTATCATCAGTATCATCAAGCTGAAACAGCTCAGAGGCGCTTGGCTTCCTTTTCCTTGAGGTGGTGGGCTTGGTGGTTTTCTTTTCGGCTCTCTTGGCCGCCCTGGCTTTCTTGGCCGCCTCATGATCATATTGCGTGTTCCAGAAGCTATCATTTGCCTGTAAAAGGTTATAACTGGTTATGCGTAAGAATACAGCCTAACATGATAAAACATAACCCGATGGCTGGAAACTTACTACAGGGGCCGGGTTCTTCTGGCAAAAAGGTAGTAAGCCGAAGGCATTACTATTCACTGTGCCCTCTTTCAACAAGGACTGAGTTGTAGCTTCCACTACGTCATCTGGTAAGTCGTCAGGGTTATGACGTTGAGGGTCATTCTTCTCGCCTGAATAATTACACATTAAGCCGGGGCGGCAGCTTAACGGAATTATTCTCCAAGCAATCCAGACTCGGACCAAGTCAATGCCATCTAAGCCGTTCCCTAAAAGAGCTTTAATCCTCTTGATTTTGGGGGTGAGTGGCAGGCGTTCAATAACTATCAACTTATCCGGCAGCGGGTGAGTAGGTTCAAGGCGCAATGCGCGGAAGCCGGGCAGTGGATTTTCACCAGCCGGAGAAGTATCTTGGCAGTAGAACCATGTCTGGTTCCAGTCTTTTGGATGACTCGGCAATTCAACATAAGGGAACAGGCAGTCTCTCCGCCTTTGAATTGATATGCCACCAAGCTCCAGACTGGGCCCGTTGGCCCGTTCATTCTGCCGGTTCAAATAGAACAATTCCCTGAACAGGAGTAGGCTGGGTTCTTCTCCAAGGTAAACCTCACAGAAAACTTGAAAGTTGCAGATATTTGACACGGAGTTGGGCCTGATATCTTGAGGTCTTAAGTCAAAGAAGTGCAAAACGTCTCTAAAGAATTTTGAACCAGGAGGAGCAAATCCCCGGCTCATGTGATCGGTAAAAATGATCACCTCCCCTTCCTTGGGTTGAGGTTTCTCTTCAGACGGGTCAGGAGCATGATAAGACATGACGTCCTTCTTGGGCAGATGGCCAGACTTCACAAACTCTGACAGTTTGCTCTCCGTAACAATGGATGGGACCCAGTTGCAGGTAATCGGAGGTTTAACAGCTTTGGGTGCCATTGAGTAAATTGAAGCCTACAACAAGACAAAGGAAATTTTCCGGTTTATTATAACCCGGAGAATAAGTATTATTGGGTTGTCTGAGATGGCGGCTTAAGTAGGGGCCTAAGGACATACAGGTGGTTGTGTGATAATGTTTAAACAGCTGCAAGTATTAACGATGATGAAAATTGTCTTAAGTCGCCAAAAGCAGGCAGTGCTGACAGTCAGTATTATCTTAAACCGGTCACATGAACTACTATGGCTGAAACAGAGTCGACAGATGCTGTTTTTTGGCTAAGTGTGGAACAAACAGGTTTCACAAGTTGCAGCTATTATTTTGGATCAAACGATCGTTCTGAAAAGAAAAATTTCTAGACCTAAAACCAGTGCAGAGAAGTTCGTACACTCGAAAGAGGCCTTTAAACAAGGGAAATGAGATCTATTTCTATTCGAGATGGGTGCGGAACAGCCGCCGTAGTAGTTCTAACTGTCTAAAGATCAAAAAGGAGCACTGAGGAGGAAAACTATCAAGGGTTTGCAACGGGCGATGATGAACACCGACGAACTCGGGAGGCCGCAATGCAGATCTAAAAGCAGGGAAGGAAAAGGACTTATGGATGCAGAGCTGTTGCAGGGTTCCGTCGCGTTTCTGTGGTCAAGTCAGGTTGATGCAGCGGCCTGAGTTGGAGAAGACGAGGAAATCTGCGGCGGCGACAGAGCTCGAGCGGCAGAGAAACAGTGCGAGGAGGAAGACGACCGAGGAAGGAGAATGGGAAAGACCTAGGTCGCACCTATTTATTAGGAAGGGCCGACTGAGACGGCGCGAGAAACGAGGGGACCGAACATCATTATCCAGCGACCCCGACGCCTCGTTTTTCGGAATGGTCAGTAAAAGCAAAGATCCGTTGGAAGATATGATGGAGTAAAATATGAATTTAATTGAAGATGATGTCACGACGGGTTAACGCGGATCCAGAAGATGATGTCATGGCGGGTTAAAACCTTTGCGTAGACAAGAAGACTGAAGGCTTGTTTCTTAAGGTATTTTAAGATTGACATGAACCGGTTCAAATCAATCTGGGGCCTAATGTTGGGGATATAACTATTTGTGTAAGCCGCCCAGGAGGGGCCGGGTTACGCAAAGAGGGACTCATCAGAAGAAGCCCAAGATCAAGCATGAAGATGGCGGTTCAATAAAGGGTCTAAAGCCCACAGGCGACTTAAGGCCCATAGTGGTAAACCGCCATGATGGCATGACTTGTATCATAAGGTAGGATTAACTAGTCACCGAGCCGGAGACTGTCTATGAGCCGGCCAGGACTCTATAGGCCGCAGGGCGTCAACCCGTGTATATAAGGGGACGACCCGTCAGCGGCTTAAGGGCAAGAAAACAACTGATCGAGAGCCAGGCATAGCGTATCTCGCTCCCTGGTCATCGAAACCTCAAGCAATACCAACCCAACTAGACGTAGGCCTTCCTTCACCGTAAGGGGCTGAACTAGTATAAACCTCTCGTGTCCTTTGTCCCGATTAACCCCTTTAAGCTTCCTAGTTGCGATGTCTCCATGACTAAGTCCTTGCAAGAGGACATCTGCCGTGACAATTCCACGACAAGTACCTAACTCCAGGAATTCAAATACAGTGATGACCATGATGAACTACTACCATTCCAGCTCTAGAAAGAACTCGAATATTAACAAGGTTGTTACCGACAATGGGGAGGAGATGATTGTAGTTGAAGCCAAGGGAGTTTGCTAACATGGTGATGACTCCTCCACATGCCTTGTCTCCTTATGCATGATTTGCTTGGTGCACAAGGTGTAGCAAAACTATTGCCCCTAGGTTGGGCGAATAACCAACATCAAGGTTAGCTACTTTCCCGAGAATCAACATATTCTCATCATTTACCTTAGAAACTTCTCCTCATGCCTGTAACGAGTTAGTGATAACATAATAGAAATATCGAATAGCAGGAATTTCAATGCAACTAGCCCTTTGTTTGGAACCATGGTAACTCATTTGATAGAAGGATTGCCTCGGGTGCGATTCAGTAAAATCATAAACATAACAGATTTCTTCATTGTTGTTGGTGAAGCCAAAGTGAGTACACCACTCATCTAGAGTGATGTTGGAGTCTTGGTCCATGAGACGGAAAGTCATCCGCTCTTCCTCATAAGAATTTGGCATGAGACCGACAAAATGCGAGTGTACTAAGAAACTCAAGCGTCATGCGCTCATATATATCACATCCCTTTTAAACAAAATGATTCAACCCGACATTATCACAAAGCAAATTGAAATCGTTACCAATGCCCAGTTTGGCTAGTGTCGAATCGCAAGCCCTTGATGGTCTTCATCTGCCTTGCATTAAGCTTCTTGTATTTCCTCATTGCTTCATGCTTGGTGAAGATGATCACCCGAGAGAAACTTCTTGTTGTTGTGCGGCACTCATGGATGAACCCGGTGCATGCTACTTGTGAGCTGCGTTGGGATTTCCTCGAAGAGGAGAGGATCAAGCAGTACAATAGAGATAAGTATTTCCCTTAGTTAAGAACAAAGGTAATCAATCCAGTAGGAGAACCACACAGAACCTTGTTAGCAGCACCTGCACACACAAAAGCAAATACTTGCACCCAACACAAACAAGGGGGTTGTCAATCTCCCCGGCGGTTATTCGCAAGGTTCAAATCTCGTAGTGGTAGGTAAATAGATAAATTGCAAGATAAAATAAAATAAAGAAAAGTGAAACAAGGTATTTTTGTATTTTTTATATATGATAAAAATAGACCTGGAGGCCATATTTTTCACTAGAGGCTTCTCTCTCGAGCACATAACATACGGTGGGTGAACAAATTACTGTTGGGCAATTGATAGAAAAGCGCATAGTTATGACAATATTCAAGGCAGTGATCATGCATATAGGCATCACGTCCGAGACAAGTAGACCGACTCCTACCTGCATCTACTACTATTACTCCACCCACCGACCGCCATCGAGCATGCATCTAGGGTATTAAGTTAATAAAAATAGAGTAACGCCTTAAGCAAGATGACATGATGTAGACAAGGTAAACCCAACAAATATGAATAAACCCCATCTTTTTATACTTAATGGTAACAATACAAATACGTGTCATGTCCCTTTCTGTTATTGGGATTGAGCACCGCAAGGTTGAACCCATCACAAAGCACCTCTCCCATTGCAAGAAAAATCAATCTACTGGGCCAAATTAAACAGATAGATCAGAGAGAAATACAATGCTATAATAATCATGCATAGAAGAATTTAGAAAAGATTCAAGTAATATTCATGAGTAATCTTATCATAAACCCACAATTCATCGGATCCCAACAAACAAACCGCAGAAGAAGATTACATCGGATAGAACTCCAAGAACATCGAGGAGAGCATTGTATTGAAGATCAAAGAGAGAGAAGAAGCCATCTAGCTATGGACACGTAGGTCTATGGTAAAATAGTCATGCATCATCACAAGGGAAACAAGTATGATGTAGAAGTCCTCCGAGATCGATTCCCCCTCTGGCAGGGTGCTGGAAAAGGCCTCCAGATGGGATCACGGAAGAACAAAAACTTGCGGCGGTGAAAAAAGTGTTTCGGGTGGCTCTCTAGTATAATGGTAATATTTGGGAATTTATAGAGGTGGAATTAGGTCAAGAGGTGCCATGAGGGGCCCACAAGCCTGGGGGCGCCCCCCGAGGCGCGCCCCCTGAGTTTGTTGCTCCCTCTGACTCCTCAGGTCTTCTCCCGAACCTTCATGGGCCCCTTCTGGTCTAGAAAAAAATAATCCAATATGTTTCTCCGTTTGGACTCCGTTTGATATTGATTTTTTGAAAAGCCAAAACAAGCCAAAACAACAACTAGCGCTGGGCACTAGTTTAATAGGTTAGTCTGCAAAAATGACATAAAATTGCATATAAAACATCCAAGATTGATACTATAATAGCATGGAACAATAAAAAATTATAGATATGTTGGAGAAGTATCGCATCCCAAGCTTAATTCCTGCTTGTCCTCGAGTAGGTAAATGATATAAAACATAATTTTTGATGTGGAATGCTACCGAACATGTCTATAATGTAATCTTCCTTTTATGGTATGAATATTTAGGTCTGAATGATTCAAAGCAATAGTCTATAATTTTACATAAAGACATTAATACTCAGGCATACCAACAAATAATCATGCCTTGCAAAATAAAAAATGCTAAAGAACGTTATCCTTACAAAATCATATAGCCTTGTCATGCTCCATCTTATTAACACAAAATATAAATCATGCACTACCCCGGTGTCAGCCAAGCAATTGGTTCATACTTTTTAATGTGCTTAAGCTTTTTCAACCCCCACACAATACATGGGCTTAAGCCATGGATATAGCACTATGGGTGGAATAGAATGCGGTGGTAGAGATTAATATGGAGAAGACAAAAAAGGAAGATAGTCTCACATTGACGTGGCTAATCAATGGGCTATGGAGAGGCCCATCAATTGATGTCAATCCAAGGAGTAGGGATTGCCAAGCAACAAATTCACTAAGAGCTATAAGTGTATGAAAGCTCAAACTAAAAACTAAGTGGGTGTGTATCCAACTTGCTTGCTCTAGAAGACCTCGGGCATTTGAGGAGGCCCATCATCGGAATATACAAGCCAAGTTCTATAATTAAAAATTCCCACTAGTATATGAAAGTGACAACATAGGAGACTCTCTATATGAAAAACATGGTGTTACTTTGAAGCACAGGTGTGGAAAAGGATAGTAACATTGCCCCTTCTCTTTTTTGCTGGGCTCTTGTTGGCCTATTTTTTATTTTATTTATCTATTTATATCCTCACAGGGACAATGCTCTAATAATGATGATCATCACACTTCTATATACTTACAACTCATTAAAACTGAAACATATGACTCTATATGAATGCCTCTGGTAGTGTACCGGGATGTACAATGATACTAGCGTAACATGTATGATAATGATGAACAGTGACTGAGCCACAAATACTATGTCAGCTATATGATCATGCAAATCAATATGACAATGATGATGTGTGTCATAATAACGGAGTGGTGGAAGTTGCATGGAAATATATCTCAGAATGGCTGTGGAAATGCCATGATAGGTAGATATGGTGGCTATTTTGAGGAAGATATAAGGAGGCTTATGTGTGATATAGTGTATCATATCACAAGGTTTGGATGCACCGGCGGAGTTTGCACCAACTCTCGAGGTGAGAAAGAGCAATGCACGGTACCGAAGAGGCTAGCAAATTGAGGAAATGTGAGAGTGCGTATAATCCATGGACTCAGATTAGTCATAAAGAACTCACATACTTATTGAGAAAGTCTATTAGCCCTCGAAGCAAAGTACTACTACGCATGCCCCTAGGGGGGAGGTTGGTAGGAGTTAACCATCGTGTGCCCCTGACCTTCACACAAAGGAAGACACTCTCTAATAAATCGTGCTCCAACTTCTTAGCATAACGTGAGACTATAAGTGCATGCTTCGGGAATCACAAACCTTAACACGGATATTCCTACTAAAGCACAATTATTCTCTAGTACAACCCACATATCACCATCTCTATATCTCAAAACTATTGCAAGGAATGAAACTTATCATATTCAGTGATCTACATGAAAGTTTTATTATATCCCTCTTGAATACCTATCATATCAGGACCAAATTCATAACCCGTGCATATTGCCATTACTATTTATTAGACTCTCAAGAAGACATAACTAAAGCATGAGAATACAACTAATTTTTTAAAATATAACCGCCACCGTGCTCTAAAAGATATAAGCGAAGCACTACAACAACTGCCTATCTCAAAAGATATAAGTGAAGCACAAAGAGTATTCTAACAAATCACGAATAAATGTGTGCCCTCTCAAAGGTGCGTGCGACAAACATTACTGTGGAAAACTAGAAAGCAAATAGAGCAAAGACTCGTATAATACAAGACACTCCAAGAAAAACTCATATCATGTGATGAATAAAAATATAGCTCCAAGTGATATACCGATGGTTTGTAGATGAAAGAGGGGATGCCATCCAGAGCATCCCCAAGCTTAGACGCTTGGGTCTGTTTGAATATTACCTTGGAGTGCCTTGGGCATGCCCAAGCTTAGGGTCTTGTTGTTCCTTATTCCTTAATCCATCGTGATCTCATCCAAAACTTGAAAACTTCAGCACACAAAACTCAACAGAAACCTCATGAGATCCCTTAGTATAACAGGCAAATCATAAACATTAGGTATTTTTATAAACCCATTCATATTTTATTATTGCATAATACCTACTGTATTATAACTTCTCCATGACTTAAACCCCCCGATACAATCCATAGATTCATTAAAACAAGCAAACTATGCAACGAAAACAGAATCTGTCAAAAACAGAACAGTCTATAATGATGTGACCAAACACAATACTTCTGTAACTCCAAACATTCTGAAAAATTAGGATAAAGTGGTCAATTTGTATATAAATAATGTGTAAAAACTTCAGAATTTATCATGTTCCAGCAAGTTTAAACAATTCTCTCACTAGGTAAAAAAGTTTCTGTTTTCACAGAATCAAGTCAACTATCAACCAAATCATCCCAAAGGCTTTACTCAGCACAAACACTAATTAAGACACAAAATCACAATCATAAAAGTAGCATAATTGTGTTGACACTAAAAAACAAAAAAATTGGGTTTTCTCGCAACAAGCTCTTTCTTTATAGCCACTAAGATAGGCTTGGAATAATAATGATGCTCGCATAAAAGACAAGAATTGAGGCACAAGGGGAGCATTATATAGCATGTAATTATCACATTTAAGCATAACATACTTTCTATGCATAGGAATTTTATAAGTAAAAGAATTATCAAGGCGAGAAATCATCTAGCATATGCATGGAAGACAGAAAAAACAATTAACAATTTGAACTTCAAGAGAGGTAATTAAACATGAAAATTCCTATAGCTGTATTTGCCTCCCTCATAATAATTACATCTGGATCATACTCAAATTCAACAATATAGCTATCATACAAAATTTTCTCTTCATGATATACATGTATAAAAGTTTAATAATCTTCCAAGATAGTGGGATTAACATCAACTAAATTCATGACCTATCCAAACCCACTTTTATCAAAAACTTCATAAGATTGAACACTCTGCGAATATGTGGGATTATTTTTACCTAAAGTTGACACTCTTCCAAACCTACTTTTTATGTTATTGCAAACATTATTATCAATGACATATTCATCATGAGGCTTAAATAAATTTTCAAAATCATAAGAAGCATTATCACCTCAAACATGATCACTACAATAAGTAGTGGACATATCAAAATTATCATCCCCAAGCTTGTAGCTTTACACATTATTAGCATAATTGACATTAGTAGAATTTATAATAGAATCATTGCAATCACGCTTTTCAATCAAGGAACTATCCAGAATCACTTCATAAATTTCTTCTTTTAACACTTCATCACAATTTTCAGATTCATGATTTTCAAGCAAAACTTCATAGAGGTAATCAAGTGCACTCAACTAACTAACAATTGGTCCATCATAATTATATCTTTTAAAAAGATTAGCAAGTGCATGAGAATCCATAATTATCTTAAATTTTTGTTTTCCTTTTTTGTTTTTGAGCGTTGATAAGAAGGCTATACAAGCAAGCAAACGAGCAAATAAAATATTTTTGTGTCTTTTGTAAAAAAATGATTAGAAGTGGGGGAGATGAAAATGAGAGGCAAATGCAAATAAAAATAAAAATAAAAATTAAGAGGAAGTAGATGATAGTTTGTGCGAAGGTACTTGATAAGTTTTGGGGATGTCTCCCTAGCAACGGCGCCAGAAATTCTTCCTGCTACTTGTGAGCTGCGTTGGGATTTCCTCAAATAGGAGAGGATGAAGCAGTACAGTAGAGATAAGTATTTACATCAGTTAAGAACCGAGGTTATCAATCTGATAGGATAACCATACAAAATCTCGCTAGCAGCACTTGCAGACGCAAAAGCAAATACTTGCACCCAACGCAAACAAGGGGGTTGTCAATACCCTCAGCGGTTATTTGCAAGGATCAAATCTCATAGTGGTAGGTAAATAAATAAATTGCAAAATAAAATAAAATAAAGAAAAGTGCAGCAAGGTATTTCGTGTTTTTATATATGATAAAAGTACACCCGAGGGCCATAGTTGTCACTAGAGGCTTCTCTCTCGAGCACATAACATACGGTGGGTGAAAAAAATTACTGTTGAGCAATTGATAGAAAAGCGCATAGTTATGACGATGTTCAAGACAATGATCATGTATATAAGCATCATGTCGAAGACAAGTAGACCAACACCTACTTGCATCTACTACTATTACTCCACCAATCGACCGCTATCGATCATGCACCTAGGGTATTAAGTTAATAAAAGTAGATTAACTCCTTAAGCAAGATGACATGATGTAGACAAAGTAAACCCAAGAAATATGAATAAACCCCATCTTTTTTATCCTTAATGGCAATAATACAAATACGTCTCATGTCCCTTTACATCATTGGGATTGAGCACTGCAAGATTGAACCCATCACAAAGCATCTCTCCCATTGCAAGAAAAATCAATCTAGTTGACCAAGCTAAACAGATAGATCAGAGAGAAATACAATTCTATAATAATCATGCATCAATGAATTTAGTAAAGACTCAATTACTATTCATGAATAATCTGATCATAAACCCACAATTCATCGGATCCCAATGAACACACCGCAAAAGAAGATTACATCGGATAGAGCTCCAAGAACACCAAGGAGAACATTGTATTGAAGATCAAAGAGAGAGAAGAAGCCATCTAGCTATTAGCTATGGACCCATAGGTTTGTGGTAAACTACGCATGCATCATCGGAAGGGTAGAAAGGTTGATGTAGAAGCCCTGCGTGATCGATCCCCCCTCCGACAGGGTGCCGAAAAAGGCCTCCAGATGGGATCGCGGATGAACAGAAACTTGCGGTGGCGGAAAAAGTGTTTCGGGTGGCTCTATGGTATAACATGAATATTTGGGAATTTTTAGAGGTGGAATTAGGCCAGGAGGTGCCATGAGGGGTCCACAAGCCTGGGGGCGACCGCCCCTCGGGCACGCCCCCTGAGCTTGTCGCTCCCTCGTGACTCCTCAGGTATTCTTCCAAACCTTCATGGGTCCCTTCTGGTCTAGAAAAATTAATCCAAAGTTTTTTCTCCATTTGGACTCTGTTTGATATTGATTTTCTGAAAATCCAAAAACAAGCAAAAAACAACAACTAGCACTAAGCACTAGGTTAATAGGTTAGTCCAAAAAATGATATAAAATTGCATATAAAACATCCAAGCTTGATACTATAATAGCATGGAACAATCAAAAATTACAGATACCTTGGAGAGGTATCAGTGCATCACCACGAGCGACACATGTGGACCTCCTTGTGAACATCTACAAAATATTTTTTCAGTCCAATACAATGATACAATAGTAATTCGGAGGCTATCACAACATCATACTCCTCTAAAAACATTAGCGAATCCAAGCCAAATTCAAAATTTAGACAAAAATACGCATACCCTAGTCATGGCAATGCTAGGCACATAGAACATGGATTTGTGAAAAATAAGTTGGGAATGACAGGAGAAACATACCGTGGATCAATCATCCGGAAGGGTTTGAAATGAAATCGGCCGAGTAGGTAGATTGGAAAAGTTGTGGTAGGGTGTGTAGAGGTTTGGAGAAAGAAGAAGAAACAAAATAGATGGGGGCTAAATACCTTTGCCTTGGCCTCTTTATGGATGCTGGATATCCATACGACCATTCATATGAGCAGGTGAACTCGTATAGAACACCGTCGTTCACTCTAGAGACACGGTTTTGTCTGTGCTTACCTTGTATGACCAGTCATGAGAGAGCGAGTGCTCGTATAGAACACCGTCTTTTGTTTTGTTGAATTTGATCTTCTGGTCGAAGGTGTCATACGAGCATGGATTCTCGCATGGAACACCGTCAAACGCTCTGGACTTCTTCTCTGTTTCTGTCGAAGGTTTGTACGACCACACATACAAGCGGTGTGCTCCCATGATATGCCGCCGAATGATTTGTTGCCTCTAGTTTGTGTGTGTGTTGGAGCCGCCAGGATTCCATATGACCAGTCGAATGACCAAGGTGGTCACGCGTTAGGCCGTCTTTTGTTCCGTTTCTTATGAAACTTCATCTAATTCCTGCCGGGATAGTTCCAACACAACATATTCGGATAATTCTAGGCATTCAAATGTCAGTACAACACATGATATTTTGCACAAGCCAAAGGCCTCATTAGAACAACTCTTCTCAACTTAACCTCCTTGATAAAAACATAAAAACTCTTTTACCGAAACAAAACTAAAAACATACTCTTCTACCTTATTTGCCTGGCTTTCCTCCCATGAAGCGCTTGTTTTGGTTGGATAGCTCGACCGTAGTGATGATCTTTTAGGTGCAATTACACCGAGCCCATAGCTTAGAGCATTGATAAAAATGCCGTCTCCGGTGTATATCTTCATTTTATTTTTCCTAGGGAAATGTCTCACAAAAGGATCCTTTTAAGGAACGTAAAATCTTACATTTCCTGCAAACACGTTGATAGTAGCCTTCATGGTCCTAAGAAAAGGCCTATTGAGAATTATAGGAGCAATGTGATCTTCAGGCATATCCATTATAACAAGATCAATTATGACAGGGCAATCATTTATCTGAACAATAACACCAAGTTAATCCTAACTGCTTGCGTAAAAGTAAAATTAGCCATATTCAATATAATCTCAGTAGTAGCATAAGGACCAAGATTGAGACTATCATAAATAGACTTAGGGATGGTGGAAACACTAGCACCTAGATCACATAAAGCACTGAATTTATTTAAACCAATCTCGATATCAATAGAAGGCTCAAAAGCATCTTCTTGCTTAGCAGGCAACTTACTATATAGATTTTTCCCTTCATCATCGAACCCACGTACCTTAGCTGCAACATGATCAACAACATTATATATGCCTCATCATTTGATACCTCGGGTAGAGGGTGTTTCATTGCTATCATCTTCACGAAGTCAGCAACCATATATGTATACTCTGGCACATGGCTTTTATCAAACTCTTCTGCATTTTCTTTGTTAATTCTCATCATCTTGACATCTTGAACCGGGTTAGGTTCCGGTTTACCTTCAAAATTGGCTAGAACCAAAGTTTGGCTCTCTGCTTAGCCACTTGTGCTTCCATGCTCCCAGTTCTTCCATATAGTGCCCGCACATCGTTAGTGAGTCTGGATATCTTACTGGTAAATTGACGAAGTAAGTTATCATGATTCTTCAAGATATTTTTTAAAAGTTTCATTCTGCTCACTTTGTAGCAATGAAACTTTTTCAGAGTTTCCTCTAGAGTATTTCTATTTCTATTGCTAGCTCCATTAAAAATGTTAGGTGCTCCGCTATTAGGGTAAGGTAATCTAGGAGCATATCCATTATTTTTCCAGTTTGGGATTATAGCTATTACGAGCAATGAAATTCATCATTAACTTCTTCATCAACAATAGCATTCACTTTTACCTATTCTTTACCTTTCATGATGGAGATGAATTCATCAAGCTTAGCGGTCAAGTCCATATTCTGTTCTTCAATTGCATTGACCCTCTTGGTGGCAGTTTGATGGGGTCCTGTATCGGTTGTAGCAAACGCCAAAGAGCCCGGCCTCATCCAAGACACGGGGCCCACCAGGACCAGGGCGAGGAACTAAGACTAGGAGGCGCAGACAACCTTTGTGGTCTCCAACAAGGAGGGTGGATACACCCCAGATTGCATATGACATGTAAAACCTAGGCCTCTCCTGCCTATATAAAGGGAGGTCTAGGGTACTCATAGATCATCCATCCATAGATAGGAAAACTCTCAGTAACAATATCATTCACCATTGTAACCCCTCGCATGAGGTATCCCTCCATTATGAATCATCAAAACCAGTAGGACGTAGGGTATTACTCTCCGGAGGCCCAAACCTGGACATACCCCTTGTGTGGCCTCTGATCCATGACTTCCAACTACGCTTGGAACCCTACCGAGGGATCTAATGATATTTCTATCCGTTAGTTGGCACGCCAGGGAGGGGCAGGGCTGGCTGGAGACCAATATTTGGCTCCCTGATGTTCATTGCCGATGAGGCAGGCCGGGTCGACATCAGCACACCGGCCAGCCTCGCCAGCGGCCGCACTCGATTAGGCATACACACACCGATGTCGGGCCCAACGGGACCTGCGAGTTGCTTTGATACATCTCCAATGTATCTATGACTTATGAAGTATTCGTGCCATGTTTACAACAATTTTATATGGTTTGGTGCACTTTTATATGCATTTACGGACTAGCCTATTAACTTAGTGCCGAGTGCCAATGCCTATTTTTTGGATATTTGTTGTTTCGGAGAATAACCATATCAAATGAAGTTCAAATGCCACGAAATTTTACGGTGATTGTTTTGGACAAGAAGAGACCCACGAAGCTTTGGAGAAGAACCAGAAGGTGTCTAGGGGGGCACAAGCCTCGGTGGCACCCCTAGGGCGTGCCACCTGAGCTTGTGGGACCCTCGGGACCCCCCCTGGTGTGATTCCAACGCTGAAAAATCCTATAAATTGAGAAATCTCCATAAAAATCTAGACGAGTTTTTCCACCACCGCAAGCCTCTGTTCTAAAGCGATCTCATCCGGAACCTTGTTCTCGCACCCTGCCGGAGGGATAAATCATCACTGGAGGCCATCATCATCATCCCGACGAGGAGGGAGTGGTCCACCCTAGGGCTGAGGGTATGTACCAGTAGCTATGTGTTTGATCTCTCTCTCCTAATCTTGATAGGGCATGATCTTGATTTATCATGGGCTTTGTTAATATAGATGGATCATATTGTGTTCTTCCCTCTCTATCTTGGTTGTGATGAATCGAGTCTTGCCCTTTGAGGTTTCATTATTATCTGGTTGAATATTTTGGATTTGAGATCACTTGATGTATGTCTTGCATGTGGATACCTGTGGTGACAACGGGGTATTCTATTGAGTCACTTGATGTATGTTTTGGTAACCAGCTTGCAGATTTCCGAGGTGACATTGGGGTAATCTAGGCACATAGGTTGATACACGTTTTCATCCTACGTTCTCCGATAGAAACTTTGGGGTAATTTTTGAAGTACTTTGTGTTGGATTGAATATTATGAATTTGAAATTATTTGATGCATATCAAATAATTAACTCATGGATACTTGTGGTGACATTGGAGTATCTAGGTGACATTAGAGTTGATTGATGCATATCATATGGTGTTATTGTAGTACGATCTCTAGGGCTGTTTGTGACACTTATAGGGATGTCTCAATAGATTGATCGGAAAGATACCTTTGAGGTGGTTTGCTACCTACAACAATTTTAACTTATGTTCTCCTGTATCGATAAGAACTTTGGAGTGATTCTTTGTTGCACATTGAGGGATTGTCATATGATTCAATTATGTTAGCACCATTGATAGATTACACTAGTAAAAGTATGAACCCTAGGCCTTGTTTCTAAGGATTGATATACTTTGCTCGTTGTTTTCTACTTGTTACCTTGCTATTTTTTATTTATTCGGATTATAAAAATATACTGCTACCATCCGTATTACACTTGTATCAACATCTATTTGCCGAACTAGTGCACCTGTACAATTAACAATTGTATTAGGTGTGTTTGGGACACAAGAGACTCTTTGTATTTTGATTGCAGGGTTATTTGAGAGATACCATCTTCATCCTACACCTCCCATGGATTGATAAACCTTAGGTCCTCCACTTGAGGGAAATTTGTTGTTGTCCTGCAAAACTCTGCACTTGAAGGCCCAACAGAGTCTACAAGAGGAAAAGTTGTGTACTAGACATCATGCTTCCATCCCACCTGCAAGATGGAGACTGCGACAACAATCCAGTTGGTCGCAATGGTGTGTGTGGAAACTGCCGCCTCAACCAAGTGTCCAAGGGCTGCCTCATTGCCGACCCCAGCGACCGCGAAGACGCCAAAGAAATCAACATCACCTCAACCTCAGATGACGAAGAAGGTGTTGCGTCACCACTCTGCCTCACAAACGAGGACGAGAATTCCGGCCTCCAACCCTTCCACATGGTCACCTACTCTGACCTCTGGGCGAATCGGGATCTTCTTCGGGCTCCGAGGCCGGTGATTCCACCGACGATGGGATGTCTCAATCTGAGCCCCCACAAGCGATCTTCCTAAATCAGGTCATGGTGATGGAGCCAACCACGAACGTACCACGCACAACAGCCGCGACGGAGTCTGCCACTTCCAAGCTAATGGCATTGGGACTAGTGGCTGCTACGACACGACCGCACACCAACACTGTGCTGACACCCATCCACAGATCAACATGAACCTCCCGACGAGCTCACTTGCGAGCCTCACCATGATGGCGGCAACCCTTCGAAATACGATGTCTACACTACCACCCATGATAGGGTACGCCCTAAACTACCTCAAAACACCCATCATCGGCATCGACCCAGCATCAAGGACACCTAAACACGCAGCTCGCACTCCAGGAAAAAGTGTTTGCGGTTTTGGCCCACGAGGCCCGATGGAACGCGAGGAAGACGCGCGAGCACCTATGGCGCCCACGCCGCCAACCACGAAACCTCCTAAATGACCTCGCCAATAGAGGCCGGGAACGGGGGATCGGTTTTGACGAACCGGCTGTAGAGGCTGCCCCATCTCGAACCCCAGCTCGGAGTCTCCTAGCGGAAGTAGCACTAGTAAACCGACTCCGAACCATGCTAGGAGACCCCAAACTCTTGGGCGATCTCACCCACATGCTCCACAGAATGGTGAAGCTCCAAGACAACATCTCACGCTCTAGGGACAAGCTGGTAGGTACCAAAAGCATGCTATCTTCTACCAACCATCCTGCGACCGCAGTCACACACTTGCGGCAGCCAATATCGGCCGTCACCCTATAACAACATGCGGCCTTACCACCCACAACCCCGACCCTGACTGGACGGCCTGATCATCAGCACGATGGATGGGCAAGAGCAGAAATAAATGGGCCATACCCGAGGGCTCGTCCAGCAAGGTTCACCTCACTCACCTCAAGCATTGCGCCCGCGTGCTTTGGGCAGGAAGTATTAACCCACTCGTTCCCACAACCTTTCTCATCCATGGCATCAAGAAATATTCAGGCGACACAAAACCAAACCACTGGTTGAACGACTACCTCATAGCGGTCGAGATGACCAATGGAGATATATAGGTAATGCCCTACGACACATACCCTTATGCCTAACAGGGTATGCGCGTTCCTGGCTCAGCGGCTCCCCCCATTTCCATTCATAACTAGTCGGACATTGAGCACATTTTAAACATCAACTATGGGTTTTCGACGTAGGTTTTATAGTATTATAAAACATACAAAGGATTGATCATTATCCCATTTCATGGTTGAGACAATTCCTTATAGCCTCCTTCATGCACTTCCACGCAACCTCTAGTTGCTCATGATCTTCCTACTTAAAACTTCTTATCTGTGAATGAAGTTGCATAATTTTCTTAGGTGGGCAAAACTTAGAAAAAAATTACTACTACAATTAGTTCATGAATTTATATTACCTCTAGGGAAAGCTAGAAGCCATTTATTTGCTTTTCCTCTCATGTATAAAGTAAATAGACACAACTTCAAAACATCAGGGTCATAATCCCTAATGCATGTCATGTTGCACAATTCAGAAAAATTATGCAAGTGCATACCGACATCCTCAGAAGCAGATCCTCCAAATTGTTCACGTTGAACCATAGAGACTAGGTTCGGTTTTATCTCATGCTCAGCAACAACAACATTGGGTTGTGCTATAGGTTCACACATGAAACTATTGTTAGGAGTAGCAAAGCTTCCAATATTACGAGCCATGGTAATCTTTTTGTGGTTTTATACTGACAAGACTTGCAAAAAAAGGTAAACTAAAAACTAAAATAAAACTTTAACAAAAACTCTAAACACAAAGAGTAGACACACAAAGCCTCCCCGACAACAATGCAACAAAAATGTTTGATTACTTCCTTTGGTGATCCAGAAATGGAGCATAAATGATTCTCGCCTTTTTACCCAGAGGTGACCCTAAGTTACCGAACCCATGGAAGGATGATGCCCTTTAAGCTAAGGACTCAAACAAGCTTTTTTTAGAGAATTAAATCCAGCTTGCACCAGATCCTAAGTCAAGCTGACACTAAAAGAACACTTATAATAAAAATATGCATGGGCATGAGGACTTATGCTTACAACCATATATTTGTGTTGGGACCAGATATGATCTTAATTTGTGCTCTGGAAGTCACTCATCAAGGTGTGCTTGTAACATATAAAAGTGGGGGATGTGTCCAAATTACATCTTGACCGGCACGCCTCCTGCATCAAGATTCAATTGTCCAACCGAAGGCCCTATCTGTCACGTGAGGTTGCCTCGATAATTAAGATTGCAATAATCAGACAAAAGCATTGGGCATTTAATGACTACACCTCTTGAATCCCCGGGTATAGGATCTGTGTTACCATACTAAAACTTTCTGTCACTGGTGTTCAGAATAACACTTCAAGGTCTTCCTACCCTTATACTCTCCATGGTTGGTTCTCCACTATCCTGGGTACCTGCAGGGACAAAGAACACGAATGAGACAAGAGACAACTACAGAACAATTTTGTGTTGCACATACGAGACATTAATTCATAGTCCTTCCACTGATCCATCCAACAAATACATTGGGTTGGAAAGCCCTTGCCTTAACCCATGACCTTGCCGAACTACTCACACATGGAGATTAGCTCACACGAAAAACACATCATGAAGATAGATTGATTAGAAATAGAGATTTCTATTTTCATGCCCCTCCTTTGTTCTACTTAGTTTCCCCCCATCCATCTAAGTGTGCTCACTTTTGCCCTCATCCACACACCCACGCCTCACAAAAGGTCAAACGGTGCCGAGCTGTCTGGTCAAAGTTGTTGACCGTTAGTTCGCTGATGTTGACGCGTGGTCCAACCAAAGATGATGACATGTGGGACCGGTTGGTGCTGACACATGGGGCCAACCTGAGATGATGACATGCAGGACTGGTCAGTGCTGATACGTGGGGCCGACTTGAGATGCTGACATGTGGGACCGGTTGGTGGACGGCCAGTGTTAACGCGTTTGTCTAAACAAAAGGGGATGGAATATCTCTCTCTCATTTCGCATCCCCCACGCCCTGAGGAACCCACCTCCACCTCCCCCATCCCCAACCGCAGCCGCCATCGGCGATGACGACGGCTATGGAGGTGTTCTGCACCGGTGAGGCTATCTTACGGGAGAAGTTCAAGGAGATCTACTCTTGGTTTCCTAGCACGCAAGCTTTGGCATAGCATGCGTTGCAATTGTGGAAAGATGCGAAGCCAGATGAGATCCATCCGATGATTCCAGATCCAGTCAATGGGATGACTTGTATGGGAGTTTTCGTTTGGGCAATGCATGAGGGAAAGGAGTCGCCAGATCCTCGGTCGTGAGCTCGCTGGTATTCATATGGTTTTCGCGATGACTAGCCGGATCTAAAGGTCAAACAAGAGCCCACAGCTATTCCGGGGGTGAGATATGTGCAGCCTGCTCCTGGTATGTCTTTGTACATAATTAATCCCAGATAATATGGAGGAGTTTATGAGGACCATCGAAAGGCCCATGCTCGAAGACGAGAAAATGGTAGATGATGAGGAGGAGGATGAGGATTGGTTGTCAAAGCCTGCTTGGCCGCCAACGAGGAGGAGCATGAGGATGAATATGTAGAGGAGGATAGGTATTAGTACGTCGTAAAGCATAGGAGTGAAGACGACGGCGTTTTAGGGCTTATCATGTACAGAGCAAAGCTAGAGGATGAGTGGAAGCCCGCAGTTGTCTAATTGGAGTTATGATGTACTTTTAGTTTGTTTATCACTATCTACTGAAGTTTTCCATATTCATCCGAGATGTGTATGCTACCATATCTATTTTTAGTTTGTTGATCCGAGATGTGTATGCTACCTTATCTACCGAAGTTTGTTTGTTTATGATTGATTATTCTAATGGTAACACCCTTGTTAGTTCCACAAGCCATTGCACGCCTCCATGCAAAAGGATTTCAATTTTTGAGCATTTTTTCATTTTCTATAATCTATTTCAATGTGTTGTAAAATTGCATGGATGACTAATCATATAAAATGGTTGGGAATTAGAGTTTTATTTGTGGGTACTACCTACATTCCTAATGTGGAAGGTGAAAATGATTTTTTTAGAATTTATTGGACAAAACTAGATCACATTGGCAGTTCAAATTTTAACTAGTTGATGTAAATTGTCCAAAATTCAATAAATCAATGAAAAATGGCAATATCTCAGAGAAAGCATGAAAAATTGGCAGCTGGAATCCCATGTGGTATACTTCAGGTGAAAATTGTAAGGTACTATTTTTAATACTATTTATGGCACTTGCTTCACAAAAAAGTCATGTATGGTACTAGAAAAATGGAAAATTAACTTTTTATTGACCAAATCTTTGATATTTTTGTGGAATGATTGCTCACGATAGTAACACCCTTGTTAGATCCAAAAATGATCATGTTATCATCTACTATGCCGTGAAGATGCTCATGGGTATGGTCTGATACGTCCCTGTTGTATCTACTTTTCCTAACTTTTTCCTCTTGTTTTAGACTCTAATTTGCATGATTTGAATGAAACTAACCCGGACTGACGCTGTTTTCAGCAGAACTACCATGGTGTTGTTTTTGTGCAGAAATAAAGTTCTCGAATTGGAACGAAACTTTTTGGAGAATTATTTCAGAATAAAAGAGAAATAATAGAGCCAAGAACCAACGAAGGCCCCCCCTGGGTGAGCATAACCCACTAGGGTGTGCCCCCTCTAGGCACGCTGAAAGGATCGATATGGTTGACTAGAGGGGGGGGGGGTGAATAGGCAACTAACAATTTTTTAGCTTTTCTTTAACAAGTTAAAGTTTGCATCAAAATAGGTTGTCTAGAAATGCAACTAGGAGAACAACCTATATGATGCAACGAGGATAGGTACACAAGCAAGCAAGAGATATAAAACAAATAAGCTTGCTTCAATAAAGGCACGAGATAACCAAGAGTGGAGACGGTGGAGACGAGGACGTGTTGCCGAAGTTCCTTCCCTTTGAGAGGAAGTACGTCTCCATTGGAGCGGTGTGGAGGCACAATGCTCCCCAAGAAGCCACTAGGGCCACCGTATTCTCCTCACGCCCTCACACAATGCGAGATTCCGTGATTCCACTATTGGTGCCCTTGAAGGCGGCTACCGAACCTTTACAAACAAGGTTGGGGCTCTCTCCACAACTTAATTGGAGGCTCCCAACGAAACCATGAAGCGTCACCACAATGGAATATGGCTCCGAGGTGACCTCAACCGTCTAGGGTGCTCAAACACCCAAGAGTAACAAAATCCACACAAGAAAGTATGGGGGAACCAAATATCCTTTGGTGGAAGTGTAGATCTAGGTCTCCTCCTTCAATTCCTAGAAAATCAACAAGTTTGAGTGGCTAGAGAGAGAGATCGGGCAAGAGAGCTTGAAGGGCATCAATGGTGGAGTGAGAGAGGTCAAAAGGTGAGTGTGGTAGGTGGGAGAAGCTCCCTTGTATAGTCACCCTCAATTTCCAACCGTTACTATGATTTTAGCACTGCAGCAGTACAACCGGTCCTCGTCCCGGTACAACCGGGACTCACGGTGTATCAGTAGAACCCTACCAAGCGGTACAACCGGACCAGGGGGGCGGTAGTACCGGCTAAGAAAAATAACCGGACTAACCGCCTGGCCACCGCACAAACACCGCATCAAAACAGGAGCTTGACCGGTACTTGGGCGGTGCCTGGCCGGAACAACCGTATGGCCTTGAGCTCTTGGGTGGCTAAGTCCTGAGCGGAAGAACCGCTCGGACCACCGGTGGTACCGGTCATCGTGGAACGACCGGACCAACCGGGCCACTACCGCCCAAGAACCGCATCAAACCAGAAGCGAGAGCGGTACTGGAGCGGTGCATGGACGGAACCACCGCCCCAGCTATTGCAGAGCATGGTGGCGGTACCACTGCCCGGAGGCAGCGGTACAACCGCTCGAGCACAGCTGGTGAGCGACAAGACCCAGCGGTACAACCACTCCAGAGAGCGGTACAACCGCTGGGCAGAAACAGTGAGCAGAAAAGAAAAGAGGGGAAGAGGCAAGGAAAACTCTCTCTCACACACACCTGAGGAAGGCAAAGAGAGGGTGAGGAAAGTGTACGTGAACTGATTCCCCTAGAGCTTCCTAATGAGGATTCCCTCTTGATAGTACGGGTACTCTACGACCGAAGAAAATAAAACCGTAGAGGACACGTCTTCAATCTTTTCCTTCGAGAGGTAATAGCAATCCGATGTAAGCCTAAGCATCGAGAACCTAAAACATAAAGCACACGTTTAGACCAGCAAGGGTTGTCATCATCATCCAAAACATAAAGTTGGGAAATGCCCTTTCAATCTCCCCCTTTTTGGTGGATGATGACAACAACACGATTTGCAAGAGATAAGTCAATGAAATCTAGACGGAACTCCCCCTGAATGTGTGCCCCAACAAGTACTAGCTGTTAGAAAGCATGAGCACACTTTCAGGACTAGACTCCCCCTAGATTTTATAGACTCATCACTCTGAGCTCAAAAGGATAGACAATATAATACTTAGAGGAAATAATAACGATAAAGACCTACGAACAGAAAGGTAAATGGAGTAGCAAGTCTCACACACAGCACGGAATGAACCAAGTCCACAAACAAACACAAAACACGAGAACAAGAGAAAACAACCCAAGCAAATCCCCAGACCTATAGAACCCTCTCCCCCTTTGGCATCAAGACACCAAAAAGGAAAAGAGCGAAGCTAGCGACCCAAAGCTCAGGCGTCCTCCTCTGACTCCTCAGTCGCATCTGGATCTTCATCATCAGAGTCGTCATCGTCGTCGTGATCAGATTCTTCCATGGCATTGTCCGCTGCTGCAAACGAGGATGATGGCTGGGGAGGGGATTCATCATCAGTCCAGGTGCTATGGGTAGAGATCCAACGCTCCTCTTGGGTGATGCTCTTCTCAGAGCCACTCTGAACCTGCATGTTGAGGTGCTTCATCATTGCAATTTGGCGATGCCGTGCAAGCTTCTCATTGACATGTGCCTCATACATCTTCTTCTGGATGTCAGCCTGGAGACAAAAGGTCTTCTTCACTTTGGCAGTAAGTTTGGCCACCCACGAAGGCTTGGCCCCTGGCTCCAGCTCAAAGTCCTCATCATCAGAAGTAGCATAGACATCCTCAGGAGCATGTTCAGGGAAGCGAGGCTCGGCATGCTTCTTCTTCCTAAGGAGCTTGACCTCATGAACAATGAGGTTGTCTGGAGAAGTGAGGAGCTCTCTAGGACGACGAACAGCCCACACAGAGTTCAGAAAGCACATGAACAACGGAGCGTAGATTGGGACTTTACGGTAGATGACCATGTTGTACATCTCATGCCACAGCCTATTGGACACATCAAACGTTGCCCCTGTCCCCACCATGGTCTTCATAGAAACCATCAAATCAACTAGATAGCCATGAATCTCATCTTGATTGCCCACCTTGGGCAAGAGCACATTGCGGAACACTCGGTGCATGATGTCATAGACCTTCTCCAAATCCTTGGATTCTCCAATAATCCCACGGCCCCTAATGTACAGAGGGGCAAGCTTCTCCTTAGGCATGGACTCAGGAAAATCATGAGGGCGAATGCCACCCCTTCCTTGCAGACCGGTATCCTCGTACCCAATAGCATTGCAGAAAGCCCTCCAGGGAACGTGAAACAATTCATCGCGACACATGAAGGTGAGAGTGCGCGCATCATCTTCTCCAAAATGAACCGTGGCATAGAACTGATGGATAAGTTGAACATCAAAGTCACAGTTGACTGACATGATCTTGACAAGATCAAACTCCTCGCAGAGAGCTAGTGCCTCACCAAAATACTCCATGTTGTTTCTCCAATGATCAAAATCAATTGTCCACTGCTTGGCATATCTGTTCTTGTTGTGCTCAAAGAGTTCATGAACAATCCGCACTTGCATCTCATTCCGGAACTGAACAGTGGTCCAACGGGGAGCAATGGGAACCTCATACGGATTCTTTGAGCGGTAGGCTTCCCAATCCTTTGCTTTCCAACGATGCAACGACATGACACCATGTTGCTTAGCAGCTGCAGACTTTTCACGGCGAGTGGGCTTGGTGGGAATCGCAACTTCTTCATCATCTGACACAACCGGTCGCAAGGTCCTTCATGCCCTCTTCTTGGTCTTGCGAGGAGCAGAGCAAGAACTAGAGCCACCTGAACACACACACGAAAAGAACACACAAAAACCCAACAAGGATGAGAGGATTGCACCCACTAGCAGAAAAGGAACAAGTTGCAACAACAGAGAAGATAGAACAGTGCTTAGTGGTTGATATACTCCGGTTGTACCGGATCTTCCGCCGGTAGTACCGCTCCAGCGGTTGTACCGCCCGTAGGGGCGGTAGAACCGCTGACAGTGGCACTACCAGGGAAGATAGATCTAACCGAGTCATACGAATCACACAAGTAATATTCCGAATTCTAAGTGCTGCAAACAAGACAGGAGGCTAACAAAGAACTCTTCTAAGCCAAAGAACGAACACTAAACGCGGAAAGATGGGTAAAGCCCTAGGCAAGGAATAACCCTAAACAAACATCTAGAGGCAGAGAACACGAGGCAATACCACCATCCATGGGAAGAGATCGGAAGGCCTCCATGGAGAGAATCCACGGAGAGCCAAGGATCCGAAGCGCGAGACGCACTCCGGGGCAGGAGTAGAGATGGCCGACGGCTAGGGCAAGAAAAAGAGGAACGAGGATGAAGGGAAAAAGACAGCCCTTCAGCCCTGTCGAGTATATATAGGCCCGTACGCATGCCCCGGTAGAACCGCTTAGGGGAGCGGTTGTACCGCTCGTCTGGTACAGACCGGTGGATGGAGGCGGTACTTCCGGTGCCTAGAAGGCAGCGGTAGTACCGCACGGCAACAACCGGTAGAACCGGACGTGGGTTACCGTGGGATTGTGCGGTGGAACCGCCCAGGCACCGAACGGAAACCCTTGGGACAGCACAACCCGGTACCAGCGGTAGAACCGCTCATGGTGCTGGTTGTACCGCCCGACCACCTAAGCCCAAGCCAAGATCAAATGAGTGTAATCCGAAGGGAGGAAGAAGGGGCACAAAAACAGGAGAGAAACAACACCCTAGGAGAACCTAACACAAAGAGCAAAGAGAGAAAGAGAGAAAACAACACGAGAGCAGCAAGGCTAACTCCAACTCCCCGAAGAGAGGACGGTGGCCGAGGCCACCTATGTTTGAGTCAATTGGTATGGCACCGCGAAGAATTATCCTTGGGTCCATGACCAAAACTCGTCTTTGAAGCACAAGTACCATCAAATATGGCTAATGTGAAAGACACAATCAATTTATGCATAATGGGGGGAGGGAGAGTTCATTGAGAGAACAACACTCCCCCTATGTCCATGCCTACACCTAAACTAGACAACAAGTTGAGCGTGGTAGGGTGTGCAAGGGTTCAAGCCACATTGCTCGAATCAATGATATTTAGCTCATGCCTTAACTCGTGAAATCTTGCTTCATCCAAGGGCTTCGTGAAAATATCTGCAAGGTTGTCATGAGTGTTGACATAGTTGAGCTCGATCTCTCCTCGTCTAATGTGATCCCGGATGAAGTGATACCGGATCTCAATATGCTTCGTCTTGAAATGTTGCACCGGATTGAGAGAGATCTTGATGGCACTTTCATTGTCGCACCAAAGAGGCACTTTGTCACAAGTGACACCGTAATCCTTTAAAGTTTGCCTCATCCATAGGAGTTGAGCACAACAACTACCGGCGGCAACATACTCCGCCTGAGTGGACGAGAGAGACACACAACTTTGCTTTTTGGAAGACCAACTTACCAAAGAGCAACCAAGGAATTGGCACCCTCTGGAAGTGGACTTCCTATCCACTTTGTCTCCCGCCCAATCGGAATCCGAGTACCCTACAAGCTTGAAGTTTGATCCTCTGGGGTACCATAGGCCAAAGTTTGGGTATGAGCCAAATATCGAAAGATTCGTTTGACCGCCACATAGTGACTTTCCTTAGGTGCGGCTTGAAACCGTGCACAAATTCCCACACTCAACATGATGTCCGGTCTAGATGCACAAAGGTAAAGCAAGGATCCAATCATGGAACGATATACCTTTTGATCCACCACTTTACCATTGGGATCTAAGTCAAGTTGGCACTTGGTGGGCATTGGAGTGGAAGCCGGCTTGACGTCACTTAGCTTGAATCTCTTGAGCATGTCTTGAGTGTATTTGGATTGATTGATGAAAGTTCCTTCTCTTCTTTGCTTCACTTTGAACCCTAGAAAGAACTTCAACTCTCTCATGGAGGACATCTCGAACTTTGAGGTCATGAGAGCGGCAAATTCCTCATTGAAAGCTTTGTTAGGAGAACCAAAGATAATATCATCAACATATAATTGGCACACAAACAACTCCCCTTTGACCTTCTTAGTAAAAAGAGTGGGGTCGATTAGCCCAACTTCAAAACCATGGTCTTGTAACAACTCGGTAAGGTGGTCATACCACGCACGTGGGGCTTGTTTAAGGCCATAGAGCGCCTTATCGAGTTGATACACATGATCGGGAAAGTAGGGATCCTCGAACCAGGGGGGTTGCTTGACGTAAACCAATTCATTAATGGGACCATTAAGAAAAGCACTCTTCACATCCATTTGTTGTAACTTAAAATTATGATGAGAAGCATATGCAATTAACAAGCGAATGGATTCAAGACGAGCAACGGGAGCAAAGGTTTCACCGTAGTCGATACCCTCGACTTGGGAGTAGCCTTGTGCTACCAAACGAGCCTTGTTGCGAATGATAATCCCATGGGCATCTTGCTTGTTCTTGAATATCCACTTGGTTCCAATGACATTGTGGTTCCCCGTTGGCCTTGGCACCAATCTCCACACTTTGTTGCGCTCGAAGTTGTTGAGTTCGTCGTGCATGGCATTGAGCCAATCCGGATCTTCTAGCGCCTCATAGACCTTGTGGGGTTCCACACAAGAGACAAACGCGTGATGCTCACAATAATTTGCTAATTGTCTACGAGTGCTTACCCCCTTTCTTAAGCTTCCAAGCACATTCGTCATGATATGATCCTTTGTGGAGAGCTTGGATGCAATCTTGGCGGCACGACGCTCTAATTCCTCCTCGGTGGTGAGTTGAGGAGCGGTTACTTGATCATCTTGAGCGCCGTCATGAACTTGTTCTTGATCTTGAACTTGCTTGGGGGAGAGAACTTGACCTTGGGCATCACTTGGTGTGTCAACACCGTCTTGAGTATGATCTTGCCCTTGGTCTTGTTCATGAGGTTGAGGGCCTTCACTTTGTTCTTCGGAAGCGTGTGGGCCTTGGGTTGGTGATGGCTCCACTTGAGTGGAGCATTGTCCTTCTCCTTCGGCCACAAGGGGTTCCTCAATGGGTAGGATAAAACCAACACCCATTCTTCTTATAGCTTGAGGAGGAATTTCATCACCTACATCACAAGTGCCACTTTGCTCCACTTGGGAGCCGTTATTCTCATCAAACTCCACGTTACACGTCTCCTCAATAAGTCCCGTGGATTTATTGAGGACACGGTAAGCATGAGAGTTTGTAGCATAACCAACAAATATGCCCTCATGAGCTCTAGCCTCAAATTTAGACAACCGAACACCTTTCTTGAGAATGAAACACTTACACACGAACACCCGGAAGTACTTGAGGTTGGGCTTGTTACCGGTGAGTATCTCATATGGAGTCTTGTTCAAGCCCTTGTGGAGGTAGAGCCGATTGGATGCATGACACGCGGTGTTGATGGCTTCGGCCCAAAAGTTGTACGGAGACTTGAACTCCGCCATCATGGCCCTTGCCGCATCCATCAACGTCCGGTTCTTCCTTTCCGCAACACCGTTTTGTTGAGGGGTGTATGGTGCGGAATATTGATGCTTGATTCCCTCATCACTAAGAAATTCATCCAAGGTGTAGTTCTTGAACTCGGTGCCGTTGTCACTTATTATTGTCAAGATCTTTGCATTGTGTTGACGTTGTGCTTCATTTGCAAAGTCAATGACGGTTTGTTGGGTCTCGCTCTTCCTCTTGAAGAAATACACCCACGTGTACCTTGAGTAGTCATCCACAATCACCAAGCAATACTTCCTACCTCCAAGACTATCGAAGGATGGAGGCCCAAAGAGATCCATGTGAAGGAGCTCCAAAGGCCTCTTTGAATAAATGATAGTCGTGGGAGGGTGAGCCTTCTCATGTAGCTTTACTTCGATACAGGCACTGCAAGCACGATCTTTAGCAAAACTAACATTCGTTAGTCCACGGACATGGTCCCCCTTGAGGAGACTTTGCAAAGATCTCATATTGACATGGGCTAAACGGCGATGCCAAAGCCATCCCACATCAACTTTAGCCATTAGGCATGTCGCGGTCTTAGTGGGTCGCTCCGAAAAGTTAATCACATATAGACTGTTCTCGACATGCCCAAAAAAGGCTACTTTAAGAGTCTTGCTCCACAAGAGGGCCACGGTATCGATATCAAAGAAAGTGGCAAAGCCCATGATTGCAAGTTGACGAACGGAAAGTAAATTGTATGCAAGGGACTCAACAAGCATGACCTTCTTGATCGTGAGATCATGAGAGATGGCCACCTTGCCAAGTCCCAATACCTTAAAAGATGAGGCGTCACCCCACTCGACATTGGTGGGCATAGATGGAACCTTGTGCACGTCCACCACCAAGTCCTTGCTTCCGGTCATATGATTTGTAGCTCCGCTATCAAGCAACCATGATCCACCACCGGAAGCAAAACACCTACAAGAGATCAATGCTTGGTTTTAGGTACCCATTTTGTAATGGGTCCTTTGATGTTAGTAACAAGGGTCTTAGGAACCCAAATAGACCATTCAATGTATTCATGAAGAGAACCAACAAATTTTGCATAAACATGCCCATCACTAGCACGACATAACACATAAGAAGGATTAAAATCGCCGGCTTTGTTGGGAGGGGTGACATTGCCCTTCTTGACATTATTCTTCTTCTTCTCCTCGGGGGCACTCTCTCCCTCCCTCAAAAAGGTTTGCATGAGAGGAGGAGGCCATTTGGTCTTGTCATTCTTCTTATTGTTCTTGGAGTCGGGGACGTACCCAACCCCTTCCTTGGCCACACCTCCCTTTTGGTTGGTCAAGAGATCGTTGAGGTTCTTCTTGCCTTGTATGCAAGTCGCAAGACCTCTCTCAAGTTGCTCCTTCAACTTAGCATTTTCCTCAACAAGATGTATATGCTCACAACACGGGTTAGTAGCATTTGCATTATCAATTAAAACCATATGAGGAAAAGTTGCTTTCTCCTTAGTTAGCTTCACTTGGAGTTGAACATGAGACTCCTTGAGACTAGCGTGAATACCCTTCAAGGCCTTGTGGGCCTTGTCAAGTATATCAAACTCCTCTTTGAGTCTAGCAAGATCAACCCCGAGTTTGGCCTTCTCGGAATTTAGCACATGAGAAACAACGAGGGCATGATCATAATCTTTCTCTAACTTAGCATGATCTACGTTGTGTGACTCCTCAAGAGCCAAACGAAGACCACGCTCTTCCTCAAGAGCATTGGAGAGATCCGAAATCTCATCGGCATAGTCACGACTATGTCCTTCCATCTTAGAGATGGTGTCTTCGTGAGCCTCGATCATGTCATTGGCCTCACCAAGTTGTTCCAAGAGAGCAATAAAGTGCTTCTTGGATTTTCCCTTGAGTTTTCCCATAAAGGCCTCAAACTCGTTAGCCTCCACATTAGCTCCCTCAAATTCATTAATGCTATCCGTTTGGGAAGGATGATTAATGATGGTAGTTTTGATGTTGGAGGTTACCTTGTTGGTGGCTTTAGCCATGAGGCACTTGGCGGTGATGCTCTCGTTGGGTGAGTCGAAGAGAGACACCCGTGATGTTGTTGCAATGGCAACGGAGGCCATGGCAACTGACTCATCATCTTCATCATCGTCATCGTCGTCATTGTACTCTTCTTGCACAACCAAGGCCTTGGGATGAGTCTTCTTGGTGAAGTTGTTCTTGTTGGGGAACAACTTGGCCTTGTCCTTTCGGATGAGTTTGCCACCATTGTCTTCCCTCTTCTCATACGGGCATTCCGCAACGAAATGACTCACGTTGCTTGCCCCTTGTACCACTCGAGTTGTTTTTGCTAAAGTTTGGCCTTGAGTTTTTCTTGCTCCAAAATTGCCTTGAAGCAAGTGCCATGTGTTCATGATATGCATACTTCGTATCTTCGGGGTTGCTCTCCTCTTCTTCCTCTTCTACGTCTTCCACTATGAGCTTGGCCTTCAATGCAAGGTTAGGCTTCTTTGCGCATTGAGAACGGAGCAGCGCATTGTCGGCGGTCTTGTCCAAAATGTTCATGGCCACAAACTCATCCAACACTTCGCTTGAGGTCAGAGTGTGGAAGTCCGGTCTTTGATGAATGACGGAGGACATGGCCTTGTGATAGGGCATCATTGCCTTGAGGAATTTGCGCTTGATCCAATTGTCATCCGTGTCCTTGCTCCCGTGATCTCGTAGTGAGACCGCGAGTTTGGTTACTCTCCGATAGAGCTCACGAGGTTCTTCATCTTCCTTCATTGCAAACTCATCGGCCTCATCTTGTACCACTTCATAGTTGGAGCGTTGAATGCTTGTGCTTCCCCGGTAGAGAGACACGACACAATGCCATGCATCTTTGGCCAAGGCGAAAGGACGAAGATGAGGTAGGTCTTCGGGTGGAATAGCATCTTGAATGATGAAGAGAGCATTCTCATTGAATTGATTGTCCGCGGCTTCTCGAGGAGTGAAGTTGCTTGGATCATGTGGATAGAAACCTTCTTCAATGATTCTCCAAAGGTTAGTGTTCACATGATTTAAATGACGTTTAAAGCGGTAAACCCAAGAATCAAAATCCTCATTTTTCACAATCTTAGGGGGAGGACCGGCATGATTCAAATGAGTGGAAGGAACCGGTCCACCATAAACAAGTGGTGGTTCCACATGGGCAAAGATGCCGGTGCCATTCTTGCCACTAGAAGAAGGAGCCTTTTCACTACTAGCTTCCCCCTTGTCGGGGATAGCATCCGTCACCTTGTTGGCGGGATCACCCACTTTCAACGGTGCGGTGGATAGTTTAAGCCCCTCAAGAAATTTAGTAAACATGCTTTCGACTTCGGTCATCATGGAGGTTTTCAATGTCTCCAAGGCCACATTGAACTCCTCACGAGAGACCGAAGTTCCCCCATCTCCCGTAGACGAGATCAGATTCACACCGGAGTGTTCCTCCACACCGTCTACGGTATCAACCATACTCTTTGGATGGTAAAGTCCTTAATAAAGAGACGAGGCTCTGATACCAATTGAAAGGATCGATATGGTTGACTAGAGGGGGGGGGTGAATAGGCAACTAACAATTTTTTAGCTTTTCTTTAACAAGTTAAAGTTTGCATCAAAATAGGTTGTCTAGAAATGCAACTAGGAGAACAACCTATATGATGAAACGAGGATAGGTACACAAGCAAGCAAGAGATATAAAACAAATAAGCTTGCTTAAATAAAGGCACGAGATAACCAAGAGTGGAGACGGTGGAGACGAGGATGTGTTGCCGAAGTTCCTTCCCTTTGAGAGGAAGTACGTCTCCGTTGGAGCGGTGTGGAGGCACAATGCTCCCCAAGAAGCCACTAGGGCCACCATATTCTCCTCACGCCCTCACACAATGCGAGATTCCGTGATTCCACTATTGGTGCCCTTGAAGGCGGCTACCGAACCTTTACAAACAAGGTTGGGGCTCTCTCCACAACTTAATTGGAGGCTCCCAACGAAACCACGAAGCGTCACCACAATGGAATATGGCTCCGAGGTGACCTCAACCGTCTAGGGTGCTCAAACACCCAAGAGTAACAAAATCCACACAAGAAAGTATGGGGGAACCAAATATCCTTTGGTGGAAGTGTAGATCTAGGTCTCCTCCTTCATTCCCTAGCAAATCAACAAGTTTGAGTGGCTAGAGAGAGAGATCGGGCAAGAGAGCTTGAAGGGCATCAATGGTGGAGTGAGAGAGGTCAAAAGGTGAGTGTGGTAGGTGGGAGAAGCTCCCTTATATAGTCACCCTCAATTTCCAACCGTTACTGTGATTTTAGCACTGCAGCGGTACAACCGGTCCTCGTTCCGGTACAACCGGGACTCACGGTGTATCAGTAGAACCCTACCAAGCGGTACAACCGGACCAGGGGGCGGTAGTACCGGCTAAGAAAAATAACCGGACTAACCGCCTGGCCACCGCACAAACACCGCATCAAAATAGGAGCTTGACCGGTACTTGGGCGGTGCCTGGCCGGAACAACCGTATGGCCTTGAGCTCTTGGGTGGCTAAGTCCTGAGCGGAAGAACCGCTCGGACCACCGGTGGTACCGGTCATCGTGGAACGACCGGACCAACCGGGCCACTACCGCCCAAGAACCGCATCAAACCAGAAGCGAGAGCGGTACTGGAGCGGTGCATGGACGGAACCACCGCCCCAGCTGTTGCAGAGCATGGTGGCGGTACCACCGCCCGGAGGCAGAGGTACAACCGCTCGAGCACAACTGGTGAGCGACAAGACCCAGCGGTACAACCGCTCCAGAGAGCGGTACAACCGCTGGGCAGAAACAGTGAGCAGAAAAGAAAAGAGGGGAAGAGGCAAGGAAAACTCTCTCTCTCACACACACCTGAGGAAGGCAAAGAGAGGGTGAGGAAAGTGTACGTGAACTGATTCCCCCAGAGCTTCCTAGTGAGGATTCCCTCTTGATAGTACGGGTACTCTACGGCCAAACAAAATAAAACCGTAGAGGACACGTCTTCGATCTTTTCCTTCGAGAGGTAATAGCAATCTGATGTAAGCCTAAGCATCGAGAACCTGAAACATAAAGCACACGTTTAGACCACCAAGGGTTGTCATCATCATCCAAAACATAAAGTTGGGAAATGCCCTTTCACACGCCCAGGTGGGTTGTGCCCACCTGGTGGCCCCGTAGACCCTGATACCGACTTCATAAAAATCTATATTTGGGGAAAAGAATCAGGGAGAAAGAATTATCATATTTCACGATACGGAGCCGCCGCTACCTCCTGTTGTCCATCGGGAGGCCAGATCTCGAGTCCGTTTGGGGCTCCGAAGAGGGGGATCTTTGATCTTTGTCATCACCAACCCTTCTCCATCGCCAATTCCATGATGCTCCCCACCGGGAGTGAGTAATTCCTTCATAGGCTTGCTGGTCACTGAGGAGTTGGATGAGATTCATCATGTAATCGAGTTAGTTTTGTTAGGGCTTGATCCCTAGTATCCATTATGTTATGAGATTGATGTTGTTATGACTTTGCCATGCTTAGTGCTTGTCACTTTGGGCCCGGGTTCCATGATTTCAGATCTGAACCGTTTATGTTATCACCATTATATCTATGTTTTAGATTCGATCTTGCAAGTCATATTCACCTACTACGTGTTACGATCCGTAAACCCTGGAGGGACAATAGGCGAGATACTTTCCGGTGATGACCGTAGTTTGAGGAGTTCAAGTATTCACTATGTGTTAATGCTTTGTTCCGGTTCTCTATTAAAAGGAGGCCTTAATATCTTAGTTTCCATTTGGATCCCGCTGCCACGGGAGGGTAGGACAAAAGATGTCATGCAAGTTCTTTCCATAAGCACGTATAACTATTTATGGAATACATGCCTACATTATATTTATGAATTGGAGCTAGTTTTGTATCACCCTAGGTTATGACTGTTATATGATGAATATCATCCAATGAATCTACCGATTCAATGCCTACAAATTTCCTACACATTGTTCTTGCTAAGTTACTACGAGTGTTGTTACTGTTTCACTTGCTACAAAATCATTGTTATCACTGTTACCGTTACTGCCACTATCATCACTACTATCACTATTATCAAATTACAGTGCTACTCATCATATTGCTGTAGATATTTAATCTCCAGGTGTGGTTGAATTGACAACTCAATTGCTAATACTTGCAAGTATTCTTTGGCTCCCCTTGTGTCGAATCTATAAATTTGGGTTGAATACTCTACCCTCGAAAACTGTTGTGATCCCCTATACTTGTGGGTTATCAAGACCCTTTTCTGGTGTTTTTGTCGGGGAGCATAGCTATATTTTTTGAGTCACCTGGGATTATTATCTATTTATCATTATGAAGAATCTGGAAGATACCAAGACTAAGATTTTCCCTCTAAGACGAGGGGAGGTAAGGAACTGCCATCTAGCTCTGCACTTGATTCACCTTCTATTTTGAGTAAACTTGCAACACCACCACATGTTATTAATCATGATATGTCGCAAGTTATTGATGATGCTACTTCTATGAATGCTACTCATGATGATGCTAGTACCTTACTTGAGGATAATATGCCACTAGATGAATTTATTGATGAACAAATTGCTAGAGCTAAAGATATGGATCATGCTGAAGCCAATGAAATTGTTGAAACTGATGAAGTACTTGAAACTGAAAATCTTGAAACACCTATTAGACCTAGCCCTCCTAGATATGAATTGCCTAAGATACCTGAAGGTTATGTTATGGTTGAGGAGACAACTAGAGATTTTCTTGCTTGCAATGATAGAGATGATCTTAAGAAATTATTATGCAAACTTAAAGAAAAATCTTTGAATGCTAGAATGAAATGTGATCCTAAGTTTGCTACTTCACCTATCTTTGTTGATTATAAGGATTATGAATTCTCTGTCGACCCAGAGTTAATTACTTTGGTTGAGTCTGATCCTTTCCATGGCTATGAAACTAAAACTGTTGTGGCACACCTTACCAAATTAAATGATATAGCCACCCTTTTTTCTCATGAGGATAAAATTCGCTACTACTATATTCTCAAATTATTTCCGTCCTCATTAAAGGGTGATGCTAAGATATGGTACAATACTCTTGCTCCTGGTTGTGTGCATAGTCCCCAGGATATGATCTATTACTTCTCTGAAAAATATTTTCCTGCTCATAAGAAACAAGCTGCCTTACAGGAAATATTTAACTTTGAGCAAATTGAAGAAGAGAGTCTCCCACAAGCTTGGGGGAGGGTTCTCCAATTGCTTAATGCACTGCGTGATCATCCACTAAAGAAAAATGAAATACTTGATATCTTCTATAATGGACTAACTGATGCTTCTAGGGACTTCCTAGATAGTTGTGCTGGTTGTGGTTTCAGGGAACGAACTATTCAACAAGCTGAGGAATTATTGAATAACATATTGAAAAATTATGATGATTGGACTCTTCCCGAACCACCGCTTAAACCCACTCCAAAGAAGAGGCGTATCTTATATCTCAGTCCTGAAGATATGCAAGAGGCAAAGAAAATTATGAAGAAAAAGGTATTAAAGCAGAGGATGTTAAAAATTTACCTCCTATTGAAGAGATACATGGACTTGATACACCACCAACCAAGGTGGTAGAGGTAAAATCTTTAATGAAATTCGATGAAAAGGACAACCCTTATAATATGCATCCTAGTCAATGCCTTTATGAGTTTGATAACTACATTAGAAAACAAGATCACTTTAATGAAAATGTTATGAAACAATTGAAATACAACTCTGATATGATAGCTCGCTTGAGTGACTTGTTATTTAGAATCTCTAATGATGTCAGAGGTGTAGGAAAACATGCTTCTACGGTTCACACTCAGTTAGAACAACTCGCTAAATCTCAACGAGAATTGCTTGATGAAATGAACAACAATATCAATGATCATGCTATTAGAGTAGTAACTAGAGGAGGTAGAATGACTCATGAACCACTTTATCCTGAGGGACATCCTAAAAGAATTGAACAAGACTCTCAAATAAATAACACTGACGCGCCTATCCTTCTAAAAAGAAAAAGAATAAGAAAAATGATAGGACTTTGCATATCTCTAGTGAATCTAAAAATAGAAAACACTACAAAAAAGACACTTCCGTGATGATACGTGTTTGTCACAGTAGGTCATGTTTTCTGTCATGCATGTACATCCATGACAATTTTATGACAGAATCAAGATAGTCATACCTGTGCTGTCATAGAAGTGTTCCATGACATTACCAAAATTATCATCACGGAAGTGTCCACTTCCATGACGATAAATCACGCGTCATGGAAGTGCTTTCTTCAAGGGTGACCGACACGTGGCATCCACTGTAACGGGTTGCCGTTAAGCTATTGGGTCCGGTTTTGGATCCGATAACTCGCTAACAGCCCGGACCAATGAGGATTTTCCACGTATAAAATTCTCATTGGCCGGAGGAAACACGTGTTGGCTCACCGTTGGGACAGATGTCATCCATTCATTGGACAGGAGGCACCTATGATACGTCGACACGTGGCATGACCCAACAGAGGCCCATTCCGGTGAAAAGGCCGGCCCATTTGACTTGGTCAAAAGGTAATGGGTCGGCCCATGGAAAGCCTGTTAACGGCTTGTTCGTATATAGCCCTTTTATGGCCCGCTAACTGACGACCCGTTATGGCCTATCGGAATTAAGCCGAGTAGCTTCATCTAGGCCATCCAATATGATTCCAGCCCGTTGTTACTTCCGGCCCATGTATGGCCCTTGATGTCTTTCAGTCCATATGAGGTCCTTCGTAACACTGGGCCCAATAAAGGCCCGAGATGAAACTGGCCCATAATGAATAGTGTATCACTTTATACCCATTAACGGCCCATTATTCCGTCGGCCATTTCCTGCCCATGTTAACTTTCGGCCTTCTAAGGGCCCATTTATCCTTGGGCTCATTTCTAGAATTTAGTTAGTTACGGTCCGTTACTGGCCTGTTCCGTTTGTGGGCCAAATTCAGCCTGTGTTTACATTGGGCCCATTTGTGGCCTGTTAACCCGTTGGGCTGTTTTCATAGCTTTATCAAATATGGCCTATTAACGGCCCGTTATGGTCCACGAATAGTACGGCCCATGTTTGGCAAAATGATTATACGCCTTGTAGAAGGCCCATGGATCCTACGACCCGTAGAAGGCCCATGGATCATAAGGCCTGTAGAAAGTCCATGGATCCTACGGCCCGTAGAAGGCCCATGGATCCTATAGGCCGTAGGAGGCCCATGGTTACAACGGTCCGTGTGTTGCCATGATTATCGTGGCCTAGTACAAAAATAGGTTATTGTGGCCACTAGAAAAACGCAGAAAAAGAACTGCAGTGACTACAAGCAAACAACTAAACAAGACAATAAGGAAATAAATAAGCAAGCAACTAACGCTAGCCTATTACAGCTATTACACACATTACATCCACTAGGCATCAAAGTTCGCCACCAGTGCAAATATAGGGAACAAAGAAGCATATTACATACACTGGCTGTCAAAATTGGCCACCAGTGCAAATAAACGTGGCAACAAAACAAGAGCATAACTGAAACAACTTTAGAAGAGCTCAAGAAACGTTATCCTGGGTATCCACCATGCTGGCAATAAGTTTAGAAAGCTTATTAGCTTTGTCCTATTTGGCGCTAAAATCCTCCAACACTTGCTGTTGCACCAGAAAGTATGCATCTGAATGCTCCAGGGACTTCTGCAGTCCTTCCGCTTCTTGTCGCAGCACAGCTGATCGATGTCTTTCAGCTTGTAGTTGAGACTCAAGAAACTGAACTGATTCAGACAGTGAGTTTGAATAGCTTGTGCAAGCGGTAGTGGCCAGTAACTCGAACACTAAACCAAGACATGACTTTGGGGTTGTCTCATTGTCTCCAAGATAGTCTTCCTTAGCTGTTTTATCAGCTTTGTTGGAGACCAACAAGGATATCTCACTATCATGAACCTTATCTGCATTACTTCCTTTACCATTGCTTAATAAGGCACTCTTCCCCAATATTCTGTCAGCATTCTAAAAGAAGAACCAAGCAGACACATAACATGTTTAACATGTACCAGTATATGAAACTTATTTCGGTGAAGCAGTTCATTAGTAAGGTGGACAGGATTAAACTACTAAGTCTTCTATTGCCAAGTACTAGTACATAATAAAATCATCAAACAAACATATATCTATGTCCTATGGTCACTGCATTGTCTTGCCAAATCAAAATAGAGACACGGTTCAAATCATATCAGTTCAAGACGAAGCAGCAGTGAAAGAATACAAAGCGTGGGAAACTACATGGCACAAAAAGATTTCAGATGGGTACGGCGGGTCTACATATACAACAACACTATTGGCTCTGTTGTGATGCTAGTAATGTGCATGATATGAGAAGTCAACTGTATACACACTTGAAATTGAAATCAACAAAGCTATTGATAAGAGCAAACCTGTTAAAGAAACATGCGTGAACATACCTGCTGTGCCATTGGAGTTTCGATTGGATCCTTCAATTTAAAAATAAGTTTGTATGAGTAAATACAGTGATACAAGAGCAAAGCAGTATGCACGATAGCAATGGAATCTTAAATTAGAACAGTTGTTCTTCAGGTTTAAGCACTTGTTCTACATGAACAGAGTACAGTAAGACACAAGAATACAATACTTAAAAAATGAGCTCATAGACCTTACCACATTCTTGGTTCGGGACCAGTACAGAACAAGGCGTTCCCAGTCATCATCCAGTAAATGTGTCTCAGGAGAATGTAAGGGAATTTGATGAGTTTCTTTGCCAGTGAAGTATGTTTTCTTCAGGTAATTCCGATACTGCCACCAAGCATTCTTGAAGATAGCAGAGGTATTAGCATAGGTTACCTCATCCCGAGTTTCCAAATCGGTCCTTCTCTATAGAGAAAAATGGGAAAATTTGCTGTATTATAACCATCATGGAGGTAGAATGTATGGGACACAGCAAAGTAATTGCCATGAATAACATTACTTACACATTACTCCTAGACAAACACCTGCAACTAGCATTTTCCTTCATCTTCAGTATAATATTTCCAAGATGGGAAGATACACACATAGGATTTAACAACATCAAATGCGATAGATGCTAAACTACGACTGGCTGGTTGTGCTTCCTTCACAGGAATAGGCGTACTAACTGGTGGAGTTGGGGTTCGCCGTGGTAGTACTGGCCCTTTGGGCACTGGAGCTACCTTACTAACTGCTCTTGTTTGGGAGCTCTGTGGTGGAGATGGTGCTGTGTCAACAGGAACTGGGTTACTATCTGCTGGGGTTGGGGTTAGATTGGGTGAAGCTGGTTCTCTGACCATCGCAGTAGGGGTACAATCTGCGAGAGTCTGGGTTATGTGTGGTAGGGCTGGTTCTCGTGCATGTACAACAGGGGTGCTATCTCCACCAAGAGGTAGCACTGTTTTATTTGAAGATCGTGTTTTTACTCCGCTAGATACTGCCATCACCCGCCCCAATTCAAATGGCTGAGAAACAGGAAACATAGTTGAATGTACAGACATTGTATGAGAGACAGATGCAATAGATAGTGTGGAAAAAAGAGGGCCTGAAATAGTTTACATGTATATTGTTTAATTAAAACGGATAGCAAGAAACATAATTTCGCATATATGATGTCTATCTAAACTGGATAGCATAACATAACATAATTCAAAGATATGATGAATAACTAAACATGTTTGCATGGCATAATTCACATACATGTTATCTAAGTTATCAGGATCGCATGATTTAATTCACATATGTGATTTATATGCTAAACAGAGGGCATTCGATATGATGTCTGAACTAAGAACATGGTGTTGAATATTGTGTGTACGATGTCTAAACTATGCAATGCAAGATACCATATGCATGATATGAGCAGTATAACCATGTCAAGTTAGAGCATACACCTCAGTGGGGGAATAGGACTGGTCATCTATCTCTGAATCCATCTCTGAGGAGCTATTGGGACCCAACAAGAGATCTACTTCGACAGGTAGCACTGTCTGCTCTAAAGGCCTTGTTTTCACTCCAGATTTTTCCATCTCCCATCCAAATGGCTGATTCACGGGAAGAGTACTTTAATGTACAAACATTGTCGACAAATGGAAATGTAATGAAGAAAATGATGGGCAAGATATCATTCAAATATATGATGCCTGGTTAAACAGGACGGCATTGCACATTTCACATATATTATGGCTTGCTAAAAGACATGAGACTGCATAATTCCCATATATGATATAGAAACTAAACAGGTGGCATTACAGAACATGTCTAAACTAAGCAGATGACATATATGATGTCAAAAGTAGTCACTACAAGGCAACATATGCATGATATGACTAACATCATCATGCCAAGGTAGAGCAAACACCTTGGGGGGTAAATAGGAGTGGTCAGCTGCGTCTGAATCCACCTCAGAACAGATATCTTCCTCTGGATTACAATCTGGAGAGGGGGGGAGGGTTTGCCATTGAACCCACCATGGAGCGATGTCTGCATGACATTGTATTGCCGCGCAAAACTCTTCTCTTTTTCTGTACATGTTCAACATGATTGTGTACAATATCTAACATGGATACGAAAAAAATATGATGAGATTATGTAAGGAGAGCATGCAGAAATCTAGAGTGATGGTAACAACTAGTGGATGGATCCAAAAATAATGATAGCAGGCGGATGATTGCTTTAATTTAATAAAAAGACAGATGATTATTGCTTTACTATTTGTTTCCCACCCAAGATGAACAACATAGGCATACCCTAGGTGAACCAGATATTAGACAGAGATACTATTCATTGCTGCCTCAATATGTGCCCCACAACTAATTTAGAACTCAAGTTTGAACATCAATAAAGTAAAACAATATGAAAGCGTGTACAGTTAGAATGTTACTAGCCGTCAACCCGTGCATTCGCACGGGCTAGTCCTTAAGATGTTGTAATACTTTTTCATATGTAAATATTTGGCATAGTCCATCCTTCATGTTTAGCGAATACATGAGTTAGATTCGTTTTTATATTTGCGATTGTAATTTTCAAAATTCATTTAACATAGTCATTTATTATTTTGTACTAAGAAAATTCTTATCTATATGATAGTGGAGTGCATAAACTAATCTATTGTAGTTTACTTGCAACAACTGTTTCATCAAATGGCATATTACTTGAGTTGGAATTTAAATAGACATATACTCCCCATTTTTTACATCTTACATTGGTTATTACGTTTAATTTTCCAAAAATAATAATTTATTTAACATTTTGAAAAACGACTAATTTTTTATTGATCCCTACTTGCACATAACAATTGAATGCATAAAAAAAAGCTCAAACAATTATTTCGGTTGCTGGTTTCTCAATCAAAAAAAAGAAACAAATTTGTTTTTGAAAACTCCAAATGCTATATTGTAAGGTTGCTACAAAGAAATTTAAAAAGCAATCCGACCTACTCGCGCTTTCACCAGCATGCATCATGCATGTATATAGCTACAAAAAGAATACCTTAGGAAAACATTGAAAATGATATGGTCAACATGCAGCAGTACTCCAATCTATATCTTGTCAATACAAACAGTGTAGAATGCTAGAGTTTATGCTACAAAGAAAATTTAAGACAAAAATAAGCATGGAAGTTCTAATGGGTCATCCACTGAATAAAAAATCATTGGATTTTATCCAAAAATGACTATGTCATTAATTATTACATCGCGAATAATATTGTTAATTAGCTTATCACATGAACTATAGCCGGTGTTGTTATTTGTACGAAGAAAGAGCAACAACTCTATCATCGATCAGAGGAGATACTTTTGGTGCTTAGAACTGTGTAATGCAAAACTGCTAATTATGTGTCTTCAGTGTCATGGATTCACCGACACCGGTGAATCTGCCTAGCGTCCAAAGGTAGGCAAACCATGCATACTGGAAAGAGAATGTGAATAAATTTAGATCAAAATGACATGTGAGATCTCATCATGGAGAAGCTAAAAAAACATGAAAAATAACATAAGAGATTGGAAGTAATGGATAACCACTGTATTGAGAACAGGGCTAAATATTCCGAGTCCCTTTTTTTAAACAATATAATGAGTACAACTATTAGTTAGAACACTCTAGGAAGCAGAAAATAAATGTATTGTTGTCTGAACCATAAATTAAACCTTTTACATTGGCAATTACTTGTGGGCCAGCTTATGGTTGCCTCTGCTGTGCAAAAATCTGGGTGTGCGATGTAGTCTTAATTAAGGTTTCCAATGGTAATTAAGAGCCATAAGATATTTAAAACCTTAATACAGCTAGCCCCTCACCCGCGAAGTCTAATGCATCGACATATGCTTAGCACCGTGTAATACAAAACTGGTAATTATGTGTCTTTAAGGTGATTGATTCATGGACGCTGGTGAATCTGTTGAACATCCAAAGGTAGCTCATCAGTTCACATGTTGTCCAGCAAACCATAAATACAGGAAAGAGAACCGGAATTCATTTAGATCAAAAGGACATGTGAGATATCATTATGGAAACTGCAAACATACAGGAAAAAAGGCAATTGAGTGGACAGCAATTGAACTTAGAAAAGGGCTGCATACATGATGTACGGTGCACCAAGACCACCATTGATGCGTTACTCCAGTAACATCAAGCAGCTACACGCTGATTCAGGCATTCATCTGTGGATATGATGAAGATTTTCTTGTTTGCAGGAATTGTCAGAGATGTGCTGGTCAGGGAGAAGACACAACCTGAACCTGTCATAAACGTAGATTAGACACTGCACGTTATAACAAAGGGATATATGTTGCGCCATAAATTATGAATCTATGGTCATACGATTGAATTAGGATCTGTACCTTAGAGTAGTAGTTCTCGAACAAATTACATATCTACGTACATATTCATCAAACAAATAACTGCAGTAATTACCTTACAAATTGGACAAAATTCCTTTTGATCAAATCAGGGATATCTAAGGAGAAGCAAATAAATGATGAGCTAATACACTTAAAAATAGAATGCTAGCATTGGCTTTCCGATGGTAATTAAGAGCCATAAGAGATTTAAAACCTTAATACAGCTAACCCCTCACCCGCGAAGTCTAATGCATCAGCATATGCTTAGCACCGTGTAATACAAAATTGGTAATTATGTGTCTTTAAGGTGATTGATTCATGGACGCTGGTGAATCTCTTGAACATCCAAAGGTAGCTCATCAGTTCACATGTTGTCCAGCAAACCATAAATACAGGAAAGAGAACCGGAATTCATTTAGATCAAAAGGACATGTCAGATCTAATTTATGGAAACTGCGAACAAACAGGAAAAAAAGGCAATAGAGTGGACATCAATTGAACTTAGAAAAGGGCTGCATACATGATGTACGGTGCACCAAGACCACCATTGATGCGTTAGTCCAGTAACATCAGACATCTATATGCTGATTCAGGCGTTAATCTTTGGCTATGACGAAGATTTTCTTGTTTGCAGAAATCATCAGAGATATGCTGATCGGGGAGAAGACACAACTTGTCATAAGCGTGGATTAGACACTCCATGCTATAACAAAGGGATATATGTTGCGCTGTAAATTATTAATCTATGGCAATACGATTGAATTAGGATCTGTACCTTAGAGTAGTAGTTCTCGAAAAAATTACATATCCACGTATATATTCATCAAACAAATAACTGCAGTAATTACCTTACAAACTGGACAAAAATCCTTTTGCTCAAATCAGGGGAAGCCAATAAATGATGAGCTAATACACTTAAAAGTAGAATGCTAGCATTGGCTAGCGACCTCCACCTTATTATTACTAGTCCTTCTGATCACAATGCTTTTTATGCTTTCTCTCATAGCCACGTCCAAGTCCCATCCTCCATCGTCAGCATAAACCGGCCCTTCTCTCATAGATCATACTGTTGGTGTTTGCCAAAAGCAAATGAAAACATGCTGTTTTTGTTAGGAAGTGTACCAATAAGAGGAGCCTTTGAGGCATCATTAAGATAGAGATGTAGGCTGAACCAGCTGGCAGGAGGCGACGTATAGGAAGTGTACCAATAAGAGCAGCCATTGAGACGTCGTCAAGATAGAGATTGTGGCAGCACCAGCTGGCAGGCGGCGATGTACAAACATAAGTTGCGACTTGAGCAGCGGAGGAGCCTGATACGGATGATTGAACAGAAGGCGGCACCAGATGGTCGGCTGTGGCGTGCGAACGACACATGGAGAGAACATCGAGGATGATCTGTAGGAGAGGACAGACGGGCCAATGGAGGATGGTGGCGATGAAAGTGGAGGCCGATAGATCGCTCTCACCTATAGTGCTTTGTGTGTTTTATGTATCAGATCGGGGAGGCAATTATGGCATGACGTCATTGGAGGAGAGGGAATATAGGATGGGTAGAAACATGTGATTTCTGAATCATGATTTGTGAATAGGTTTCATGAGCATGGCTAATCGTGATTTGTGAATAGGTTTCGTGACCATGGGTGATTGTATTTGATTAATCCAAGCCATTGAAACTCCGATGGACCGATGGATGATTTACATTTTTCTCTTTTCTCAATTAATCTAGAAAAAAATCGGATGATCTACACCGTAATAACTCGGTCCCACCGAATTAACGGCTCCTAATTACTGGTTAACGTGGTAATTTCTTGGGAGTCTGTAATTAGTATAGGTATAGATAGATTCTGCCACTAATGCACTTGGTCTTGTTTTCATGCATAGGATTTTAAAAAGTAGGTCCAGGTGGATGTTTTGCTCCATTCCTTTCAACAAAATGCATGAATAATTGAATAGTAAAGTGCCATAGGAAAATTTCCTATTGCTATGTTTTCCGTTGAACCATAATATCCCTAATGGATCGACATGAATGTAGAGTAATAAGTGATGCGACAAGTGTACAACCTCTTAGACGTAGCCGTGTCCTCAACATCATTGGGTTGGTCGCTGAAGAAGTTGAGACAGAGGTGGCTATCAGAGGTGTGGAGGAAGATCTAAGGAATCTGTAAATGGCGTCCAGGGCATTGCTCTGTTATGATGGACCGTTCTATCGTTGGAGCAGCTCTTGTGAGCCGTAAGATGTCAAGGCTGAAGCAGCACAAGACAAACAACGTTAGTCTCAAGTGGGATTCTAATAGCATCTCCAATAGATGATGTAAAATAGATGTAAAATTTACATCACCAAAAACCGCCTGACTACAACAGATGAGGTAAAAACTGTTGACTCTGAACTTAACTGTCGGAACTTAAATTTACTGTGGAATCTAAATGTTACTGTCAAAAATGAACGCAATGGTAGTAGAGAGGCACTTGACATGTAGTTTAGTGAGGGCCTACAGTTCATCTTCAACCTGCACTTCCCTCAGCCGCCAGCCACCACCGGCCTCGCCGCCGGGCCCCGTGTTGCCTCCGCCCCGAAACAACTCCCCACTGCCGGTCCGCCGCTGCCTCACCGTCCCGAAACAACTCCCCACCGCCGGTCCGCCGCCGCCCGGGCCAGCCCTCTAGCCCCCCCTGCGCCAAGCTTTTTCTCCGGCGATCCCCACGCCATCGCCCCACCACCGCGCCCCCACCGCCGACGAGAAGCACCCCACCCATAACCCTAAGATAGATAGTGGGGTACCTCTCCGGCGAGCCCCCTCCCCACTGTGGGTGGTTCTTCCTTAACTCCGGCGACCCCCCCACCCCCTGAAAATCGACAGACCCAAAAGTCGATTTAGTCGACTGAAGTGTAGCTAAATCGGAGCAGAGCAGCAGCACGAGCGAGGGGGAGAGCAGTGATAACCCACAAGTATAGGGGATCAATTGTAGCCTCTTTTGATAAGTAAGAGTGTCGAACCCAACGAGGAGCTAAAGGTAGAACAAATATTCCCTCAAGTTCTATCGACCACCGATACAACTCTACGCACGCTTAACGTTTGCCTTACCTAGAACAAGTATGAAACTAGAAGTACTTGTTAGGTGTGATAGGATAGGTTTGCAAGATAATAAAGTGCATGTAAATAAAAAGTAGGGTCTATTTAGATGAAGATACAACTAAGTTAATTTTAGTAGAGAGCTATTTGTCTCACAAGAAAGTTATTTGTCCCTGGGCAATCGATAACTAGACCGGTAATCATTATTGCAATTTTATTTGAGGGAGAGGCATAAGCTAACATACTTTCTCTTATTGGACCATATGCACTTATGATTGGGACTCTAGAAAGCATCCGCAACTACTAAAGATCATTAAGGTAAAACCCAACCATAGCATTATAAGGCATCAAGTCCTCTTTATTCCCATACGCAAACAACCTACTTACTCGGGGTCTGTGTTTCTATCACTAACGCCACCCACCATATGCAAATCATGAACATATTTCAATTCCCTACATCGGGGATCCCTCACGCTCGCGTGAAACAGAGAGAACCATAGGACAACACCAATAATAAAACATGCAACTCAAACCAATCACGATCATCAATTAACCCATAGGACAAAACGGATCTACTCAAACATCATAGGATAGCCATACATCATTGGGAAATAATATATAGCGTTGAGCATCATGTTTAAGTAGATATTACAGCGGGTAAAAGAGGGGTTACACCGCTGCATAGAGGGGGAAGAGTTGGTGATGATGTCGGTGAAGTTGTTGGTGTAGATTGCGGTGATGATGATGGCCCCGGCGGTGTTCCGGCGCCACCGGAAGAGAGGGGGTGAGAGCCCCCCTCCTTATTCTTCTTCCTTGACCTTATCCCTAGATGGGAGAAGGGTTTCCTCTCTGGTCCATGGCCTCCATGGCGGCGGAGGGGCGAGAGCCCCTCCGAGATCGGATCTGTCTCTCCGTCTCTCTCTGTTTCTGCGTTCCACATTCTTCCCTTTCACCGTTTCTTAAATTCCCGGAGATCCGTAACTCCGATTGGGACGAATTTTGGACACCATTTTTATCTGGATATTATATTTCTTGCGGTGAGAGAAGGGCACCAACCGCCTTACAGGGTGGCCACGAGGGTCAGGGGCGTGCCCCCTGCCTCGTGGGCCCCTCGAGCATCGTCTCGCGTTGATTTCACTTCCCAAAATTCACATATTCCAAAAAAATCTCCGGCAGTTTTTATCCCGTTTGGACTCCGTTTGATATGGATTTTTTGCGAAACAAAAACATGCAACAAACAGGAACTGGCACTGGGCACTGGATCAATATGTTAGTCCCAAAAACAGTATAAAAAGTTGCCAAAAGTATATAAAAGTTGTAGAATATTGGCATGGAACAATCAAAAATTATAGATACGACGGAGACGTATCAGCATCCCCAAGCTTAATTCCTGCTCGTCCTCGAGTAGGTAAATGATAAAAAAGATAATTTTTGATGTGGAATGCTACCTAGAATAATCTTGATCATGTAATCTAATCATGGCATGAATATTAAGACACGAGTGATTGAAAGCAATAGTCTATCATTTGAAATTAAGACAATAATACTTCGAGCATACTAAAAAGCAATGATGTCTTTTCAAAATAACATGGCCAAAGAAAGTCATCCCTACGAAATCATATAGTCTAGTTATGCTCCATCTTCACCACACAAAATATTCAAATCATGCACAACCCGGATGACAAGCCAAGCAATTGTTTCATACTTTTGTCATTCTCAAACCTTTTCAACTTTCACGCAATACATGAGCGTGAGCCATGGACATAGCACTATAGGTGGAATAGAATATGATGATGGAGGTTGTGTGGAGAAGACAAAAAAGGGAGAAAGTTTCACATCGATGCGGCTAATCAACAGGCTATGGAGACGCCCATCAATTGATGTCAATGCAAGGAGTAGGGATTGCCATGCAACAAATGCACTAAGAGCTATAAGTGTATGAAAGCTCAAACTAGAAACTAAGTGGGTGTGCATCCAACTTGCTTGCTCATGAAGACCTAGGGCATTTGAGGAAGCTCATCGTTGGAATATACAAGCCAAGTTCTATAATGAAAATTCCCACTAGTATATGAAAGTGATAACTCAGGAGACTCTCTATATGAAGAACATGGTGCCACTCTGAAGCACAAGTGTGGTAAAAGGATAGTAACATTGTCCCTTTTTTATTTTTATTTTTATTTTTTTGGGGGGCTTCTTTGGCCACTTTTATTTTGATCATGTGACAATGTTCTAATAATGATGATCATCACACTTTTATTTACTTACAACTAAATATTACAACTTGATACTAGAACAAAGATATGACTCTATATGAATGCCTCCGGCAGTGTACCGGGATGTGCAATGATCTAGAGTAGCAATGACATCAAAAAACGGACAAGCCATGAAAACGTCATGCTAGCTATCTTACGATAATGCAAAGCAATATGACAATAAATACTCAAGTCATGTATATGATGATGATGGAAGTTGCATGGCAATATATCCCGGAATGACTATGGAAATGCCATAATAGGTAGGTATGGTGGCTGTTTTGAGTAAGATATAAGGAGGCTTATGTGTGATAGAGCGTATCATATCACGAGGTTTGGATGCACCGGCGAAGTTTGCACCAACTCTCGAGATGAGAAAGGGCAATGCACGGTACCGAGGAGGCTAGCAATGATGGAAGGGTGAGAGTGCGTATAATCCATGGACTCAACATTAGTCATAAAGAACTCACATACTTATTACAAAAATCTATTAGTCATCGAAACAAAGTACTACGCGCATGCTCCTAGGGGGATAGATTGGTAGGAAAAGACCATCCCTCGTCCCCGACCACCACTCATAAGGAAGACAATCAATAAATACCTCATGCTCCAACTTCGTTACATAACGGTTCACCATACGTGCATGATACGGGAATCACAAACTTCAACACAAGTATTTCTACAATACACAACTACCCACTAGCATGACTCTAATATCACCATCTTTATATCGCAAAACTATTGCAAGGAATCAAACATATCATATTCAATGATCTACAAGTTTTATGTAGGATTTTATGACCAACCATGTGAATGACCAATTCCTGTCATCTCTCTAAGTAGATATAAGTGAAGCAAGAGAGTTTAATTCTTTCTACAAAAGATATGCCCACGCTCTAACAAATATAAGTGAAGCAAAAGAGCATTCTACAAATGGCGGTTTTGTATGTGAAGAGAAACAGGCAATCCAAACTTCAAATGATATAAGTGAAGCACATGAAGCATTCTATAAAGCCATACTCAAAAGATATAAGTGAAGTGCAAAGAGTATTCTATAAATAAACCATGGACTATCTCATACCAGCATGGTTCATAAAAGAATAGTGAAAGTAAATGCAAAAGACGCTCCAAGATTTACGCATATCATGTGACGAATAAAAATATAGCTCCAAGTAAAATTACCGATTATTGTTAGAAGAAAGAGGGGATGCCTTCCGGGGCATCCCCAAGCTTGGTTGCTTGGGAGTCCTTGAATATTTCCTTGGGGTGCCCCGGGCATCCCCAAGCTCAGGCTCTTTCCACTCCTTATTCCTTCATCCATCATGATCTCTCACAAAACTTGAAAACTTCAATCACACAAAACTTAACAGAAAGTTCGGTAAGATCCGTTAGTATAATAAAGCAAATCACTACTCTAAGTAATGTTGCAAACCAATTAATATTTTAATTTTTCATTGTATATACTGTAATATAACTTTTCCATGGCTTAATCCACTAATAGAAATCGATAATTTCATCAAAACAAGCAAACTATGCAACAAAAACAGAATCTGTCTTAAACGGGACAGTCTGTAGTAATATGAACATTCACCATACTTATGGTACTCCAAAAATTCTGAAATAAATTATGAAAAATAAAACATTTGTATATAAAGACAGTGCAAAAAGTTTCAGAACCGTTCAACATTCTAGTAAAACATGTAAAATCGCGCACTACAGCCAAAGTTTCTGTCTTGCACCGCACAAACCAACAAGCAATGTAAACATCCTAAAGGCAAATCTGGGCACATTATTCTTGTTTTTAAACTTTATAAAATCACACAACGGAAATAAATGACTCTCTAAAACTTCCGGTTGTCTCCCTGGCAGCACTTTTTTTAAAGCCATTAAGCTAGGCATATAGTGCTCAAGTAATGGACCCACCCGGATCCCAAGGTATATCAAAGTCAACTTTAATTAACAATTATTTGTGATTTGTTAGTGAGCACAAAGTAACATAAATCATGCAACAACGAAGTCTAACTCTCTTCCTATGCATCGGCATGTCATAAAAGAACAATTCATGCACACATAGTAAAGGCCAATGCATAGTATAAACAGTTTCTTGCAATTTTATCATATTGGAAACATGGAGAGGCGGAGATGTAGTTCCTCTCTCATAATAATTGCAAGTAGGAGCAGCAAGCACATGCATATTATATTCATCAAAATCATCATGTGTGGTAGTGAAACGCAACCCATCAATATAATCCTTAATAAGGGCAAACTTCTCTGATATAGTGTTGTCGGGCGAATTCAAAAAGATAATAGGACTATCATGCATGGGTGCAATAGCAACAATTTCATGTTTAACATAAGGAACTATAGCAAGTTCATCTCCGCAAGCATAATTCATATTGTCATCTTGGCCACAAGCACAGTAAGCATCATCAAAAAGGGATATTCAAAGGAATCAACGAGATCATAACAATCATCATAGCAATTATCCTTCAGTAAGCATGAAGGGAAATTAAACAATGTATGAGTTGAAGATTTACTCTCATTAGAAGGTGGGCATGGGTAGCTAATCCGCTCTTCCTTCTTTTGTTCTTCGCTCTCCTCATCATATTTTTCATCCAATGAGCCCACAGTTTCATCAATTCCTTCTTCCATAGACTCCTGCAAAATATTAGTCTCTTCTTGGACAGTGGAGGAGTCCTCAATATATGATTTGACATAGGCATTAGAAGCATAATTATCATAACAATATTTAAGTATGGCAAATTTTTCAGATTTGTAAAGAGTAGCATCATACTTTCCAATCAATGAAGCACTTTCATAAGCACCCTTAAAAGAAACAAATTCTTCAATTTGTTGAACATCATTGTAATTATAAACACCCTTAGCATACGAAGATACGATTCCATTATAACTAAACTCACATTGGTAGGTAAGGTGTTTCTTAGGGTCTTCAGAACAACAAGTAAAATCATATATTTCACATAAATTCCAAGCATAACATTGCAAACGATGAATTTGATCCAGTAAAAGTTTCCCTTTTTGAGATAAGCGGTGTCGCACATAACAAGCATGCTCATCTAAAGATTTTCCCTCAACTAAGCTAGTTGGGGTTTCACCACGAGCACATAGGGATCGAAGATGATCGAAGTAAAAAGCTTCAGGAGTGTGATAGATTTTGAGTGGTTCTTCAACCATTGGTGTAGTAGGTACAACTAATTTTTTTGGTATTTTGCGTTTCCTACCCATAACTAAAGATAGAAAACAAGAGCACAAAATAAAAACTACTTAGTGAAAAAGCAAACAAGCACACACGAGAATATTCACCCCACACTATAACTCCCGGGCAACTGCGCCAGAAAAAGGTCTTGATAACCCACAAGTATAGGGGATCAATTGTAGCCTCTTTCGATAAGTAAGAGTGTCGAACCCAACGAGGAGCTAAAGGTAGAACAAATATTCCCTCAAGTTCTATCGACCACCGATACAACTCTAGACATGTTTAACGTTCGCCTTATCTAGAACAAGTATGAAACTAGAAGTACTTTGTAGGTGCAATAGGATAGGTTTGCAAGATAATAAAGAGAATGTAAATAAAAAGTAGGGGCTTTTTAGATGAAGACACAACTAAGTTAATTTTAGGAGAGAGCTTTTTGTCACACAAGAAAGTTATTTGTTCCTGGGCAATCGATAACTAGACCGGTAATCATTATTGCAATTTTATTTGAGGGAGAAGCATAAGCTAACATACTTTCTATTCTTGGATCATATGCACTTATGATTGGAACTCTAGCAAGCATCCGCAACTACTAAAGATCATTAAGGTAAAACCCAACCATAGCATTATAAGGCATCAAATCCTCTTTATTCCCATACGCAAACAACCTACTTACTCGGGCCTGTGTTTCTATCACTCACGCCACCCACCATAAGCAAATCATGAACATATTGCAAACCGTACAGCGGGGATCCCTCACGCTTGCGCGACATGGAGAGAACCATAGGACAACACCAATAATAAAACATGCAACTCAAACCAATCACGATCATCAATTAACCCAAAGGACAAAACGGATCTACTCAAACATCATAGGATAGCCATACATCATTGGGAAATAATATATAGCGTTGAGCACCATGTTTAAGTAGAGATTACATCAGGTAAAAGAGGGGTTACACCGCTGCATAGAGGGGGAAGAGTTGGTGATGATGGCGGTGAGTTATTGGTGTAGATTGCAGTGATGATGATGGCCCCGGCGGCGTTCCGACGCCACCGGAAGAGAGGGGGAGAGAGCCCCCCTCCTCCTTCTTCTTCTTCTTCTTTGACCTTCTCCCTAGATGGGAGAAGGGTTTCCCCTCTGGTCCATGGCCTCCATGGCGGCAGAGGGGCGAGAGCCCCTCCGAGATTGGATTTGTCTCTCTGTCTCTCTCTATTTCTGTGTTCGAGATTCTGCCCTTTCACCGTTTCTTAAATTCCCGGAGATCTGTAACTCTGATTGGGCTGAATTTTGGACACGATTTTTATCTGGATATGAGCTTTCTTGCAGCGAAAGAAGGGAACCAACCTCCTTACAGGGTGGCCATGAGGGTCAGGGGTGCGCCCCCTACCTCGTGGGCCCCTCGAGCATCATCTCGCGTTGATTTCACTTCCCAAAATTCACATATATTCCAAAAAAAATCTCCATCAGTTTTTATCCCGTTTGGACTCCGTTCGATATGGATTTTCTGCGAAGCAAAAACATGCAACAAAGAGGAACTGGCTCTGGGCACTGGATCAATATGTTAGTCCCAAAAATAGTATAAAAAGTTGCCAAAAGTATATAAAAGTTGTAGAATATTGGCATGGAACAATAAAAAATTATAAATACGATGGAGACGTATCAAGCAGCAGCAGCGCGAGCGAGGGAGTGAGAGCCGGAGCAGCAGCAGTAGCGTGAGCAAGCGAGAGCCGAAGCAGCAACAACAGCATGAGCGAGCGAGCGAGAGCCAGAGCAGCAGCAACAGATCCGGCTGGTATGGCCGCCGCCGCTGAAGGGGCCTCGCACTGGGGGAGAGCTGCCGTGGAGATGTCGCCCGCGGCGCTGGCTTCGAGGTAGCCGCTCCATGGGGTTGCGGGATGGAGCACCGTCGGTGCCGGGAGGTCGAGTTAAGGAGAATGTGAGATGCAACGAGTGTACAACCTCTTTGGTGGCGCCGGGTAGGCCTCGGCTTCGTCTGAGGAGTCAGTGGGGATGTTGCAGTTCCGGTGGAGCAGGTAAAGGCGGCGCTGTGGGGATGTAGCAGCCATGATAGACGAGGTGATCGTCGGAGCAGCTCCTTGATGGTGGAGAACGGGGCGGCTGAACCGACAGGACGACGGGATGGACGATGGATCCTCATCCGGGGAGGTGGATGAGGGACGTCGAGCTGTTGCGGTGGACGACGTCATTGGGGAAGAGGCTCCAGCTGGGCAGCGGTGAGGTGGCGGACGGAGGAGGGTGGGGTTTCGCGGCTGGAGCGGAGAGGTTATGGCGGCCTGGGATTTCGAATGGTGAAAAGGAGGCGATGGGAGGGGGACCATGACTTAGGGACGCGCTTGTCCAAAATGTAGGGTTTGCTACAAAAGTACCCCAACCAATTTGAACTAGCGGCCCTTTCGGCTCAGGGTTAGAAGGGGGATTTTGCGTGTCGGGATTTGGCAGCTGCAGGGAGTTTTCACGCACGTTGTAATATTGGGATAGCAAGGCGCGGGTTGTGAAGGCGCCAGTTTTGGGAGCACGATATCTGAATTTTTGGGATATAACAAGGCACGGGTTGAATTTTAGGGACAAGCCTAACGTGTAATATTGTACTTGGACATACCAAATCAATTCACACTTCCCTCAACGAAAAAAATGAAAAAAATAAAAACTATTCACACCACACAAAGAGAGAGTCTTGTCCCGTTTTACTATACAAATGCTATTCAAAGCTACTCCCTCCTTCCATCTATATAGGGCCTAATGCGTTTTTCGAGGCTAACTTTGGCCAAATATTAGAGCAATAATATATGACATGAAACTTACACAAAGCACACCGTTAAATTCGTGTGTGAAAGGAGCTTTCAATGATATAAGTTTCACATTGTGCATATCATGTACTATTAATCTTGTCAACAGTCAAAGGCGGTCTTAAAAAACACATTAGGCGCTATATAGATGGAAGGAGGGAGTATGAATCCATGTTATGTCCAATTAATTTTTTTCGCTGGCTGTATAATGCATGTAACATACTCATACCAACATTTTAGTGCATTCCAAATGTTTATACTACCGCTGCAATTCGAACTGAATCTGAATTCGTTTCTTTATTTCAATAAGAATCTACAATCATGATTGTTGCCAACTTCAACCATCATTGGTGTATTACATTAACAACACACCACATGACTACTATAGAGATAGATATGAAATATGTGTACTATATGAACTCGAATTCAATTTTTTGAATACACTTGATGTTGATTCCAAATAATAGTACATTTGATGTACTAACTATATATTCATAATCTAAACCATGTTCCATATGTACACCGTGTTTATCACACAAGGTATAGTGCCCCGCCCCCTACATTATGACAAGTATTTAGCCCTGAGCTGCTAAAGCCACACATTAGCCCAAATTATAATCAATGTTCTATATATTATATGTAGTACTAGCAAGATGCCCATGTGTTCCATGGAACATCAACATGATCAAGGGGATGCCTTATTTGCAAATATGGAGAGGGGTGTGGGTATCTTTTTTCAAAATTGCCATAGTTTCCTTCCTACCTGTCAGATATAAATCGGACGACCTATATTGCAGGATGGCAGGCACACCATCATCAACAACTCTATTTTTTTTATAAAAGTATAGATAAAATATATTATATGTAGTATAACATGTTCATAACCACACCATGTGTATCACGGTTATATATATTCACGCATGCGTCGGTTTAAAACACTATGATAAATTCTTCAAATATTTGAATTCGCTTTTTCTAATGAATCATGATCTCTATTCATCTTTTACACCCACACAATCCTCTTATCTTTGTAGCTAGCGCTAACTTTCTCTCGTGCATGCACACGCCCGCATCCCTCTCACCCTCCCTCAGCATTCTCTAGCTCCATCACACAAATTCATCTTTTCACTTTAGGTCGTTCACCCACGGTGTGTGTTGGCCCCCCAGCTCCTTGTTTACGGAACACATCGATCGATATGCCTCTCTAGCCAGGTGTGCGTACCACAAACACAAGCTTCCCCTCTTCTCTTCTCACCGTCCATGCCTCACTCCCACCACTCTTTTCATCGATCTCGTACTCGCACACTCCTTCCCCCTAAATATAGCATGCCTCTCGCACCACCTCCTAGATGCATACCTCTCTCTCTATCTGTTGACACACGAAGACGTCAGGTGTACCCTCGACGCTGGGGGTGATGCACCGCAGCTCACGTCGAAGGAGACCCGACCCACAGCGTGATACGCAAGACAGTCGACGGGCGCTTTTGCAGACCCGAAAACCCCACACCCCCGGGAGGGACCCCGTCATGGAGTGTAGTGGCTATGGGCTGCCCTAGGTCGATTCGCTCTCCCCTAGAGCCCTGAGATTCACACCTCTCAAACACTAAGAACAACGAAGAATGAGAGAGAAAAACGGTGGAGAGATAAAACATAGACTGAAAAAGTAGTATATTGATTTGTTCGATTGTGTGTTGTTTTAATCGGCCGTCACCCCCAACATATATAAGAGGTGGCTGGACTTCCTGTACAAGCAAAGGATTCATCTAGGCTTTCCTTACAAGAAAATTACATCAATTCACGTCCTCCAGTTCTAATTCCAATCCAACTGGGATTCAACCCAAATCTGGCCTAAACTTCTGTCTTGTCCCTTGTACAGGCCGTGGAATTTGCATGTGACCTCCGATTGAGAAGATCAAAATACAAAATTTATGCGCCTCGAAGATACAAACAACTCTCCTGTTGATCATTTTTCCAAATAAGGTTATCTTCAATACTTTACGAGGTCATCTTTAACTTCCAGTCAAATTTGGTCATGCAGTTTTCTTAGCTGTCCGAGTCTTTCAGAAACTCTACAGGCTGTATACTATCTCAGATGATGATGACTCCAAGATCAAAGTTGACCGTTTTGATGGTACGCTCAATTTTCGTGTAGAACACTTTTCTATCCAAGGTCAGCTGAACAACCTTTCGAGCCCATCTCCAACTTCCGGTCGGGTTGCCCCGGCAAGCTTTCACACCGACAAGCTTTCACACCGGCAAGGTTTTCACCCCGGCAAGGTTTTCACCCTGGCAAGGTTTCTACCCCGGCAAGCTTCTACCCCGGCAAGGTTTCCACCCTGGCAAGGTTTTCATTCAGCCGGCAAAGGCAAACAACTCAGGCGACCCATCAGACACCACCTAGGTGGGTGTATGGTCCCTTGCGTCACTTTTTCACTCAGGGCCAACCCGTGAAGTATTGCCTCTAACTTTTGCATACAAACTCGGATTGGATTGGGGCAATTTTTATATCAAAATCGATCGCCTCGACGAGACGAAGACAATTCGCGTAGATCGTTTTTCCATATGAGGTCGTATTGGGGGAGTAATCAGCTGAATAGTGTTCTGAATACAAAATCTCAGTACATTGAACACAACTTCGGCCTTAGAGATGAGATCGCATGGCTACGGCCAAAATATAAAAGTTTCTCCTTTTGAAGATACGGAACTTTCTCATTTTGAACACTTTTTATTTGAGGGCATTTTAATTGTGTTTTTGACCATGCCAAAATCTGGCGTCAACACATGCCCCCTTGTTTTTCGGCAAAGTTTGCATGCCGAAAAATAACTTGCACATAGCTTGTTCTAAGGATGATAATCAGGTATCAGCCATGTTTGTGCTAAGGGCAATAATCATATATCGGCCGTTTCCTACTTAGGCTTCTTACCACACACTCGGGTGGTATGTCTTTAAGTACTTGCCATTGAGAACTCGAGGTAACAGTGCCCCTTGTATGGATTCCACCAAATAAGAGTTTCTGGGAACTATTCTTGTAATCCTAAAAGGGCCTTCCAAACTTGGAGACCACTTCCCGAATTTTCTGTCTCTTGAACCAATCGGCAGAATTAGTTTCCAGACGAGATCGCCAACTTGAAAATTCTTCAACTTAAGTTTCTTATTGTAAGCTCTTGCTACCCTCAACTTGTCCCTTTCTATGGCCTTCAAAGCAACCAAAAAATTATCGGAATCCTCATCAATATTGTCCATCATCAAGTTATAAAAGTCTACTGCCGATAAATCATTTTGTTTGGGTATTCTCAAAGCACTCAAATTTACTTCCACCGATAAAATGGCCTCTTGACCATATACTAGCTCATATGGAGTCACCTTCGTAGCACCATGCCTTGAGATCCTATGTGCCCACAAAGCTTCAGACAACAACTCATGCCATCTTCTTGGATTATCCTCAATCTTCTTCTTGATGAGTTTGATTAAAATTTTATTTCTAGACTCAGCTTGTCCGTTGGATTGGGCATAATATGGAGAGGAATTGAGCAACTTTATGTTATAAGATTCGACAAATTCTCTAACTTGGTGCGACATGGAAGATGAGCCCTGATCTGTAGTCAATGTTTGAGGAAGGCCGAATCTATGAATAATGTGCTCTGTTATGAATTTAAGTACCTCCGTATGTGTCATGTTCGTGAGAGGTACTGCTTCGGACCATTTAGTGAAATAATCGGTTGCTACCAATACGAACTGTTGGGTTCTACTGTAGGGTGCGTCGACAGCAAATTAAAATTTTCCTACGTGCATAACAACCAAGAAAATTCTACGGGAGATGGATCATAGTTTGTTACCACTAGACGCGCAGTGCCGTGTAGCGGAAGAAGAGTTGGGGGCAGCGCGTCCGTGTGGATCGTCTCCTCCTCGTCCGATCTCCCTCGTACAACCGGTCGTCGGTCCCACGTATAGGTTCGCCGGAGTAGTGCAAGTGCACTGCCTCTAACGGCATCCTCGTGTGTAGGAGGAACGTCGTGCGGCGAACTGCTAGGTCCAATCACACAACTGGCGGCGAGTGGAGGTGTCTATTCGCAACACATGCAAACCCTAGTGATAGCGCCGAAGCGATCAATCGCGTGAGTGTGCGGCACCTCCACTTTATATAGGCGTCCGTCGCAGGCTCAACACTTGGGCCTCGCACGGACCATAAAGCCCATAAGTCTACTCGGCCACAATCCGAATACAGCTCAGATCACATCCGACTAGTGTCCTCGGATCCGACCTCGTAGGTTCCTTCCCTTAAGCGCGCGACCCCTTAGGTTCAAGCCGGCTTGGTCGCAGTTCGGATCACCTCCGAACTGCACAGTTGGTAGCGGCCTCTAGCAAGGCATGCCGAACACCAAACAGACTATGAAGCTGGTTAGGCGAACCTGTACATCATACTTCCATTCCTTTTGCCACACGATATATGTTGTCGGGCTCAAGGCGAGTCTGTCATCCTGGTGCTAGCCCGACCTCTTTCTTATTCCAGTGATTCCGACCACAAACCGGATTATCTCATAATCCTTGTCGCATGGCCATGCTTATCCTGGTCGGATCACATGAGGGGACCAGAGTATATCTCTCCTGATCGGAGGGGCAAATCCCATCTTGCTCGACCACGTCTCGCAGCATGGTTCTGGACAAACCCGAAACCTACCTTTATAACTACCCAGTTATAGAGTAGCGTTTGGTCGGCCCAAAGCAAGTTTGTCACCATCCTGAGTACATGCGTCAGCTCAGGTCTTAGGACATAGAACATATGTTGTACTCGAGACTCACAAATGACATATCGTTGCGTCTCATAGTTGGGTCTGTCCGACTTAGACCTTATCTCGACTCAGATCCGACTACGTCGAATCCGACCATATCCTTCCAAGTCCATATTATCTGGTTAGCATCCAATGCTCCATGGCTAGTGAGACCAAGCCATCGACCGTGTCATATGCTAGTCTAGTTGGCTGCGCGTTCACACAACCCTTTCGATTAGGGACCTTTTAGGACAATAATCATACAATGCATAGTCCCACAAACAAGTCACGTACTTGCTGATACACATAATTGATAAAGTCCAAGGACTATATTTATTCATAAACACATAGGAAATATCATCATACATGATTGCCTCTAGGGCATATCGCCAATACGAACCGATGCCCCTTTGAGGAAGACAGATGAATTTGTTCAATAAAGTGTAAACATCATCCTCTGAAAGGCCACAGCTTGATAATGGGACGTAACATAGCAGCATGAGCCAACTGAATATCACCAAATTTTTGACAAGCTTCACACCCTTTATAATATTTGAAGCAATCATTAATCATAGTCGGCCAATAAAATCCAGCATGTCGTAGTAACCATTTCATCTTGGGGGCCGACTGATGAGTGTCACAAATACCTTCATGGACCTCTCCCATAGCAATTCTCGCTTGGTCCTTGTCCAAGCACTTTAAAAGAACATGATCAACTGTTCGGCGACAGAGATCATCATCTCTCATTGTGTATTTGAAAGCCATACGTCGAACAGCCCTGTCCACCCTTCTACTAGGATCACACAAATAATCAATGATGGGTTTCCTCCAGTCTTGATTTTCTCCTGCATTGAATATTTCATTAGTGGCCGAAACGGTGGGCTCCGGTTTGGCCTCCCCTATGTTGGCAAGACTAGACATCGGCTTTTCAGAAATATGAAACATGCCATGATCAACATGATAGTCGGATGCTTGTTGTGCCAACTCATTTGCTTTCCAATTGCCATGTCTAGATATATGAGCAATGCTAAAATAATCCAAAGTAGAAATTATATCTAGACATTTATCAAGATAAACATTAAGTGATTCGTCAAAACATTGAAAGACTTTGGATATTTGTTGCAGTACTAATAATGAATCACCATAAGCCTCAATATGTGTAACACCTATAGCAAGTAACATATCTAGGCCGAATAACAATGCTTCTTATTCGGCTTGATTGTTTGTACAAAAATATTCTAAGCGGCATGAGGCTTCAAAAACAGCACCATGAGGAGATATGTAAACAATACCAACACCTTGGCCATTGATACAAACTGAACCATCAAAATATAATCTCCACGGTACTAGTGAGACAAGGTTTATATCAACATCATGCTTGTCATCAATACGATGTTCAACTATAAAATTGGCAACGATTTGGCCTTTCATGGATTTTAGAGATTCATAAGCCAAATCATATTCAATCAAAGCATAAGCCCACTTGATAATTCTACCACAAAGAATTGGTCTATGCAACATGTATTTAATGACATCGGTCTGACAAGCTACTATGCAAGCACTCGGAACTATATGATGTCTCAATTTTGTGCAAGCATAATATAAACATAGACATAATTTTTCAATAAATGTATACCTTGTCTCGGCGTCCAATAAACGGCGGCTCAATAAGTGATGGCATGCTCTTTTCCTTCGGTTTCTTGAGTCAGAATAGCACCAATAACTCCTTCCTCTACTGCAATGTAAATCCTGAAGGGTTCCCTATGCTTGGGTGCTTTCATCACCGGAGGAGTGCACGAATAATTCTTGATCATATCAAATGCTTCTTGCTGTTTTGCCCCCCAAGTGAAATCAGCATCATTCTTTAACCGAAGGATAGGAGTAAACACATCAACCGTCCCTGAAAGATTAGCTATGAACCTCCTCAAGTAATTGACCTTGCCAAGGAACTTTTGCATATCTCTCTTGCATGTTGGAGCCTCCACTTTCTGTATGGCCTCTATCTTTTTGGGATCAATCTCTATGCCATCTTCATGGATAATGAAACCCAAAAACTTGCGAGCTGACACGCTGAATGCACACTTCAAAGGATTCATCTTCAGTCCATACTTTTTCATTATTTCAAAAGCTAAACACAAATCGGCCAAGTGAGACTCAAAAGCATCCGATTTGACAACAATATCATCAATATAAACTTCAAGTATGACACCGGGTAAATCATGAAAAATCAAATTCATAGCCCTTTGATATGTGGTGCCAACATTTTTTAACCTGAATGTCATCACTGTCCACTCGAATAAACCAAGAAGACCAGGGCGACAAAAAGCTGTCTTGTACATGTCCTCTTCGGCCATAAAAATTTGATTGTATCCGGCATTACCATCTAGAAAGCTAATAACCTTATGTCCAGAAGCATCATTAATAAGCATATCGACTATTGGCATGGGATACTCATCTTTGGGTGTAGCCCTATTCAAATCTCCGAAGTCAATGCACACCCTTAACTTGCCAGATCCTTTCTTCTTGTGACGCCCTCGATTTAATCGTACACTAATCATACACGCAAATGTGTACGATCAAGATCAAGGACTCACGGGAAGATATCACAACACAACTCTAGACACAAATTAAAATAATACAAGCTTTATATTACAAGGCAGGGGCCTCAGGGGCTCGAATACATAAGCTCGAATACACAAGAGTCAGCGAAAGCAACTATATCCACTACAAAAAAAATACACTTCCGTGATGATACGTGTTTGTCATAGTAGGTCGCGTTTTCTGTCATGCATGTACATCCATGACAAATTTATGACAGAATCAAGATAGTCATACGTGTGCTGCCGTAGAAGTGTTCCATGACATTGCCAAAATTATCATCACGGAAGTGTCCACTTCCATGACGATAAATCACGCGTCACAGAAGTGCTTACGTCAAGGGTGACCGACACGTGGCATCCACCATAATGGAACGCCTTTAAGTTACCGGGTCAGATTTTGGATCCGATAACCCGTTAACAGCCACAACCAATGCCAATTTTCCATGTGTAAAATTCTCATTGGCTGACGGATCCACGCGTCAGCTCCGTGTTGGCACAGGTGTCACTCATCCAATGGTCGAGATGGGCCTATGATATGTTGACACGTGGACCGGCCCAAAAGTGGCCCACAAAGATTAAATGGACCGGCCCAACCGAAGGCCCATAAGATTTAGCGGACCATAATGGGCCGGCCCAGCTAAAGGCGCACAAAATTTAGCGGACCATAATGGGCCGGCCCAGCTAAAGGCCCACACGATTTTGTAGACCATAATGGGCTGGCCTAGCTAAAGGCCCACAAGATTTTGCGGACCACAATGGGCCGGCCCAGCTAAAGGCCAACAAGATTCTGCCGACCATAATGGGCCGGCCCAGCTAAAGGCCCAACATTCTCTGTCAAATCAGCCGTCAATGGCCTATCCTAAACTTGTCATCAACGCGGCCCATGGTTACTTTTGGCCTGTTAACAGTCCGCTAAGTAATTGGGCCGAATTACGGCCCGGTGTATTTCCGGCCTATTAAAGGTCTGACTTCATTTGGGCCTATTTACAGGCCATCAAAACTTTCGGCCCATAAACAACCATGAAGGATTTGGGTCATATTCGGCCATGTTTGACATTCGGCCTGTTAGAGGCCCACTATAGCTTTGGGCCACTTTCGGCCTGTTGTCATTTTCGGCCTATTAACACCGGACGTAAACCATGGGCCATATGTGGCCCAACGTCATATCGGGCCCATTAACGGCCCATATAAAAATGACGATAATCTAGCCCGACCGAAGTTTCGGCCTGTTAAAGGCCCGTGTATTAGGTCGGCGCATTTACTGCCCATCAGAATTTCGGCCTGTTAAAGTCCAATGGGTTATTTGGCACAATCAGGGCCCAATCTCACTTTCGGTCTATTAAAGGCCCATGTATTTTATGGGCTCGAGATATTTACACCTGTAAACAGCCTATTTTTACTGAGGGCCCAAATTATGTTTAGGCCTGTTAAAGGCCCACTATGGGCACAGGCCTACCAGAAAAATATGAAAGCTTATGCTGATTTAGGCCCAGATATTTTTAGTGGGCTACATGCCAATTTTGGCCCGTAATCGTTTTTAGCCCAATTGGAATGGGCCCGACGAATGTTGGCATGTTGGGCTCCTATGAAGCTTTCGGCTGAATACATTACTAAGATAAACCTACACTATACAAAAATAGCGTTGTAATTACTATAGCCTGAGGCAGCATCATACATGTTGTATCACAACAAAATAAATTCCAACCATACAACAAAAGGCATGTTGGCATAAAGTTTACAGTCCTTCCAGATAAAAGCACCATCAGATGTATAGAAGCACAGATCATTTGACCTGAGTGCTAATGTTTCAGGCTGTAGAATCTGATGGAGCAGCACGATCTCCACCTTTTTTTCCACCATTGCTCTTGAACAATGAAGCGAATGTCTGATAGTCTGGTTTCAAAACCATTCATATCTTGACGACATTTCTCAACCACTATTCTTGTTTCCGAAACAACGTCCATTAGGGATTGGACTTGTGTCTGGAGCACAGATATATCACTCTGTCTAGCATGAAGATTTTGTTCAGTAGGCGATTTGGACGAGGTTACCTTGACAACCAACCTAGAATTACGCAGGAAGGTGCCTTTTGCACTGTTAGTGGAGAGATACTGACGGACTGCAGCAAGAGGTGACATTGTGCGTGTAGTAGCCTCGTCACCTTCAGGTGGTTGTGGCTGTTCAATCATTTATTCCATAGCTTCCTGAAAGTTCGAACTTGTAGATTAGTGTACCAGATAAGTTACTAATGAGACAAAAACAAACAAAGTAGGTTAAACGTTTATACATAACTTATTTTGGTGAACTACTGTAATACATTAGCATGTATTGTAGTGCCAACTACATAATAAAACCACTTTCGGAACATATGTCCATGTAGCATGCCTACTGTATTGTCTATTTCCTCACATTCGTTGACATCTAAGGATAAAGAGACATGGTTTAAAGTAGGATGAACATAGTATGACATCATTCATATCATGGGCAAACAGATATAAAACAAACATGCTATTTTATCATTGTGTGCGCACGTGAACATAACAACTAGATTACAGATCAAGACCAAAAGAATATCCTTTATCTCTTTTAAACCATGTAAGGTGAAATGATACGTTAAGACAACTATGAATAAAAGTGAACAAAGTAACTGACATTGGCTGCAAACCAAGTAGTTAAATGAACACATCACAGTACCAATCAGTTCAAGGCAGGAGGAGTAAGGACTTACAACAGTGGCTTGAACTGGTGTGCTCATGCCCTTCATCTTGCTGGTGTGGCAATCCTTGAAGATTTGCACGTCATTCGGTTCAAGTTCTTTTTGGTCCGCACGGGATTTCCTCTGTATTTGGAACAAGTCAATATAGATACGATAATATGGCACAAAAAAAGAAGGAAGTAGCAGCTATTTACAAGAGCCTCGCAGTGTGCAATATAGCTACGAGATCCTGTGGTATGTTGGAATTTCACTTTAGAACGGTTGGTTTTGTTCTTCAAACAGTTAGCCTAGAAGAAGATACACTTGTAAGGCACATACATAAATACAAGTTCAATATGTGGTCTGATCAAATACATATAGCCTACCTGATACTTTGGATCAGACTAGTGATTAACGAGGGCTGTCCAGTCTTCATCTGTAATATATTCCACTAGAGATGTTTGGGCGATTTCATTGTTAGCCTTGCCTTCAAAGTGAGATTTTCTAAGGTGGTACCGATACTGTCGCAGAGCAGACTGAAAAACATGAGTGCATGCTTGTCTAGTTGCATCATCTTTCGGATCCAACTTGAACCTCATCTGTTGAAAAAAGAATGTGAGTCTTATTAGGAGGAAGCTAGAAAGTATGGGACAGAGCAAGACAATATTACTAATTGCGATGAATAGCATTACTTACGGATAAATGGTCAAGGAAGGTGTTAAACTGGGTATTGTCTTTCTCATTCCTGTACTGGATCCATGTTGGGAGGATACGTGCATGACACCTAACGGCAATGGTTGCCTCTGATACTAACTTGGCTGACTCTGTAGCATCACGTGGCCTTTTTAAACCTGCCTCGAAATGGATCTCCATTCTTCCTCCTTTAGATTTTGTTAATCTATCAAGCATTATCCCTGATGTCTGTTTCCTCTTGCGCCGTGGTGCTAGTTCAACAACGAATTTGGAAAGTGTTAGTGTACATCAAACTGTGAGAGTACATATAAAGGAGCATGCAACTGCAACTTGACTCGGTCAGGTACCGTCTTGGTGTTGATGCTCATGAGGTTCATCTGATCTTGCCAAGTCCTGTTGTGTCAGCAATGCTTCGGAAGTAGTGTTAGGTGTGAAGGCAGCTTGGGAACTGGCCAGTTCCGGAGCAAACGAACGAGTAACTAGTTGAGATGCTGGTACAGTTGAAGCAGATGCTGCAGCTGGTGGAGCAGGTGATACTGTGTTTGTAGATTTAGCCGGTGGACTTGGACCTTCTACTGCACTATAAGTACCAGCAGAATCTCAACGGCAGAACCTTTTCCGTTTCACCCGACGAGTAACAGCACTCCCTACTATATTATTTTGCTTCCTCTTTTTTGACTTTGCCATGTCAAGCTGTACCCACAACACAAAAGAATAAAATCACTCTTCAGAACTCATTGATGCATGATACAGACAAGCAATACTTTGATGTAAGACAACCGTATGAGGATGGAATATGTAATAAAAACAGGACGGCATGACATATTCACAGCTACGATGTGCAAACTAAGCAGAAGGATTTTCAAGAAAATAGAAGTAATGCAATCTAGACACCATATGAAAGATGTAACCAATATTACTCTGCCAAGTTAAAAGTGTCTTGTCATAAGTAGCAATTCAAAAAAATTAGAAGCAGTGCAACGTAGAAATCAATGCAAGATGCAACCACTATCAAACTGCCATGTTAAAAGCGTCCAATCATGAGTGACTGATGCGGGATACACAACATCAGTACTTTGATGTAAGAACATGGTATGATTGATAGATGTAGTGTATTCTAGACACAGAAAGCCATGTCATATCCACATGTATAGCGTATAAACTCAGCAGGTGCAATTTAATCAAAATAGAAGAAATATAGGCTAGACAACATATGCAACATGAAACCAATTATCACACTGTCAACTTAGAGCAAGCACGTGCGATGGTGGAGTACGGGAGATGAACTCATCATGTAGACTTGGGACTTCAACTTCATTAGCAGTAGCAGTGGCAAATCTAGAGAGTCTCTGTTTGCGTCGTTGCGGAGGACCACCAACATCCCCTAACTTACCCTTTTCCTTCCTATTTTCTGATATTGCCTTATGAAGTCAAAACCACAAGAAGATGAATAAAATTAGCTCTGCATAACTGGTTGATGCATGATACAGACGAACACTACTTTGATGTAAGGCAAGCGCAGGATAGGAGGATGGAATATATACAAAAAAGACAGCGTTTCATATTCACACGTACGATAGGAGGATGGAATATGTATGAAAAAACAGTAAGCGGAAGGCATTTCAACAAAATTAGAAGAAATGAAAGCTAGGCACCATATGAACATGCAACCAATATCACTCTATCAGGTAAAAAGTGTCTCGTCGTAAGTGCCATTTCAAGAAATTAGAAGCAGTACAAGCTAGAAGACAATGCAAGATGCAACCTACATCACAGTCCCAAGTTAAATGTGTCTTATGGGTAAGTGATCGTTGCAGGTATAAGTTGTAAGCTACGCAGATGCAATTCAACATAATCAGAAGCAATACAAACTAGACATCATACGGAAAACGCAACCACATATAACAGTTCCAAGTAAGAGCAAGCACCTGTGATGGTGGAGTAGGGGAGATGTGCTCATCATGTACATGTATGTTCTAGAAACAGGAACACGTGTCATATTCACAAGCATTATGTGTAAAGTAAGTAGATGCAATTCAAGTTAGAAGCAATACAAGCTAGACATCATACGCAACATGCAACCACATATAATAGTGTCAAGTTAGAGCAAGCACCTGTGATGGCGGAGTAGGGGAGATGTGCTCATCATCTACACAGCTACGTTGACTGTCCAGCCTTGTGTTGTCTTGCGAATCTTGTTGGGGGGATGGCGGAGTAGAATCTGTAGAGACCCCCTGTTTGAGTTGCTCCGAAGGACCACCGTCATCCACTGCCGGACTAATTTCCTTCAGCTGTAATGATTTTGCATTGTGAAGTCAAACCGATAAGAAAAAGGAATAAAATTCGCTCTTTAGAACTCATTCATGCATGATACTGACGAACACTACTCGGATGAAAGGCAAACACATGATGCGAGGATGGAATATGTATGAAAAACAGGATGGTGTGACATATTCACACCTATGATGTGGTAACTAAGCAGAAGGCATTTCTACAAATTAGAAGCACTGCAAGCTAGACACCATATGAAACATGCAACCAATATCACTCTGCCAAGTTCAAACTGTATGGCGTTTCAACAAATTAGAAGCAGTACATGCTAGAAATCATATGCAAGACACAACCAATATCACAGTGGCGACTTAAAGGTGCCTTATCATAAGATATAGTATGTACCAAAACAGGAAAGCGTGTCATATTCACATGTATCATGTGTAAGCTAAGCAGATGCAGTTTACACTAATTAGGAGCAATACGAGCTAGAAACCATATGCAACATGCAACCAGATATCACACTACCAAGTTAGAGTAAGCACCTTGGATGGTGGAGTAGGGGAGCGGAGACTTGGACCTTGTAATGCACTATCAGTACAAGGAGAATCGGTACAGATGCTCTGTTTACGTTGCTGCAGAGGACCACCATCATCGCCTTCCTTACTCTTTTCCTTCCTCTTTCTTGATTTTGCCTTGTCAAGTCAAACCCACAAGAAAAAGGAATAAAATTTTCTCTTCAGAACTCATTGATGCATGATAGTGACGAACACTACTTTCATGTAAGACGAACACTACATATCACACTGCCAAGTAAGAGCAAGCACATGCGATGGTGGTGTGGGGGAATTGTGGTGATCAACTAGAGAGCTACGTTGACTATCTTCATTTAGCCTTGCTGTTTCTTGAGAATCATGTGGGGAGGATGGCACTGCACTCTTTAAACGAGTATGGCGTCTCACAGAAACCCACCCGGGTGACTGTCTCATCATAAGTGATTGACGAGGGATACAAAAGAGCATTAGTTTGATGTACGAACATGGTTAATAGACATATGTAGTATGTATCAAAAACAGGAAGGCATGTCATTATCAAAGGTATAATGTGTAAAGTAAGCAGATGCAATTTAACCAAATTGGAAGCAATACAAGCTAGACACCATATGCAACATGCAACCACATTTGATAGCGCGAAGTTAAAGCAAGAACCTGGGATGGTTGTGTGTGGCAATTGAGATCATCAACTGCAGAGCTACGTTTACTGTCTCCAATTGCTGACACTGCACCCGTTAGAGCGCTGGAACGCTTAGTGCTTATCTTCGAATTACACTGGAGCGACTTCTGTCTTTTCTTTTCTGCATTCATCAACACTGCGTCAGAGTCTGAAATACCCATGCATAAAAAAACAATAGTGTGAGTATGGGTGAAGTGTGTGCACAATTAGTACAGTGTAAAGGTAGCAGATAGCAGCTCGGTGAGAAATAAATGACGGGAGACATATGATAGCTCTACAACATGCATGGCACACTAAATTACTACAGGATTCTATGAAAATAACAGTCGACTGAAAGCAAATAGGTTAGTCCATTTTTTCTGCACTGTCCGATGTACAAAGAACGGGCAGATTGCCTTCATCTACCTCTAGCGAGTCAGTGTTGACGATCTTCCTCAAAATGCTAGTGACCACTGGCCCAATATTCCTCCCCTGCCCGCGCCCTCCCCTTGACCTCACCGCACTGCCGTGCTTGGCACCGCCCCCCGGCCATCCATTCAAGCCCCGCCGACCTCCAGATCGGGCGCAAGCAGCTCCTGCGCCCCACACCCCTATGATAGACACCGATGCGCCGCTTCCCCGGGGAACAGGCGGACTAGGTGCTCCGCGCGCCTAAGCAGGTGCTGCTTCTTTTAATTGAGGTTCGACTGACCCTGAATTGAAATCCAGGCGGGCTACTGACCTCTAGTAAAGGTGAAATAGTAAAAGGGAGGAAACCTTCTGCATTTAGTATCACGAAGAAGATGCAGTAAGAAGCGCTCAATTAGTTTCTTTCGTGGGATGAATACGGTGTGAGCGGAGACGTAAGATTTGCACGAATAAGGGAAGAGGAGTACCTCTTTCTGCTGGCAGTGTTGTGTCCTCCTTCCATTTTTCCGACGATCTTCTTGTTGTTTGCCGGAAACCAGAAGTTGTGGAGGACGGTGCAGCCTTGGATGAAACCATGGCCAAGTTGTTGAGTGTGGTGCGGTGGCCGTCTGTCGGCGGCGGGGAAGCAGATCCGAGGCGGAGAACGATGGCGTAGCGGGAACAGCTCTGGTGCAGTGGACGGTTGCGATAGTGGAGCCGCAGCAGTGAGGCGCAGGATGGTGTGGTCGGAGTGGTTCTGGTACGGCGCACGTCGGCGTCGGCATCGTGGAGGCAGCTCTGCCTCGGCTTCAGCTGCTAAGTCCTTGAGGGCGTTGCGGTTGCGGTTGCGTTGGACGACGACGTTGGGGTACCAGCTCCGGCATGATGGAGGAGGGCGGCGGTGGATTGAACGCTATGGGTGGAGGACGGAGGAGGCTGGGGTTTCGCGGCTGGTGGAGAGGGCGTTTTCGCGCCCACGGAGTATGAATGGGGAAACAGGGGAAGGCGGGGAACTAAGGGGGTACAATGTTTCGGTTTGAGACGCGCTTGTTTGAAATTTGGGGAAAGTTACAAACTTTCCCCCCATCTAAAATTTCGGACATATTGCGGGTTGGGGGTAGGACAGTCATGTCAGGTGTGCCAAATGTGGGCGGGATAGATTCCGGCCGAGTGCATGGGTAGGCGCCCACGGCGTATGAATGCTTCTCCAGCGTCTTGGTGAAGTTACAAACCTACCCCGGTTTAGACCTTTGGACATCGGGCCGATAGGCTACACGGGCCGGAGTCAGGACAGTAATTTCCTACCACCAAAACATTAGTCTCGCGCAGTTTCTGGTGACCAGAGGCCTATTTGGCGTTTCATTCAATATTTGGGAGCAGAAGCATTAACGTTTTCAGTTCTCTTGAATTGAACTTTCAGGATTTGTCAAACTTCACAAATCTTTACTCTTGAAAATCCTAAAGCTACGATTATTTTGGAATGGAGGGGGTACATTTGAATATACATTGTACACGAGTATATATTAAAAAATATGCAACTTACCTCAGTTCATGCATGGTTCCAGATATAATCTCCTTGGTTGCAAAAAAAAAGTTAGATATGCGTATGAATATATATATAGCATGTTCAAACTCACAACAATGATTGATGCCCCCTTTTACATCTGATTTACAAATGCCATTATCTCGGGTTCAAATATATAAATGCACTTCCTATGAATTTGAATCTTCGAAACCCCCTTTATGTTGAATTCGACATGTATTCTATTTCATAGATAGCAATTTGGAATGTATCCATGCAAGTGACAAATGTATAAAGTGCTTCACACTAACAACATGGAGTGCACTAATTAATGTTTATATATGAATTGCAAAAGCAACCATTGCCTGTATTTCAAACCGCTCTCACTCTATGGATCGATAATATGAAATAAACACATGCACATGTGTAGGATCGAAAGTATGTCTAGAGGGGGGGTGATTAGACTACTTGACCAAATAAAAACCTAACCTTTTCCCAATTTTAGTTCTTGGCAGATTTTAGCTATTTTAGGACAAGTCAAGCAATCATCACACAATTCAAGCAAGCATGCAAAGAGTATATTGGCAGCGGAAAGTAAAGCATGCAACTTGCAAGAATGTAAAGGGAAGGGTTTGGAGAATTCAAACGCTATTGGAGACACGGATGTTTTTCCCGTGGTTCGGATAGGTGGTGCTATCCTACATCCACGTTGATGGAGACTTCAACCCACGAAGGGTAACGGTTGCGCGAGTCCACACAGGGCTCCACCCAAGGGCAACGGTTGCGCGAGTCCACACAGGGCTCCACCCACGAAGGGTCCACGAAGAAGCAACCACCCACAAAGGGTCCACGAAGAAGCAACCTTGTCTATCCCACCATGGCCATCGCCCACAAAGGACTTGCCTCACTAGCGGTAGATCTTCACGAAGTAGGCGATCTCCTTGCCCTTACAAACTCCTTGGTTCAACTCCACAATCTTGTCGGAGGCTCCCAAGTGACACCTAGCCAATCTAGGAGACACCACTCTCCAAGAAGTAACAAATGGTGTGTAGGTAATAAACTCCTTGCTCTTGTGCTTCAAATGATAGTCTCCCCAACACTCAACTCTCATAGGATTTGGATTTGGTGGAAGGAAGATTTGAGTGGAAAGCAACTTGGGAAGGCTAGAGATCAAGATTCATATGGTAGGAATGGAATGTCTTGGTCTCAACACATGAGTAGGTGGTTCTCTCTCAGAACAAATGAGTTGGAATGATGTGTGTGTTCTGAAAGCTCTCTCTTGGAATGAGAAAGAGGTGGAGGGGTATATATAGCCTCCACACAAAATCCAACCATTACACACAATTTACCAATCTCGGTGGGACCGAATCAGAAAACTCGGTCTGACCGAAATAGTAAACCTAGTGACCGTTAGGAATTTCGGTGGGACTGACATGCAACTCGGTAGGACCGATATGGTTAGGGTTTGGGCATAACGTAATCTCGGTGAGACCGATTACACAAACTCGGTGAGACCGAATTTGGTAATTAGCTAACCAGAGAGTTGGTCAGGCAAACTCGGTGGGACCGATTTGCTCTTTCGGTGAGACCGAAAAGTTACAAAGGGGAAACACTGAGTTTACATTGCAATCTCGGTGGTACCGATTCGCTCTTTCGGTGGGACCGAAAAGTTACGAAAGGTAAACAGAGAGTTTGCAACACCATCTCGGTGGGACCGAGATCCTTATCGGTAGAACCGAATTGCTAGGGTTTGGCAGTGGCTAATGACAAGTGAAACTCGGTGGCGCCGGATAGGAAGAATCGGTAGGACCGAGTTTGGCTTAGAGTTTAGGTCATATGTGGATATGGGAAAGTAGTTGAGGGTTTTGGAGCATATCACTAAGCACATGAAGCAAGAGGCTCATTAAGCAACACCTCATCCCTCCTTAATAGTATTGGCTTTTCCTATGGACTCAATGTGATCTTAGATCACTAAAATATAAAATGAAGAGTCTTGAGCTTTTGAGCTTGAGCCAATCCATTGTCCTTAGCATTTTGAGGGTTCCACTTTCACATCCATGACATGCCAATCATTGAGCTTTCCTGAAATAATTATCTTGGAATAGTATTAGCTCAATGAGCTATATGTTGTTATGAATTACCAAAACCACCTAGGGATAGTTGCACTTTCAATCTCCCCCTTTTTGGTAATTGATGACAACATATAGATCAAAGCTTCGACAAATGATAATAAGCATGAAATATATCGTCGCTTTGAGAAGTATGTGATAAGTAAGAGCTCCCCCTAAATTTGTGCATATTTAAAATTTGCTTTGGACTGCAAATGCACAAAGAATTAGAATCATGGGTTACTCTTCCATGTCACATACATCTTGGTGGAGCGCTAAAAAATGATAAGATTGAAATACATGCACTCATCACCAAGAATAGTGAATGATCACAAACGATAGATAGAATGATAATATTTAAGCAAGCATTAAGCAAACATTAAGTGTAGCTTATGATCAAACACATGATCATCGATGTCTCACAAACATAAGGACGTAGTATCTCACACACAAGCAAACAAAGTTCAAAAAACCACCAAATAAAGCAAGAGAGAAAAGCAACACTCTCTCTCTCGAAGCCTATGATCTATACATCTTCTCCCCCTTTGGCAACAAGTTACCAAAAAGTTCCTAGAAAATGCATAGCACTAGATCGACGCTCAGGCTTGATCTTCAGGTGGTGGTGGAGTCTGGAGCACTCCAAGGACGAAGCCTTCGGTAGACGTGGTCGGAGTCGAGGCTGAAGTGGATGCTGGAGCTGGTGGAACTGAGGCTGTGGCTGGTGCAGACGTTGTAGCTCTGGTGTCAGCAACTGGCAGTGCAGACGACCTCGGACCTCGTGGCACCCTCACAAAATCATGAGTCGTGGTCCTGCCTCTCCTCTCATTCATGTCCTCCTGGAGCTGCTCCACGGCAGTCTGTATCTCTGTCACCTTGATGTCCAAGTCATAGAATCTCTGTTCCATGATCCTCTCTAAGCTCGCCTGGTTCTGAGTCAGGGTGGCTATACTCTGCTCAATCCGCAGGGTGGACGCAATCAAGTAACTGAGCTGCTCTTGCTTGGTCTTCAAGAAATAATCAGATGCCTCCGCTTGAGTAGGCATCCTGGCAGCTTTCTCCTTCTTGGCCTTCTCCTTCTGAGCTTGTGCATGGGCAGATGATGGTTCATTCTCTGTCATCACAACTTCATTGTTCTCAAAATCTGGACGGATGGGCAGGTGTTCCTTATCCAACAAATATACGCCCGTGCCCATCTTAGAGTTGATGAGCTCCTGAATCTGAGGGGCATACCCACAGCTCCTCTTCTGATCTGCTGCAGTCCTTTTGATTGTTTCCACTATAAGGCTCATGACTTTGAGTTTTTGAGGCACGTCAAAAACATGAAGCAAGTTGATCGCGTGACCTCTGATCATCTTGTGATCTCCAGACTTGGGCAGAAGGGTGTGCCTAAGGATCCAGTTGATCGTAGGCAATCCTGAGAGCAGATAATGCACTGAGCCAAACTTGAACGTGTCAAGTGCTTCATTCGGAATCTCCTTGTACATGTTAGACATGGAGTTGTGGTCCATCTTTTTCTTGGCATAAATGTCCAAGTCATCTGCTTGCTCCACTTCCTGAGCCCTGAGTCTCTCCTGAGCTTCATATCCTCAGCCACAGGATGAGCATCGTGGTGGTCTGGGATCTTGGGCTTGAGCTTCCGAAGGACACTCTCTTCCTCATCCTCAGCAACAGTCTCAGGCACTGGGGCCTTGTTCTTCTCAGTGGCTGGGATGCTTCTTGTGTTTCTCTTTGGTGCACTCTTAGGCTTAGATGCAGCCTTAGGTGCTTCCTTGGGCTTGGATGCAGCTCCCCCTGACCTTATGGCATCTCCCATAAGTTTGGCTGCCTTGGGCGCTGGTGCAGCTGCCTCTTCTTCCTCCTCCTCTTCTACCATGATGGAGGCTTTGCCAAGTACCCTAGCCACAGTATTTTTCACTCTCTCCTTCCTTTTCTTGCCCTCAGCTGCAACGGGCTCAATGGGAGCAGGCTTCTCAGTTGAGGCTCTAGCCTTTGACATGGGCTGCCTGCCTGCTGGCCTTTTGATCTTCAGGCCTGGCTTTGAGCCTTGAGCTGGCTCAACTCTCTTGGAAGTGGCCTCTTCCTCTGCCACATAGTCCTCATCTTCAGAATCTGAGGTTTTCTTCTTCCTTTGTCTCGTGGCAGCTTTAGGCAGGTTGCTGGGTGTGCTCCTGCTGCCATCATCTGAGGAACTTGAGGGGCTAGTGCCCTCACTCAGCTGCACTTGCTGCTCTGACAAGTTTTGGCTGTCACTCTGGTCTGACATGTTGCAAACTGACTGCTGACCCTGTGAATAGATTATAGAGGAGATAGAGTGGATGAGCCTCACAAAATGCAGAGATTTTTGCAAAAAGAATGATCCAAAAACTTAGTTTTAGTTTCCCACTGAAATCATCTCGGATCTACCGATTTTCAAACTCGGTGATACCGAAGCAGTTTTGGAACCTAAACTAGTGAATTCGGTAGGACCGAGTCATAGTTCGGTGGCACCGAGACTGCTAGGGTTTCACTGGGTTCAAAAATCGGTCACACCGATAGTAATTCTCGGTCAGACCAAGTCTCACTTGTGCAATGGCATAAGCCAAATCGGTGGGACCAAGTTTTTCAACTCGGTGGGTCCGAGATGGTTTCGGCGGAAACCTAAACCTAGAATTTTCGAATCAAACCTAATCTATGAGCGTTTTGACTGGATAGAAGTTTCTCAAACGTGGCAAGAATCAATACGATCACAATGTGCTAGGAATCAGATTGAGGAATAGCACAAAGATCAAGTCCATACCCTAGTTCGGCGGGGACTTGCTACGGCGGCAACGGTGGGGCAGAATTCCCGTTGACGGCGACGGAGACCAGCGACTGGAGGCTGCTGGCGGCGAGAAGACGATCCGGAGACCTCGAGGGCAGAGCAGGCTATCGCGCGGGCGAAGGGGTTCGGAGAAATTTCCAAATTTTGCCCGTGACTATATATAGCCTGACCCTGTCGGTGTGACCGAGTGGAACAACTCGGTGGCACTGAGATTCATAACTGCGTGCAGTTACTGAAACTCAGTGAGACCGAAAGGTTCAAATCGGTTGCACCGAGATCGAAAACCTAGATCAACTTAATGATCTCGGTAGGACCGAAAGTGGAGTATCGGTCAGACCGAGAATCATAAAGAGGTTTTGGAAGTTTAAGTCTATGACGAATCGGGGACTCCGAGCGCTCCTCACACAGAGTGGTTCGAATCTGACTTGATCAAATTTTGTGATGCAGCATGAATAGAGTTCGAGACGAGAAAAGCATAGATAGCTAGAGGAGGTTCTTAGGCATTCTTGTCCATCCACTTGGCAAAAGAAGATAAAGCCAAATAATCAAAACAACAAGTGGATGTCCTCGAATGAGTAAGATATGCAATCAGCATGCTCACACAATAAGATAGCAAATGAAATATGTGGCAAGGCATGCACAACCAATTCTAGCATCTATCAAGCAATTTGCGATGACTAGGTCATCTATATATGAGTATATTGACTTAGGAGTCGAGTGAGAACACTTGATCGTAGGTCATACTCATCGTTTAAGCTCAAGTGGGGTTACCACTTTTACATAAAGCATTGTTGTGTTCACATCTTTAGAGTTGCTTTAGCTCAAGTCTTAGAGTAAAGCTCCCCCTAGATGTGATATCCCCCCTAAGAGGGATGAACTAACCTTGGGTTTTGTCGATGATGACTTCATGTAGATATTGAAGATGTGGATGCCCAATGTTGATGTAGATCTCTTGGAGCTATCCATTTGAGTGAATTGCACTTTCAATACCTACATGGGTTAGTCCCACAAGGAACAACCAAGGATATCCATAGACATAGTGTGATGCACACAAAGATGATGTCCATGAAAACTTTTAGGTTACCTTGTCCCTTGTCTTACCAACAAGAGGGTTTGTGACTCCTTGAACTAGTGCAAGATGTGGAAGTTCATTGCACTTGTTCTTGCCAAAATGATAAGAGTGAAGTATGTTGGCGGAGTCACCCTCAAGAACTCTCTAGTTCTTCTTCTTTTGTATCCACATCATCTTGATGGGAATCCTTGGAGTTGTAGTCGTACTTGATGAAGTGGAACTTGAAGTAGTCTTGGGAATCCACTTGACTAAGGTCTTAGGAGCTTCTTCAAATGCATCAATATCCTCTTGAAGCTTGTCCTTGCCTTTTTGCTCGTAGTCTTGTGGTGGAAGATCATCTTGAGCTTGTGTCCCATTGAAAGAAGTATACTTCTCTTGTTGAGGGACAAACTTCGTCTTGGGGTATTGATCTTCTTCCCATTCAACTCCATTGGCATTGAACTTTCGTTCAAAACCAACACCTTGATTCTTCCGGTGCATTCCTTGCTTGCGCACAATTTCCTCGAATTGCTTACTCCCGGCAAGGCTTTTGTACACTCCTTTCTCTATAATTCCCTTCAATAAGCTATTTTCTTGCTCAAGTGTAACTTGGCTAAGAGAATCATTAGTGGAATCAAGAGAACTACTAGAAGCAACAATATTGGATTTAGCATGATCATTGTTACTACTAGAGGAAGAATCTTTCTTGTTAGACTTGACTTGAGGCATGTAAGTGGACAAGAGTAAATGCTTGGCAATGTAAGAAGAACTTTTCTTGCGGAGATCATCATTGATTGCCTTTAAGAACTCATGATCTTGCTCAAGATTGAGCTTTTCAAAGCGTAGTTTCTCATGAGCTCTTAAAAGTTCTCGATGATCTTCGAAGATAGTGTCATGAGCTAACTTAAGAGTTTTTAGTTCTTTAGTTAGAGCCTCAATCTTCTCCTTATCATTGTCATTCGTTTTATCTTGATTAGCATGATTAATTGGTCTTTCATCATAGTATTCATCACTAGAGTTGTCACCAAGCAAATCATCACCTAACAAGTCATCTTCATCACTATTGAAATCAACATACTCGGGGTGTGTTACCTTAGGACCTTTGGCCATGAAGCGTCTCCCAATTCCTTCATTTGGTGAGTCAAATATGTCGTAGGAGTTGGTTGACACAAGTGCTAGACCAGCAACACGTTCATCTTCAGTATCTTCGGAGTCGGAGTGATAACTTCTCTCGGAGTGGCTGTCGGAGTCGGAGCCGGATACCCATTCACCAACATGAGCTTGATGTCTTCGTCTTGTGTAGCTCCTTGATGATTTTTCCTTCCTTTCCGAATCCTTGCTTCTCCGTGAGTATCTTCGTTCATAACGATCATCTCTACTCCTTCTCTCTCTTGGTGGTGATCCTTTGCTTCTTCTTTTTGGAGAATCTTCTCTTCTCTTGTAGGGAGCCGTACACTCATTGGAATAGTGTCCGGGTCTTCCACAGTTGTAACAGTTTCGCTCTCGACTAGAAGATCTTTTGTCATTGTAGGACCTTGACTTGGAGCTTCTATCTTTGCTTCTACTCTTGTAGAACTTGTTGAAGTTCTTCACCATTGATCTCAATTCTTCATTGAAGTCTTGTTTCTCACTTGATGATGTAGGGGCTTCACATGAGGCTTTATAGGCACCACTTGATTTGTTGTGAAGTTCCTCTTTATCCTTAAGTGACATCTCATGAGCAACAATTCTTCCAATCACCTCCGTTGGCTTGAGATCTTTGTAATTGGGCATCATTTGGATTAATGTGCACACGGTATCATATTTTCCATCCAAGGCTCTTAGGATCTTCTTGATGATGAATTTATCGGTCATCTCTTCACTTCCTAAGCCGGCAATCTCATTTGTGATGAGAGCAAGCCTAGAGTACATTTTAGCGACACCTTCACCATCCTTCATCTTGAACTTGTCAAGTTGGCTTTGAAGCACATCCAACTTGGATTCCTTGACGGAGTCGGTACCTTCGTGCATATCAATCAAAGTGTCCCAAATTTCCTTTGCATTCTCAAGGCGGCTGATTTTGTTGAATTCTTCGGGGCACAATCCGTTGAAGAGAATATCACAAGCTTGAGCATTGTATTGCAACATCTTCAACTCATCCGCGGTAGCTTCACGGTTTGGTTCTCTCCCATCAAAGAAGTCACCTTGCAAACCAACACACACAATAGCCCAGACAGCGGGGTTATGTCCAAGAATATGCATTTTCATTTTATGCTTCCAACTAGCAAAATTAGTACCATCAAAGTAAGGACCTCTACGGTGATAATTTCCCTCGCTAGACGCCATACTCTCCTAGGTTGTCAAACCAAGGCTATGACCACCAAAAGCTATGGAGATCAAGCAAATGGAGACCAAGGCTCTGATACCACTTGTAGGATCGAAAGTATGTCTAGAGGGGGGGGGGGTGATTAGACTACTTAACCAAATAAAAACCTAACCTTTTCCCAATTTTAGTTCTTGGCAGATTTTAGCTATTTTAGGACAAGTCAAGCAATCATCACACAATTCAAGCAAGCATGCAAAGAGTATATTGGCAGCGGAAAGTAAAGCATGCAACTTGCAAGAATGTAAAGGGAAGGGTTTGGAGAATTCAAACGCTATTGGAGACACGGATGTTTTTCCCGTGGTTCGGATAGGTGGTGCTATCCTACATCCACGTTGATGGAGACTTCAACCCACGAAGGGTAACGGTTGCGCGAGTCCACACAGGGCTCCACCCAAGGGCAACGGTTGCGCGAGTCCACACAGGGCTCCACCCACGAAGGGTCCACGAAGAAGCAACCACCCACAAAGGGTCCACGAAGAAGCAACCTTGTCTATCCCACCATGGCCATCGCCCACGAAGGACTTGCCTCACTAGCGGTAGATCTTCACGAAGTAGGCGATCTCCTTGCCCTTACAAACTCCTTGGTTCAACTCCACAATCTTGTCGGAGGCTCCCAAGTGACACCTAGCCAATCTAGGAGACACCACTCTCCAAGAAGTAACAAATGGTGTGTAGGTAATAAACTCCTTGCTCTTGTGCTTCAAATGATAGTCTCCCCAACACTCAACTCTCATAGGATTTGGATTTGGTGGAAGGAAGATTTGAGTGGAAAGCAACTTGGGAAGGCTAGAGATCAAGATTCATATGGTAGGAATGGAATGTCTTGGTCTCAACACATGAGTAGGTGGTTCTCTCTCAGAACAAATGAGTTGGAATGATGTGTGTGTTCTGATAGCTCTCTCTTGGAATGAGAAAGAGGTGGAGGGGTATATATAGCCTCCACACAAAATCCAACCATTACACACAATTTACCAATCTCGGTGGGACCGAATCAGAAAACTCGGTCTGACCGAAATAGTAAACCTAGTGACCGTTAGGAATTTCGGTGGGACTGACATGCAACTCGGTAGGACCGATATGGTTAGGGTTTGGGCATAACGTAATCTCGGTGAGACCGATTACACAAACTCGGTGAGACCGAATTTGGTAATTAGCTAACCAGAGAGTTGGTCAGGCAAACTCGGTGGGACCGATTTGCTCTTTCGGTGAGACCGAAAAGTTACAAAGGGGAAACACTGAGTTTACATTGCAATCTCGGTGGTACCGATTCGCTCTTTCGGTGGGACCGAAAAGTTACGAAAGGTAAACAGAGAGTTTGCAACACCATCTCGGTGGGACCGAGATCCTTATCGGTAGAACCGAATTGCTAGGGTTTGGCAGTGGCTAATGACAAGTGAAACTCGGTGGCGCCGGATAGGAAGAATCGGTAGGACCGAGTTTGGCTTAGAGTTTAGGTCATATGTGGATATGGGAAAGTAGTTGAGGGTTTTGGAGCATATCACTAAGCACATGAAGCAAGAGGCTCATTAAGCAACACCTCATCCCTCCTTAATAGTATTGGCTTTTCCTATGGACTCAATGTGATCTTAGATCACTAAAATATAAAATGAAGAGTCTTGAGCTTTTGATCTTGAGCCAATCCATTGTCCTTAGCATTTTGAGGGTTCCACTTTCACATCCATGCCATGCCAATCATTGAGCTTTCCTGAAATAATTATCTTGGAATAGTATTAGCTCAATGAGCTATATGTTGTTATGAATTACCAAAACCACCTAGGGATAGTTGCACTTTCAACATGCTAGAATTCAATTGAAGTTGAAGAAAGAGCCTACTCCTGGTACTGTATATTAGTGATAGGGGTGTGTACAAAGTACACATGAATACCAGGCATTGCGCGTGTGTGTATACTATCGACGAACTAGCCCCCAAGCTTGTATAACATACTAAGGGCCTAGGGTTACAAATCATATATATAGTCGGCTTATCACCAGTGGGGATAGAGTCCTCCGCGACTCTGGTAGCTTCGTGTTGTACACCGAGTCCTCCACATGGGTCTTCGTATAACATGTCTCGGTCCAACCTATATGTGGCGCGGGATGGAACCGACCCATGAGTCTTCATGTTGACCCACCACAACTAGAAATGATGTGCCCACCACACCACACACACAATCGGCCACTAAGAAAATAAGCATATACAATAGTACAATGGTATTTAGCTCACAATACGTCTCCATATTTTGTTGATGACACTGACGGACATTGCATTTGATGCGTGCTCCGTATTTTGTTGATGACACTTACGGTCATTGTATTTGAAGCGAAAGCACGATATGGTCACTGGACTTCAGAATAAGCTCATCACGGTCACCACATACATTTTGTCGTGCTAACCAACATGTGGTTGGATGGTTAGAGGACAGTGGTTTCTCAAGCCCACCAAGGTTAAAGTCCCGGTGCTCGCATTTATCTTGTGTTAATTTCAGTATTTTCCGACGACGTACGTTCAGTGGGAGGAGACGTTCCACTCGACTACGAGGCATCTATGGTGACTTCATAAAATCTCAAGATCATATATGCTGGCCCACTCTCTCGAAGGTGCTCATAGGGGTAGGGTTCGTGTGTGTGCGCTTATAGCGGTGAGTGCTTGCGCGTATATATGAGCCCTTGCGTCTGTACCGTGTTAAACAAATACATATCATGATTATACGGTCACTTGCTCACCCGTACAACTCCATATTTTGTTGATGACACAATCAATTGACCAGTCAAACGTTCCACGCGGCGCAACTAGTGTTGCACCATCGGGGCGCGTAACCGTGGGGCCCACCTGTCAGCCCGTATATGAAAGAAAGAAATGGTAGTTTGAGTATGTACTGTGTTAATAAAATAGGAGTACATTTTAGGGTGATCATACGGTCACTGGCTCACCATACAGCTCCGTAATTTGTTGATAACACGATCAATTGACCAGTCAAACGGTCCACATTCAGCAGCGCACATTACCATAGGGCCCACCCGTCAGCGCGTATATGAAGGACATAAATGGTAATAAATTAGTGGTCGGTGGGTATTCGAAGTCGTGAGACCTCTGGTTGGCAGTCACCGGCGGTTGGGGGGGGGCGTTCATTGGGCGGTGGGGTGGGGATCCCCGGAGAAAAAGCTCGGCGGGGGAGGGGGGAGGGGCTAGAGGGATGGCCGGTGCGGCAGCGGACCGGCGGTGGGGAGTAGTTTCGGGGAGGGCGGGCCGGCCGCGGGCGGCGGGGTCTGGCGGTTCGGCTGGTGGTGGCTGGCGGCTCAGGAGGGGTGGAGTTTGATGATAAACTGGAGGCCCTTGATTTCGTATCCAACGGCTGGAAAATCTAATGACCAGAGATGAAAAAGTCAGTCGACTGACGTGTAGCCTCACCCCGCACGTACACATGCACGCATGCAAGACACGCACACATGTAGGCGTGCAACACTGACACGTACAGACGCACGTATGCTGGCGTGCAACACTGACACGTACACATGCACTCACGAACACACGCACGTACGCACCCATGCATGCAACACTGAAACGTACCCTTGCACGCACGCAACACTCGCATGCCTGCATGCACACAGCGCACGACACAAGACACACGTTCAACCTATACGTGCATGCACCCTTTGTTAAGGACATGGATTGTTACGGGTATTAATCAATCTTATCTGTGATAAGCAGAACATTGATGTTTGCAGCGGTCTTTATGAATCACAACGTATCGAACGGGCTATCAACATAGTAGGCTTATCTACATGAAAAAGATGACGTCACACTCAATGAACAATCATCGGTTTATGAAATACCCGCTTCTGACCGCCCTGGCCCACCAAAGGTTCCTCTGTTGTGCGCTGCCTGCGTTGGGTCACTGACATGCATGCCATGCACCCAAAGAGCCCACATGTCAGTGGACGAACGACGCGGTGTCCTAGGTCAGAGTCGAGGGCGCCACTCACGGCACGCCCGGCTGAACACGCCTCCGTGCCGCATTCAAACGCCTCCATGAAACCCGCCCGTGTGGAAGCCGAGAAACCCACTCTGGACACACGTCCGTTCATGACCGGGCCGGTGTTAAACGCAACGCCGGCCGAGCTCCTCCCGTCCGCCATCTATTTAATTTCCTATTTAAACGAGGCCAAACGCTGGCCAAGAATCGCACACCTCCGCTGCTCCCCTATCTCCTCCACCATCTTGTCCACTCTTACAATGGCTTACGAAGAGTAGTTATTCCGCATCCAAGCCGGCTGGGTAGCCCGCCGGATACGAGCTATGCAGCTCGCTGATCCACCTCCCTCACCTCGCACGACGAAGCCAGTTGCCGCCCCAAGCCGGCGCGCGGTTCAGCAACTCGCCGCTCCAGGCCAGCTCGACGAGGAGCGGTGCACGGGCGTCGTTGTTGCCGTCCACGCCGCCGCCTCGTACCGCGTCTCCCGTTTCTGTGGCCGAGACTCCCATGCCGGCGGCCGCGCCATGCAAGCAGCGACAGAAGCCAGGTGCGCGGAGAGCGACGAGTCGGTGGCCAGCACCTCCGCGTCCGCCGCCATCATCGAGGAGAAGTAGAACACGGGAGGCCGCCGCTGCTTGGGTCCCATGAAGGCCACCGCGGAGGCGACGCCGGCGTACACAGCAGGTGTCTTGCCGGATCCTTTTTTGTGAGGACCATCGTCGACCCCGCATGGGCTCCACGGAAGAGGGGAATGTTAGGATGAACTCGAGCCGGTGCCAGCCATGGCGAAGTAGTGGCCGATGATGAACTCGAACCGGTGCCGGCCACCATCATCTTTGGCACCAGCCAATGATATTAGTTGGGCAGTGGGGAAGCGAGCCGTCCTTTGCGCTGAAGCATATACCTCCGAGGCTCCCGACAGTCTGGTGATTGTGCTGCCGGACATGAGGAACACAAATCGACCAGCGGGCAACCATTTAGGCCAGGTATTATATACCTGTGTTGTCGAGAACTACACCACGTAGTTCATTTGAATGTAATGAAATCCATCATGTTTGTATGAAAATCCGGTATTTTATATGATTTTCGTCGTTGTTTATATGAAATATCAGTTTGTCAACGTGTTTGCGTGAATTTCATCCGGTTGGTTGAGTTGCTGTCATAATGTGTGCGGCTACGGTTGGATGGCGTAATTTGCGGGTCACTGGTCGGTCTGCGGGCGGCTCGGGCGGTGTTGTGGGACAAAAAAACACAGCTCGTGCGAGCTCATCTCTAACGTGCGCGCTGGAGGATGCATGACAGCATGAGCACCCGAGCCATTCCTCGTTCATCGGTGGCAAAGGCACCGGTGGACAAAATGGTCGCCAATATTTTGGCTACCCCGGGCAAGATCCAAACAGCCCCTCCCAATAGATTCAAATCCCTCGTTCGCCGTGGAATTTTGCCATGTGTTGTTTTCATGGACTAGCAAGATGCCCGTGCATTGCATGGAACATCAAGATGCATTTTTTTACAAACTCCCGCATGCATGCAAGGGATAATTAATGTCCTCCTTTGCTAGTACCACAAGGCAAACACCATTAATATTGCATCTATTAGTGTTAGTGGCCTTTTATATCTGCAAATTGTAATTTTGATAGTGGCCCCTTGTATATAAAAATGGAGGGAGAAAGATGAGAGATAAGGTGAGGAGTGGGGCGTGGTGGTGACTGGTGGTCGGACTGGGCGGAGGCATGGGGATGGATGGCACATTATGTCTAGGTTTGTATCTCTCTCACACACCCCCACGTAGGTGGGGGACGTGCACGAAGAGAAGAGGTGCACGCACGACACACGTACTCCCGTCTCTTTCCCAACCACACCCGTGCGGGTACACGATGGAGCTCATTTCTGTACGAAAAAGGCAGCCCACGTGGTAATTTGGCACGTGTACTGGTTGTCCACTTGGTGGAGGGAGGATCATCTACCACGGGTGAACAAACAAATTGCGACTTGACGCGTTATGTTAAATTAAAAAAAGAGGCAAACCATGTGGGGCCTACCTTAGAGGCAAGGCTCTATACACTGGAGTACTTTTGATGTGTCCTATCAACTCGCAGAATGAGGAGAAGCTTGCTTAGTACGCCGTCTCCCCCGCCCACGGGCGCGGTGGCTCACAGGATGAGGTGAAGCTTGCTTACTACGACTTACGCCCGCTCCCTCGCCCATGCGTGCGGTGGCTCGCAGCACGAGGAGAAATTTTTACTACTCCCTCCGTTTACTCCTCGTCCCTACTACGTACTTTCGTTAGTACTCCCTCCATTTACTTATACAAGGCCACTATAAAAAATACATTTTGCATCTATACAAGGCCACAAATAGTAATCGAGACAAAAGTTACTACTCCCTCCTTTCGAGTTTATGGCTCAATTTCAAAATCTCTCCAACCAAGGTAGACGGTGAGTGGTCGAATTAATTTCGTAGTTTGCACAAGTACTTAGTATGCTCGTTTTTCTCAAGAAGTTACGTTTACCGAGGCATTAATTAGAACGAATGCATGAATGACCACTAAATTTCCATGAACTTGTACATGCATTGGTTAGTTTCCTCTTGACACTGCTTGCGTCGGGTGATCTAGCGCACCTCGAAATCCAACATGTAATGGTACTACTACTAGTATAGTAGAATTGAGACTTATCAAATGGAAAACCAAATGTTTTTTAGATGAGCCCTATAAACCCTAGTGGGTATGTACTCCGTAAAAACAGATTTTTCCAAAACTAAGTCGCTCCCTTTCATTAATTCTGTAGTATACTCCTCCGTCGACGCTCCCTTTCATGAATTCTGTACTTCCTGTCACCGACATGTGGGACATATAGCAACCGGGTCGACGTGTCAAGCACCAAATAACAGTGCAGAACAGCAGGGGGACGCACCCCACTCGTACCGGCCCAGTAGTAGTAATGAGCAATGAGACGTCAAATCACAATGCCGCACTTTCCCAAACGGACGAAGCAACCATTATTTCACACTTCGGTTCGCCATCATCTCAAACGACGTACTAGTATTGCTTCTGCCTCAAGAGGGACACACGCATCACCTTGGTACATCATGACACGTGGGACCGCATGACATGCCATGCTCCCCCGCCGATCACTCGGTAAAATCACTTCATTTTTACTATACTTCCTCCGTATCGGTTTACTACATGGCATGCACGTCGTTCTAGGTTGAGAATTTTACTGACTATATATGTGATGAACAGTACTCTAGCCTTTTAAAAAATGTATACTTTTGTACAGTAGTACTATCGATGGATTGCGCCATGGAGCAAAAATTGAAATAAAAAAGGTGGTACATATAGAGAGCGCTCGTCGCCAAATTATGCATATAGTACTATTAAAAAAGCTAGTACGTGCTTAATTCGGGTGCTAAATTCTATTAAAGTAATACTAGTAGTATGTCATACTGAAGAGTTAAAGTAACAAGAAGAAACATAACATAGTTCTGCTGGGGGCTCAGCACAACACACCCCTTAAATTAAACTAAGCACACCTGAAATTAAACTATGCAACTAATCCGGTAGACACTGCATTAGAAGTTTAGAACCACCATGAGCAACGACACTGCCACCTTACTCGGAGTCCTCGTCCACGTCCTCGACTTCGTCCTTATCCCTATTCCTCTTGGCCGATACTTCTTTGCTTGAACCGCACACTTGGCTATTGCTCTTCATCCAACCCTTGTAGATATTGAAACAAAGGTAGCCATCCATTGCAGCGTAGTGGATGTGGTCTATATCTAGTACATTCCGCTGCCATGCATGACGACGAAACGTGTATGGAGGTTTCTCCAGTTTACCGTACGAAGGATGAACCATGGCTCCTGTCAGGGTCAGCATTGAAGGCTAGCGAGAGGGCACCAGCCGATTCTTCTGGAGGTCGAAGGGGTTGCCTACAATGAGGCCTATCCGACCCAGGACTTCTTCGTCATTCGTAAAGTCTACAGTAACGAATTTCACTATTTTGTCCTTGAGGAAGTTCTTAAAATCCTGGCACTCAACGTTGGCATGGCATATGTGGTAGACCAAGCAAACGTTATGTACGCAAACCTGGATCATGGCGGGCTTCTTCCTCTCTTCGTCCTTTAGATCCTTCTCTCGTCCCAGGACTGTGGTGTACTCAACATCTAGCCCAACGACCCACTAATCATCTGAGTTTTCGAACATGTGTCTGAAGCGAGAAAGGCATCCTTTCACCGTCGCGAAAGAACGGGTGTAGATGACGTCGAACTCATCGCCGGTGATGGTTCTAACCTTGTACTCACCGCCGATCGTGGAGATTTGGGATGCCATGGATTTGGAAGGAGGGTTAGGATTAGTGGAACTGTCGTAATGTGAATGGACGGGACGACTAGGAGCGAACCGCCGTAGTATTGAAGGACATGCGGGGACGAGTAGGAGCGAACTGCCAGCGTGCGAACGGCAGGGTAGTGGCTTTCCATTCTCCCATGATACGGGCTTCCGAGAGCCCTTGGATCTGAGATCGAACGGTTGCATGGCGTGATTCTAGACCTATGGGTGAATATCCTATCCTGGAGGGTTATTCTGCAAATTTTCAGCAACTTAGCATGCGACCGTTTGATCCCAGATCCAAGGGCTGCCAGCATCCCGTATCATGGTCGCGCCTACCACGACCGTCACGTCACTCGCGCGGTCACGCCCTTGGAGATTTAACACGGTGCGTTAGGCTATCTGATGTTGGCATGTCATACATAGTCATCACTTAGTCACTCATACTACAACAAGGTTGGCTATAAGTGTATTTTTTTTACTCCTCTCTATCTCTTTCTTCGTACTCAAGAAAGAAACGGTGCTAAGCGCGTGAAATTATTGCATTTGCCAAGGAATGACCTCTTCCAATGAAATGGTGTTGCTAAGTTTGCTTCATTTAATTAGCTATAGACTCAAAATTGTCTTTTCACCTAGGTACACGCACTTAGCACCGTTTCTTCCTTGGCTCACCAAACTAGTCTCTCTCTTCTTGATTAACTGGCCACATCAGACTTTATGCCTATGTGGCAAGCTTAAGCACCTGTTGGAGCAAGTAAAAGTAAGTACAATAGTGCGCTTTACATGGCATTTTTGCATATGTGGAGGAAAGAGAGGCAAGGAAAAAGTGGAGAAGTGGGCTCTCATGCAAGAGCCAGCCTCTACTACATGGTGGAGCATTGGGAGAGGCACCTGTATGGAGGTCGTCAGGAATCTGGGAGACTCACGCTGGTCGTAGTGCCGCAGTTAAAATGATAACGGCAAGTCAAATCACGGGGCCCCACCTGTCCAGCAGTAACTCGCTGTCAAATCACACAGCCCTACATTTGCAGCAGCCTACTCCCTCGTCTTCTCGCGTCTCTGTCGAACCGACTAGGCGGAACTGCTCCGCCGCCTACCGTGTAGGAAAAGCCCCGCCCTCGACTTTTAAATACAACTACATCTGCTTAAGAATCCAATGATATACTTTTTGTGACATAGTAACTCATATTTAGTTAGTCAAATGGATGACCTAGAACTACGTGCAGGCCCTATAAACCGAGACGCCTAAAAATAAAAAAACTGAGACGGAGAGGGTAGTTCAGCACGTATCTTTTTAGATCAATATAGTCGGGATTCACCAAGGAGCAAAACCAAGTGGTAGGCTGCTCCTATCGTGTTGGCGTAGCAACTCAAGCAGGGTCAGTCTGCACACGAAATGGCGACACACTTAGCAGGACCCCTTTGGCCGACATGTGGCTCACCCACCGTCTTGTTCCACGTGCGATGCACCAAATTACAGTTCGAAGCAGCGGTTGGAATTGGAGGCACCCCGGTCGTAGCGCCGTAGTAGTAGAAAATGAGCGACGAGGGGTCAAATCACAAAGCCCCACCTTTCCCGCATTAAGCTAGACGGACGAAGCAACCATCATTTCACTCTAGGGCGCAAGAGCATAAAGAAAAGAGAAAACAATGATGCGTGCGGCAGCTACCTAGGGAACCCTAGGGTAGGGGTCTCCACTACAGATCTTTTTTTTGAAAGCGCCTCCACTACAAATTGGCTTCTACCTCGTCCTCTTGAAGAAAACCGATGATGAGTGCGGCGGTAGGGTTTGTAGGAGTACTACGGCGTGCAGGGCCACGTCGTAGTAAACGGGTTCAAGCCGACGCCTTAAATATGTGTGGGCCGCTTGGTTTTACGGGAACGAGGCAGCATTTTGGGTTCGGGGACCAGTGGAGATATAGTACGTACAAAAAATTATGGACGTAGGTTCAACCGAAAGGCAATGATGCATGGGCCCTGAATTTTGATATACCCGGGGCCGCGTGAAATTTTCTACTCTACTCAAAACTAGTAAGGTACACATGTATCGAACGCATGATATTTCGAAACCAAATTATGAATAAATACACACTATAGCATGTAAAGCTTTGAGTCGTATATGCATGATGTAGATGTTCGTTTAGTTCTTATATTTCATCTCATTCAAAATCAATAAGTTCTATAAAAATGTTAAGATTCATGGGGTTGTGCATTGTACTCCCTCCATTCCAAAATAGATGACCCAACTTTCCACTAACTTCGTACAAAGTTAGTGCAAAGTTGGGTCATCTATTTTGGAATGAAGGGAGTAAATCATAAAGTAAAAAACAAATAATGGCAATTCATTTAGAAAAAAATAATCAATTATGATACAGAAGATTCTAGAACAAAGGAGAAGTGCTTGTGTTTTGAGGTTTGTGCATTATGCTTAAGTTCAACCATGGAGTCTTCTAAATTGTACATGTGGCAGATCTGGTGGAATGTTGATGATATCCAACGGCCAGTAGTGCTCGGATTTGCCTATCTCTGCACTGTCGGGTTAGCTTCATCCAGCGACCATCTTTCAAAGTTATTGGAACACTATATAGTTCTTGTGCCATAGTTGCATGTTTTGCAAAAAAAGCTACTAGTGGGTTGTACTATCTATTTAGGAATAGAAGATGTATACATGGAAGTTGTAGGGAAAGAGATGACATGGAGCATCTCAATTCCTATGAGTAGGGATTGGAAAAGAGATGTCATTTGGTTCACTTCATAGGAACTTTTCTATTGAATCTAGAGATGACATGTTTCTCAATTCCTATGAGGAGGGATTAGAAAAGAGATGTAATTTGGTTCATATCATAGGAACTTTTCTATTGAATATACGCTAATGTTTATTTTCCTTTGAAATTAAGGGAGTATAGGAATCCATTCATATGAACCAAGTGGCTCTAAAGCTATAGAAATGATATCATGTTTATTTCCTTTGAAATGTGGAGTATATGAATCTATTCCTATGAACCAATTGTCTCTAAAGGAAAAAATCCTATAAAAATCATATCATATAGAGTTCCTATGATATTCCTCAACACTAAAGGATGCTTGAAATTCCCACGGGTGATACGATGGTCTTTCTTTGTAGACTCCTCACCCAACTTTATAGTTACCTCTTGAAGATGAATGAAATGATATATACATGGTATTCTACATGTGCAATTTGGTACACGAAAACTCGGTAAAAGTTTGCGAGGTTCAAATTTTCAATAAAGCTATATGCACTGCATTTCGGAACGGAGGGAGCATACGACAGTTGCTAACACTCACGTGGAAGATTTGTGTGTAGGAGGAGTGGCTGTTCTGTTAAATGACATGGCAAAACTGACACTGTCGAATGCCGATCTAACGGTCCTTACGGTGTTCGTCAGGAAAAGGCTTGTGGCGAACGTTTGTTGGATAATGATTTACGGACACATGCATTGCATTGATACGTGCCCCCCTCTCTCTCACGCACACGCACCCTCACGAGTCACGACTCTCCAGAGTCCTCTCGCAGACTCGCACGTCGCACCCACCATCTATCTGTAGGTAGACATCACGCACATATGTGCTCTTCACACCCTACCCTCAGAACTTCTAAAAAACAAAAGACGACGCGCACATTTTATTTTAGCTCACACGTCACACACTTGTACTATTACTCTTGCGGCGAACGTTCTTTGGGCATAGTATATTGTACTCTCACGAAGAGAAGCGGTGCACGCACGCACTAGTTCTCTCACACCCACTCGCGGGTACACGTAGGAGCGCATTTTTTAGAAGCTGGTACAACAAAATCACTCCACTATATATAAAAGCAGGAGCCTTAGCGCTTGCTTTACTAGGGTTCCTCTCGTTCACTCTCTCATGCTCTCCAGATCTAAGCAACACATAGGTGGCCACACTCTCTCTCAGCTCATGGCTGGTCACAAATCCGGCCGGACAACCTCGACGGGGGCAGGGGTGTAGGTGCATCGTTCACGCTGTCGTCGGCGGCGAGGGAGGAGACCAACGGCTGCCCGCGCGTCCCGATCGGAGGCCGTGCCATTCTCTCTGAGAGAGCGCCGACTCGGGAGGGCCTCCAACCCCTTCTTCCTCCCTGCGGTATTGTGGCCATGATGCGGCCTCCCGACGCTGTTTTTGCGACATGCCGACGACCCTCAGGTATATATTCCTTCGAAACCTGCCTTGCTCTACTGCCCCAGCTCCCTTCGTGTGGATCCTTTTCTACTTCCGTCCGCTGTTCCAAAGCCACCTAGACTTCTACTAAGGCATGTGCTTTGCACGTATGTTCTGTATGATAGATACTCATGTACCTTCTTTTAGAGAGAGAAATGGGTACTCGTATTGTAACACCCTCAATATGACTATATCTCCCACCTGTCGAGGCACGACTTAGAGGCATAATCGCATTGAAGGCATATGTCGCAAGTTAGGCAATCTTCACAACATCCCATGTAATATAAATAATAAAGGGGAGATAACATAGTTGGCTTACACTCGCCACGTCAATCAAGTACATAAATAACATTACATCATCCAAACACTCATGGCCCGACTAAGGCGCCAAAATAAAAGATAACCCAACATGCGACACGGTCCCGTTCACCCCCAACTGGGCACCACTACTGATCATCAGGAAAGGAAACATAGTAACGTTCAGAGTCTTCGTCGAACTCCCACTTGAGCTCAAACGTGTCTCTTGGAGCAGAATCATCAGGCCCTGCATCTGGTGTAATAGTAATCTGTGAGCCACAGGGACTCAGCAATCTCGCACCCTCGCGGTCAAGACTATTTAAGCTTATAGGTAAGGCAAGGTAAATATGTGGAGCTGCAGCAAGCGACTAGCAAAATATGGTGGCTAACTTATTCGCAAAAGAGAGCGAGAAGAGGAGGCAAAGCGCGAGCGAGAAACTAGAGAACAACCTGTGCAAACATTACTCCAACACCGTGTCCACTTCCCGGACTCCGCCGAGAAGAGGCCATCACGGTAACACACTCAGTTGATTCATTTTAATTAAGTTAAGGTTCAAGTTACCTACAACCGGACATTAACAAATTCCCATCTGCCCATAATCGCGGGCACGGCTTTCGAAAGTTCAAATCCCTGCAGGGGAGTCCCAACTTAGCCCATGACAAGCTCTCACGGTCAACGAAGGAATAGACCTTCTCCCAAGACGTTCCGATCAGACTCGGTATCTCGGTTCTTGAAGACACTTCGACAGGTTAAAACAAATCCAGCAACACCGCCCGAATATGCCGACAAATCCCGATAGGAGCTGCACATATCTCTTTCTCAGGGCACACTCAGATGAACACTACGTACAACTAAAACCATCCCTCAAGTTGCCCCGAGGTGGCGCTGCAAGTGGCTCTATTTGGACCAACACTCAGAGGAGCACTGGCCCGGGGGGGGGGGGGTTTAAATAAGATGACCCTCGGGCTCCGGAAACCCAAGGGAAAAAAGTCTAGGTGGCAAATGGTAAAACCAAGGTTGGGCGTTGCTGGAAAAGCTTTAATCAAGGCGAACAATCAAGGGGTTCCCATTATAACCCAACCGTGTAAGGAACGCAAAATCCGGGAACATAATACCGATATGACGGAAACTAGGGCGGCAAGAGTGGAACAAAACACTAGGCGAGAGGCCGAGCCTTCCACCCTTTACCAAGTATATAGATGCATTAAGATAACATGGCAATATAATGATATCCCAACAAGTAAATAAATGTTCCAACAAGGAACGGCCTTCAATCTTCACCTGCAACTAGCAACGCTATAAGAGGGGCTGAGCAAAGCGGTAACATAGCCAATCAATGGTTTGCTAGGACATGGTGGGTTAGAGGTTTGACATGGCAATTTGGGAGGCTTGAAAGCAAGTGGTAGGCATCGTAGCATTGGCATAGCAAAAGAGCGAGAAAACTAGCATAGCAAAGATAGTAGTGATTTCGAGGGTATGATCATCTTGCCTGCACAGTTGTCAGAGTTGACTGGATCCTCGGAAGCAAACTGAACGGCCTCCTCATTAGCGAACTCGTCTCCCGGCTCTACCCAAACAAGACAAACAAGCAACAAAGACACAATCAACCACGTGCAAGGACAAACAATATGATGCAATGATGATATGCTATGCGGGATGCGATGCGGGATGCATATGCAAGATTGACAAGGGATGCATGAACCTGGTCTCAACTTGGAAATCCAAGTGTGCCACTGGAAAGATGAGATGAAATCGCTTGAAAACGATATAAAGAACACCGGAAACGGAGTTACGGTTTGGAAATGGCAAGCGATTCAAATATGACACCGGTCAGCGATTTACAGCAAGTAGCCATCTAAATGCAACAAAATGAACATGCTACAGCACCCAAACAAGATAACAAAATACATGGCAGGGATGCATTCGAGATGCTTAACAAAAGTCTAGCACTATGCTACGGCCAATTCATCCATTAACAGGTTCAAACAAGCATGGCAAAAATGCATATGACAAACAGATCTCAGACTTAGTGAAATTAACACTTGTCTGGAATTTCAGATCAGGTAGCTCTCTTTGGAGCAACAAAACTACATGCTACAGGACCTGAACATAGCAAAGTAAAACATGGAATGGAGCTACTCAAATAGCTTAACAAAAGTCCCTTAGTGACCTTGAGCCAAAAGGGATCAGAAAATATACTAACAAGCACGTGAACATCGCAAAAAACATAATCAGTTTTCAGACTTAGTGAAAACTAGCACATGCTGAAACAGATATCAAGTAGGCATGTTCACGAGCTCGATGCACTCACTACGGTGCAAGTCATGACAAGACAAGCATACATCCATCAAGAAGGCACAAAATGCAAGCTAGACATGGCAAGAACAATAACATAGCATGCACGGATCGAGTACAACATCACCGGCAAAATTGCAAACAAGTTAACAATCTGCCCAGATTCACAAAGTAGCAAAAGTAGAGCTCGATTGACTCAAGCTAGGGTGCTCCATAATTGCAAACAAAGACATGGATGGATAGAGCACTACAAGATTAACAAAACATCCTTACTGATCATCCTCAAAAGAGGCACGGATCGCTAGGAAACAACATGAACATATGGCAACATGAGATAAACAGATCAAGGACTTGGTGGAAATGCTAAGTCCCTGAAAACAGAATTACTAAGTGCACGACTTTGCAAGCTTGCACTAGTCACCACACTCATCACAAAAATACATGGGTTGCACCTCTCGAAAGATGACAAAACCCTTAACAAAACATATGTAGAGCATCAGGGCATATCATGCACACATTAATCATGGCAAAAATGACAAAAACCTAAATGGAGTAACAGATCTGACAATTATCTCAAGTAGCCCTCTTCTAACAGCATTTCGGGCATCAAGATGAACTCAAATGAAAATGATGCAATGGAATGAAATGATGTACTTTTTGAGATGAACATTTTGATATGCTATATGCATGAATCGGAGCTACAGATGCAAAGTTACGGGGCTATGAACAGGAGCACTTGGATCTGGAATTTTTAGGGACTTAGACGAAAAAAATCACCCCGAGATCTAGGGTTTGACCCGGCGCGGAAATCGAGGCGCGGTCGGGGCACTGTAGCTGGCCGGATCCGAAGCTCGCCGGAGGAGGGCGCAGGGTGGCGTCGGAGTGGGAGGGAGAGGCCGAGGCGAGGGAGCGGCCGGGCCCGGCGCGGGGAGCCAATGGCGGCGTGGCCGCGGCGTTGGCGGACGACGGCGATGGCGGGCGGCGGCGCTCGCGGCGGAGGCGGCGGGGCGCGGCGCCGGCTCGGGAGAAGACGGCGGCGGGGCGACGCGGGTGCGGGCGGCGGCGACTGGGCCCGTGGGGGCCGGCCTTGGGCTTCCCGGGCCACGCGGTGGGAGGCGGCGGCGTGGACACGTGGCGGCGTCTGATAGGCGCGGGCGGGCGGCAGCGGCGTGTCGGGCCGAAACGGACACGTCCGGCGCGGCGCGAGGTCGATTTTTAGGGTTTCGGGAGGGGGATCCGAGATTTTCGAGGAGGACCTATTTATAGGCATAGAGGGAGCTAGGAGAGTCCAAATGAGGTGCGGTTTTCGGCCACGCGATCGTGATCGAACGCTCTAGATGATGGAGCAGAGTTAGGTAGGTTTTGGGCCAAATTGGAGGGGTGTTGGGCTGCAACACACACGAGGCCTTTTCGGTCCCTCGGTTAACCATTGGAGTATCAAACGAAGTCTAAATGATACGAAACTTGACAGGCGGTCTACCGGTAGTAAACCAAGGCCGCTTGGCAAGTCTCGGTCCAATCCGGGAATGTTTAATCCCCACACACAAAAGAAAGGTAGAATTGACCACCGGAGGAGAACGAAGCACCGGAATGCAAAACGGACAACGGGGAAAATGCTCGGATGCATGAGATGAACACGTATGCAAATGCAATGCACATGATGACATGATATGAGAAGCATGACAACGATAACAACACGGAGACAAAGACCCGAACCTGAGGAAATAAATTAACTTAACGCCGGAAACAGCAAGAGTTGGAGTACAAATTGGGAAAGTTACATCCAGGGTGTTACAACACTCCACCACTACGAAAAGATCTCGTCCCGAGATCTAGGACTGAAAGAACGCCGGGTACTCAGAACGGAGGTGATCCTCGCGTTCCCAGGTAGCTTCACGGTCGGAATGGTGTGACCACTTGACTTTGAGAAATTTGATTGACTTGTTGCGAGTCTTGCGTTCAGTCTCTTCAAGAATAGCAACTGGGTGCTCACGATAGGAGAGATCTTCTTGGAGCTCAATATCCTCGAAGTTGCGGTGCGGTCACGAGTCTTGAAGCACTTTCGGAGCTGAGAGACATGGAACACGTCATGAACATTTGCAAAGTTTGAAGGAAGCTCGAGTTGATAGGCGAGGTCGCTTCTCTTGCTGACAATCTTGAAAGGTCCCACGTATCTAGGGGCAAGCTTCTCTTTGATACCGAAGCGACGAGTACCTTTCATAGGAGAGACGCGGAGGTAAACATGATCTCCGATCTCGAAAGCCAAATCACGGTGCTTACTATCATAGTAGCTCTTCTGGCGGGATTGGGCTGCTTTGAGGTTATCATGAATGACTTTGCACATTTCCTCTGCCTCTGTGATTAAGTCATTACCCAGCAGCTGACGTTCACCGTTTTCAGACCAGTTGAGAGGGGTACGACACTTCCTTCCATACAGAATTTCAAATGGGGCCTTGCCCGAACTTGCTTGAAAACTGTTGTTTTAGGAGAATTCAGCATAAGGAAGACAATCCTCCCACTTCATGCCGAAGGAGATCACACAAGCCCTGAGCATATCTTCAAGAATCTAGTTGACACGCTCAACTTGACCGCTAGTTTGAGGATGGAAAGCTGTGCTGAAGCGGATGTTGGTGCCCATGGCCTTCTGAAAAGAATCCCAAAACTTTGAGGTAAAGATGCTGCCACGGTCTAAAGAGATCACTTGAAGAATACCGTGCAGAGAGACAATTCGAGAGGTATAGAGTTCCGCCAATTGAGCTGCAGTGATCGACTCTTTGATAGGCAGAAAGTGAGCCACTTCGGTGAGTTTGTCGATGACAACGAATATAGCATCATTGCCACGCTTGGACTTTGGAAACCCAGTCATGAAGTCCATTTCAATGTGGTCAAACTTCCATTCTGGAATGGGAAGAGGTTGGAGGAGACCTGCTGGCCTTTGGTGTTCTGCCTTCACTCTTCTGCAGACATCACATTCATTCACGAATTGAGCAATCTCGCGCTTCATTCGAGTCCACCAATAAGCTTGCTTGAGGTCCTGATACATCTTCATGCTCCCAGGGTGGATGGAGAGGAGAGAATTGTGAGCCTCGTTCATGATCACTTTACAAAGTTCACCTTTGGGTACAACAATACGATCCTCGAAGAAGAGAGTGTCCTTGTCATCAAGGCGGTAGCATTTGTACTTGGGTTGACTCTTGGCAATCCCAATCTTCACCTTTTTCACCATAGCATCAAGAAGCTGGGCTTGGCGAATCTGGTCTTCCAAGGTAGGAGAGACTTGAAGGTTGGCGAGGAAACCTTGAGGAACAATTTGCAAATTAAGTTTGCAGAAAGCTTCACAAAGCTCGGGTTGATAAGGCTTGAGAATCAGACTGTTGCAGTAAGCTTTCCTGCTCAATGCGTCAGCAATCACATTGGCCTTGCCTGGAGTATACTCGATACTCGGATTATACTCTTGAATCATTTCAACCCATCGAGTTTGCCTGAGGTTGAGATTAGGCTGAGTGAAGATGTACTTGAGACTCTTGTGATCAGTGAAAATGTCCACTTTCCTTCCCAAAAGAAGATGTCTCCAAGTCAAAAGAGCATGCACAACTGCCGCCAACTCGAGATCATGAGTGGGGTAGTTCTTCTCATTAGGCTTCAATTGGAGAGATGTATAAGCAACAACTTTCTTCTTTGCATCAATACTGCGCCAAGACCTTGGAGAGAGACATCACAAAAGACCTCGTACGGCTTGGATTCATCAGGCGGAGTCAGAACTGGAGCAGTGATCAATTTCTTTTTCAAAGTGCTGAAAGCAATGTCACACTCCGGAGACCAAACATACTTGACGTGCTTCTGAAGAAGATTAGAGAGAGGCTTCGCGATCTTAGAAAAGTTTTCAACGAATCTTCGGCAATAGCTTGCGAGGCCGAGGAAGCTACGGAGTTGCTTCACGTTCTGAGGAGGTTCCCAATTCACAATTGCAGACACCTTCTCAGGATTCACGGCAATGCCCTTGGCAGAGATGATATGACCAAGATAAAGAACCTCATCGAGCCAAAATTCACACTTGGAGAACTTGGCGTAGAACTGATGTTCCCTGAGCTTATCGAGAACCAAACGCAAGTGCTTGGCATGATCTTCCTTGTTCTTGGAGAAAACCAGAATGTTGTCGAGATAGACCAAAATGAATTCATTGGTGTAGGCGTTGAAGATGAAGTTCATCATGCGAGAAAACGTCGGAGGAGCGTTGACGAGACCAAAAGACATGACAGTGTATTCATATGAACCAAAGCTTGTCCTGAAGGCCGTCTTGGGAATATCTTGCTCACGAATTCGAATCTGATGATAACCCATACGAAGATCAAGCTTGGAGAAATACTTGAGCACCTTTAAGTTGTTCGAACAGCTCATTGATGTTGGGAAGTGGGTATTTGTTCTTGATGGTCTTCTTGTTCACTGGACGGTAATCAACACAAAGTCGGTCCGTTCCATCCTTCTTCTTGACAAAAAGAACACCACAACCCCACGGAGAAGAACTAGGCCGGATGAGACCCATTTTCTCTTGAATATCGAGTTGCTTCTTCAGCTCCTTCAACTCTTCAGGTCCAAGCTTGTAAGGACGTTTGCACACAGGTTCCGTGCCAGGCTCAAGATCAATAACGAATTCAACTGGACGGTGAGGAGGCATTCCTGGAAGCTCTTCTGGAAAGACGTCTTGATATTTGCAAACGACTGGAATTTGAGAGATGGCATCCAATTCACCCTTCTCATTGAGAGAAAACAGACGGATGGTATCATCACGAGCGGCAAAGACAATTACATCCTCAGACGAATGAGTCAATTGAATCTGTCTGGCTGCACAATCAAGCTGAGCCTTGTGCTTAGAGAGCCAATCCATTCCGAGAATAAGATCAATATCCGAGTTACCAAGAACCACCGGAGAAGAGAGAAACTTGTAGTCGCCCAATGTGATAGAAACATTCGGGACGCAATTGTTAGAAGTCATTTGCTTGCCCGGAGACACAATCTTCAATGGAACAGGAATCCTTTCGGTCACAAAATCATGCTTGGCCACAAATAGAGTTGAAATAAAAGAAAGCGATACACCAGTGTCAAAAAGAACTTTTGCAGGAACATCGTTAACAGGAAGGTTACCCATGATCACATCTGGTGAGTCCTCTGCCTGAGCTGCATTCAGCAAATTGACCTTGGCGTGCTTGAGATTATGCTTGACCACAGCTGTACTTGCCGATCTAACAGGAGGAGGAGGAGGAAGACGCCTCTAGTTGAAACACTTGTTGGCGTAGTGACCCTTCTGTTGGCACTTGTTGCACGTGACCTCTGAAAGTGGATGGTGATACGGAGCACTCGATCTTGGAGCTTGAGACGAAGTCTTATTCTGAAAGCCAGGGTTGGGTGGGTGGGAAGAACCACTGCCACCTTTGCTCTTCTGCTGATACGGCTGGCGGAACGGAGGAGGAGGGAGCCAATACTTCTGCTGCTTGGCCACTTGAGTAGAGGAATAAGGAGTAGCATCTCTGACTCGCTTCTTGGAATCATCACACCTCAACTGAGCAGCCTCTTTCTTTAGTGCCATGTTGTAGAACTCATCGTATCTCAAGGGCTCAAAAGAGGACAAGAGCTAGCTGAATTTCTTCTCTGAGACCACCCCTAAACTGGTATATCATGCTCTTCTCATCAGGCACGTCCTGCTTGGCAAAGCGGGCGAGCTTCTGGAACAACTTGTTGTAGTCATAGACAGACAAAGAGCCTTGCTTCAGGTTGCGGAATTCCTCACGCTTGCTTTCAACCACGGTCTGAGGAATATGATGAGCTCGGAAATCTCGACGGAAATCGTCCCAAGTGATAACATGTCCACCTCAGGAATCCTTGTACTGTTGGAACCATTCTGCAGCTTGATCTTTGAGTTGGAAGGAAGCGAATTTGACAAATTCCTCAGGCCTGACGTTACTACACTCGAAATGCTTGCACAGACCCATAAGCCAATCGTCAGCATCGGTTGCCTCAACACAATTGCTGAAAGTCTTTGGCCCATTAGCAAGGAACTGGTTGAGTGTAGCAAAGTGATTCTGATTGTTGCCTTGATTCCCTTGGTTGCCTTGATTGCGCTCTTGAAGAATTTGCATGATCAACTGTGTGTTTGCATTGGTTGCGGCCATCACAGCTTGCCATGCCTCTGGAGGAGGGGGAGGTAGTGGCGGATCAGGATTCGGAGTCGTGCGTGTTGGAGGATCCATCCTGAAGAGGTTGACATCCATTAGCACATTGACAAATAAATATTGAAGCTGAATCCAACGGAATGAAAATTGCAACATATAGTCTTCTCATCCGAACACAATGAACGAATGCATTCCTCTTGAGATGGTCACATATCCATAAATTGAGAAACCACGTAGAATTAAGGTAGAGAAATAAATCAACAAGGTACGGATCAAGAACGAATGATCGGTAAGAAATCCCAATCTCAAACCAATATCCATGGAAGAAGAACTAGAGCTACAAGAATTCCCACCTATGAAACTCCCGAACCTTTCCGGTTATGCAATCAGGTGTTGGGGATACAGGGGAAGCATAATATCTCACCCAAATCTAGCAAATCCTACATCCAGCTCTATCCATCCTTCAACACATAACCAAGAAACCTTCGGAAATCATCTACCTCAACCTTCGAAAAGCATCTGTTATACAAGTTATGGCGATACTCCCGAACTCCCGCCCCAGTACTGGGTGGCGTCGAGGTTATCTCACCAACGAACTGCATAAAAGAGATTTTCGATGTCGGCGTACTAAACTCAGGTATTCCAGAACTGCAACGATAAAATTATGATGACAACACCTCAGAGCTCAACTCCCCGGGACACTTCCACTAAACCCCTGACAGGAGGCACCAAGACAACATTCTCATCATAAAACCATCGGAACTACTCCAAGATACCCGCGTGATCCTAAAATTTTTTTAGTGAAATTTGAGAAGAGAAGAGTCAAAACTCTATGTCAGGATGCCTTACCAGAGCGAAGAGGAGACTGGGAAGTAAAAAGAATTCCTAACTCTCCGATATATAATTCCTAAATGACTCAAAACATTTTTCTAGACACAACTCGACTGCTAAAAACGATCAAGCAATGGGGCTCCTAAAGTCGGGGAAGGCTCTGATTACCAACTTGTAACACCCTCGATACGACTATATCTCCCATGTGTCGAGGCACGACTTAGAGGCATAATCGCATTGAAGGCATATGTCGTAAGTTAGGCAATCTTCATAACATCCCATGTAATATAAATAATAAAGGGGAGATAACATAGTTGGCTTACACTCACCACGTCAATCAAGTACATAAATAACATTACATCACCCAAACACTCATGGCCCGACTACGGCGCCAAAATAAAAGATAACCCAACATGCGACACGGTCCCGTTCACCCCCAACTGGGCACCACTACTGATCATCAGGAAAGGAAACATAGTAATGTTGAGAGTCTTCGTCGAACTCCCACTTGAGCTCAAACGCGTCTCCTGGAGCGGAATCATCAGGCCCTGCATCTGGTGTAATAGTAATCTGTGAGCCACAGGGACTCAGCAATCTCGCACCCTCGCGATCAAGACTATTTAAGCTTATAGGTAAGGCAAGGTAAATATGTGGAGCTGCAGCAAGCGACTAGCAAAATATGGTGGCTAACTTATTCGCAAAAGAGAGCGAGAAGAGGAGGCAAAGCGCGAGCGAGAAACTAGAGAACAACCTGCGCAAACATTACTCCAACACCGTGTCCACTTCCCGGACTCCGCCGAGAAGAGGCCATCACGGTGACACACTCAGTTGATTCATTTTAATTAAGTTAAGGTTCAAGTTATCTACAACCGGACATTAACAAATTCCCATCTTCCCATAACCGCGGGCACGGCTTTCGAAAGTTCAAATCCCTACAAGGGAGTCCCAACTTAGCCCATGACAAGCTCTCACGGTCAACGAAGGAATAGACCTCCTCCCAAGACGTTCCGATCAGACTCGGTATCTCGGTTCTTGAAGACACTTCGATAGGTTAAAACAAATCCAGCAACACCGCCCGAATGTGTCGACAAATCCCGATAGGAGCTGCACATATCTCTTTCTCAGGGCACACTCAGATGAACACTACGTACAACTAAAACCAACCCTCAAGTTGCCCCGAGGTGGCGCTGCAAGTGGCTCTATTTGGACCAACACTCAGAGGAGCACTGGCCCGGGGGGGGGGGGGGTTAAATAAGATGACCCTCGGGCTCCGGAAACCCAAGGGAAAAAAGGCTAGGTGGCAAATGGTAAAACCAAGGTTGGGCATTGCTGGAAAAGCTTTAATCAAGGCGAACTATCAAGGGTTTCCCATTATAACCCAACCGCATAAGGAACGCAAAATCCGGGAACATAATACCGATATGACGGAAACTAGGGCGGCAAGAGTGGAACAAAACACTAGGTGAGAGGCCGAGCCTTCCACCCTTTACCAAGTATATAGATGCATTAAGATAACATGGCAATATAATGATATCCCAACAAGTAAATAAATGTTCCAACAAGGAATGGCCTTCAATCTTCACCTGCAACTAGCAACGCTATAAGAGGGGCTGAGCAAAGCGGTATCATAGCCAATCAACGGTTTGCTAGGACATGGTGGGTTAGAGGTTTGACATGGCAATTTGGGAGGCTTGAAAGCAAGTGGTAGGCGTCGTAGCATTGGCATAGCAAAAGAGCGAGCAAACTAGCATAGCAAAGATAGTAGTGATTTTGAGGGTATGATCATCTTGCCTGCACAGTTGTCAGAGTTGATTGGATCCTCGAAAGCAAACTGAACGGGCTCCTCGTTAGCGAACTCGTCTCCCGGCTCTACCCAAACAATACAAACAAGCAACAAAGACACAATCAACCACGTGCAAGGACAAACAATATGATGCAATGATGATATGCTATGCGGGATGCGATGCGGGATGCATATGCAAGATTGACAAGGGATGCATGAACCTGGTCTCAACTTGGAAATCCAAGTGTGCCACTGGAAAGATGAGATGAAATCGCTTGAAAACGATATAAAGAACGCCGGAAACGGAGTTACGGTTTGGAAATGGCAAGCGATTCAAATATGACACCGGTCAGCGATTTACAGCAAGTAGCCATCTAAATGCAACAAAATGAACATGCTACAGCACCCAAACAAGATAAAAAAATACATGGCAGGGATGCATTCGAGATGCTTAACAGAAGTCTAGCACTGAGCTACGGCCAATTCATCCATTAACAGGTTCAAACAAGCATGGCAAAAATGCATATGACAAACAGATCTCAGACTTCGTGAAATTAACACTTGTCTGGAATTTCAGATCAGGTAGCTCTCTTTGGAGCAACAAAAATACATGCTACAGGACCTGAACATGGAAAAGTAAAACATGGCATGGAGCTACTCAAATAGCTTAACAAAAGTCCCTTAGGGACCTTGAGCCAAAAGGGATAAGAAAATATACTAACAAGCATGTGAACATCGCAAAAAACATAATCAGTTTTCAGACTTAGTGAAAACTGGCACATGCTGAAACAGATATCAAGTAGGCATATTCACGAGCTCGATGCACTCACTACGGTGCAAGTCATGACAAGACAAGCATACATCCATCAAGAAGGCACAAAATGCAAGCTAGACATGGCAAGAACAATAACATAGCATGCACGGATCGAGTACAACATCATCGGCAAAATTGCAAACAAGTTGACAATCTGCCCAGATTCACAAAGTAGCAAAAGTAGAGCTCGATTGACTCAAGCTAGGGTGCTCCATAATTGCAAACAAAGACATGGATGGATAGAGCACTACAAGATTAACAAAACATCCTTACTGAGCATCCTCAAAAGAGGCACGGATCACTAGGAAACAACATGAACATATGGCAACATGAGATAAACAGATCAAGGACTTGGTGGAAATGCTAAGTCCCTGAAAACAGAATTACTAAGTGCACGACTTTGCAAGCTTGCACTAGTCACCACACTCATCACAAAAATACATGGGTTGCACCTCTGGAAAGATGACAAAACCCTTAACAACACATATGTAGAGCATCAGGGCATATCATGCACACATTAATCATAGCAAAAATGACAAAAACCTAAATGGAGTAACAGATCTGACAATTATCTCAAGTAGCCCTCTTCTAACAGCATTTGGGGCATCAAGATGAACTCAAATGAAAATGATGCTATGGAATGAAATGATGTACTTTCTGAGATAAACATTTTGATATGCTATATGCATGAATCGGAGCTACGGATGCAAAGTTACGGGGCTATGAACAGGAGCACTTGGATCTGGAATTTTTAGGGACTTAGACGAAAAAAATCACCCCGAGATCTAGGGTTTGACCCGGCGCGGAAATCGAGGCGCGGTCGGGGCACTGTAGCTGGCCGGATCCGAAGCTCGCCGGAGGAGGGCGCAGGGTGGCGTCGGAGTGGGAGGGAGAGGCCGAGGCGAGGGAGCGGCCGGGCCCGGCGCGGGGAGCCAATGGCGGCGCGGCCGCGGCATTGGCGGACGACGGCGATGGCGGGCGGCGGCGCTCGCGGCGGAGGCGGCAGGGAGCAGCGCCGGCTCGGGAGGAGACGACGGCGGGGCGACGAGGGTGCGGGCGGCGGCGACTGGGCCCGTGGGGGCCGGCCTTGGGCTTCCCGGGCCGCGCGGTGGGAGGCGGCGGTGTGGACACGTGGCGGCGTCTGATAGGTGCAGGCGGGCGGTGGCGGCGTGTCCGGCCGGAACGGACACGTCCGGCGTGGCGCGAGGTGGATTTTTAGGGTTTCATGGAGGGGGATCCGAGATTTTCGAGGAGGACCTATTTATAGGCATAGAGGGAGCTAGGAGAGTCCAAATGAGGTGCGGTTTTCGGCCACGAGATCGTGATCGGACGCTCTAGATGATGGAGCAGAGTTAGGTGGGTTTTGGGCCAAATTGGAGGGGTGTTGGGCTGCAACACACACGAGGCCTTTTCGGTCCCTCGGTTAACCGTTGGAGTATCAAACGAAGTCCAAATGATACAAAACTTGACAGGCGGTCTACCGGTAGTAAACCAAGACCGCTTGGCAAGTCTCGGTCCAATCCGGAAATGTTTAATCCCCACACACGAAAGAAAGGTAGAATTGACCACCGGAGGAGAACGAAGCGCCGGAATGCAAAACGGACAACGGGGAAAATGCTCGGATGCATGAGATGAACACGTATGCAAATGCAATGCACATGATGACATGATGTGAGAAGCATGACAACGATAACAACACATGGAGACAAAGACCCGAACCCGAGGAAATAAATTAACTTAACGCCGGAAACGGCAAGAGTTGGAGTACAAATTGGGAAAGTTACATCCGGGGTGTTACATGTATCTTGAGTGGATATCATAGTGTGTTTGTTTGCATGATCTAAGGACTATTCTGAAATAAGAAGCAAATCACTTGCACAAATCAAACTGAGTTCCAAGTAAGAATTTGATTAGAAGATAAAAGTTGTAGTTTTATTATATGTTGTTTCCTGGGTTCCACTGATGTATAGTTCCAGAGTTGTTTGACGGTTTGCATGCATGTTTATGGACTATTTTGTGCAACTAAATAAGTCATTTAGGTCTGACAGACACTCATGTCTTGTATTAGCTTGAGGTATAGCTTATGTATGACTGAAATAAAATATTACACTTTTTCTATGAATAATAAAAATATTACATTTCTCGATGAAGCAGAATAAAACTTTAGCTAGCATCAGCCATGCAATGTTATGTTATGTGAACAGTGTAAACTTTGCAGTATAGCGGCATCTAAAAAAAATCCATTTTTACAGTAATCTAAAAAAATAAGTTAGTAGTAGAGTGTTTATTTCCCAGGTGACAACGGGGAACCAAAATGTGCTAGCCATTTGCCAACTTGTCGTACTTGCATGTGAGGAGGTGGCAGCAGTTTCTAGACATTTCTCAACTTCAGTAGGTGCAATCCAGATTCAACGGGGACTTCTTTATTTGTTTACTTGGAGAGAAGAGTCGGCCATGTGCACAAGGAGCGGGAGCGAATCCGGCAGCTCTTAGCCGTCAGATCATGTCATCCTTTGTTTGATGGACGGCAGTGATATGCATGAGAGGGGAAATGAATGGTGGATTTTGAGCCAATGCTTGTTTGGGCGGGAGAACCGAAGATGGAGTGGTAAATCCAATTTCAAAACTGCCGCATTATAGTAGTAGTAGTAGTAGTTTAGAAGTGAAGCTATTTCATACAGTCGACTCAAAGCATTGGTTCAAACAGGGAAGAAAGTGGGAAAGCTGTAGCATGAATCTAGGACTTGGTTCTAAGAGGAAACAGGGGAAAGTAGTAATATCTGTCACTGTTTAAATAACCGTATTTCTTATTTGTGCAAACAGGGATGTCTGTCTCCATATCGTTTCGGGATGTCTGTCTCTGTATCGTTTCTATCCGCGCAATCAAAAGCACACACCTCAGTTTTAGTACAACTGCGCAAAATGAGATGGCCATCCCTCGCTGCCGTCGTCTAACCTCCCGTCTTCAAGGTAACCCCACATTGGTAGTAACTAAGGTAGAATGACCAACACAATCTAAAAGAAGCTGATTCATACCTTTTACTTCCTGATTGCAGTGTAGGGACGAGCGAAAACAACTGCAGCCTAGTCCGGAATGCACTTTCTACCAGTTCATCCATGGACCAAGGACTAGATGGCACGGCTGCACGGTGGTTTTTTGGACAGGTGCGCGGACAAGAGGCATTGTGGTCTGCTTATTTCTGCAAATAGCAGTTCTTAAATTTAGTGGAATGCACAAGCATTTCAGCTGGTCAGTACACTGCATGGTTCAGTTCAGCATTCCAGCTAAGACCACAATTATAATTGGTTATTCTGGAATGAGAGAACCTAACCCTGAATGGTGGCAACAAGAAAAAACCAGAGTGAACTCCAGGAAATTTAAGCCTGCCAGGAGGCCCTTTGCTCAGAGAGAAGCCTTGCTTGTTTTTTCTTGATTTGTAAACCTTCTCACAACTTTGTCTTTTGCTGTGAACTAGTATATGTTTGTTATGTTCTATGAATCATTGAGATGTATAAAATTGCTTAACTTATGCTTTTCAAGTTTTTTATGAAGATGAGTTTAATGTGAGTGTTCCACATGAGCGCTGGACTAGCGTGTGAACATTTGGAATTTATTACATTGTGGCCTCAATTAACTGCATGAACCACTGTAACAAGATACATAGTTGCTGATATGTCAGACATCAGATTGTTGATTGTTAGCTGGTCGATAGCCTAGTGTTGAAGCGAGCTGAGCCAATGTGCCGTGTTTTGCACAACTGCTTACAAGTGGGGTAGCACCAACAGTGTTTACAAGTACTTATGTATACGTCGGCGCACGGTTCTCGAACGAGTGCTCTATTTCATCAAAACACACACAGCTCGTATGATAAACCGTGACAACTTATGTCTTACCATGCCATATTCATGAAAAAACTAGTGAGGACGCATCTGTTTCGGCAACAATTATGATGGTTCTCACATGATTCACGGGCACACAAAAGTAGCAGCAGTTCCCATAGACGGATTCAAACAGAGTACTAGCCCAGAGGGGTCGATAACAGGCAAGGTTCGGATAATTAGACACAATCCAAACTACTATTAAACACTAGCTAGGGCAACTATTTCATGCCTCGATCTAATTTGGGCTGGACACAAGACGAACCTTGCCATGAACATCATCGAGGACGTCCCGCAGCAGCTCAATCCTGTGAACCTTCATGAAGACAACCTTGTGGCCTTGCCACTGATAAACTTGTTTGTGGAGGCATGCCACATCATCTTCCTGCGTAAACTTGACAAGAACTGTATTCCTCACAAACGAAGGAGTAGCTTTGAACTTCTTGTGCTTCAGTACACCCTGGACAACACGCCTGACAATAGTGAGGCTGGACTACAACTCTTCATTGGTATAACCGCAAATGGCTTACAGGATCCAATAGCCTTAGAACTCTATTTTCCCAGTGTGTATATTCAGGTCGTCCGCCTCATAGCGAGTGACATGTACAACCACACAATCCTTGTCTGCATCAGGGCTCTAATTGAAACAGAAACAAATTCTGAATAACTTTTCAGTATAAGAAACACGAGTTATTTAAACCACTACATATACCATGGCATCGAAGCTAATAAAATTTTGCATTATTAATCACCACATACTTCCTTTCTAAAAAAATCACCACATACTTAGATGAAAAACCACAATCGAGATCGGCAAAGAAGGAAATCACCTTGGGCAGCTCAGCCGGGGGGGGGGGGACACATCCTCGAAGGGGGACACTACTAGGGAAAACCTTATACACAGAATCTTAGCAGCAGCACGACATAAAAAGAGGCGCTGCTGCTAATTAGTAGCAGCGCGGTTACGGAAAGCGCGTTACTGGTGCAAATTTAGCAGTAGCGCGTGATGTTTAAACCGTGCTGCTACAAAAATCCACCGACAGTACACAACGACCTAAGTTTACCAGTAGCGCGGTGTCAGGAAGTGTGCTGCTGCTAATGCCATAGTAGTAGCGCTCTTTTTAGTCACGTCGCTGCTGCTAATTTTGAAATTGTCCACACGGTTGGCCCGTTTAGCAGTAGCGCGTGATAGGAAAGCGCGCTGCTGCTACGCTCTTAGCAGCAGCGCACTTTTGCTCCCGCGCTACTGCTAAGACGTAGCACCCACCACCTTTTTCCATCTTCCCCTCCCCATCTCCTCTCTTCCCTTTCCCCTACCTCCCACATCCTCCCTCTCTCACTCTTCTTCTTCCTCAGTACTTCTCCCCCATTACTCTCCCTCTTCTACCTACCTTTCTCTCTCTTCATTACTCCTAGCTATAACTACACCACCTCCATTAATGCATATCCTTTCTCTTTTTCCTTCCCCCTCCACTAGTTGAAGTTGTCTCCTCCCAAATTAGCTAGCTAGGTAGATGTAGCATTTAGTTAAGTGACCTATTTGCCCCTAACTAGATCTATCTTTGTCAAGAAGTAATTTCTGCACTTTTGATCTCCCTACAACATCATCTCCACCGTGTGCTCGATCTCGAGATAGAGGTGATTAAAATTTCATGCTTTTGCAAAATGGAAATATGTTTATGTGTGTGTGATATGTTTATGGAAATTTTGTGTGTGGCATGAGTTGACGCCAAATTGTGATTTTGAGTTGCCTATGTTTTGCCGAAATGTCGATTTATTTCTGTTTCGGCGAATTCCGGGCAAACTCTAGATCTATATATGTCCTATTTTTAAGGAAGGTCATGCCGAATTTTTGTATGACTTTGATGAATGCACGTATTTTTATAATCAATTTGTTTATTATTACCGTGCAGAGTTGATGATGGTCAGTGGAACGATGGTGGACAGGTGGTTGCGGTCGGCGGTGCAGGACATGAACGAAAATAACCTGACAGAGGTTTTATGTCCGTGTCGAAAATGCAAAGGAATAGTTTGGCTCGACCCACATGACGATGGTCGTGTCGAAGCGCACCTGCTCATGACTGGTTTCATGGATGGCTATACTCGGTGGATAATTGAATATGAGGATGGTGATGTTGAGGATGCCGACGGGGCAGGCAATGATGACACGGGGCAAGATGAAGAGATGATCGATAATGGCGGCGGGGAAGAGGCCAGACATGGCGGCGGAGAAGGGGCCGGACATGGCGGCGGAGAGAACGACATGGACTCCATGCAGCAGAGTTCATCGGTACTAAGTTCAATCGTGCGGGACCCTCATGTTCAAGCATTGCTTCGCAAGGAGACGAGTACTGAGAGAGCTGCTTCTAGAGAGGAGGCTAAGCTGGAGCAACTGGTGGTAGACTCGAACACTCCATTGTATGATGGTTGCAATCTTGAGGTGACCCGCTTGAGTTTCACGCTCCAACTCCTGAAGACGAAGGCTAAAAACAAATGGACCGACACTAGCCTCGATGAGCATCTCAAGTACCTAAAGGATGTTCTTCCCGCGGGTAATCTATGTCCTAGTAGTGTTGATGAGGCCAAGAAGATCGTGTGCCCTCTTGATCTGCCACACGTTAGATACCATGCATGCATCAACGATTGCATAATTTATCGGAAGGAGCACGCGGAAAAAACAAGTTGTCCGGTGTGCAATGCTTCTCGATACAAGAAGGCCGGGAAGAAATGTCCCCAGGAAGTGGTATGGTACTTACCGATCACTCCCCATCTCCAGAGGTATTTTGTAGATCCCAAGGAAGCAAAGCTAATGTGCTGGCACGCGCAGAGGAAGAAGCCCGACGATGGAGATGATCCGAAGCTGAGACACGTCAAGGATGGAAGCCAGTGGATGATACGATGTCTCAGCAGCTAACGTCAAGGAAAGATGGCGGGTCTGGGACAATCGTGTACATGGGGCATCGAAGATGGCTCGAACAGGACGACCCATGGAGAAACCGTGGAGATCTATTCAATGGTCACGCTGAGCATCGAGGACCTCCATGTAAGCGGAGCGGTGCCGAAATCGATGAGCTGTTGAAAAACTGGAAGGAGTGCCCCGCGTCGGGAAAGATGATGAGAAAGGCACCGGAGCCACTGCTGAAGGTATGGAAGACGAGGTCTGTGTTCTGGGACTTGGAGTACTGTCACAAACTCGATACACCTCATTGCCTTGATCAAATGCATATCTGTAAGAATGTCCTTGAGAGCTTGCTCGCAACACTGATGAACATGCCGGATAAGACCATGGATGGGCCGAAGGCAAGAAAAGACTTGCAATATTTGAAAATCAGGGAAGATCTGCACATGCTGCCCCGTAAAATGTCAGACGAGACAGAGACGGAGACAGAGGCACGGGAGAAGAAGGGCAAGAAAATAAAGGAAGAGGATTATTGCCCCCCTTCTTGCTTCACCTTAAGTTAGGCTGAGATCCATCAATTCTTTAAGTGCCTTACCGGAGTCAAAGTTAGTTCCAGTTACTATGGCAAGATAAGCAGACATCTAGACACGGACAAGAAAAGCTTCAAGGGGATGAAGTCCCATGACTGTCATGTGATGATGACGCAGATACTACCTATTGCCCTTAGAGGGATAATGGACAAGCACGTCCGTGACATGCTTATTGGTCTCTGCAACTTTTTCGATGTCATCTCTTGAAAGTCGATTAGTGTGAAGCAGCTCTGAAGGCTACAGGAAGAGATCGTTGTGATACTGAATGAGCTTGAGATGTACTTCCCGTCCGCGTTCTTTGACGTCATGGTGCATCTGTGTGTCCATATTGTGGATGACATAATAGACCTGGGGCCGTCATTCCTGCACAACATGATGCCGTTTGAGAGGATGAATGGGATCATCAAAGGATTTGTTCGTAACATGTCCCGTCCGGATGGAAGCATCGTCCAAGGCTATTTGACACAAGAGTGCATCTCTTTCTGTGGGAATTTTCTATATGGCACAGACCAGCCGCCTGGTGTTAGTGTTGGTTTGCCCGTTAACAAGCACGATGGGAGGCTCGAAGGAGAAGGTCACTGCAATGGTCGCAGGGAATTGCACGTGGCATACTCAGATCGACGCAGCGACTTTGACAGAGCAAACTTGGTAGTGCTACAACATCTAGACGAGGTAGATCCTTTCGTGGAACTGCACAAAGAAATTATCGCAAAGAAGTATCATGACCAGGGGGTATGCAAGACAGACGCCGAAGTTACTAGAGAGCACAACTCCACTTTCCTGTATTGGTTCAAAGAGCATATTATTGCTAATCCCCCGGAGGAGGGCTCTAAGGATGGATTGCTCATATACGCCTTAGCACATGGCCCCTCGCCCAACCTCGTAACCTATCAGGCATATGATATCAACGGATACACGTTCTACACGGAAGCCAAAGATATGGACAGTGATGATCAGAACTCAGGGGTGACGATGGAATGCATGACCGGCAGCGACAACGGCGCAACTGAACGATTTTATGGAAGGGTCGAGGAGATCTGGGAGCTTGACTACTCTGGACTGCACAACACGACGACGTTCCGTGTCAGATGGGCTAATAATGTCGAAAGAGAAAACCGGATTTTCACTACCATGACTATACCTGATGCCAAGAGCGCTACCGTGAACGCTATCGCAAAAAACGAGCCATGGGTACACGCTAAGCATGTGACACAATGCTTCTTCATAACCGACCGATGCAATCCCAGTCGTGTTGTCATGAGAGGCAAAAGGAACACATTGGAATGGATGGAGTCGCCAACGAGGAAGACTATGATCAGTACGGCAACCCAATGAGGGAAGATGACGATGATGATGAAGTATACGTCAAAAGAAGAATCAATACTACATTACCTAAGAAAAATCGTACTCCATGGAAAAGGCAAAGTCACAATGAGGGGCTCAATTATTCTTCGACGAACAAGAAGGGAAAGAAGCTGACTCAAAAACGAAAACGTCAGCGCTGAGGAATCGGCCAAATGATGTAATATATATATATATGTTCCTATTTTGTATACACACTTAGCCATTATTATGCATGGGTCCAATGATGTAATATATATGTTCCTATTTTGCATACATATTTAACCGTCAAATGATGCAATATATATATCGCCTTCCCTTCGTTCACCCGGCCCCGGCGCTCGCCCCCGACCCAGGCGCTCACCCCGACCCAGGCGCTCGCCCCTGACCCGTCGGCCCTCGCCTCCCTCCTCTGCTTCCTCCCCTCCCAACCTCGGTTGTCGTCGGGCCTGCCTCCTCGCCCCTACACCATCTGTAAACCACCACCTCCCCTCTCTCTCTCTGCTAGCTAGGGTTCTTCGGTAAATTTACTAAGGTTTTAGTTATGTTAATTAGGTTATCTATTTAGTTATGAATTTAGATAGGTTTCAAAATTAGCTGAATTTATATGAAAATTTGAACTGGACATGTGATATGTGGATATGTCATGTTTTGGACATGTCATGTTTTGGTAAATGATCCGAGTGGCCTATGTTACGCCGGAATGTTGATTCATTTCTGTTCCGGTGAATTTTAGGTGCTCGATATGTCCATTTTTTAGCAAAGGTCATGCCGAAATTTCCCGTGAATAAAGTCATGATTTGTGCTACATAGTTGGCATATCAAGTGCTGGCACATAGATTTCTTTTTATGTCATTTCTCATTTATTCATACTTTTAGAAATAAATGAGGACACTTAATCATAGGAAACATGTCGAACAACGAAGAAACTGGGCCTTCTGACCAAGATGCATACGAGATGGATTATCAGGGTGAACAAGACTACCTCGACTATTTGACTGCTAAGCAAGGTTTGTAGGTCCGCCTCAATGATGGTACTGACGCCGACATCGACACCGACGGCGCCGGCACCGATGGCGGCGCCGAGACCGGTGGGGAAGGTACCAGCGGGGAAGATACCGGCGCCGATGCCACTACCAAAAAGAGGAAGCATAAGAAGCAGAGGATACGAAAACCTAACAAACTAGGGATTGGACGACTTGTGATCACAAAGATGGCACCTGGCAAGTTTGAGCCGTTAGAGCCGGAAGAACCTCGCAAGTGCTATGGGAACCAAGTAGGATGCATCCTACGGGAATGCGCGAGCATCAACGACGATGACTTAAGGAGTAAAGAACATTTGACGCAGTTGCTCCTAACGAAGTTGCACAAGAGATTCAAGTTCCCCGACCGGGATGATAACATAGAACAACCGTGGGATGATCCGAAGATGAAAAAGATTAACAATCACGCCATGGGCATGTTCAGCAATGATTTGGCCTCCTCGAAAGGGAGGGTGAAACGAGCTATTGAGGCTGAGGAACCCCTGTCCAAGATTCTGGAGGAAAATCCAACACTTACGGAAGAGGAGCTCAAAAAGTTCAAGGACACTTGCGCTACCGAGGACGCCAACCATATGACGAATCGGGCTATCAGCTTGCTAATGAGGATATGGATGATATGCCCGGGCAGGAAGGTCGTAGCAGGGATTGCAAAAAGTCTCTCTTCATGAAATCCTCACAGGACACGCCTGAAGATGCCGCCTCAACACAGGCTCAACTAGCCAGGCGCGAGGGTCGTACAGTACTTAGCCCGGGAACACTGGGGCAGGGGTTAAGGAAGGGTCTAGAAGGTGTGCCCAAGAAAAAGGAGAGAAAGAGATCGGGGAAGATAGCTGCCTCCAAACAAGCCAGAGAACATAGCAGCCAGACGATGCATTCTGAAGAGCGTGTACCCGTGAAAGGTGCGGCCATGTTCCATCTCACGGGCGAGCCGATGCTATCGCCGAATCTGCCGGAGGCACTATCAGGGGATCTCAGGAGACTGCACGACCATGTGCTGTCGACTGAGAAAAGCCTACTAGCCTCAAAGGATCCAGGATATCCGACATACGCGGCTCTTGTGCCTGAGGGGAAGTGCTATGTTGAGACACGGCCCGCGGAGGTGTTCTTCCTGCGGGTTGACCATATCTTTGAGATGTTTCTGACAAGGCGGCTCGATTTTACAATCGTCCGCCTTTTTGAGCTACATATGAGATCCGTCATGAAGAGTGAAGAAGTCTCGCAAATCTGTGTGGCGGATACGTACTACATGCATGAGTCTTTCTTGAGTCTCGGCGACTTTGAGCGTGAAACTGCTAGGGAGTACCTCCAAAACTTCATGGTACAGAATAAGGACCGGGAAATTGTCCTCGTGCCTTATCATCCAAAGTAAGTCAGTTCCGGACAACCCTTTCATACATTTCAATCATTCCTTCTCTCTCTATGGGGAATAATTTGAGGTGTCTTTTCCCCGCAGCAACGGGCGCGCCGTCCTTATCATTCTTTACCCGCAAGTCTCCCATGCCGTGTATTTTGACCCTTCCAGAGACTACGAGAAAAAAGACTACACCCACATAATGAATATTCTAGATGATGCTCTCCAAGGCTTCAGCATTAGAGGTGGCCACATTCAGATCAGGAAATAAAGGAACAAGAAGATGGGTTTCGCGCATAAAACTAACTTCTCATGCATCCATGTCCCAAAACCAAGCAACAAGGATGGATTCTACATCGTCCATCTCATGATTCAGTTCAACATGGATCACCAAAAGCTACGCATGAGAAGCAGAAATGATGATCATATCCACAAGTGGCTAGAATCTCATGCAGAAGTGGATTATAAACTTAGAGATGACTTCTTTCGCATCCAAAGCAACATTGCGGCAATCATCATGAAAGAAGTCGTCGATGAGAAGGGGATGTTCCACCACGGCCCTATAATGCAAGCTGATGTCCGAACTCGCATAGGCATGCAACGTCTAGACCTCACGCCGTTCAAGAAGCTAGGGTCCATCCTCGATGATATGGAAGGATGGAACTTCTAGTGATTTATGATGCCGATTATGATGATATGTGTCGGTTGAACTTGTATACTTTTTGTAGCGATGAAACTTTGTGATGTCCACGGTCCTTGCCGAACTTGCGTAACGCTACTTTGTTAGTTTGCGTACGATGACCTGTGTACCTCTAGTTAATTAATTTGCATACTGTATGATGCATCTAGTTGCTAACCCTTTCTTTTTCGGTGTTGCTCTAGTATATTTTGTTGCATATATATGATTGTACATCCTCTTCATGAACATGCATCTCTAACAGGTACCTAGTTTCTTGATGGCGAGATGGAAGTGCTATGTCGTGTACAAAGGGAAGGTTCCAGGGGTGTACAATGAGTGGCATCAGTGTCATGCGCAAGTGAATGGGTTCTCGGGCGCCAGCCATAAAGGCTTCAAAAGCAGACAAGAAGGAGAAGCTAGTTACTTGAGGTTCACGCTAGCGCGAGAGAGGACTCGTAACCGCCACCTCATGTACTGCATAGTTCCGCTCTCACTCATAGTGACAGCTCTTCTCGTGTATACCTTTGTTTAGATGGATGACGTTGTAGTTGCAAGTATTCGAGACTTGCATGTATCACTATTTTCGAGATGATGACAAGATACCACTTTGTGTTGGATGATGATTATGATGAGACTATTTGTATGTATATGCTATGATTACATTTGTGGTCTCACAGGCATTTGTATGTGTATCATGATGACATTTGTATGTGCTAAAGATTCTTCTATAAAGCCTGATCAAATACAAAACAAATATGTCAATTTTTTTACTAAAATTAGCAGTAGCGAGTGGAGAAAAGTTAGCAGCAGCGCGGTAGTAGCAGTAGCGCGTACAGGAGAAGCACGCTATAGCTATTAGCAGTAGCGAGCTTCCACTAGGAGCGCTGCTGCTACACTTGTGTAGCAGTAGCACTTGTGAGCACGCGCTACTGCTACGTGTTAGCTGTAGCGCCTTATTAGTAGCGCCGGTACCCGCGCTACTGATACACCTAAAACCCGCACTGCTGCTAGCCTTTTCCCTAGTAGTGGGAAAACTGCTCCTGCAGTGCCACGAGGGCTGTAACCTCAAACGGGGCGTTGACCATCTCAGTATCTGGGGTCGCCTTGGTGGTTGCCTCCATCTTCTTGGAGCTCTCTGTCTCGTGGGGATCAGGCTCCCGCGTCTGCTCCAATATCGGCAGATCTTTGCCTGGTTCTCCTTGGTCCATCATGAAACTGACGAATACTAGGAGTCCACTGAAAGGAAAACACAATCGCAATGACAATGAAACAAAAAGGGGAGTGAGGATCGGTTACTGCTTTGCAAAAGTTCTTTTTTTCCTCTGAACGAAAATATACCAACATCACGGATCCGCTTACCTTCCCTTCGTTCGGAGAGAAGAATAGTGGCAGATGCAAGTGTTGCCTTTCTTGAAGACGGTGAGGGAGAAGGGGATTCAGCGAAGAGTGAAATGATGGTTGCTTCGTCCGTCAAACTTAGACTGCGGGGAGGTGGGGTTTTGTGATACGACGGCTCGTTACTGCCGCGCTACGACCGTGGTGACTCTCCGCCTGCATACTGCCTTCTAATTTGGTGGATGGCATTTGGGCCCGCGCGCTGCATGGCCCGCATGTCGGTGAACAAAAGTATAATAGCATTCAGTAGAGGGAGACGTTTCAATGACCTAGGAGGAGCCAGAAGCGGTAGAGTGTCTCCACTGTACTAGTAGTAATTGTTTTTCTGGGTAGCTGTAGACTGTCTCCACTGTACTAGTAGTAATTGTTTTTCTGGGTAGCTGTAGAGTGTCTCCACTGTACTAGTAGTAATTGTTTCTCGGGTCCCAAGACAAACAGCCCATCCACAATAGTAAATAGTAAAATCAATTCAAAAACCTGGGTGCTCTTCTTCCTCCTCGCTCCCACCCACCTCACGTCAGCTCGCTCCACTCGTACCCCCAAATTCCTCACCTCACCCCTACAGAAAACCCCAGCTCCCCTTCTTCCTCACTCCTACAGAAAACCCCCAGCTCCCCTTCTTCTTCGCTCGCACTACAACTAGGCTCGTCATTCGTTACTCTGCTCAAATCCATGAACGCGACGCGACGCCCTCGAGGAAAATGGAGTCGGCTGACCCCAGCGCCAAGAAGAGGAGGCTCCCGCCAGCGGCGACGCCTGTTGTAGATCCTGCACCCGGCAGCGCGGGGAGAAGCGGTGACCCCGCCCCCACGGGATCCCAGGAACCCGTAGAATCTCGGGTGGACCGCATCAGCGATCTCCCGGACGCCATCCTTGGGGAGATCATCTCGCTTCTCCCCACCAAGGATTGCTGCCGCACCCAAGTCCTCTCAATTCGGTGGCGCCCTCTATGGCGCGCCGTTCCCCTTAATCTCGAGTGTCGTCAGCTATCTCTCTTCAATGATTTTGAAATCCCCAGAGCCATCATCTCCTCCCACCAGGGCTCCGTTCAAAGCCTCTGCATCCCTTCATGCTACCTGAGCAAGCATACCATGCCTTGCACGGTGGACGCATGGCTGGAATCCCCTGAATTCATAGAACTGCAGCTGCTTGAGTTCTCCTATTCCCCTGGAAATCACATACCACATACCGAACGCCATGAACTTGTTCCCTCAGCACTGATGTCCATCTCGGGGTTTTCGTCCTCTCTCCACACCACCACCTTTGCACAGTGCTACCTACCAGACAATCTGGTACTAAACCTTTGACTCCCATTTCTCAAGAAACTTTCACTTGTGCGGGTTCGTATATCGGAGGCCTCATTGCACAACATCATCCACTCCATTTGCCCTGCGCTGGAGTGCTTGGTGCTTGTTTTCAAAGTTAGAATCGGTTGTCTCTAAATAAAGTCGCCTAACCTTGTAAGAATTGGAATTTCTTTTGACGAAAGGCAGCTCATCATCCAAGATGCCCCTTCACTTCAAAGGTTGATCCTTGATTCTAGTTATTCACTGTTGCAAATAACCATCCTCTTTGCGCCTAAACTGGAGACCTTGGGTGTAATACATGATCTCTGTGCTCATTTCAATATGGTGTTTGGCTCCACAGTTCTTCAGGTACTTTATATTATCATCTACACTTGTAACCATAAGCTGCATTTTAAATTTCTGCGCATAATTTATATATCATCTTGGAGTACACATTTTGTACTAATATTATGTTCTATGCTCAATGAAGAGTTTCTCCATGGATGGCCTATCAATGGTGCTGGATTCTGTCAAGATCTTATATATCCAAATGAATGGTTTTGATCTGAACAAGATTATTGGCTTGCTGCAATGCTTTCCATGTCTGGAGAAGTTGTATATAAAGGTGATAATTTCACGCACATTGGAAGCCCGCATATAGTGTACTAGAATTAACCGTTCAGCTGTTGCTCTTTCGACACTCTTCTTTTAGACCTTAACTGTTTTCAATCTTCATGTCTATTTAGGCAACAAGACGGGGTAAGAAAGTTATAACCAATCGGTGGATTCGTAAGCATCGGGATTTTCTCACTTCTCATGAGATTCGATTGAAGACAATAACGCTAGAACGATATGTAGCCAACCGTGCAAACACAAGATTTGTCACATTCTTCCTACTAAATGCGAGGTTACTATTGTCCATCAGGATTAAGTTTATCAGCAGCATGGTTTTGACGGATGGGTATGTCGAAGAGCAAAAAAAGGAGTTTCAGGTGGGCAAAAGAGCTTCTGAACGTGCCGGGCTTCTATTTACAACATATAGTGGTCATAATCCAGTAAATTTTATGACCCAGGATGTTCATTCTATGGACCTGACCGATCCATTTGACTGTGACTACCGAAAATAGTGCTGGAGTTAGATGTTGTTGCCCTTTTCAATCTGGTTTTTTTGTAAACCTGATGAACAATTAACCCTCGTGCTTTTGTATAGTTTGTAAGCTGGAGTTAGATGTTCCTGCCCTTTTCAAGTCGGCTGTGACTGTCATATTTTCTTTGAAACAAGGCAAATGGCTTGCCATTCGTTTAATTTAGAGTGAAATATTGTAACAAATCCAAACCAAGGGAAATAACATCACTCTCGTCGGCTGCTTGAGCTCACTGTGCATTATAGAAGCCAAGTGATTAGCCCCCACCAGCACCCACAAACTTATTTCGAACTAGCACATCAAATGGGCTGTAAATTTTCATAGGAAAGGCTGCATGACCGTGACAGATTTGGATTCTGACATTTGGGACCCGCGAGGAAATAGCCTATCCAAGGTGGTGTCGACTTACTAGCCAGTCAACAAACGATTCTGCCTACCAGCCGTTGGATTGACATCCAACATTTGTCGTGTATCTTCTACCTCTTGTCTTCTTCTTCCTCCAATCGCCCAAACCAAACCACCCCGTCGGCTCCGCCTGCTCCCGCCTCCCATGGCTGGCTGCGCCTCCGCCGCCCTACCGTACGTACCCTCCAACATTGGCCAGTCCCTCCCTCTATTCCCCCACACGTCCTGTTATTCTCCAGCGACGTCAGCCCCAACACGCACCCGGGCCCGAACCAGTCAACCCTCGTACTCCCCTCCGCCTGCGACTGGACCGGCGCATCTTCAACGGCTCCTGTTCGTTTCGTCTGAGGCTTTGTCGTCGTCCTCCGCCTTGCGGCCTTGGTTCGCTCGCCGTGCGCGGTGCGCCGCCCTCTTGCGTTGTCAACGTCATCAACAACCGAGAGGAACAAGGAGATGACTGTACGTGGAGAGGATGACAGTAGGGACCCACTAGCGTCATGGCAGTACGCAAGCAAGTTCCTCTATAGTACAAGCCCAAAAATATGGTTCCTCCTAATCGTTGGACATCTGGGGCTCACGCCATTGTCAACATAGTCAATAAACGAGAGAATTACACTACGAGCGGCTGACACCAGGGACCCAGTAAGTCGCGTAGTTTTTTTTTGAGGAACAAGCAGTTGTTATTTATACTAGTTTTAGTGACGGATCAGGGTAACAACGGGGCTGTGCGGGGGCTGTGGCCCGTCTAGCCAGTGTTTTTATTTATGTTTACCACATCATGAGCCTAGTCATGTTTTTTTCTTGCTGAAAATGGCTAGCCCAGTTCTATTTTTTAAAAGAAATACCCAAACTAGGCCTACTTGCTTTATCGGCCCTGCTGGGCTGCAAATCTTTCAAGACGAGCAGAGTTTCATTCGGTTTGCCCAGAAATGGGCTGTACATTTTTAAAACACATCAAACCGGGAATTAGTTTCAATTTTTTTTCATTACAAGATCTTAAATTCCATTGATTTTTATGCGTGGACAATTATTTGGATTTTATATTTATATAAGTTATTTTTCAAAATAGTTTGAATGTGAATCGATATTTCTGGATTAAAAATAGTTGACCGCACCAAAATATGCAAAATTTCGTATACTTTTTAGCCGTGGCCACAATATGGGGTGTGATGCAAACAAAAAGAAGATGGGCTCCAAAAAAAATCTTTAGAATTAGCAAATGGGCCGTACATTATTAGAAATAATGGCAGATGGGTTGTATGCTGTTTTCCACAGATTTGAGGCTGATTTGTGCGCCTACTACAGGTTGACGCGTATGCTTTCATAAAAAAAAGGTTGACGCACACGCAACGCCCTGTCAACTTAGTCAACACACGAGAGCAGTGACTGTTGCATGTCCATCCAATGGCTGTCATGCTTCTTCAATCTCTGCTCTTCATGCTCAAGCCGCTCAAACAAGCGCCGGCGGGACTGCCTGCTCCCTCCTCCTGCAGCCGGCTATGCTGCTGCGTACGCCTCACGGCCCCACCGTACTCCCATCGCTGGCCTAGCCATCCCTCTACTCACCCACACATGTTGTTATTCTCCGGCGATGGCAGACGAACCAATAAACCCTCGTACTCCTCTGCATGGGAAACAACTGCCGAGTATTCCCTGGCTCCATGTCGTTCCCTTCCTAGGCCTCGCCGTCGTCCATCGCCCTGGTGCTTTCGGCGCAGCCTGGTCAACGTGGTCAATGAACGACATCCATCGGAAGTGGACTGTACGTGGAGAGGCTGACAGCTAGGTCCACGGCCGCACGCAAGGAAATGCCTCCTTATTACGCGCAAAATAATGATTCCTCCACCTGACAGCTAGGACCCACAGGAAGGGCCTCTGTATTTCACGAAAAAACGTTCCCCCCGCTGACAGGTCGGACCCACCAGCTATATCTTCGCACGCAAGGAAGTGCCTCCTTATTATGCGCAAAAAAATGAATATCCCCCTGCTAGCTGGGACCCACCATATTGTTGGGCTGACTTGTGGGCCTACTAAGTTGACAGGGACGGAGAGCTTTGTCAACTTAGTCAATACTCCAGTGACCGTATGATGTCCATCCAACGGCCATAGTGCTTCTTCAACCTCTGGTCTTCTTGCTCCAGCCGCCCAAAGCAGCGCCGGTCGTGCCGCCTGCTCCTGCCTCCCGTGGCCTGCTGTGCTACCGCGGAGGCCTCATCGCCCCCATACTACTCCCACCACTGGCCAGGCCATCCCTCCACTCACCCACACCCCCTGTTATTCTGCAGCAACGGCAGCCTCACACCGCAGCCGAACCAGTGAATGCTCGTACTCCTCTCCGCGTGGGCATCCACTTCCGCGTCTTGCACGGGTCCACGCCGTCCCCTTCCTAGGCCTCGCTGTCATCCACTGCCATGGTGCTCTCGGCGCGGCGTGGTCAATGTGGTCAACGACCGACTTCCATCGGAAGAGTACTGTACGTGGAGAGGCTGACAGCTGGGTCCACGACAGCCGCAAGGAAGTGCCTCCTTATTACGCGGAAAATAATTATTCCTCCACCTGACAGCGGGGACCCACCGGACGGCACCAGTATTTTGTGAAAAAAAAATTTCCCCCGACTGCTGGGACCCACCGGACAGGCCACCGTATTTCGCGAAAAAACGTTCCCCCCGCTGTCAGCTCGGACCCACCGGAAGTGCCTCCTTATTACACACACAAAAAAGAATACTCCCCTGGCTAGCTGGGACCCACCTTGCTGGGAGGCTGACTTGTGGGCCTACTAAGTTGACGGGGACGAAGGGCTTTGTCAACTTAGTCAATATGAACGATTCTAGCTCCAGTGATCGTAAGATGTCCATCCAACAACCTTAGTGCTTCTTCAACCTCTGGTCTTCTTGCTCCAGCCTCGCAAAGAAGCGCCGGTCGTGCCGCATGCTCCTGCCTCCCATGGCCGGCTGTGCTGCCGCAGAGGCCTCACCGCCCCCTACTATTCCCACCGCTGGCCAGGCCCTGCCACGATGGCAGCCTCACACCGTAGCCGAACCAGTGAACCCTCGTAGTCCTCTCCGCGCGGGCTTCCACTGCCGCATCGTCCCCTTCCTAGGCCTCGCTGTCGTCCACCGCCGTGGTGCTCTCCGCACGGCGTGGTCAACATGGTCAAGGAACGACTTCCATCGGAAGAGTACTGTACGTGGAGAGGCTGACAGCTGGGTCCACGGCCACAACCCAGTTTTTTTGTGATTTGCCAAGTAAGTCACTTTGTCAGGCCTGTTGGGCTGCAAATCTTTCAAGACGAGGAGAGCTTTCATTCGGCTGGCCGAGAAAATGGCCCATCAGTATAGAGAAATGGGTTGTACATTTTTAAAACACATCAAACCGGCAATTAGTTTCAAATATCTTTTTTTTTCATTTCAAGATTATAAATTACATTTAATTTTTATGCGTGGAGAATTTGTTGGATTTTATATTGATATACATTTATTTTTAAAATCAGTTTGAATGTGAGTCAAAATTTCGGGATTAAAAACAGTTCGGACCGCACCGAAATATGCAAAGTTCCGTATAATTTTTTAACCGTTGCCACAATATGGGCTGTAATGCTAACAAACAGAATATGGCCTCCAAAAAAACCTTAAGAATTAGCAAATGGGATGTAAATTATTAGAAATAATGGCAGATGGGTTGTGTGTTGTTTTCCACAAATTTGAGGCTTTCCTAAAAAAAGGTTGACACACAAGCACTGACTGTTGGATGTCCATCCAACGGCCGTTGTGCTTCTTCAATCTCTGCTCTTCCTACTACAGCCGCTAAAACAAGCGCCGGCGGGACTGCCTGCTCCCTCCTCCCCGCGGCCGGCTGTGCTGCCGCGCAGGCCTCACCGCCCGACCGTACTCCCATCACTGGCCTAGCCATCCCTCTACTCACTCACACCTATTGTTATTCTCCGGCGACGGCAGATGAACAAGTAAACCCTCGTACAGTCGTACTCCCCTCCGCGTGGGAAACAACTGCCGAGTCTTCCCTGCCTCCGTGTCGTCCCCTTCGTAGGCCTCGCCGTCGTCCACCGCCCTGGTGCTCTCGGCGTGGCGCGGTCAACGTGGTCAAGGAACGACTTCCATCGGACATGCACTATATGTGGAGAGGCTGACAGTTGGGTCCACGGCCGCAGCAAGGAAGTGCCTCCTTATTACGCAGAAAATAATGACTCCTCCACCTGACAGCTGGGACCCATAGGACGGGCCACTGTATTTTGCGAAAAAAAACGTTTCCCCCTGACTGCTGGGACCCACTAGCTACATCTTCGCACGCAAGGAAGTGCGTCCGGGCAAAAAAAAATGATTCGCCCCCTGACTGCTGGGACCCACCAGCTATATCTTCGCAGGCAAGGAAGTGCCTGATAGTCGGGACCCACCTGGTCGAAGCGTACGTAGCTTTGTCATTCTGGTCGCGAACTTGTACGTACATACTGGTCGATGTAAAGGCGCGCACGTGTCGTAGTAGAGGTGCGCACGTGTCGTAGTAGAGGCGCGCACGTAGCATGTACATGTACGTACAACAGCCAGGGTGCAAGAAAGAAAATACGGCCACGTATGCGTACATACGGGCGGGGTCTCGAACGCCTACTCGCGCATACGTACGGCCAGGGCTCGTGTACATGGCTGGGTCAGAACGGAGAAACAGCGTCGTCGTCGTGTTCATGGGGAGGCAACGGAATGCGTCATGTTCATGGGGAGGCAACGGAATGCGTCGTGTTCATCGGGAGGGCTTGGACAGAACTGGCGATGGAAACGAGGCCTAGCGTACCGCAGAACAGAGGAAACGGCCTTGTGTTCGACCGGCCACGTTCGAAACGGGATCCTGTTCATCGGGAGGGGTCTGGCGTACCGCAAAACGGAGGAAACGGACCTCCTACGGTCGAAACGGGGGTCCTGTTCATCGGGATGTGTGTGGCGTACCGCAAAACGGACGAAACGAACCTCCTACGGTCGAAACGGGGGTCCTGTTCATCGGGAGGGGTGTGGCGTACCGCAAAACGGAGGAAACAGACTTGTGTTGGAGCGCTGCGGTCGAAACGGGGGTCCTGTTCATCGGGAGGGGTGTGGCGTACTGAAAACGGGACTCCACGGGATACTGTTCATCTCCAATGTCGACCCCCTCCAGCCCCCACGAGCTACTGTTCATCCACCGTCGACCTCCTCCAGCGTCCACCTGCGACTGTTCATCCACGGGTTCCTGTTCATCCAGCCTCCACCGCGCGCTACTCCACCAATTACTGTTCAACCAGCCCTCTCCACGGGCTCCTGTTCAACCACCCTCCACGGGCTACTGTTCATCCTTCCCTCCCCATCTACTGTTCACCCAGCCCTCCACGGGGTCCTGTTCATCCAGCCCCAACCGGCTTGATCGATCAGGGTTCCGTTCATCCAGAGGCAACACCACGGGGTCCTGTTCATCCACCCCCACCGGGAACTGTTCATCCAACCCCCCCCCCCCCCCCCGCAACGCTCACTGTTCATCCAGAGGTAGCATCGATCGGCTTCAGTTAACACCCATCGATCGATCGCTCGAGTTTAGTAACGCGTAGCCTGCAGTGCAATCGCTCGGGTTCAGCTAGAGCCAACGCCTCGCACACACGCACGTACGTGTATGAGAGAAACGCGCATCGCTTGGCCCCCGACCTCCCACCGTAACTGGGAACTCCCCGAAATTTTCCTCGCCCTCGCTTCTACCACGGTTTTTTCCGTCATGGACGGCCCAAAGAATGTCATGCAGCTGCATCTCCGGCCCGCCCAGGACGAAAAGCCCATTTTCTGTCATGATTTTTTGTCATAGAAGTAGGAGCCCACCACATCTATGATGATACTGGGTTTTCTCACAATTATCGTCATAGAAGTGTCATATGTATGACAGAAAAAAATTTCGTTCGGCCCAGAACGTCACGGATGTGTTTTTTTGTAGTCATCTGAGTACAGACATAAGTTAGACAAGTTTGCCTTAAGAAGGCTAGCACAAAAACAACATCGATCGAAAAGGCAAGGCCTCCTGCCTGGGAGCCTCCTAACTACTCCAGGTCGTCAACGGCCGTCACGTAGTAGTAGGCATCCTCGGGGTAGTAGTAGTCATCAGTGGTGTCGTCTGGCTCCTAGGATCCGTCATCTGGTCGCAACAATCGTGTATGGAGGAAAAGAGGTAGCAAAGCAGCCGTGAGTACTCATCCAAAGTACTCGCAAGACTTACATCAGATCTAAACTAAGTATGCATCTGTATCAAAGGAAATGGGTTGTATCTGTGGACTAAACTGCAGAATGCCAGAAAGAAGGGGAAAGCCTAGCCTATCGAAGACTAGCATCTTCTAGAAACCACCATCTTGCAGCAATAGGAGAGAGTAGAGTAGCATAAAGTAAAGTAGCAGTAGTGTTATCAACCTCAGCCAGAGATCCTTTCTCGACTCCCTACGAGAAAGCAATCCCAGAGCCATACTATCCATTGCTCATATCCATTTCGAATCACAATCCATTTCTCATCTCAAGTAACCAATTCTAGTTGTATCGATCGGGATACAACTCCAAGCGTCTGTTACCATAGGACAGGCTATCGATAGATGTTTTCTTCCCTGCAGGGGTGCACCAAATTACCCATCACGCTCGATTAACTCTGAACGGACACATTTTCCTGGGTCATGTCCGGCCTCGGCCAAACAATACGCCGCAACCCGACCTAGGCTTAATACAGAGGTCAGCACGCCGGACTAAGCCTATGCCCCCAAGGGTCATGGGCCATCTCCCCGGGAACTCCTGCATGTTGCGTACGCGGCCGGTGAGAAGACCTAGCTACCTCCTTCAACAAGGCAGGAGCTTACGCAATCCAACCCGACGCGCGCCGCTAGGCGCTAACGTCTATTAAGCTTCGGCTGATGCATACGACGCAGAACGCCCATACTATGCCCACGTGATGGTTAGTGCTATCAGGCCAGAGGCCCCTCGGATCAAATATCCAAATCGTAGTGGATTAGGAACACGCGGTAACAAGCAGAGAATCACGAAAGATGTGACCCCGTCGCCCCGTCTCGAGTACTTGCGGCAAGGGCTAAGAATGCCCGTCCACGCCTCGTATGTATCTCGCAGGCAGCTTCCAGGTCAACCCGACTCGACATCACTCGCTATTAAGCTCGCGCGGGTACCCCTCAGGGCCGACCCGTCTTTAGTAACATGGCTCAGTGCAAAGTCATAGTAACCATAGTAATTGTGTATCTAACACCAAGGGGAAAACCCGAGGAATCACCGCTGGTGAATTCCACTCGATGTTGTCATCAAGGTGAACGTAAGAGGATCCACACTCGAGGTTCACATTTGATGGGTTGCAGGACAGAGCCGTAACCGAAGTGGTTAAGGAGGAAATCACCCTTGATGACCTCGACCGTATAGCTACACTATGGAGATCTCATCAGAAGTGATGTAAGAGGTTCCACCCTCGGCACTCGATGGTAACTCTGCAGAGTCGTACAACTAGGGGGGTGACGTGCGGTGTCGGGGCCTGGACATCGATCACGTTGATCGAGTCATCGAACATAAAGCGAGGCAACTAGGACAAGGTGGGTGTCATTGATGGATCACTAGCCAACCTATACTAAGCAGTTTAGGATAAGCATGTAAGGTAACAATAAGCAGGTAACAAAAACAGGCTATGCATCAGAGTAGGATCATACGTAAAGCAGTAGCAGTTCTAATGCAAGCATGAGAGGGAAAGAAATGGGCGATATCGGAATGCTCAAGGGGGGTTTGCTTGCCTGGAAGCTCTGTTGAAAAGGAAGAAGTGTCGTCGACGTAGTCGATCACAGGGGCAGCATCAGTCTTGGAGTCTATCAGAGAGAAGAGGGGGAAGAAACAGTAAATACAAAGCAAATAGATGCATGACAAGACAACAAGCGGTACTAGGGGTGTTCTAACGCGGTGCTACACGATACTGGCGAAGGGGGATAACATCCGGGAAAGTTTTCCCGGAGTTAGGCATTTTCGGACAAAGGAATGGGAGGGGGAAGGTTGCATGTTTGCTATGCTAGGTGCATGTCGCGGATGAACGGACCGCGTATTCGGATTGGTCTCATCGTTCTGAGCAACTTTCATGTATAAAACTTTTTCATCCGAGTTACGGTTTATTTTCTATGATTTTTCGAAGTTTAACCAAATATTATGGAATTCCTAAAAATTGGCTAAGTCTGAGGACTGCTCGGTTTTTGAACATTACTTAGCTATTTTTCGGAGGCTATAGTTGTTGTTCTGTACATCCTATGATCTTGTGCATTACATCAATTATGGGCATTTTTCTGAGATCTACATGTCAGTAACTCCTTCCTCCATATTAGAGTTCATTTGCTTGATCATCAACAACTCTAAAGTAGCTATTATTATAAAGCTATTTTTCAGTTTTCTAGCTAACAAAACTTACCATTTTGTGAATTTCATAGGACTTGGTCCAGTGGGGTATATTGAAGTTTGTCAAGCGTACTTCCTTCACATATTATTTTTACTCATGTTAACAATTGTTTTGCCGGAGTTTAAGGGCTATCTAAAGGGTTAACCATCGTAGAATTAGAAAAGCTACCTAGCGCTACAGTAACTGTAGCTGCAGCAGTACAGGCAAAGCAGCGACAGTAGGCAGCGAGCAGCATCGGCAATGGGGAAGCAGGGGCAGCGCAACGGCGTGGCGCAGGCGCGGCGAGGCTGGCCGAAGGCGGGCGAGGCCGGAGCCGCACACACACTGCATGCACCATACACACAGAGAGCACGCACACACACAGTGTACATCACACATGGCTCACGGCCATGGACCTGGCCATGGCCATCTGCAACAGCAGCAACAGCCGGGAGCGGCGGCCGGGTGGCGTGGGCGCCGCCATGACCCACGAGCAGGGGCGCGTGGGCAAGCACGGCTGCGGCTAATGGTGAGCGGAGACAGATGGGCACATGGGCGGTCGGGGCGAGGTCAGCACGCACACGCACGAGGAGCGGAGCTCTCGTCATGGCGGCGAGCGGTGGAGCGGACGCCAAAGTTCGGTGTTGGTGGTTACGGCGATGTGGGGGCATGTCAAGCGACGTGGGGAGCGGCGTTGGCCTCCTACGAGCTCCAGGAGCTCGACTAGAGCTCGGGCGCGAGCTCGGGCTACGGTGGTCACGGCAGCGAGCTCGTCTACGGCGACGAGTACGACCATGATGTGGTCGGCGACTACGAGCGCGGAGATGAGCAGGGGAGTAAGGGGAGAAGGAGTGGATCTCACAGCGCCCCTGTAGATGTGCAAAGCGGGCTTCGGGGAGGCTCGGTGTGGGCAGACGGTGGCGGATCGAGCGGCGGGGTTGCGGTGGCCGTGGCGTGGAAGACAGTCGCGGGCGTCATCGTTCAGGCGTCTTGGCTTCGATCCAGCGATGAAGACGATGAAGGCGGAAGCTGCGGCTCTCCTGGACATCCTCCGGTGGCACAGAAGCTCGATGGCCATGATGATGGCGAAGGCGATGGCGACGACGTCTCGGGCACATGGGAGGTGGATGGAGCAGAGCGTGGGAAAGAGGGAGAAAAGATCATGGGAGTCCAGAGCGTCGGTGCTGGTCTTCTTATCCCTCCAGGCACCCTGTAGTGACACGATGGCAAGAGGGTGCGGTGGGAACGACGTCCTGGCTCGGGCGTCATGGTCAGCTCGAGGGGAGAGGTTGGGGGCGACTTGGGAGCGGGCTGGGTCGGCACTGTCGCTGAGTTGGCCTAATTGCACAATAGCTTTAGTCCTTGTATTTTCCCTTTCATGCTATAATTCTCAGGCACTGTTTTGCATTTCCTTTTAGTACTAAATGAGTTTTGTTTTGAACAAGACTTGGCACATAAATCTAACACAAAACCTTGATATGGAACAAAAAGGTTTGAGGTCAAAAGGAGTTGCCTAACTCTTTTTTTGAAATTGAAAAGGCCAAAACAATTGATGTTGGACCACTAAATTAATTCCCATGGGCATCTCGGGAATTTAACAGAGGCTGTTTCAACATGACAATGATCTGGGGAATTTATAGGTTAAGGTGAACATTTTAGTTTTACTGATTGAAGAAATAAATATTTGACTGGCATTTTAAATTTGAATTTGTGTTTGGTTTGAAACAAAGTGAGGATTATCAACTTAATTATGACGACATGGCATCGTTAGGCAAGATATTACTGTAGCATCATACTAGGGTTGTTACAAATCTCCTCCACTACAAGAAATCTCGTCCCAAGATTTAAGAGGTGATGTAAGGGGGAAGCTATAAGGACAAATGTCTGAAAGGATCAGCATCCGGTAGTTATCTCAAGGAAGGAGATTTTAGAAGCATCAGGAAACATATCGAGATTGCTATAAGTAGGTTCAACAGGTTTCAACCAGGCAGGCATCCAGCTGATGCCTAAACAAGTGACGAAGGGGTTCAAAGCAAATGAAGAATAATGTTGCCTCTGATACCAGAATGAAACATGGTGAGGAAGTTTGCTCACCAAGTGCAAAGAATATTTCGAAATCAAGGTTGTACAGGAGAATCGGGTTTCGATCCTGTGGAACTATGGGTTATGGGCCCACCTTGTGGGTTAAAAGTAGGAAGGGTGCTGACATCTTGCACGGTTATGATAGCAAGGCATGTCAGAGGGTAGCCTGTCAGTTATGTCAGCAACAACATTGGTACCAAGGGCGAGGGACGAAGAGAACCATTATCCTGCTCGTTGAACGAGGCGGGCCATTAGGCAAAGTTCTCATCCATCGGTGGCTACCGAAATGTCATCAACAATAGTAACAGGGTCTTACTGACAGAGTGATACAACGAGGTGTTTACATAAGCAGGGAAGTATTGCTCCTTATATAATATAGATCACAATAAGGTTTAAACAAACCAATGGAAAGGAAAATGTAATTGTCATATTAAACAGAACAATGGAAAGTAAAATGTGTTTAAACACATATTTCAGGGGTATATCTTTCCCAAGGACAAGCAGAGCATGATATCCATGACAAGATAGAAGTATAAAACCATTTAGGTAAGGGGAAAGAAATTTCATGATATTACCCATACAACGGTGTTTGGATAATTGATAAAGAAATTTTAATATCGTGCTTCAAACGTTCTTATTGGAGATCGGATTACCACAGACATGCTTCGAGATAGCATTGACATTGCTTCAAGCAAAGGTCAGACTTCGGATACACAATGGATCCATCGAAACAACTTATAAAATAAGTCATACAATTTCAGCAAGAAAAAGATGATTTTGTGGCCAGTGGGCTCAGGAACAATTCATCAAGGGGCAAGGATGGTATTTCTCATCATGAATTTGATTGATATCTTGGAACATCTCAGAATGTTGGTGATGATCACGACACATTTGTCGAGAGATTTCATGAAGATGTAATCGATCGGCGATGACATCAAGTCAAAGGAATGCTGAAGTGAAAGGTTATTGGTACCATGGGTACGACACAAACTCGAAAGCAAGCTTGTTGTTTATGGCGAAATGGTATGACGAGGAAGACCGACATAAGCTTAGCTCGTCGTCGAAGTTGCTCCGGGCATAAAAACCAGGTAGCATAGTTAAAAGTTGACACGATAAAAATATAGCCGATCAGGCTAGGAAGGATGTGATGGGGTATAAAACTTCCCAATATCAGGTACTAGGTGTAATGCCAGAAGGTAATCGGAGTAGAGGTTGGACGGGGGAAATGATTTGCAAAGGATAAGTATTTTGACTTATCCGGTAATTGGAATCAAGGAGGAAATACGGTCGGAACCACGATTGCAAAGGATCAATTCATAGATACAAGATGAGCTTATACCAAGGGAACATTTGATTATAAGAGAAGCTTCCATGATAAGATCTACATCGTGTCTATGGGCATGAACACAAAGTTCAAGGTCGACTCCCACTTCTTCAATGCATAACCTCTCATCTACTTCTCTCTTTTGACGAAGTTGCAGTGTAGAATTTTTTATCCGGCGTAGCACCAGTAGAGTATGACCCATAGAAATTTCCGGGTTCACACAAATTAGGGAAATCATTAGTTCAACCCGTCGAGGCATCTTAGGAACATTTGTGAAAAATCCAGAGGTAATGAACTCAAGCTCGGAAGTAGAGCATGGTTGACAAAGCAGAGAATACAATTTACCAAAGGCAATATGTATCAGGGGAAGAACACATAAAATTTTGAATATGAAGGACACTGCTGGATAATAATCCAACAAAGGATTCAGCGGTCCTCAATGGATCTGATGTGAGTATGAGTACTCAATGAGAATAAGGAAAGAATGCAAAGGCATTGGATTGTAGAAACATCTGAATAATTTGATGCTTAAATGCAAAGAAAATATGATTTCCAAATTAGAAGATCAGAAGCAAACACTCTAACCAAAAGATAAGAAAGTTGAAAAGACATAGATCGATCATGTCCAGAGTGGAGTCTGAGCCAGAAGGATAAATAATTACCAGGGAATAACTAATGAATGTGTGCATTCACACACACGTCGAATCATTAGGGTAAGAATGACAATCTCAAAGGAGTTTAATGAATAGTGTTGGACATTTGAATTAACCATAATGCAAGACGATAAGGAAGAACAGGAGCAATAGGCTACTGAGTATTATCGGAAGATCTAATAGTATTTCAAAGAATTTGTGAAACAGAAGAACAACTGGTGATGAACGGATCCCCGGTAAGCGTGAGGATTTATTCATACATGTATTCATGCAGAAAAGGAGCTGCAAGGCAGCAGGCACAAAGGATTCTCGGGGTAAAGTAGAGTATTTTAGGGCATCTTGTAATAACAAGAGCAACAAGGAATGATTGTATGAATGACAAGTGTATGTAGTTATCCATAAGGATATATCGGTGGTAGGGAATTGCAAAAGCGAGAGGCACAAAGTCTCACGAGAACATCATAGAGTATCTTCAGAATCTTCTAGTGCAGCAGGCGACCATCCGGAATGAAGGGGCTCTCCGGGGAAAGTCGTTACGAGAACCTAACATAGTTAGTAAATTCATTTAACCCTAAATAAAAGAGAGAACTAAGTCCTAGAGTATAGACGAGGAATAAAATATCCTAATACCACCCAATGGCGTCGTGGGCCCATGGGCCACACAGCCATGTTAGTAAAAGTTTTGCAATGTCTAGACTCAACTTCGGCCAAGGAGGTGGAAAGGGGGGATCCTACAGGCAGTCGGCTCTGATACCAACTTGTGACGCCCTTTATTCAATCATACACTAATCATACACGCAAATGTGTACGATCAAGATCAAAGACTCACAGGAAGATATCACAACACAACTCTAGACACATATTAAAATAATACAAGCTTTATATTACAAGCCAGGGGCCTCGGGGGCTCGAATACATAAGCTCGAATATACAAGAGTCAGTGGAAGAAACAATATCTGAGTACAGACATAAGTTAGACAAGTTTGCCTTAATAAGGCTAGCACAAAAACAACATCGATCGAAAAGGCAAGGCCTCCTGCCTGGGAGCCTCCTAACTACTCCAGGTTGTCAACGGCCGTCACGTAGTAGTAGGCATCCTCGGGGTAGCAGTAGTCATCAGTGGTGTCGTCTGGCTCCTGGGATCCGTCATCTGGTCGCAACAATCGGGTATGGAGGAAAAGAGGTAGCAAAGCAGCCGTGAGTACTCATCCAAAGTACTCGCAAGACTTACATCAGATCTAAACTAAGTATGCATCCGTATCAAAGGAAATGGGTTGTATCTGTGGACTAAACTGCAAAATGCCAGAAAGAAGGGGAAAGCCTAGCCTATCGAAGACTAGCATCTTCTGGAAACCACCATCTTGCAGCAACAAGAGAGAGTAGAGTAGCATAAAGTAAAGTAGCAGTAGTGTTATCAACCTCAGCCACAGATCCTTTCTCGACTCCCTACGAGAAAGCAATCCCAGAGCCATACTATCCATTGCTCATATCCATTTCTCATCACAATCCATTTCTCATGTCAAGTAACCAGGTCTAGTTGTATCGATCAGGATACAACTCCAAGTGTCCGTTACCGTAGGATAGGCTATCGATAGATGTTTTCTTACCTGCAGGGGTGCACCAACTTACCCATCACGCTCGATTAACTCCGGCCAAACACACTTTCCTGGGTCATGCCCGGCCTCGGCCAAACAATACGCCCTAACCCGACCTAGGCTTAATAGAGATGTCAGCACGCCGGACTAAGCCTATGCCCCCAAGGGTCATGGGCCATCTCCCCGGGAACTCCTGCACATTGCGTACGCGGCCGGTGAGCAGACCTAGCTACCTCCTTCAACAAGGCAGGAGCTTACGCAGTCCAACCCAGCGCGCGCCGCTCAGTCGCTGACGTCTATTAAGCTTCGGCTGATGCATACGATGCAGAACGCCCATACTATGCCCACGTGATGGTTAGTGCTATCAGGCCAGAGGCCCCTCAGATCAAATATCCAAATCCTAGTGGATTAGGAACGCGCGGTAACAAGCAGAGACTCACAAAAGATGTGACCCCGTCGCCCCGTCTCGAGTACTTGCGGCAAGGGCTAAGATTGCCCGGCCACGCCTCGTAAGTATCTCGCGGGCACCTTCGAGGTCAACCCGACACCACATCACTCGCTATTAAGCTCGCGCGGGTACCCCTCAGGGCCAACCCGTCTTTAGTAACATGGCTCAGTGCAAAGTCATAGTAACCATAGTAACTGTGTATCTAACACCAAGGGGAAACCCCGAGGAATCACCCCTGGTGAATTCCACTCGATGTTGTCATCAAGGTGAACGTAAGAGGATCCACACTCGAGGTTCACATTTGATGGGTTGCACGACAGAGCCGTAACGGAAGTGGTTAAGGAGCAAATCACCCTCGATGACCTTGACCGTATAGCTACACTATGGAGATCTCATTAGGAGTGATGTAAGAGGTTCCACCCTCGGCACTCGATGGTAACTCTGTAGAGTCGTACAACTAAGGGGGTGATGTGTGGTGTCGGGGCCTGGACGTCGATCACGTTGATCGAGTCATCGAACATAAAGCGAGGCAACTGGGACAAGGTGGGGGTCATTGATGGATCACTAACCAACCTATACTAAGTAGTTTAGGATAAGCAGGTAAGGTAACAATAAGCAGGTAACAAAAACAGGCTATGCATCAGAGTAGGATCATACATAAAGCAGTAGCAGTTCTAACTCAAGCATGAGAGGGAAAGAAATAGGCGATATCAGAATGCTCAAGGGGGGTTTGATTGCCTGGAAGCTCTGTTGAAAAGGAAGAAGTGTCATCGACGTAGTCGATCACAGGGGCAGCATCAATCTCGGAGTCTATCGGAGAGAAGAGGGGGAATAAACAGTAAATACAAAGCAAACAGATGCATGAAAAGACAACAAGTGGTACTAGGGGTGTGCTAACGTGGTGCTAGACGATACTGGTGAAGGGGGATAACATCCGGGAAAGATTTCCCGGTGTTAGGCATTTTCGAACAAAGGAATGGGAGGGGGAAGGTTGCGTGTTTGCTATGCTAGGTGCGTGTGGCGGATGAACGGACCACGTATTCGGATTGGTCTCATCGTTCTGAGTAACTTTCATGTATAAAACTTTTAAGTCTGAGGACTGCTCGGTTTTTGAACATTACTTAGCTGTTTTTCGAAGGCTATAGCTGTTGTTCTGTACATCCTATGATCTTGTGCCTTACATTAATTATGAGCATTTTTCTGAGATCTACATGTTAGTAACACCTTCCTCCATATTATAGATCATTTGCTTGATCATCAACGGCTCTAAAGTAGCTATTATTATAAAGCTGTTTTTCAGTTTTCTAGCTATCAAAACTTACCATTTTGTGAATTTCATAGGATTTAATCCACGCATCAAATGGATTTGGTCCAGTGCGGTATATTGAAGTTTGTCAAGTGTACTTCCTTCACATATTATTTTTACTCATGTTAACAATTGTTTTGCCGGAGTTTAAGGGCTATCTAGAGGGTTAACCATCGTAGAATTAGAACAGCCAGCTAGCGCTACAGTAACTGTAGCTGCAGCAGTATAGGCAGAGCAGCGACAGTAGGCAGCGAGCAGCATCGGCAATGGGGAAGCAGGGGCAGCGCAACGGCATGGCGCAGGCGCGGCAAGGCGGGCCGAAGGCGAGCGAGGCCGGAGCCAAGCACACACTGCACGCACCATACACACATAGAGCACGCACTCACAGTGTACACCACACACGGCTCACGGCCATGGACATGGTCATGGCCATCTGCAACAGTAGCAACAGGCGGGAGCGGCAGCCGGGCCGCATGGGCGCCGCCTCGACCCACGAGCAGGGGCGCACGGGCCAACGCGGCTGCGGCCAACGATGAGCGGAGACAGACGGGCACGTGGGCGGTCGGGGCGAGGTCAGGGCGTGGTCAGCGCGCACACGCACGGGGAGCGGAGCTCTCATCATGGCGGCGAGCGGTGGAGCGGACGCCAAAGTTCGGCGTTGGTGGTTACGGCGATGTGGGGTCACGTCAAGCGACGCGGGGAGCGGCGTTGGGCTCCTACGAGCTCCAGGAGCTCGACTACGAGCTCGGGCGCGAGCTCGGGCTACGGTGGTCACGGCGGCGAGCTCGTCTACGGCGACGAGTATGGCCATGACATGGTCGGTGACTACGAGCGCGGAGATGAGCAGGTGAGTAAGGGGAGAAGGAGTGGATCTCACAGCACCCCCGCAGATGTGCAAAGCGGGCTTGGGGGAGGCTCGGTGTGGGCAGACGACGGCGGATCGAGCGGCGGGGTTGCGGTGGCCGTGGCGTGGAAGACATTCGTGGGCGTCGTCGTTCAGGCGTCTTGGCTCCGATCCAGTGATGAAGACAATGAAGGCGGAAGCTGCGGCTCTCCTGGACATCCTCCGGTGGCACGGAAGCTCGATGGCCACGATGATGGCGAAGGCGATGGCGATGGCGTCTCGGGCACATGCGTGGTGGATGGACCGGAGCGTGGGAAAGAGGGAGAAAAGATCCTGGGAGTCCAGAGCGTCAGTGCTGGTCTTCTTATCCCCTCCAAGCGCCATGTAGCGACACGATGGCGAGAGGGTGCGCGGGAACGACGTCCTGGCTCGGGCGTCATGGACAGCTGGAGGGGAGAGGTTGGGGGCGACCTGGGAGCGGGCTGGGCCGACACTGTCGCCGAGTAGGCCTAATTGCACAGTAGCTTTAGTCCTTGTCTTTTCCCTTTCCTGCTATAATTCTCAGGCACTGTTTTGCATTTCCTTTTAGTACTAAATGAGTTTTGTTTTGAACAAAACATGGCACATAAATCTAACACAAAACCTTGATATGGAACAAAAAGGTTTGGGGTCAAAAGGAGTTGTCTAACTATTTTTTTTTGAAATTGAAAAGCCAAAACAATTGATGTTGGACCACTAAATTAATTCCCATGGGCACCTCACGAATTTAACAGAGGCTGTTTCAACATGATAATGATCTAGGGAATTTATAGGATAAGGTGAACATTTTAGTTTTACTGATTGAAGAAATAAATATTTGACGGGCATTTTAAATATGAATTTGTGTTTGGTTTGAAACAAAGTGAGGATTAGCAACTTAATTATGACGACACGGAATCATTAGGCAAGATATTAGTGTAGCATCATACTGGGGTTGTTACACTTCTCCACTAAGACAATGTTAGAAATCGACTCGGCATACCTGCAAGGTCTAATAAAATTAGCTTTAAGCAAACGACCAATCTCTTCCTTGATCCGGTCATATGTTTTTGGATTAAACTTTCTGGCTAATTGTTTATATGGTCTAAAACCAGCCTTTATAGGTAACCGATGCTCCACTAGCTCTCGGCTTAAACCTGTCATCTCATGATATTCCCATGCAAAGCAACAAACATATTCTTTCAATAGCTCGATTAACTTAGCTTTACAATCGGCTTTCAAATTTCTGTTTACAAACGTCGGTCGAGTGACTGAACCATCTCCAATATCTATCTCTTCTAATGGATCGGCCGATGTAAAACCTTGACCAAGTTTATCCATGTCATCCAACTCCTCTATAGACTCATACATATCGTTCTCGCTGGACCGATATTTTAAAAAACGTTTTTGTAACCACTCGGAACTAGAATCCATTTAAACATATCATACCTTGGAGCCGATTGCATTCAGTCGGCTTTAAAGAGACGGGCACAAAACCATTCTTGGTCGCGCTGAGAAAATCAAACTCTGACAAGTCTGGCCCCGTCAAGCAAGTAGCATTGGGGTGTTGCCTATCCACCGATGCATCGGCCAAAGCAACACAAGTCGAGTTATCCGCATGAATGACTTCCGCTTCATCATCAACCCATTGGATCAAAAACTGTTGCATAGTGGATGTCACGCACTGGTTTGCATGAACCCAATCACGGCCTAGTATGACGTTGTAGTTACCTTGCACCTCAGCGACAAAGAATGCAGTAGCCAAAGTTTTTCTCCCGACTATAAGCTCCACATACATCACACCTTTGGCTTCAGTTTTCTCTTTGCCTTCAAATCCATTGAGCACCTTATTCGTCTTCATCAGCTCTTCATCAGGCCAACCCAATTTATTGAAGACCGAATAGGGCATAAGATTTACCACCACACCACCATCAACAAGCATTCGATTGAGTGGAGATCCGTTGGTATGACCTCTGAGATACAACGGTTTCAAATGTGTCACTAGGTCTTTTGGTTTCTCGAGTATTGCATTTTTAGGGCCAAAATCCAGCTGAGCCACCTCCCCTTCCTCATCTACAGCATGAAACTCAGCGGGTAAGTAATACGCCATATTAATATCCATACCTTCATGAACCGGTGTTGACTCGTAATCTAACATATCCTCCTCTTCCCCTATTATATCCACCGATTCTGAAATTTGTTCGAGCAAAGAAGAAGCAATAGGTAACACAGATGATGCAATGATTACATTGTCCTCTTTTGGTGGTGTAGGTGCTGCTCTGATAAGTGTAGAAGCCACTTCATCTTGTATTTGTTTAGGCCTCCACACTTGTTTTGTAGGCACCATGGGCCGAGTGTCATTGAACAACTTATCCCTTTGCTTCTCGTCCTCTTGTTCTGTCATCTCTTGACTCCTTAACCTCTGTAATTCCCTCTTTCGTGTCTTCATTAGCCCTAGAGTGTCGGCGTTCTGGGAACAGGGGTCCCCAGACTTGCCTGCCTGCGGCCCGCAGCGTGGCTCCTCCAGCGGCCCTGTATGGCCCATCTTCACCAACAAACATTCGAGATCCTCGCGAGGGGCCAAGCCTCGCGAGGCGGATGACGCAAGACCTCCTCAGAGGCGGCCTCACCAGGCTGGCTCGCGTCGGGCGGAGAGATCAAGCCAAGGCGAACCTCGCGAGGTTCGAATGACGCAAGCCATGACGATCAAGACCAGGCGGGAGCCAGCGCGCACAGTGTCCCCGTTTCCTCTTTGGTGTTAAGGAGGCAAGCGCAGGCGAGGATTTCCGAGGCATCAAGCAACAGTTTCCATATCGGTGCAAGAAGATCAAGACCAGCAGGACGGCAGGACGGAGGTCACCGTGGAGTCCAAGACGACATCACCACCAGAGCCTTTGGCAGGCGAAGACTAGTTTCGTCAGGATAGCTTGTACTAGCTGTCCCCCTTCAAATTGACTGTTGTGGGATCCCTTCCCGCTCAATATTTGGGAAGAGGACCAGGGCCTCTATAAACATGACTAGCCACCACCATAGCTAGGGCGGCGGATCGATCAGATATTGGATCAGAGCCATTCCATCCTTAGCCTCACACAAGTTCACCAAGCATAAGAACACCTCTCCTCAGGAGGCTGTTCTTCCCATGTAATTGTTCATCCTTAGCCCAAGAGGCAATCCACCACACCACATTGGAGTAGGGTATTACACCACAACGGTAGCCTGAACCAGTATAGATCTTGTGTCTCATGTTCTTTGGGTCTGTCAAGCTAGGCCGTGGGATCGTTGAGTGTGCGAGCTAGAGAGGGGGGAGATATTCGTGCGCACCCCACTGTCCGAACCTCAAGGGTTTTTCCAGAACCCGAAATCCAACATTTGGCGTGATAGGTAGGGGGTGCGCCGAAGCCTTCTTCTTCGTCGATCCATGCTTCGTCACTCCACCAAGCTCATGGCCGACGCTCGCCGGGCTCGCGCGGAGCGCCGGGCCGCTATCGCCGCCCGTGTCGCTCAGACGACCCCAGTAGGCGGGCCTCACCGTCGTTCTCCGTCACCCTCCGCCAACGCCGTCACTGGTCCGGCGGCAAGCGAGCAGCAAGCCTATTCGATGCATCCCTCTGTGCGATGTGACGGCCACACCGCCACCCCGTCGCTGACTCTGGTCGGCTCATCATCTCACGCTCGCCGTGCACCCACGGATGCGCAGGTCGCGCTGCTCATGGCGTGCGAGCTCCTGCACTACCATCCAGTCGACGACTTCTACGAGGACTGGTTGGATCGCATCGCCGAGCTCATCAGCGCCGCGGGAGGCTCTCCTGCACCGTCCCTCTCGCTGTCTCGCCCGCCCCCAGCTACAGGCGATGTGGTTCACGAAGTGCCTCTGCCTCCTTCGCAACAAGATGGCACCCTTGCGCCGAGGCGTGCGGCTCAGGGAGCACCTAAGCCTTCCCCGTGTCAAGACGGCGTCCTCGCTCCAAGATGCACGGCCCAGCGGCGCGACCCACCGTGCCACGTGCCAGCGCACGAAGAAAGAAGCTGCCAAGAGATTCCCCGTCCACAAGGAAACGCTCCACCACTCCCAGCTCTGCTGCGCCAGGATTGCTTGCTGCGACAGGGCCATGCGCCGCGTGCCATGCCGGCGCAGGGGCACCACGACCAAGTTCTGCCTCCACGACGGGCCACGGCGGGCTGCCGCGCCTTCACTCCTGAGTTGGATAGCGTCGTCTGGCCGGGCAAGTTCAAGCCAGATCTGCCTCCTCGCTATGATGGCACCCCCGACCCTGCGGAGTTTCTGCAGCTCTACGAGCTGAGCATTGAAGCGGCCAACGGCGACGAAAAGGTCATGGCGAACTGGTTTCCCATGGCTCTTAAGGACAATGCCCACTCATGGCTCCTGAACCTGCCCCCAGGCTCAATTTCCTCTTGGGACGAGATGCGCGACCGCTTCATCGCCAACTTCCAGGGCACTCGCGACCGCCACTCGGTCGCGGGCGACCTATGCCGCATCAAGCAACAACCGGGAGAAACCCTGAAGAAGTACATCCAACACTTCAACAACGCGTGAATCAAGATCCCCAAGGTAAGGGACGAGGCCATCATCTCAGCGTTCTCCGACGGCGTCCGCGACGTCGAGATGAAGGAGGAGCTCGCCATCCATGAAGAGTTGTGCACGACCTTGGAGCTGTTCAACATCGCGACCAAGTGTGCAAGAGCTGAGGAGGGGCGCCTCTCCCTCCTCAGGCTCCCTGCTGCGGATCCAGAGGAGAAGAAGGCCAAAGCCAAGGACGTGAAGCGCAAAGGAGTCACCATGCTTGCGGCAGTACCAGACACCAAGCGCGGCCGAGATCTTCCCAAGTCATCCAAGGGCAGCCGCACTTTCTGCGCCTTCCACAACGTGCGCACACACAACACTAATGACTGGCAGGAGCTTAGGGCCATTCGAGATGGACGCTTCGGTCGACGCCCCGAGCGCAACGACCGGGGCTACGGCCAAGGAGGTGGACGTGGTGGAGGACCTTGGGACGATCGTGGGCCTCGCCAGGAGTGGCGCGACCAACCTCGCGAGGATCGTTGGCAAGACCAACCTTGTGAGGGCGCCTAGAGGGACCAACCTCGTGAGGGCCGTCCTCAGGGCAACCCTGGTCTCCCTCTGCTACCGCCGCCAAGAAGGAACAACGACCATCAATAGGAGGAGGGGCTGCGGGCTTCCAAGAGCCGCGAGCTATCGCCTGCATCTTGGGCGGAGCTCAAGCCCCAGCCTCTCAACGAGTCTTCAAGCAGTTTGCTCAAGAGGTGAACGCAGTCCTTCCCAGGCTCGAGGCCACACGCCCGCTCAGACGGTCCAAGTACGCCATCACCTTTAGCTCAGCAGACCAGCTCAAGTGCGCGGCAATGGCCGGCGTTCTCCCAATGCTCTGTTCACTCGTCATCAGCAATGTCCAAGTCACCAAGACCCTCATCGACGGCAGCGCAGGGCTCAATGTCCTATCCGTCGAGACTTTCGACAGCCTTCAAGTGCCATACGCTCAGCTCTAGCCTACCAAGCCTTTCTCAGGAGTGACTGGCGGCTCTACCACCCCGATAGGGCAAGTTCGTCTCCCTGTCACCTTCTGTCAATGCGATAACTACCACACCGAGCTCATCGACTTCGACGTCGCCCACATCCTTCTGTCGTACAATGCCATCCTCGGGTACCCAGCGCCGACCAAATTCATGGCAGTCGCCCACCATGGCTACAACGTCCTCAAGATGCCCGGAAGCGGCGGAATCATCACCATCCCCTGCGAAGAAAGAGACGTGGTGTGCTCCCTCGAGCGTGCCTTCCAAGCCGCATCAGTCGAATACCCCGACAGCAACGCAGCGTAGTACCCTCTTGAGGCCAACCCCAAGAAGAAGAAGCAGCTGCTCCACACGGGGCCTCAAGGGAGCGGCACCTCCAACGGCACCACTTCAAGATCTACGCCCGTGCCTGGGACACCTCTCTCCCTCGCATAGGGAGGTGCGCCCGGCGCCGTCCTCGGGCAAGGCTCGGGGGCTCTCTTCTGGAGGACCTCAGACCTGGCCAGCATCACGAGGGAGGCGCTCAGGCACCATGTGGAGGCATGCTTCGCGACATGTTTCCCTCGGGAGGGCGCCAAGCAAAGAGCGCCTGGCGCTTAGGAGTTCATCGACAAGGCATCTCAGGAGCTTCAGGTAGCAAGGGCAATACGCGGCGACCGTCGCCCACCTGGCGTTGCTCCCCACCCAGGCGAGGGTGGTGAGCTGCGCGTCTGCATTGACATCCCAGGGCTCAACCGGGCCGCATCTTAGGAGCGCTTCCGGCCTTTGCGTGTTGGACGCTGTGAAGGTCCACCTCACAGCTACGTTTGCATGCCGTTCGGCCTGCCGAGCGTGGCTGCTGCCTTCCAGCGCAACCCGCGGAGCTTCATGGCGGGTCAGGAGGAGAGGCATCACGCAGTCCTCGCGGAAATGGAGACAGTCCTCCGGAGGCCGTCCGAGCCTCCAGAGCCTCCCGAGGCTCAGGGCCCCGGCGGCTCATGAGGGGCGACTTCTTCACTACGCGTCTTTAGCTACCCCAACACTCCTTCGGCAACCAAACGAGGTGACATCTTGCCAAGTTCATTTAGCTGGGAGCGCCCCTTGGGCTGCATCATCCCCAGGCCGCGTGGGTCCGTCCCTGTGGCATGTATCTACTTGCATCTTCAATTCACCTTGCTGGGGGCGCCCCTCGGGCTGTATCATCCCCAAGCCGCCCGGGTCTGACCCAGTGGCATGTATCGTTCCTGCGTTTACCCGAGCCAGTTTGCTTCTCATGCATAATCTATCAATGGTTATCACCTGCTTCTTTGTCGCCCACCAAGGGAGCCCCGCGCCGATTGTCTTTCTTCAGGATCCTTTGCATAAGAAGGCTAGGCACGGCGTCTGCGCTCGGGTCCGTCGCTGCAGCGTCGATAAATCCAACGGCTGAGCTCTGTCTAGCGGGCCTGCCCCGTTCACGTCACCTCCTGGGGCCATTGGTGCTTGGCCTTCTTGTGCGATAGCCTCAGGAAATCCTTTTGGCGCGGGTTGTCTAACCATCTCGCAGGACCTCCACAGCCAACAAGAATCAAGACCAGGCGCAACCCGCCTTGAGGTAGGGCCTCATGAGTCCCGCGCTGGCTCACGAGCGTCCAGATACACCTCGCCTAACCCTGCCGTGCAAGCCATGTTCCAGGGCGGGGCTATACACGCCCCGGGGGCTCTCCGCAGTAGGGAGTCCCCTCACACAAGTTGGCAACGGATGGGCGATCACCGCGGCGATTTGTTCCCCTCCTTGCGCTGACTTGCAGGAACTTCCTGAGGACTACAGCGGGTGGAACCGCGGACTCTATCTCTTCTCCCATGCAATTCGCTTGCGCGTTAAAAGGAGGGCTCCTGAGCATCGCGACTAAGGAGCTCTTACTGGCTCTCCATCCCTCACCCCTAGCCTTGACCATGGCATCGCGACCTGGCATACCAGCGGCGGCTGAGCTCACTCGAGGGCCGGGACCCGAGGACGTAGAGCACCAGGAAGAACATGGAGAAGAGAGGGAGGCCCGCACGGGCCTAACCTAGCTACCCAGCAGCGACCGACACCCAGGTCTGGTGTGGCACGGGAAGCCGACTCCAGAATGCCAAGATAAGTCTTGTACCTGGACCAACCCAGCACTGCGACATAAGATTCTCGGCTTTTCGCTGCCCTGCTGCGGCAACATCGCCTCCCTTTCCCATCCTTAGGTAGCTGCTTGCGCGCTAAAGGGGACCTCTCGAGCATCGCGCCTCAGGAGCTCTTACTGGACCTTGGGCCGCTCACCTCCTGGCCTTGACCACGACATCGCGACCTGGCATACCAGCGACGGCTGCAGCCTGCCGGGGGACCGGGACCTGTTAGCGTAGAGCACCAAGCTGCTGCGGGATTGGAAAGGGGGAGACCGAGCCTCAGCAGGACATGTGTTCGCAAAATTTTCGTAATAAGGATAATATCAACAAAAGGCATTATAGATGCTTTACACACCCCCGCGGGGTCCGTTTGGATTCCTCGCAGGGAACAAAAGGAAGGGAATTCCTAGGAGCTCTATCTACATGCGCCGGACGTCGCCGACGCCATCATCAACAGTGGGCCACGGAAGGCTGGCGCCAACCCCATCCAAATCAATGGCGGCGGCGGCCAGACGCAGCGACCTTGCTCTGGGCCCGACGAGAGCTCGGGGGCACGTAGCTGTCGCCGCTCGTCTCCGGAGACTCCACGAGCTCGGGAGAGTCGCTGGACCACCAGGAGTCACCACTGTCGCTAGAGGAGCTACGGGCGAGGCCAACGGCAGGCCTGGTGCCCGGCGCTGCGCCGTCCTGGCGACCCCCTTCAGGATAGCACTCCAAGTGGCGGCCTTCCTTGTCGAAGACCTTGAAGAACAGCGTGGAGGCGCCTTCATACTCGAAGTGGATGGCGAGGGTGCCGTTCACGCGGCAGGCTCGGGCGACCTCGCCCCAGCTTCGAGTCGTGAAGATCCTCCCGGAGGCGACGGCTTTAACTTCCGCTCCAGTCGCCAGGGCGTCGCAGTCGGCGTGCTACAGCCAAATCTCGGGGGGGGGGGCCTCGGTAGCATCTCAGCGGCGATGAACTGCGGGAAGCGAATCCAAGTTCTTGGAGGCATCGCCGCCCACAGCACAAATTCGTGCGAGGAGTCCGCGGCATGGACTCCTGGGGCAACGATGTATGGCACCATGGCACGGCAACCACGACCCTGGAGCGGGTGGCGACGCTCATTGCTCCTTCCTCCGGGGCCCTCGACACGAGCATGCAAGGGCAACGGGTACCTAGGAGGTGGCCTCTCATACCACGGCCGCGACACCACTAGCCTCACGACCGTCTCGCGACGATGGGACCTCCTCTTCTTCGGCGGGAGCATCTCGGGCTCGTTGAGGGGAGTCTTGCCCTTCTCTGCGGCCGAGAACCTCCGTATCAGCGCCATGACCGCACCAGCGCATGTGCTCGCAAAAATTTCATAATAAGGATAATATCAACAAAAGGCATTACAGACGCGTTACACACCCTCACAGGGTCCATTTTGATTCCTCGGAGGGAACAAAAAGGAAGGGAATTCCTAGGAGCTCTATCTACATGCGCCGGACGTCGCCGACGCCATCATCAACAATGGGCTATGGAAGGCTGGCGCCAACCCCATCCAGATCAACGGCGGTGGCGGCCAGACGCGGTGACCTTGCTCCGGGCCCAACGAGAGCTCGGGGGCACGTAACTATCGTCGCTCATCTCCGGAGACTTCACGAGCTCGGGAGAGTCGCTGGACCACCAGGAGTCACCACTGTCGCTGGAGGAGCTGCGGTCGAGGCCAGCGGCAGGCCCGACGCCCGCCGCTGCGCCGTCCTGGCGACCCCCTTCAGGACAGCACTCCAAGCGGCGGCCTTCCTTGTCGAAGACCTTGAAGAACAGCGTGGAGGCGCCGTCATACTCGAAGTGGATGGCGAGGGCGCCATTCGCACGGCAAGCTTGGGCGACGTCGCCCCAGCCTCGAGTCATGAAGATCCTCCCGGAGGCGATGGCTTTAACTTCCGCTCCAGTCGCCGAGGCGTCGCAGACGGCATGCTGCAGCCAAAGCTCAAGGGGGCCCCTCGGCGGCATCTCGGCGGCGAAGAACTGCGGGAAGCGAATCCAAGTGCTTGGAGGCATCGCCGCCCACAGCACAAATTCACGCGAGGAGTCCGCGGCGTGGACTCCTGGGGCAACGGCGTATGGCACCATGGCACGGCAACCACGAGCGTGCAAGGGCAACGGGTACCCAGGAGGTGGCCTCTCACACCACGGCCGCGCCATCACTAGCCTCACGACCGTCTCGCGACAATGGGACCTCCTCTTCTTCGGCCGGAGCAGCTCGGGCTCATTGAGGGGAGTCTTGCCCTTCTCCGCGGCCGAGAACCTCTGTATCGGCGCCATGAACGCACCAGCGAGCAGTGGGGCAAGGAAGAAGACGCGGGAGAAGCAAGGAAGAGATGGGTGGTGGGGGCTCCGCCCCCACTTCCCATTTATAGCCAAGGGGAGGCCAACCGCCGACCTCCATGATCTAAGCTAATAATGATTTTTTTCCTGCATGCAGCAGGGACCCATCAAGTCAGGCAGTTGTCGAGGCTGCATGGGGAAGCGGAGATGCCCACATCTAATCAATCGCTACGCGTCGACCAAGGCCGCATGTTGTTGGGGCCCGCGGCACTCTGCACTTGCCCTTCGGCTTTGCCTCGAAGACAAGCCCGAGTGCGCCTTGGGCCCGGGGGCTACTGTCTGCGTTCTGGGAACGGGGGTACCCAGACTTGCCTACCTGCCGCCCGCAACGTGGCTCCTCCAGCGGCCCTGTATGGCCCATCTTCACCAACAAACATTCAAGACCCTCGCGAGGGGCCAAGCCTCGCGAGGCGGATGACGCAAGACCTCCTCAGGGGTGGCCTCACCAGGCTGGCTCGCGAGGGGCAGAGAGATCAAGGCAAGGTGAACCTCGCGATGTTCCAATGACGCAAGCCATGATGATCAAGACTAGGCGGGTGCCAGCGTGCAGAGTGTCCTCGTTTCCTCTTTGGTGTTAAGGAGGCAAGCGCAGGCGAGGAGTTCCAAGGCATCAGACAAAGGTTTCCATATCAGTGCAACAAGACCAAGACCAGCAGGACGGTAGGACGGAGGTCACCGTGCACCCCAAGATGGCATGACCACCAGAGCCTTTGGCAGGCGAAGACTACTTTCGTCAGGATAGCTTGTACTAGTTTTCCCCCTTCAAATTGGCCGTTGTGGGATCCCTTCCCACTCAATATTTGGGAAGAGGACCAGGGCCTCTATAAACAGGACTAGCCATCACCATAGCTAGGGGGGCGGATCGATCAGATCTTGGATCAGAGCCATTCCATCCTTAGACTCACACAAGTTCACCAAGCACAAGAGCACCTCTCCTCAGGAGGTTGTTCTTCCCCTGTAATTGTTCATCCTCAGCCCAAGAGGCAATCCACCACACCACACTAGAGTAGGGTATTACACCACAACGGTGGCCTGAACCAGTATAAATCTTGTGTCTCATGTTCTTTGGGTCCGTCAAGCTAGGCCGTGAGATCATTGAGTGTGTGAGCTAGAGAGGGGGGAGATCTTCGTGCGCACCCCAGTGTTCAAACCTCAAGGGTTTTGCCGGAACCCGAAATCCGACATGGAGGACACCACTTTGGCTGAGTGTATTTAGGATCTCTCGTCTTTACTTGGCTGGTGCTTGCTTCATGGTCATTTGCCGAGTGCTTTGGTGCGATAGCAAGTATCAGCTCAGTCGGATTGCTATGCATAATCAGCTGCTGTATGGTGAATGTTTCGCTGCCCAAGATGAGTGAGTCGACATCGATTTTTTCCTTGCCTTTTCTTGACTCGACCATTGCAGCACTTGGCAACTAAACACGCCATTCTTGCTTGCTGACCCTTTTTTGATTATCTTGCACTGGCCGATTGACACCATTGTTCAAACGGCCTCGTGTAGGATAAGGAAGTCTCTCATGAACGGGCCTCCTTGGTTCTGCCCAACCCAGATGAAAATCATAAGGGGCCATTGGGGGCTGCCACCATCCTCCATTGAAGTCTCCCATGTAGTATGGGACATAGGGGGTGGCGGCATCCATGGTCCCGGCGCCCACGACCCATATGGCCTTACATGATGCTGAAATTCTTCCCAAGGAGGTGACCTTGAGTGCTTAAAATTTGATGACCGGTTAGAGCTAGAACCGGCGGCATGATTGGCATACTTGGACAACAACATATCAAAAGTTGGCTTGATTTTCTTGCGCTGCACTTTAGCTTCATTCGTCTTCCACTTACCAACCTCTGGACTCTTGGTCTTAACAAATTTTACATGAGTGTTCTCTTGCACTTGTGGTTGTCCCCTGAGTGTCAGATTCTTGATGGTGATCTTGATTATTTCCTTGCCACCAGGTTGCTTGTCAAGCACGACTAGTCTCCCCAAGACCTTGTTGCCTTCCTTGTCTTTCGTGGGCTCACCAACAATGATATTAGCTTTATTAGCAGATTCGGCTACCTCCAGCTGAATGAGTAGCTTCTTCCCTTCCAAATCCATGGTATTCATTGGAAAAGGATGTTTATCAACTTGCATCTCAGAAAAGGTCAATCATCCATAATTAATGGCCGATTGTATCTGTCGTCAAAAAACATTGCAATCGCTAGTGGCATGAGAAAAAGAATTATGATACTTGCAATAAGCATGCCATTTCAGCTCTTCAAACGGCGGTAAAGTATGAGATATCCTAATAATTTTAGCTTGCAGCAAAGCATCAAATATTCTATCACACTTAGAAATGTTAAAAGTAAACTTCATCTCTTCATCACGATTCTTATGAATCAGTTTCAGATCATTGTAAGTAAAGGGTTTGGCCTTAGATGGCCAAAAAAGTTCAGTAGCAAAAACATCACCCTCATCGTCCGAGTGATCACTATCATATTCAACCATATTCATCTTTGGACGATCGGCTTTGTATCTATGTATTTCTTTGAGATCATTTCTTCGGCTTTCCTGGGCCAAAGCCCTTTGTAAGACTTGGTTGATATTTAAGAACTCATAACCTTCTAGCTTTTCTCTAATGGGAGTTCTCAAACCACTCAGCACTAGGTCCGCTAAGTCCCTCTCGGTAATCACCAAACTAAAACACTGGTTTTTTGTTTATCTGAATCTCTTGACGTAATCGGAGACCGATTCATCATGCTTCTGTTTAACTGATGTTAGATGTGACAACTTGAGTTCATTATCGCCGCTGTAAAAGTGATCATGAAATTTCTGCTCTAGCTGTGACCAAACTCGAATAGAACCATGTGGTAAAGAAGAAAACTATGAAAATGTGGTACCAGTTAATGATAAAGGAAATAAATGCACTTTCAACTCATTTAATGAGCCTGCCTCACCCAATTGTGCTAAATATTGACTAACATGCTCCCATGTGGGTTTTGTGCCTTCTCCATTAAACTTAACAAAATCTGGAATTTTATATCCTGGAGGGCACTGGATGGCATCAAAGTACTTGGGGTATGGCTTTTGGTAAATCCGATTCCGAGGTAGCTCAACTCCAAAACTCTCTCGAAGCATCTTAGCCATCTCCTCTTTAAGATTAGCTAGACCATCATCCATAGTGGATGATGCAGCTTGTGGCAGTGGCATATAGAAGGAGTAGGGTTACTAGCTGTAGGTAGGAATTGTGGCATGTACGTCGACCCATAATTTGGTAGTGGTCGAGTGGATGTAGTTGTAGGTAGGGTTTGGTTCGGCGTTGCCACCGAACCGGTCATGCTCATAATAGGATTAATGGGTGCAGCCACAATCTGGTTTGTTTGGGTAGGATAATAAGTCATCGGCATGGGAGGCGCCAATGAGATGGGTAAAGCCAGATTAGGGTTTTGCACACTGGCAGCTACACCATCATTACCGCTAGATGATTGAAATATATTCTTCTGAGCATTAGTATTTTAAGTGAAACTTTGATAGACTAGATTGTTACCATCAGCAATATGACTCTCAATCTCAGCCCACTGCTTAGGAGAAAAGGTAGTACTCACAGAGGGTTTAGCCTGCTCAGCTTAAAGAGGAGGGAACTTGATTTCTTCAATCAGAGTGATGTTGCCTTGGCGATCATTCTTGAACTTTGCAAGGAACTCCTGCAAGTCCTTCTCCTCGCGCGCCTTCTTGTTCTCCTCATAGACTTGGCGATGATCGGCCGATATCTCATCAAGGCCGGGCTTGATGATGTTATCGGCGTCTACCTCAGATGGCTTGGGAAGATCGGACATGGTGGATGATGACGATTGATCTTCAGTCCCCAGCGGAGTCACCAAAAAGTGTGTTGAAACACGAACATGTCATGTGTACCCTCGATGCCGGGGGTGATGCACCGCAGCTCACGTTGAAGGAGACCTGACCAACAGTGCGATAAGCAAGACAATCGACGGGCGCTTTTGCAGACCCAAAAACCCCACACCCCGAGGAGGGACCCAGTTAGGGAGTGCGGTGGCTATGGGCTGCCCTAGGTCGATTCGCTCGCCCCTAGAGCCTCGAGATTCACAGCTCTCAAACACGAAGAACAACGAATAATGAGAGAGAAAAACGGTGGAGAGATAAAACGTAGACTGAAAAAGTAGTATATTGATTTGTTCGATTGTGTGTTGTTTTAATCGGCCGTCACCCCCAACATATATAAGAGGCGACTGGACTTCCTGTACAAGCAAAGGATTCATCTAGGCTTTCCTTACAAGAAAATCACATCAATTCACGTCCTCCTGTTCTAATTCCAATCCAACTCGGATTCAACCTGAATCTGGCCCAAACTTCTGTCTTGTTCCATGTACAGGCCGTGGAATTTGCATATGACCTCTGATTGAGAAGATCAAAATACCAAATTTATGCGCCTCGAAGAGACGAACAACTCTCCTTTTGATCATTTTCCAAATAAGGTCATCTTCAATACTTTACGAGGTCATATTTAACTTCCAGTCGGATTTGGTCATGTAGTTTTCTTGGCTGTCTGAGTCTTTCAGTAACTCTACAGGCTGTATACTATCTCAGATGATGATGACTCCAAAAGCAAAGTTGACCATTTCGACAATACACACAACTTCCGTGTAGAACACTTTTCTATAAGAGGTTATCTATATAACCTTTCGAGCCCATCTCCAACTTCCGGTCGGATTGACCCCGGCAAGCTTTCCACCCCGGCAAGCTTTCTACCCCGGCAAGCTTTCACACCGGCAAGGTTTTCACCCCGGCAAGGTTTTCACCCCAGCAAGGTTTCTACCCCGGAAAGCTTCTACCCCAGCAAGGTTTCCACCCCGGCAAGGTCTTCATTCAGTCGGCAAAGGCCAAACAACTCACGCGACCCATCAGACACCACCTAGGTGGGTTTCTGGTCCCTCGCGTCACTTTTTCACTCAGGGCCAGCTCGCGAAGTATTGCCTCTAACAGTTGCATACGAACTCAGATAGGGACAATTTTTAAATCAAAATCGATCATCTCGACGAGATGAAGACAATTTGTGTAGATCATTTTTCCATTTGAGGCCATCTTGGGGGCGTAATCAGCCGAATAGTGTTCTGAATACAAAATCTCAGTACTTTGAACACAACTTCACCCTTAGAGATGAGATCAGATGGCTATGGCCCAAATATCAAAGTTTCTCCTTCTGAAGAAACATAACTTTCTCATTTTGAACACTTTTTATTTGAGGCCATTTTAATTGTGTTTTTTACCATGCCAAAATCTGGCGTCAACACTATCCTTCTCCTCGGGCCTTATTTGCTTCTAACACATACATGCATGTATACCTATTGATCTCCCTACATATACCTATGTTGACTTTAACTATTTCCCCCCACCCATCGATCGACGTACCTGACAAGTTATGTCTCTCCTTTCTCTGATAAAGGACGACTGATCTTACTATGTAGTTACGTCTGCTTACCATAGCTATATCGTCCCCCTCATCATTCATGCATGCCTCCTGACCCGTCTCTCGCACGCACGTGCACAGACAGGGCAGCCATCCCCTCTCTTATTGATATTGCAGGCGTGCCCTCTGTTTGTCTAGAAAGCCTCTCCCAGACTCCCACCATTTGTTAGAAGCAACACTCCACTACCACCCCCTCCAACACTCTAGCTCTGTCTCTCTCCCAACCTTATTCCTCTCCTACACATATGCATGGATGTCAATCGATCTCCCTTAATACATAAGGTAGGCCTCTCTCCTCCTCCACACATATACCAGCCATTGTACCTCTATAATTAATTAGGCCTCCCCCCACCACACACCGATAGTCGAGCGCTGCAGGTAGGTATCCATGCCACAGAGACAAATTTCACATGTCCCCTCTCATGTTCCAGTATGCCAGCCACTCTATATCTTTGACGTGGTCACACACAAATTCGATGGCACTCTTTATCGATCACGCGTGTGTGCACACACACACATCATCCCTCTCTTCGATTCTATGGATACCTCAAGCCGATGATACCTCCACTCTCTTCTCGTGGATCGCCCGCTCTATATATATGATATATCCAGGACTCTATTTCACACACATTGCATATGTTACATTTTTCGATTGACCCTCCCCCCCAAAAAAAACACTCACGGACCCACACTCTATATCTATCTACGTTTGTATCTCTCTCACACAACCCCACATAGGTGGTGTACGTACATAACGAGAATAGGTGCACGTACTCACACTTCGTGCCCAGCCACACCCGCGCGGGTACACAATGGAGCTCATTTCTGTACGAAAATGGCAGCCCGCATGCTAATTTGAACACGTGTAGTGGTTGTTTACCTACTGAGGTCTTGTACCACGCGTGCACAAAACAAAGTTCGACTTGAAGCGTTGGCGCATTATTTTTAAATAAAGTTATATCGCTCAATGACACGTACACATAATAAAAAACGATTTTTCTGGAAAAAAGTTAGTCCGCTCCACTATATACAATGGAGCATGCCTACATGGGCGTTTATCTCTTCAGAGTATCTCACACAAGGCGGCGATGGCCTCTCTCTCCCACCGTTGGTCACTGATCCGGCCGCATCCCGTCCGCCGGCGGAAAGTGAGGATGTGCATGTTTCTCCGTTCGACGGTGCCGACGCAGCACGTCCCGATCTGCGGTACCCGCCGTTCTCTCTGACCAACCTCCGGCACGGTAGGGCCTATGCCACCTGCTCGCTATCGCAGTATGGGCAGACCCCGCTTGCCGTCGCTCACCTAGTTACATCCCGATGACCCCCAGGTATCCCCTCCAGCCTTGCTCCACTGCCCGTCTTCCCACGTCGCTGCATGTGGAAAATCTTGCATGTGGATCTTCCATAGTTCTTTGCCCAAAACGTAGCTCGTCCGGCATACTTTCTATATTGCAATATCATCCTCACACTGTTTTAGACAAACACAACCATGTTGTTATCTTCCCTTAGGACAAGGAATATGCTTCTTTTTTGTCGTCGTATGTGTCATCAACTATTATTGGCCAGTAATTGTTCCCTTTCTACCTCTTTTGCAAATAGGGCTATCCATTTCACCTCATTGCTATTGTGACCTTTTGGTGAACTGCACAAATCACTTTTTTCTTAAGAGTGTTTTGTGCAGTTGTACTAAAATGTCACACAGGCAACGTCTCTACATTTCAGTGCGACTGCACAAAGGGAGATTGGTTTTGCTCTACCCTCCTCATCCAACTTCGTGCCTAATCTTCTCCAACTATTTGCTTAATCTTCTCCAACTAGTTAGTCTTAAGATAGACTGCAAGGTGGCCGGCTTCTATTTGTCTTTTTATTGTTTCATCAGCAGTCCTGTATTAGCGTAATCACACTTAATATCTTTGGACCAGGGACGCTCAGCTCTATTTTAGTGGAACTGCACAAAATGATCGGAATGTTGCATGCTCCGGACAGCTACTTTTTTCCCAACATGCCTTGTTGATTTAGACAGAGCTGGGGGGACATTGCTGCCAATGAAAGCAGGATCAATTTTAATTTAACACCTTCTCACAACTTTGTCTTCAGTTGTGATGTAAATATTAGCTCTGATCTGCTAATCATTGAGATGCATTAGCAAGGAAGTTAGTTTTTTATTGTTTCTAAAAGAGCATCGATGGCAAGACACACGAAACAAAAGCTAAAAGCTCAGAGCAATGTACAATTTCATGTCGCTGGAAAATTATTTGTATAGTACGTCAATTATGTAAACAAAATGCTGGAAGCTTGATAGCGTTGCCAGAAGCCTCTTCAGCATCGAGGTCCATGTGCCATTCACAAAATTATACTCCTCCATTCCTAAATATTTGTCTTTTTACAAATTTCAAATGGGCATATTTTAGAGTGTAGATTCACTCATTTTGCTTTGTATGTAGTCAGTCGTTGAAATCTCTAGAAAGACAAATACTCCAGAGTATATTAAAGAACCGAGGGAGTAGTGCACAACCGCATGGGAGACTCAGCCCGGTCGTTGCGCCGCATTAATAGTGAGTAATGAGGTGTCACATCATAAGCCCCACCTTTCCCACTGTAAGTTGCTCGGAAGAAGCAACCATCAATACGCTCTTCTTTGAATCCGCTCATACTACTCCATCCGTCACTGTTTATAGAGTGCGCTTCAAAAAAAATCTCTGGGACCAAGGCGACTAGTGATCGGCCTGAAAAATAGCATTGGTAGTTATAGTACGGCGTCTATTACTAGAGGAAATAATGCGTACACTTATGCATGCAGTGCTTCCACCCCGAGTACACACATGCATGCACTTACTCCACTCCCTAGTACTCCCTCCGTTTCCAAATATAAGTCTTTTTAGATATTCCAACAAGTGACTACACTTTAAAATGAGTGAATCTACACTTTGAAATATGTCTACATACATTCGTATGTTGTAGTCCATTTGAATCTCTAAAAGGACTTATATTTAGGAACAGAGGGAGTACATCGAGCGAAAACTGTGGACTTGATTGCGGTTATCACGCCCTAATTAATTGAGCATTAAACTAAACGTGTCTAAAGTCTCTCTAGTGGTGTAAATGCATTGAAAGAAATGCATCAGAATGAAGTGTGCCCTGTAAACTATGCTGGAGGGAGGAGTAGTATGAAGGTGCAAAACCAAGTACGTGTATGGCCAGTCGGTCAACGCACCTCCTCTTGGCATATCACTAACATGTGGGTCTGGTGTTTGAGCAAACCAATCTCAATTGACGGCAAAATGGCCTACCCGATGTTCCTTGAGAGAGACGAGGAGCGAGAAACACAGACGGGCTCGCACGGAGGCCAAGATATATTCGAGTATGGTTGATCGATATCATCATTACATGTTTGATGTTTTTTAATACTATACTATTGGGCTGCCATTTTCCGCCCTTCTCCTGAATAAATGTGTACTTTATTAGAGATTAAAATAAAATAAGAGTACAGACGCTCCAGCATGCAGTTCCAGTAGTAGTACTACTTGTACTACTAAACCTTATGCTTGGCTCTTCGCCTCTTTGTGAAGTCGAACAATGATGGTACTGTTGGGTTTCGTAGTAATTTCAAAAAAATTCCTACGCTCACGCAAGATCATGGTGATGCATAGCAACGAGAGGGGAGAGTATGATCTACGTACCCTTGTAGATCGACAACGGAAGTGTTTGGTTGATGTAGTCGTACGTCTCCACGGCCTGACCGATCAAGCACCGAAACTACGGCACCTCCGAGTTCTAGCACACGTTCAGCTCGATGACGATCCCCGGACTCCGATCCAGCAAAGTGTCGGGGAAGAGTTCCGTCAGCACGACAGCGTGGTGATGATCTTGATGTACTACCGTCGCAGGGCTTCGCCTAAGCACCGCTACAATATTATCGAGGACTATGGTGGAAGGGGGCACCGCACACGGCTAAGAATATGATCACGTGGATCAACTTGTCTCTCTAGGGGTGCCCCTGCCTCCGTATATAAAGGTTCAAGGGAGGGGGGCCGGCCGGCCAAGGTGTGGCACGCCAGGAGGAGTCCTACTCCTTCTGGGAGTAGGACTCCCCCCCCCTTTCCTAGTTGGAATAGGATTCGTGGAGGGGGGGGAAGAGGAGAGAGAGGAGGAAGGGGGGCCGGCCCCCTCTCCTTGTCCAATTCGGACCAAGGGGGGGAGGGGCGCGCGGCCCATCTCTGGCCACCTCTCCTCTCTTCCACTAAGGCCCACTAAGGCCCATATACCTCCCGGGGGGTTCCGGTAACCTCCCGGTACTCCGGTAAAATCCCGATTTCACCCGAAACACTTCCGATATCCAAACATAGGCTTCCAATATATCAATCTTTATGTCTCAACCATTTCGAGACTCCTCGTCATGTCCGTGATCACATCCGGGACTCCGAACAACCTTCGGTACATCAAAATGCATAAACTCATAATATAACTTTCATCGTAACCTTAAGCGTGCGGACCCTACGGGTTCGAGAACAATGTAGACATGAACGAGACACGTCTCTGGTCAATAACCAATAGCGGAACCTGGATGCTCATATTGGCTCCTACATATTCTACGAAGATCTTTTATCGGTCAGACCGCATAACAACATACGTTGTTCCCTTTGTCATCGGTATGTTACTTGCCCGAGATTCGATCGTCGGTATCCTATACCTAGTTCAATCTCGTTACCGGCAAGTCTCTTTACTCGTTCTGTAATACATCATCCCGCAACTAACTCATTAGTTGCAATGCTTGCAAGGCTTAAGTGATGTGCATTACTGAGAGGGCCCAGAGATACCTCTCCGACAATCGGAGTGACAAATCCTAATCTCGAAATACGCCAACCCAACATGTACCTTTGGAGACACCTGTAGAGCTCCTTTATAATCACCCAGTTATGTTCTGATGTTTGGTAGCACACAAAGTGTTCCTCTGGCAAACGGGAGTTGCATAATCTCATAGTCATAGGAACATGTATAAGTCATGAAGAAAGCAATAGCAACATACTAAACGATCGGGTGCTAAGCTAATGGAATGGGTCATGTCAATCAGATCATTCAACTAATGATGTGATCCCGTTAATCAAATAACAACTCTTTGTCCATGGTTAGGAAACATAACCATCTTTGATTAACGAGCTAGTCAAGTAGAGGCATACTAGTGACACTCTGTTTGTCTATGTATTCACACATGTATTATGTTTCCGGTTAATACAATTCTAGGATGAATAATAAACTTTTATCATGATATAAGGAAATAAATTATAACTTTATTATTGCCTCTAGGGCATATTTCCTTCAGTCTCCCACTTGCACTAGAGTCAATAATCTAGATTACACAGTAATGGTTCTAACACCCATGGAGCCTTGGTGCTGATCATGTTTTGCTCGTGGAAGAGGCTTAGTCAACGGGTCTGCAACATTCAGATCCGTATGTATCTTGCAAATCTCTATGTCTCCCAGCTGGACTAGATCCCGGATGGAATTGAAGCGTCTCTTGATGTGCTTGGTTCTCTTGTGAAATCTGGATTCCTTCGCCAAGGCAATTGCACCAGTATTGTCACAAAAGATTTTCATTGGACCCGATGCACTAGGTATGACACCTAGATCGGATATGAACTCCTTCATCCAGACTCCTTCATTCGCTACTTCCGAAGCAGCTATGTATTCCGCTTCACACATAGATCCCGCCACGACGCTCTGTTTAGAACTGCACCAACTGACAGCTCCACCGTTTAATGTAAACACGTATCCGGTTTGCGATTTAGAATTGTCCAGATCAGTGTCAAAGCTTTCATCAACGTAACCGTTTACGATGAGCTCTTTGTCACCTCCATATATGAGAAACATATCCTTAGTCCTTTTCAGGTACTTCAGGATGTTCTTGACCGCTGTCCAGTGATCCACTCCTGGATTACTTTGGTACCTCCCTGCTAGACTTATAGCAAGGCACACATCAGGTCTGGTACACAGCATTGCATACATGATAGAGCCTATGGCTGAAGCATAGGGAACATCTTTCATCTTCTCTCTATCTTCTGCAGTGGTCGGGCATTGAGTCCGACTCAACTTCACACCTTGTAACACAGGCAAGAAACCTTTCTTTGCTTGATCCATTTTGAACTTCTTCAAAATCTTGTCAAGGTATGTGCTTTGTGAAAGTCCAATTAAACGTCTTGATCTATCTCTATAGATCTTTATGCCTAATATGTAAGCAGCTTCACCGAGGTCTTTCATTGAAAAACTCTTATTCAAGTATCCCTTCATGCTATCCAGAAATTCTATATCATTTCCAATCAGTAATATGTCATCCACACATAATATCAGAAATGCTACAGAGCTCCCACTCACTTTCTTGTAAATACAGGCTTCTCCAAAAGTCTGTATAAAACCAAATGCTTTGATCACACTATCAAAGCGTTTATTCCAACTCCGAGAGGCTTGCACCAGTCCATCAATGGATCGCTGGAGCTTGCACACTTTGTTAGCTCCCTTTGGATCGACAAAACCTTCCGGTTGCATCATATACAACTCTTCTTCCAGAAATCCATTCAGGAATGCAGTTTTGACATCCATCTGCCAAATTTCATAATCATAAAATGCGGTAATTGCTAACATGATTCGGACAGACTTAAGCATCGCTACAGGTGAGAAGGTCTCATCGTAGTCAATCCCTTGAACTTGCCGAAACCCTTTTGCGACAAGTCGAGCTTTGTAGACAGTAATATTACCGTCGGCGTCAGTCTTCTTCTTGAAGATCCATTTATTCTCAATTTCTTGCCGATCATTGGGCAAGTTAACCAAAGTCCATACTTTGTTCTCATACATGGATCCCATCTCAGATATCATGGCTTCAAGCCATTTTGTGGAATCTGGGCTCACCATCACTTCTTCATAGTTCGTAGGTTCATCATGATCTAGTAGCATGACTTCTAGAACAGGATTACCGTACCACTCTGGTGCGGATCTCACTCTGGTTGATCTACGAGGTTCAGTAGTATCTTGTTCTGAAGTTTCATGATCATTATCATTAGCTTCCTCACTAATTGGTGTAGGTGTCACAGAAACAGTTTTCTGTGATGCACTACTTTCCAATAAGGGAGCAGGTACAGTTACCTCGTCAAGTTCTACTTTCCTCCCACTCACTTCTTTCGAGAGAAACTCCTTCTCCAGAAAGTTTCCGAACTTAGCATCAAAAGTCTTGCCTTCGGATCTGTGATAGAAGGTGTATCCAATAGTCTCCTTTGGATATCCTATGAAGACACATTTCTCCGATTTGGGTTCGAGCTTATCAGGTTGAAGCTTTTTCACATAAGCATCGCAGCCCCAAACTTTTAGAAACGACAACTTTGGTTTCTTGCCAAACCATAGTTCATAAGGCGTCGTCTCAACGGATTTTGATGGTGCCCTATTTAACGTGAATGCGGCCGTCTCCAAAGCATAACCCCAAAACGATAGCGGTAAATCAGTAAGAGACATCATAGATCGCACCATATCTAGTAAAATACGATTACAACGTTCGGACACACCATTACGCTGTGGTGTTCCGGGTGGCGTGAGTTGCGAAACTATTCCGCATTGTTTCAAATGTACACCAAACTCGTAACTCAAATATTCTCCTCCACGATCAGATCGTAGAAACTTTATTTTCTTGTTACGATGATTTTCAACTTCACTCTGAAATTCTTTGAACTTTTCAAACGTTTCAAACTTATGTTTCATTAAGTAGATATACCCATATCTGCTTAAATCATCTGTGAAGGTGAGAAAATAACGATATCCGCCACGAGCCTCAATATTCATCGGACCACATACATCTGTATGTATGATTTCCAACAAATCTGTTGCTCTCTCCATAGTACCGGAGAACGGCGTTTTAGTCATCTTGCCCATGAGGCACGGTTTGCAAGTACCAAGTGATTCATAATCAAGTGGTTCCAAAAGTCCATCAGTATGGAGTTTCTTCATGCGCTTTACACCGATATGACCTAAACGACAGTGCCACAAATAAGTTGCACTATCATTATCAACTCTGCATCTTTTGGTTTCAACATTATGAATATGTGTGTTATTACTATCGAGATTCAATAAGAATAGACCACTCTTCAGGGGTGCATGACCATAAAAGATATTACTCATATAAATAGAACAACCATTATTCTCTGATTTAAATGAATAACCGTCTCGCATCAAACAAGATCCAGATATAATGTTCATGCTTAACGCTGGCACCAAATAACAATTATTTAGGTCTAATATTAATCCCGAAGGTAGATGTAGAGGTAGCGTGTCGACCGCGATCACATCGACTTTGGAACCGTTTCCCACGCGCATCGTCACCTCGTCCTTAGCCAATCTTCGCTTAATCCGTAGTCCCTGTTTCGAGTTGCAAATATTAGCAACAGAACCAGTATCAAATACCCAGGTGCTACTGCGAGCATTAGTAAGGTACACATCAATAACATGTATATCACATATACCTTTGTTCACCTTGCCATCCTTCTTATCCACCAAATACTTGGGGCAGTTCCGCTTCCAGTGACTAGTCTGCTTGCAGTAGAAGCACTCAGTTTTAGGCTTAGGTCCAGACTTGGGTTTCTTCTCTTGAGCAGCAACTTGCTTGCTTTTCTTCTTGAAGTTCCCCTTCTTCTTCCCTTCGCCCTTTTTCTTGAAACTAGTGGTCTTGTTGACCATCAACACTTGATGCTCCTTTTTGATTTCTACCTCCGCAGCTTTCAGCATTGCGAAGAGCTCGGGAATAGTCTTATTCATCCCTTGCATATTATAGTTCATCACGAAGCTCTTGTAGCTTGGTGGCAGTGATTGGAGAATTCTGTCAATGACGCAATCATCTGGAAGATTAACTCCCATTTGAATCAAGTGATTATTATACCCAGACATTTTGAGTATATGCTCACTGACAGAACTGTTCTCCTCCATTTTGCAGCTATAGAACTTATTGGAGACTTCATATCTCTCAATCCGGGCATTTGCTTCAAATATTAACTTCAACTCCTGGAACATCTCATATGCTCCATGACGTTCAAAACGTCGTTGAAGTCTCGGTTCTAAGCCGTAAAGCATGGCACACTGAACTATCGAGTAGTCATTAGCTTTGCTCTGCCAGACATTCACAACATCTGGTGTTGCTCCAGCAGCAGGCCTGGCACCCAGCGGTGCTTCCAGGACATAATTCTTCTGTGCAGCAATGAGGATAATCCTCAAGTTACGGACCCAGTCTATGTAATTGCTACCATCATCTTTCAACTTTGCTTTCTCAAGGAACGCATTAAAATTCAACGGAACAACAGCACGGGCCATTTATCTACAATCATACATAAACAAGCAAGATACTATCAGGTACTAAGTTCATGATAAATTTAGGTTCAGTTAATCATATTACTTAAAGAACTCCCACTTAGATAGACATCCCTCTAATCATCTAAGTGATTACGTGATCCAAATCAACTAAACCATGTCCGATCATCACGTGAGATGGAGTAGTTTCATTGGTGAACATCACTATGTTGATCATATCTACTATATGATTCACGCTCGACCTTTCGGTCTCCGTGTTCCGAGGCCATATCTGTATATGCTTGGCTTGTCAAGTATAACCTGAGTATTCCGCGTGTGCAACTGTTTTGCACGCGTTGTATTTGAACGTAGAGCCTATCACACCCGATCATCACGTGGTGTCTCAGCACGAAGAACTTTCGCAACGGTGCATACTCAGGGAGAACACTTCTTGATAATTTAGTGAGAGATCATCTTATAATGCTACCGTCAATCAAAGCAAGATAAGATGCATAAAAGATAAACATCACATGCAATCAATATAAGTGATATGATATGGCCATCATCATCTTGTGCTTGTGATCTCCATCTCCGAAGCACTGTCATGATCACCATCGTCACCGGCGTGACACCTTGATCTCCATCGTAGTATCGTTGTCGTCTCGCCAATCTTATGCTTCCACGGACTATCGCTACCGCTTAGTGATAAAGTAAAGCATTACAGCGCGATTGCATTGCATACAATAAAGCGACAACCATATGGCTCCTGCCAGTTGCCGATAACTTGGTTACAAAACATGATCATCTCATACAATAAAATTTAGCATCATGTCTTGACCATATCACATCACAACCTGCCCTGCAAAAACAAGTTAGACGTCCTCTACTTTGTTGTTGCATGTTTTACGTGGCTGCTACGGGCTTAAGCAAGAACCAATCTTACCTACGCATCAAAACCACAACGATAGTTTGTCAAGTTGGTGTTGTTTTAACCTTCGCAAGGACCGGGCGTAGCCACACTCGGTTCAACTAAAGTTGGAGAAACTGTCACCCGCAAGCCACCTATGTGCAAAGCACGTCGGGAGAACCGGTCTCGCGTAAGCGTACGCGTAATGTTGGTCCGGGCCGCTTCTTCCAACAATACCGCCAAACCAAAGTATGACATGCTGGTAAGCAGTATGACTTATATCGCCCACAACTCACTTGTGTTCTACTCGTGCATATAACATCAACATATAAAACCTGGCTCGGATGCCACGTTGGGTTTTGTAGTAATTTCAAAAAATTTCCTACGCTCACGCAAGATCATGGTGATGCATAGCAATGAGAGGGGAGAGTATGATCTACGTACCCTTGTAGATCGACAACGGAAGCGTTTGGTTGATGTAGTCGTACGTCTCCACGTCCCAACCGATCAAGCACCGAAACTACGCCACCTCCGAGTTCTAGCACACGTTCAGCTCGATGACGATCCCCGGACTCCGATCCAGCAAAGTGTCGGGGAAGAGTACCGTCAGCACGATGGCGTGGTGACGATCTTGATGTACTACCGTCGCAGGGCTTCGCCTAAGCACCGCTACAATATTATCGAGGACTATGGTGGAAGGGGGCACCGCACACGGCTAAGAATATGATCACGTGGATCAACTTGTCTCTCTAGGGGTGCCCCTGCCTCCGTATATAAAGGTTCAAGGGAGGGGGGCCGGCCGGCCAAGGTGTGGCACGCCAGGAGGAGTCCTACTCCTTCTGGGAGTAGGACTCCCCCCCCTTTCCTAGTTGGAATAGGATTCGTGGAGGGGGGGGGGAAGAGGAGAGAGAGGAGGAAGGGGGGCCGGCCCCCTCTCCTTGTCCAATTCGGACCAAGGGGGGGAGGGGCACGCGGCCCATCTCTGGCCACCTCTCCTCTCTTCCACTAAGGCCCACTAAGGCCCATATACCTCCCGGGGGGTTCCGATAACCTCCCGGTACTCCGGTAAAATCCCGATTTCACCCGAAACACTTCCGATATCCAAACATAGGCTTCCAATATATCAATCTTTATGTCTCAACCATTTCGAGACTCCTCGTCATGTCCGTGATCACATCCGGGACTCCGAACAACCTTCGGTACATCAAAATGCATAAACTCATAATATAACTTTCATCGTAACCTTAAGCGTGCGGACCCTACGGGTTCGAGAACAATGTAGACATGAACGAGACACGTCTCTGGTCAATAACCAATAGCGGAACCTGGATGCTCATATTGGCTCCTACATATTCTACGAAGATCTTTTATCGGTCAGACCGCATAACAACATACGTTGTTCCCTTTGTCATCGGTATGTTACTTGCCCGAGATTCGATCGTCGGTATCCTATACCTAGTTCAATCTCGTTACCGGCAAGTCTCTTTACTCGTTCTGTAATACATCATCCCGCAACTAACTCATTAGTTGCAATGCTTGCAAGGCTTAAGTGATGTGCATTACTGAGAGGGCCCAGAGATACCTCTCCGACAATCGGAGTGACAAATCCTAATCTCGAAATACGCCAACCCAACATGTACCTTTGGAGACACCTGTAGAGCTCCTTTATAATCACCCAGTTACGTTCTGATGTTTGGTAGCACACAAAGTGTTCCTCTGGCAAATGGGAGTTGCATAATCTCATAGTCATAGGAACATGTATAAGTCATGAAGAAAGCAATAGCAACATACTAAACGATCGGGTGCTAAGCTATTGGAATGGGTCATGTCAATCAGATCATTCAACTAATGATGTGATCCTGTTAATCAAATAACATCTCTTTGTCCATGGTTAGGAAACATAACCATCTTTGATTAACGAGCTAGTCAAGTAGAGGCATACTAGTGACACTCTGTTTGTCTATGTATTCACACATGTATTATGTTTCCGGTTAATACAATTCTAGCATGAATAATAAACTTTTATCATGATACAAGGAAATAAATAATAACTTTATTATTGCCTCTAGGGCATATTTCCTTCAGGTACTCTGCATGTTGGGTACTATAGTGTATGCCTCTGGCAATCCGACACCGAGTGAACTGATGCATGTCCACCGCCTAGGCGAGGGTAGGTTGCATTAGTCAAAAGGCGTATGCGAGCTTCACCTTGTCCTGCAAGCTTCTCCTCATTCTGCGAGTTGATGGGACACACCAAAAAGTAGTGCTAGTCCATACTCCCTCCTTTCCGGTTAATATGGCTTAATCTATTTTGCGGGTAAATGAGAGAGATTTATTCATATATAAGCATTCTTAGGACGATCAACCAAGAGACTGGTCACTAGGAAGCGTGGTACCCCGCAAAAAAAGAAGAAGAAAGTGAGGTGTTTTATCAAGCCAGCTCTCGGCCACATTCAAAGTGCAGCAAGCACGATTCGCACAAAGATGTGCCGTAAGGTTTGATGTCCTGTTTACATGCTGAATAACAAAAAAGAGGAAATATTACCGAGCGCTCCTATTTGTAAAAGCATATGAGCCAGAATTAAGCGAGAATTGTGGCGAGTGTTCCATGCAATTAACTTCCATTATCACATGCGAGAACCCTCGAAGAGAACCAAATGTGTTGAAGATTGCTTTATCACATTTTAAAATATAATAAGAGTGCAGACGCTCCTCCATCCGGTTCCTAGTAGTATAGTACATACCTCTATAGTAGTAGTACTAGTACTAGTAAACTTTGCGCTTGGCTGTTCGCCTCTTCGGGAAGTTGAACAATAATAGTACTAGTATAGTGTATGCTTCTGCCAATCTGACACCGAGTTAACTATTGCACGTCCACCGCCTGAGCGAGGGAGAGCTTGTATTAGTCAAAAGTTTCTCCTTGTCCTACGAGCCACCGCGCGCAAGCTTCTCCCATCCTGCAAGCTTCTCCTCATTCAGCAAGTTGACGGGACACAACAAAGTAATGCTAGTCCATACTGCCTCCTTTTCAGTTAATATGGCTTAATTTCAAACGAGATAAATACATTGTCTATGACTGTATATTTGTAACAATACGGTCAGTGCATTTCATAATATGCTCATTGCACTCAATATATATATATATATATTTCGGTGTTTATACGGTCACTAGCTCACCCTAGTTGAGTATGTGTGTACATGCACGTGTAGGTTGAGCACTTGAGCGTGACTGTGTATGTTCCGCTGTGTGCTCGTACATGCATGCATTAGGGCGTCGTGCACATTTTTGCGTCCATGTCTACAGGTAACTGTTGCATGCATGCACGAGGTTGTAGTCCATCACATTCACATGTTCATAAGTCAATGCTTTGGCAAAACGTTGCATGCAAGGTTTAATCATTCGTTGTTCACGCATGCATTCCCGATATTAATACGTTCGTAAAGACAATTTCTTGAGGAAAACGAGCCCATGAATTGAGTACAAAGGGGACCAATAAGCCAGGACGGAGGGAGTCCCAGTAGTGAACCGGAAGGAGGGAGTAGGTACTAGTAGTACAGTACTACGTAACAATGTGTAGTAAAGTTCCTCTATGGGCATCCTATATACATGTCATGCAAGAAAATAGAGATAAGTACAAGTGAGACTCTGGAAAGGTTATACACGTAGGGGGAGTACGTGTAGGGGCCACTAAGGAATAGTCAAATCACACAGTAAGTTAGTCGGAAGAAGCAACCATCATTCCACTCTTCAATGACATGTACGCAATATAAAATGGTTGATATGGAGAGAAAAAGAAAACCACTATATATACACTAGCAGGAGCCTAAGCTACAAGCCTGCTTGCTTGGCTTGCTCTCTTCACAAGCATAGAACGACGGTGGCCACACCGCTGGTCACATATCCGGCCTGATCCCGCCGCTAGGGGAAGGGCACAATGTTCTGCATAGACGCGGTCGACATCGGCGAGGGAGAAAACCCACAGTCGGTGCGTCCCAACCGCCCTTCTAGCTACAGCCCGACATCCCAGGTAGTAGTACATCTTCCTTTTGGAGCCGGCTTGATCCACTGTCGCAGCTCCCCACGTAGCTCCATCTCGATGTCAAACTTTCTCTACTTCTACCGGCTTCTATTTGTGATGAGTTTATGTCTCACGAACTAGTGCCAATACTATTATTCTAATCACACTTCTTCAATATTTTTGCCATCAGGGATGCTCAGCTCGATTTTAGTGGAATTGCACAAAAGCATCGTATGATTCGAGAGTGCTAGCCGTCTTTCCTTCGACAGGTTCTACCTAGCTAGGAAATTAAATCCTGTTTAGGGTTTAGGGTTTAAGTCATAGTGACACCATCAGTAGTTTTTCTTTTGTACACGCTCTCACAACTTTTGTCTTTAGTTGTGAAGTAAAAATTGGTTATGATCTGTGAATCATTGAGATGCATCAGCATGCGTGTTAGTTTTCCTTTGTATTTGACGGAATGTTGTAACGGGGCAACCTTGGAGTAGGAATGAAAATGGAGAGGAAAGTTTCCGTTTTTCCGAAGAAAAAATGGAAACGGAGAGAAACCAATGTTTCATTTTGTTGGATCGCGCCATCGAGCAAAACCAACGTTTAAATCACGTCTGTTGCGTTCGTGTCTCACCCTCCTCCAAGGCTCCACCCCACACGGTCGCTCGGCATGCCACTCACCGCAAACTGAGTATACGATAACTTTCCCGCCTACTTGTCGATGGATTGCGCCATGGAGTACTAGCACTACTGGAAGACATTGACGAGTTGGGGGAGGACAACTGGCTGTAGCATGGACTCCCAAGAACTTTTTACTTGCATGTTGTGGCCGGCTATAGCGACCTTTGAACACGGAGCAGTCGTGTGCACCGGGAAGCGGCGCGGGCGACACTCTCTCAACTGGTGCACCGCTTCAATGCCGGCACCAGTGAGAGGTCGCATCCGCTTTGGTCGGGCATGAATGCGGCACTGACCGTTTTGAGCGGGAAGCACACACGGGTGATGAAGAGGGTTCAGTTGGTCAGGAGCGGGCGTGGCAGCGGTTTAGACGCCCGCAAACAAGAGATGGTGTACCTTAATATTGCTGCGTATATAATTAACAACGTAAATAATGTGCTAGTTGGAAAAATATGATTGGAGATGGAGATGGAGACGGAATTTTACGTAAACACGGATATGCATGTCTATGTCTATGTGTGTGTGCGCGACGACTCTCGCAACCTGGAAGCGGGGGCGTGTTTTTGATTGAGTTTTCTTTCTTGGTCAATTTTCATTTCTTTTTTTCCAGGAACGCGCGTATTCTATTTAAAACCATTGCTATGAAGAGAATTTTTTACTCCCTTGTATATATAGCCTCTTGTTTGATAGGGTTTCTCGCGTCTCGCTCTCTCACCCTCTCCATATCAAAATAAGATGACAGTGTCCACTCTATCTCTCTCCTCACCGGTGGTCACAGATCTGGCCGAATCCCGTCCGCTGTGGGAGGTGAGGAGCTGCAGCATTGACGTTGTCGCCGTCGGCGATGGAGGAAGCCGATGCACACCATCCTCTCGGAGCCAGCGCTGGCACGGACGAAGGTCCCCCGCGCCCTTGTTCCCTGTCATCGTGTGGGCTGATCCCGCCCGCCCGCCTAAGCGACATCTTGCCCACATGAGGTATAACTTCTTGTGCTGGTCCAGCTCCCCAGGTCACTGCATGCGGGTTTTCTTCTATGCGACTACTCCCCAGCTCCCCATGTGTAGTAGCTAGGGTTCGTCAGCTGGTCCAACATCACCTACTATTATAGAGGAAATGCCACTCGAAAAGTTGTCCTAATTTATGCCTTGGTGGAGGTATACATGTTGTTTCGACAAAAAGTACATGGTGGTTGTGTGGTCATTGTCCATATGCTCCTATTGCTGCTGCTAATCTAATACTATCACTGGTTAAAGTGAAGAAATGTTTTTTTCTCGGGTATCCTGGTTTAGTTCTCATCAAGATAATCATGATGCTTCTGTCTGTTGGTGTACTTTTTGTTAATTCTTATTGACAATTCAGATGTCATTATCAATCTTGTACCACTGCCAAAACAAAGTAACAACACTATATCCCTTTTTTTATATTTTTGCAAACAGCGATGCATATCTCCATACCCGGGCATGTCTTCCTCAATTTTAGTGGAACTGCACAAAATTGGATGGCCATTGTTGTTCCGCCTCACTGTCCTCTACCACGTGGTCCGTCCTTCCTCGAGCTTGATTAATGAGAAGAAACGGACCACAGTGAGGATTTGTCGAACTTCATAGTTGCCTCACCCAAACTTGATGCCAAATGGATGATGCATCACCACGATGACCTATCGATGCTCATGGTTGTGCCTCAGGGTTGCGTCGGCTGGTGAAGCAGGTCGATTTTCGATGAAAAACAAGCTGTCTTCCATCAGTGATCTTTGCTTGGTTGCGTTGGAGACGCATTCGTCTTTCACGTTGGTGCAATTTTATCACACAGTTGGCCATGAACCAAATGTTTCCTCGAAGAAGGATCGACGTTGGTACTAAGAGCATAAGTTTTGTATTGATTTTTAAGCCTTCTCACAACTTTGTCTTCAGCTCCCCTATAATTTTATTTGTCCAGCTATCAACTTTGATTAAAAAATGGTGTGGACTAAAAACCCGGATGGACGTAGTAGCCCTCTATTTTTATTTACTCTGCATATTAGATTTTACTGAAGTCAAACTTTGTAATGTTTGACCAAGTTTAGGCCGAACACAACAAACCATAATTATTGAGAGAGGGAAAACCGTACATACTCTCAAACCTTTCCGATAATTGAAATTAAAATTCTTTATTTGTACACACTCTCACACGTTTCCGATAATTTGGTGCATGTGTGGTTGTTCACTTAAGGGAGGGTAGTGTACCGCACGTGAAGGACATGAAGTGCGACCAGGACGCGGGATCGTTAGTTCATCGGAAGTAGGAGTAGTTGTTTTATTCACTGGTACGTTAAATAAAGTTTCGTTTCGTACTTACACAATTTAAAATGATTGTTATGGAGAGAATAAGAAAACCACTCCGCTTTATATTAGTAGTATACACGAGTGCTATATGGATGCAACTTCATTGACTTAGTGCACCTGCCTTTGGGTGTATGACAGGTGGGCCCAAAGTGTGGCTGGCCCACCTGTCATACAGCCACAGGCAGGTGCAGTTAAGGCACCGGAGCTCAGTCCATAATACAGTATATATGTAGTACACTATATAAGCTGGAGCCACAGCGCTGGTCGCTAGGGTTTGCACTCTCCAGACTCTCGCCGCACTACATATATATATACACGCTGGAGGCTCAACGTTCCTTTGCTAGGGTTTGCTATATTCACAGTCTCTCACCCTCTTCACCAGATCTAAACAAGACTGCGTTGTGGCCTCTGTCTCTCTCTCCCCCCTCACAGCTGGTGAAGGAGGCGTCCGGATCCCGTCGCACCGGGAAGGGGAGGAGGTGCAACATTCACTCTATCGCCTTCAGCGAGGTAGGCAATCCACTTCCGGCTGCACTATTCTCTTTCACCCACCGCCTGTGTGGGAGGGCCACTGACTCCTTCTTCCTCGCTGCTGTACGTAGTGTGGGCAGATCCGGCCTCCCGCCGCACACCTTGCCACATCCCGATGACCCTAAGGTATAAGTTTCTTTGAAACCGTCATTGCTCTAGCTTCATGCGAATCTTTTTCGATTCTGTAGTCGAATCTAGGTCTTGGTTCAAAGAGGAAATAAGGGTGCAGTGGGCTGGAGCATGAATCTAGGACGTGGTTCAATGAGGAAAGGAGGGAGGGAAAGTAGTATAGACTGGCTATCCAGCCTCTTTGTTAGTCGAAAAGGGAGAAAAGGGGATAACCCAGTACACACATCTGTAAGGAACCGATCTCTTTGTTGATGCAGAGTATGTAGCATGATCGTGCAGTGTGTTTTGAGATGCCGTGCTACTTGTATTAGTATTGTTTTAAATAAATGTTGAATTGAAGCTATTGTATTGCTCTCTTTTCCCATTAAGTAGTGAACAAAAATGGTACCAACACAAACATGATGCTTGTTGCTTTGTTACAACAAACTCTGCATCACCCCCTTTATAAGTAGATGGAAGCACATGATGTTGTTGCGCCCACTCTCCCCTGGAACTGTTTATGCTTTTTCTTAATCTAATGCCGCTGGTAAAATTAAGCAATGCCACTCTCAGAATTAACTACTAAACTATTTTAAGAGAATTTCTCTGTTAATATGAATGCAACCGTTTTAGAAATGCTACTGTCCTATACTTTGTTTTCCGTCAAGATAAGGTAGATGCTTCTTTTTGAGGCCGCATGTTTCATCCTCCTTTATTGGCCAGTAATTGTTGCATTTTTGCCTCTGTTAAAACAGGGATATCTATTCAACTTGTTGCTATATCGAACTTAAATGTCACACTGGAGACTTTGCTTGATTTCAATGCAACTGCACAAAACGAGATTGGATTTCCTATTCGTGTTGGTAGATTCGTATTTTATCTTGTCTGTCTCATGAAAGGTCAGTACATGCCTTCATCCATATGATTGTGCAGTGTGCTTTGAGTTGTTGTGCTACTTGTATTGGTACTGTTTTGGATAAATGTTGAATTGAAGCTATTGAACTGCTATCTTTTACCATTAAGTGGGAAAAAATTGTTCCAACCCAGACATGATGCTTGTTGCTTTGTTACAACAAACTCTGCATCAACCCCTTTATAAGTATATGGAAGAACATGGTGTTGTTGCGCCCACTCTCCCCTGGAACTGTTTATGCTTTTTCTTAATCTAATGCCACTGCTAAATTAAGCAATGCCACTCTCAGAATTAACTACTGAACTGTTTTAAGAGAATTTCTATGTTAATATGAATCAATGCAACCGTTTAAAAATGCTACTGTCCTATACTTTGTTTTCCATCAAGATAAGGCAGATGCTTCTTTTTGTGGCCGCATGTTTCATCCTCCTTTATTGGCCAATAATTGTTTCATTTTTTGCCTCTGTTAAAACAGGGATATCTATTCAACTTGTTGCCATAGTGAACTTAAATGTCACACCTGCGACTTTGCTTGATTTCAGTGCAACTGCACAAAACAAGATTGGATTTCCTATTCGTGTTGGCAGATTCGCATTTTATGTTTGTCGTCTCATGAAAGGTCAGTACAGGCCTTCATCCACATGATTGTACAGTGTGCTTTGAGATGTTGTGCTACTTGTATTGGTACTGTTTTAAATAAATGTTGAATTGAAGCTACTGTATTGTTGTCTTTTCCCATTAAGCAGTGAACAATAATGGGACCAACCCAGACAAGGTGCTTGTTGCTTTGTTGCAAGATACTCTGCATCACCCCCTTTATAAGTGGATGGAAGCACATATTGTTGTTGTGCCCACTCTCCCCTGGAACTGTTTATGCTTTTTATTAATCTAATGCCGCTGGTAAAGTTAAGCAATGCCACTCTCAGAATTAACTATTGAGTCTTAGTTCAAAACTGCAACACTTGCTAAGGATTGGCGGGATTACCATTTTTGAGGCCGCATGTTTCATCCTCCTTTATTGGCCAGTAATTGCTTCCTTTTTTGCCTCTGTTAAAATAGGGATATCTATTCAACTTGTTACTATTACGACATTTTTCTTCACTTAATTTTGGTGGAACTGCACAAAATGAGACCGGATTTCCATATATGTGTTGAGATCTCTCTCAGGTCTTCCTCATGAGTTGTTTCAAATCTTGGTCTTGAAAGGTCAGTACCGACTTTCCTCAGAATTAACTACTGAATCTTAGTTCAAAACTTCAACACTTGTTAGGGATCAGTGGGAGTACCATCTCTGTTAGAGATCGTCCGGAGTACATGTTTAAGAAATGTATTGTTCGGATAATGTCTCTGTTATTATATATCAGTTACAGTGTTTTACAAATGGTGTATCCTGCTTTGTAGTTCTTTCTACATGTTTAACCAAGGTATTGTTAAGATAACATCTATATTAAAATGAATCAGTCGCATTGTTTTAGGAATGGTACTTTTCTGCTTTGTCGTTCTTTATACATGTTGAAACAAGGCATTGTTAAGATAATGTCTCAGTTAATATGAATGAATCACACTGATTGAGAATTGCTACTCTCCTGCTTTGTTTCCCATTAAGATAAGGTAGTTCAGTGGATGTTTTTCTTCTGGGAGTACAAGTCATCAACCGTTATTTCTCAGTAATTGTTTCCCTTATACTTATTTTTGCTTACAGGGATATCAAAATTAAAGCTCAGTTTTATTACGTCTTTGATTTTAGTTGAACTGCACAAAAGGAGCCAATGTGTCTAAGGCAAACTGCTGCATTAGTGGGTCCAGTTGGTCTTACCACTTTGCAGAAAGAAGCAGTCACTGTTTGTGCCACATTACACAATGAATGATCGAGAAGCTTTACAGAGTATTAGTAGACGCTGGTGACATGACTAGTCTGTAGAGTGCATAGGAAACTCTACAACACGTGGAGTGGACTGGGCAATAAGTGCCCAAACAAGTACAAGAAGCCAGGACAGGACTCCAAATATGTCAATGTCATTCTAAGCAACAATGATGGGGCATCTGGGTATGGTAATCTGTTTACCATACTTTCAGTTTGTTAGTCCACCGATTGGTGGGTTGACACTGGGCCAATATTCATGTGTGTGCTGATGTGTCTTTGTTTTGCAGCATATAAATACGAAATCCACAGGGATGCTTATCTTGATTTTAGTGGAACTTCACAAAATGTCCAGATGGTTTGTGTCCTCCATAATACTTCATCATGCACAATACATCAAATGGTTCTCTAATCATTCGTCGTCACCTCGAGCCACCAGACTATATGTTTGAATGGAGCTGCCAGCATCGGCCATTAAGAAGTGTAAGAAGAAAGACAAAAAGAGAGATGGCTGATTTACTTGTGGTTCGGAGGAACACTGGGCAAACAAGTGCCCAAACAAGTGCCAAGAAGCCAGGACAGGACTCCAAGTCTGTCAATGTCACTCTAAGCAACAATGATGGGGCATCTGGGTATGGTAATCTGTTACCGTACTTTCAGTTTGTTAGTCCACCGATTGGTGGGTTGACACTGGGGCCAATATTCATGTGTGTGCTGATGTGTCTTTGTTTTCTGGCAGCATATAAATACGATATCCATAGGGATGCTCAGCTTGATTTTAGTGGAACTGCATGACACGTCTCCAACGTATCTATAATTTTTGATTGCTCCATGCTATATTATCTACTGTTTTGGGCAATATTGGGCTTTATTATCCACTTTTATATTACTTTTGGGACTAACCTATTAACCGGAGGCTCAGCCCAGATTTGTTGTTCTATGCCAATTTTAGTGTTTTGAAGAAAAGGAATATCAGACGGAGTCGAAACGGAACGAAATCAACTTGAGAAGTTATTTTTGGAAGGAAACACACCAGATGGACTTGGACCCTACGTCAAGGAAGGAACGAGGTGCTCACGAGGGTGGGGGGCGCCCCCCCCCTAGGGCGCGCCCCCCTGTCTCGTGGGACCCTCGTGGCTCCCCTGAGGTACCTCCTGCACCCATATATACCCACGTGACCTAAAACTTCCAGAACGCAACATAGAACGGGAGTTCCGCAGCCAGAAGCCTCCGTAGCCACCAAAAGTCAATCGGGACCCTGTTCCGGCACCCTGCCGGAGGGGGTAACCCTCACCGGTGGCCATCTTCATCATCCCGGCGCTCTCCATGACGAGGAGGGAGTAGTTCTCCCTCGGGGCTGAGGGTATGTACCAGTAGCTATGTGTTTGATCTCTCTCTCTCTCGTGTTCTTGAGATGTAACGATCTTGATGTATCGTGAGCTTTGCTATTATAGTTGGATCCTATGTTTCTCCTCCCCCTCTTCTCTCTTGTAATGAATCGAGTTTCCCCTTCGAAGTAATCTTATCGGATTGAGTGTTTAAAGATTTGAGAACACTTGATGTATGTCTTGCCATGGATATCTGTGGTGACAATGGGATACCGCGTGCCACTTGATGTATGTTTTGGTGACCAACTTGCGGGTTCCGCCCATGTACCTATGCATAGGGGTTGGCACACGTTTTCGTCGTGATTCTCCGGTAGGAACTTTGGGGCACTCCTTGAGGTCCTTTGTGTTGGTTGAATAGATGAATCTGAGATTGTGTGATGCATATCGTATAATCATGCCCACGGATACTTGAGGTGACATTGGAGTATCTAGGTGAAATTGGGGTTTTGGTTGATTTGTATCTTAAGGTGTTATTCTAGTACAAACTCTAGGGCTGTTTGTGACACTTATAGGAATAGCCCAACGGATTGATTGGAAAGAATAACTTTGAGGTGGTTTCGTACCCTACCATAATCTCTTCGTTCGTTCTCCGCTATTAGTGACTTTGGAGTGACTCTTTGTTGCATGTTGAGGGATAGTTATGTGATCGAATTATGTTAGTATTGTTGAGAGGACTTACACTACTGAAAGTATGAACCCTAGGCCTTATTTCCACACATTGCAATACCGTTTACGCTCACTTTTATCACTTGTTACCATGCTGTTTTTATAATTTCAGATTACAAATACTATTATCTACTATCCATATACCACTTGTATCACCATCTCTTCGCCGAACTAGTGCACCTATACAATTTACCATTGTATTGGGTGTGTTGGGGACACAAGAAACTCTTTGTTATTTGGTTGCAGGGTTGCTTGAGAGAGACCATCTTCATCCTACGCCTCCTACGGATTGATAAACCTTAGGTCATCCACTTGAGGGAAAATTGCTACTGTCCTACAAACCTCTGCACTTGGAGGCCCAATAACGTCTACAAGAAGAAGGTTGTGTAGTAGACATCACTGCACAAAATGTTCAGATGGTTCGGGTCCTCCATAATACTTCATCATGCACAATACATCAAATGGTTCTCTAATCACTCGTCGTCACCTTGAGCCACCGGACTATCAGATGACAAAATGATGACAAACCCTGCCCGTTCCACAATCATAGGCATTACATATTTTGAATGGGAAAAGCTTGTCAAAGTTTGTTCATTGATGTTAGCAAGAAGACATTAGTTTAATATATTGGAATTGGAAAACCTTGTCAATTTTTGCTCATTGATCTTAGCCAGAAGACATGAATTTGATATTTTTGAGTGGGATGCCCTTTGCTGTGAGCAACGTCGATCATTTTTTCCTATTCCTGTCTTCAGTTCAGAAGTAAATATTTACTTTGCTGAGATGCATAGTCACTTGAATGTTGACTTATGTAAGGTATTTTAAGAGTTTGTTCTCAATGTTTTCTATGTAATGCCAGGCCTTGTGAGTTTGATTGCAAGGTTGAGCTTGGAATGTTGTGGCATGCGGCATCACGAGTTGTTCAACGTGTCTCCTGAGAATAATGCTTCATATTGTTTTGCATGTTGATCTAATGCCCGTGATTTGCATGTTAAGAAGATCATCCTATTTTTGTTGTTTCTGTGCTTAAGAAGTTCATTGTCTTATGTTTCATTCATAGCCTATACGACAACTCGGGTAGGTTAGAGGTGAAACCATATGATCTTCCGACCAACTCATCACCTTAGGCCGTGATTGGATCGTCGTTTTCCAACCAAAACCGCTTGTAAAACTGACGCTTGCAAATAAAAGCAGATGGTCTCGGGCGAAGTGCTTGGTTCATCGATTTAAACAAGTAAAATATACACTGGTCTCTCAAATTACACGCGTAACCTGCCGGTTTTACTTACAAACCTCGGGCCCTCAGTTTCATTATGCTTGTATTTTACGCGTTGTTTCCGATGACGAGTAAATTACACTTGTATCTTAATACAGGTGTGAAATAAACCAGATCTCCCAAGCATGGCCTTACCGTTTCATTCCGTCTCAGTCTCTCGAAGGTGCTCATAGGTGTTCGATGATCCTGGCTTCCTGAATGAGCAACAGACGCTGTATCAGACCATCCATAGGGCTCGCGAGGCCCTCTCCGTCGACCTTCGAGTTGTTGCGCTCGCCGTGGCGCCGAGCATTGTCAACATGGTCAACGAACATGAGGATTCGGGAGATGACTTTATTTTCACTGGATGACAGTAGGAACCCACTAGGGCCATAGCCGTACGTACGCAAGTGCCTCCTTATTATGTACAACTATTTTTTTGCTTCCTTCTGGTTTCCTGACATCATGGTCCCACACCATTGTCAACCTATGTAGTCAATAAACAAGAGAATTGCACAAGGAGCGGTTGACAACTGGGACCAAGCAGCTCGAGCAGTATTTGTGTTTTTGAGGTGTGAGCACTGCAGAGTTTTTCTTGAGCAATGTTTTTGTTGTTGTTCAGAGGAGAGCAGGGTGTTAACTGGATGAGTTGTGGCCCATCTAGCCCAGGCCAGATATCTAGCCCAGATATTAATTTTTTTCAAGCTGAAAATGGCTAGCCCAGCTATACTTTTTTTAGGAATACCCAGGCAAGGTCAACTTGTTATTCTCCGCCCTGCTGGGCTGCAAATCTTTCCTAGGAGGGATGCATTAGGCTTAACAGGAAAATGGGCTTTAATAAATATTAAATGGGATGTAATTATAAAAACTAGGTAGTAACTATAAAAAATGCACCAAACACGTAATTAGTTTATAAAATATTATTTTTGGATTTTGAAAATTTTAATTTCATTAATTTTTGCACGCGCAATGTTTCGTTGGATTTTTACGTAATACAAATTTATATTGAAATTTTATTTAATCTGACTAGAAATTTTTGGATAATAATATTTCGGATCCCATCAAAATGTGGGAACTTTTTTGAATTCTGTTTTGAACGACTGGTTGAAATTATTAATCGTTGTCCTTGCTAGAAAATGGGCTATACTTTTAACAAACTGTAAATGGGTTGTAGTAAATTACATTAGAATTCAAAAATGGGCTGTACATTCTTACAAATCACAAATGGGCTATAAGTTCTCCGCCACACACTTATGGGCCTACTAAGTTGACACGTCCCCTAAAAAAAGTAATTTGACGCGTATGCAAGGCTTTGTCAACTTATAGTCAACACACGGTTCTAGCAGCAGTGGCCGTTGGATGTCCATCCAACGGATGTCATGCTTCTTCTTCAATCTCGGATATTCTAGCTTCAGCCGCCCAAAAAATGATTCCTCCCCCTGACATCTGGGGCGCACCGTTTTGGAGGCTGACCTGTGGGCCTACTAAGCTGACACGTACCAAGGGCCTTGTCAACTTAGTCATTATAAACGATTCTAGCTGTAGTGACCGTACGATGTCCATCCAATGCCCGCCGTGCTTCTTCAACCTCTAGTCTTCTTGCTCCAGCCGCCCAAAGCAGCACCGGTCATGCCGCCTGCTCCTGCCTCCCGTGGCCGGTTGTGCTGCCGCAGAGGCCTCACCGCCCCTACTACTCCCACCGCTGGCCAGGCCATCCCTCTACTCACCCACACCCCTTGTTATTCTGCGGCGGCGGCAGCCTCACACCGCAGCCGAACCAGTGAACCCTCATACTCCTCTCCGCGTGGGCATCCACTGCCGCGTCTTCCTCGGCTCCGCGTCGTCCCCTTCCTAGGCCTTGCCGTCGTCCACCGCCCTGGTGCTCTCGGCGCGGGGTGGTCAACATGGTCAACAAAGGACATCCATCGGACGTGGACTGTACGTCGAGAGGCTGACAAATGGGTCCATGGCCGCACACAAGGAAATGCCTCCTTATTACGCGCAAAATAATGATTCCTCCACCTGACATCAGACCCACCGGAAGGGCCTCTGTATTTCGCCAAAAAAATGTTCCCCCTGCTGACAGGTCGGACCCACCAGCTATATCTTCGCACGCAAGGAAATGCCTCCTTATTACGCACAAAAAAGTGAATACTCCCCTGCTAGCTGGGACCCAACATAGTGGGAGGCTAACTTGTGGGCCTACTAAGTTGACGGGGACGGAGGGCTTTGTCAACTTAGTCAATATGAACGATTCTAGCTCAAGTGACCTTACGATGTCCATCCAACGCCATAGTGCTTCTTCAACCTCTGGTCTTCTTGCTCCAGCCGCCCAAACAAGCGTCGGGCGTGCCGCCTGCTCCTGCCTCCCATGTCCGGTCGTGCTGCCACCACTGGCCATGCCATCCCTCTATACTCACCCACACCTCTTGTTATTCTCCGGCGACGGCGGCCTCACACCGCAGCCGTAGCAGTCAACCCACGTACTCCCCTCTGCGTGGGCATCCACTGCCGTGTCTTCCTCGGCTTTGCTTCATCCCCTTCCTAGGCCTCGCCATCATCCACCGCCTTGGTGCTCCCGGCGCGGCGTGGTCAATTTGGTCCATGACCGACTTCCATCGGAAGTGTACTGTACGTGGAGAGGCTGACAGCTGGGTCCACGGCCGTAGCAAGGAAGTGCCTCCTTATTACAAGGACAATAATGATTCCTCCACCTGATAGCAGGGACCCACCGGACGGGCCACCGAATTTCGTGAAAAAACATTTCCCCCTGACTACTGCGACACACTAGCTACATCTTCGCACGCAAGGAAGTGCGTCCATATTACGGGGGGGAAATGATTCGCCCCCTGACTGCTGGGACCCACCAGCTATATCTTCGCACGCAAGGAAGTGGCTGACAGACGGGACCCACCTGGTCGACGCGTACGTAGTGTTGCCATTCTGGTCGTGAACTTGTGCGTACATACTGGTTGATGTAGAGGCGCGCACGTGTCGTAGTAGAGGCGCACACGTAGCATGTACACGTACGTATAGCGGCCAGGGTGCAAGAAAGAAAATACGGCCACGTATGTACATACGGGCGGGGTCTCGAACGCCTACCCGCGCATACGTACGGCCAAGGCTCGTGTACATGGCTGGGTCGGAACGGAGAAGCTCCGTCGTCGTCGTGTTCATGGGGAGGCAACCGGCTGGGTTGGAACAGAATACGTCGTCGTGTTCATCAGGAACCAACCGGCTTGGACGGAATAGCCGATGGAAACAAGGCCTTGCGTACCGCAGAACGGAGGAAACGGCCTTGTGTTCGACCGGCCACGGTCGAAACGGGATCCTGTTCATCGAGAGGGGTCTGGCGTAGTGCAAAACGGAGGAAACGAACCTCATACGGTCAAAACGGGGTCCTGTTGATCGGGGGGTGTGGCGTACCGCAAAATGGAGGAAACGGACTTGTGTTGGAGCGCTACGGTAGAAACGGGGGTCCTGTTCATCGGGAGGGGTGTGGCATACCACAAAACGGGACTCCATGGGATACTGTTCATCTCCACCGTCGACCTCTTCCAGCCTCCACAGGCTCCTGTTCATCCATCGTCGACCCTCTCCAGCCTCCACCTGCGACTGTTCATCCATGGGCTCATGTTCATCTAGCCTCCACCGCACGCTCCTCCACTGGGCATTGTTCAACCAGCCCTCTCCACGGGGTCCTGTTCAACCACCCCTCCACGACCTACTGTTCATCCAGCCCTCCACCGGCTACTATTCATCCAGCCCTCCACGAGCTCGCCCTATTCATCCAGCCCACCACGGGGTCCAGTTTATCCACCGGCTTGATCGATCGGGGTACTGTTCATCCAGCGGTAACGGCCTCTACTATGACGGGGTCCTGTTCATCCAACCCCCCACCGGGAACAGTTCATCCAAACCCCCCAACAACGCTCACTGTTCATCAAGGGAAGGAGGCAGCAATGTTCGATCGGCTTCAGTTAGCAATAGTAGCAAAGGAATCACTGGGGTTCAGTTAACAGCAAGGCAAGGGATTGATCGATCACTCGGGTTCAGTAACGCGTAGCCTGCAGTGCAATCACTCGGGTTCAGTTAGAGCCCAACGCCTCGCACACACGCGCGTACATATGAGAGAAACGCGCATCACTTGGCCCCCTACCACCCACCGTAACTGGTAACTCCCCGATATTTTCCTCACCCTTGCTTCTACCACGGTTTTTTCCGTCATGGACGGCCCGAAGAATGTCATGCAGCTGCGTCTCCGGTCCGCCCAGGACGAAAAACCCATTTTATGTCATGATTTTTTGTATAGAAGTAGGACCCCACCACATCTATGATGACACTAGGTTTTGTCACAATTATCATCATAAAAGTGTCAAAAGTATGACAGAAAAAATTTCGTTCGGCCCAAAATGTCATGGATGTGTCTTTTTTGTAGTGTAGCTCTAGTGCATCCATTGCATGGCAATCCCTACTCACTCACATTGATATCCATTGATGGGCATCTCCATAGCCCGTTGATATGCCTAGTTGATGTGAGACTATCTCCTTCTTTTTGTCTTCTCCACAACCACCTTTTATTCCACCTCTAGTGCTATGTCCATGGCTCACGCTCATGTATTACGTGAAAGTTGAAAAAATTTGAGAACATCAAAAGTATGAAACAATTGCTTGGCTTGTCGTCTGGGTTGGGCATGATTTAAGTATTTTTGTGTGATGAAGATGGAGCATAGCCAGACTATATGATTTTGTAGGTATGAGCTTTCTTTGGCCATGTTATTTTGAGAAGACATAATTGCCTTGTTAGCATGCTTGAAGTATTATTGTTTTAATGTCAATATTAAACTCTTGTTTTGAATCATACGGATCTGAACATTCATGCCACGATAAAGAAATTACATGGATAGACATGTTAGGTAGCATTCCACATCAAAAAAATTTGTTTTTACCATTTACCTACTCGAGGACGAGCGAGAATTAATCTTGGGGATGCTTGATACATCTCCAATGTATCTATAATTTTTTATTCTTCCATGCTATTATATTATCTATTTTGGATGTTTTATATGCATTAATATGCTATTTTATATTATTTTTGGGTCTAACCTATTAACCTAGAGCCCAGTGCCAGTTCCTGTTTTTTCCCTGTTTTTGAGTTTCGTAGAAAAGGAATACCAAACGGAATAAAACCTTCATGATGATTTTTCTTGGACCAGAAGATAACCAGGAGACTTGGAGATGAAGTCGGAGGAGCCACGAGGCGGCCACGAGGATGGAGGGAGCACCCAAGGGGGTACGGCGTGATACATCTCCAACGTATCTATAATTTATGAAGTATCCATGCTGTTATTCTATCATTCTTGGGTGTTTTACAATCATTTTATAGAAACTTTATATCATTTTTTGGGACTAACCTATTGACCCAGTGCCAAGTGATAGTTGTTGTTTTTTGCTTGTTTTTTACATCACATGAAATCAATATCAAACGGAGTCCAAACACTGCAAAACTTTACGGAGATTTTTTTGGACCAAAAGGAACCCAATGGGCCAGAGCTGCACCTGGGGGGGGTACCCCAAGGGGGCACAACCCACCAGGGTGCGCTAGGGCCCCCTGGCGCGCCCAGGTGGGCTGTGCCCACCTCGGTGGCCTCCCGCACCCCCTCTTTGCACTATAAATTCCCAAATATTCTGAAACCCATCGGGGTTAACCTAGATCAGAAGTTCCGCCGCCGCAGGGCTCCGTAGTCACCGAAAACCAATCTAGACCCGTTCCGGCACCCTGCCGGAGGGGGGAATCATATCCGGTGGCCATCTTCATCACACCGGCGGCCACCATGATGAGGAGGGAGTAGTCCACCCTCGGGGCTGAGGTTTTGTACCAGTAGCTATGTGATAAATCTCTCTCTCTCGTGATCTATATCATGGGCTTTGTTAATATAGTCGGATCATATGATGTTTCTCCCCTCTATACTCTTGTTGTGATGAATTGAGTCTTTACCCTTCAAAGTTTTGTCTTGTCGGATCGAATATTCAGAGATGAGAACACATGATATATGTCTTGCAGTATGAATACTTGAGGTGACAATTGGGGTATCTTATTGATTCACTTGATATATGTTATGGCATTCAACTCGCAGATTCCTGCGGTGATATTGGGGTAATCTATGCATAGGGGTTGATGCACATTTTTATTATCTTCTACGACGGAAACTTTGTGGTCTCTTCATAGTTCTTTGTGTGGATTAAGTATTATGAAGAATATGAAGTTGCATTGGTGTTATCTTAGTATGGACTCTAGGATAGATCGAACGTAAAAAATAGCTTTGTGTTATTTTAGTACGGACTCTTGAATAGATCGAACGGAAATAATAGCTTGAGGTGGTTTAGTACCCTACAAACAATTCCTATCTTTTGTTCTCCGCTAATAGGAACTCAGGAGTGATTCTTCGTTACACTTTGAGAGATAATCATATGATCCAACTATGTTAGCATTGTTGAGAGGTTGCACTAGCGAAAGTACAGACCCTAGGCCTTGTTTTTCAGCATTGCAATACCGTTTTGTGCCCGTTTACTACCTACTACCTTGCTGATTTTATTTATTCAGATTATAAAAATATATTTTTATCATCATATTACACTTTTATCACCATCTCTTTGCCGAACTAGTGCACCTATACAATTTTCCATTGTATTGGGTGTGTTGGGGACACAAGAGATTTCTTGTATTTGGTTGCAGGGTCGTTTGAGGGAGACCATCTTCATCCTACACCTCTCACGTATTGATAAACCTTAGGTCATCCACTTGAGGGAAAATTGCTACTGTCCTACAAAACTCTACGCTTGGAGGTCCAACACGTGTCTACAAGAATAAAGTTGCGTAGTAGACATCACGGCGCGCCCCCCATATATCCCTAAACCAACATGGACATCCACGAAAACACTTTTCCACCGCCGCAACCTTCTGTACCCATGAGATCCCATCTAGGGACCTTTTCCGGCACCCTGCCGGAGGGGGATTCGATCACGGAGGGCATCTACATCTACTCTATTTCCCTTTCAATGAAGCGTGAGTAGTTTATCACAGACCTACGGATCCATAGCTAGTAGCTAGATGGCTTCTTCTCTCTCTTTGATTCTTAATACCATGTTCTCCTCGATGTTCTTGGAGATCTATTCGATGTAATACTTTTTTGTGGTGTGTTTGCCGAGATCTGATGAATTGTGGATTTATGATCAGCCTATCTATGAATATTATTTGAATCTTCTCTGAATTCTTATATGCATGATTTGATATCTTTGTAATTCTCTTCGAACTATCGGTTTGGTTAGGCCAACTAGATTGGTTTTTATTGCAATGGGAGAAGTGCTTAGCTTTGGGTTCAATCTTGAAGTGTCCTTTCCCGGTGATAGTAGGGGCACCAAGTCACGTATTGTATTGTTGCCATCGAGGATAAAAAGATGGGGTTTGTATCATATTTCTTGAGTTGATTCCTCTACATCATGTCATCTTGCTTAATGCTTACTCCATTCTTTATGAACTTAATACTATAGATGCATGTTGGATAGCGGTCGATGTGTGGAGTAATAGTAGCAGATGCAGAATCGTTTTGGTCTACTTGACACGGACATGATGCCTATATTCATGATCATTGCCTTAGATATCGTCATAACTTTGCGCTTTTCTATCAATTGCTCGACAGTAATTTGTTCACCCACCGAATTATTTACTATCTTGAGAGAAGCCTCTAGTGAAACCTATGGCCCCCAGGTCTATTTCCATCATATAAGTTTCTATTTTCCATCATATAAGTTTCCGACCTACTATTTGTAATCTTTTACTTTCCGTTCTATAAACCAAAAATATTTACTTTATAGTTTATCTATCTCTATCAGATCTCACTTTTGCAACTAACCATGAAGGGATTGACAACCCCTTTATCGCGTTGGGTGCAAGTTGTTTGATTGTTTGTGCAGGTATTCGGTGACTTGTGCGTTGTCTCCTACTAGATTGATGCCTTGGTTCTCAAACTGAGGGAAATACTTATCTCTACTTTGCTGCATCACCCCTTCCTCTTCAAGGGAAAACCAACGCAAGCTCAAGAAGGAGAAGTCTCTTGTCAAAAACCAAGCCGCACTGGCCCTCCTTCAACTGGAAGACCATCTGGACAATTCCTTGGGCTACGTCATCTGCCTGAGGGACACGATGGTGAAGGTTGACAAAGACTCTCCAGAGCGATCTGGAAGCTTTGATGACCCGCCTGTACGAGATACCTTGTCGAGTGCAGTCTCAGAAGAAGTCAGTAACTCGGTGTGGCGCCAATGTGGCCTTGTCACTTGTTCGCGTCCACTGCAAGGATGTGGACGAGGAGAGGCTAAAGGCCTCTGAGTTGTTAACAACAAAAGTTCAAGTTCGGGGATTTCATGGAGACGTTCGTCAAAGCTGCCATGAGGTTCGCTGATGGCATTGATCTAGACACCTTCGACGAGTCGGCTAGCCCGCGTGATCATGCGTGAAAAACTTCTTTGAATGAATTTTCCTGGGAATGACGGGTGGTTTATGTAACCATTAAACTCGGACGAGCTTCGAGTTCATATATTTTGCGTTTGCTTTTGAACACTCGAACAAATCAAAGTTCTCAATTAGAAGTCTGAATATTTATTTGCTGACGTGCTTTCAACTTAGGAGAAATCTGGTTCGTGACTAAGCCCCCGAGTGTGGAGCATGTCCGCACTCAGATAGTGTTTAACTTTGATGAAATATGGTTCATGGCTAAGCCCCCAAGTGTGGAGCATGCCCACACCCAGATAGTTTTGAACTAAGGTGAAGACTAGTTCACAGCTAAGCCCCCGAGTGTGGAGCATGTCCGCACTTGGATAGTTTTGAACTTAGGCAAAATCCGGTTTGCCGCTAAGCTCCCGAGTGTGGAGCATTTCCGCACTTGGATAGTTTTTAACTTAGGAAAAGCCTGCTTTGCAGCTAAGCCCCCGAGTGTGGAGCATGTCCACACTCGGATAGTTTTGAACTTAAGCGAAATCTAGTTTGCAGCTAAGCCCCCATGTGTGGAGCATGTCTGCACTCGGATATTTTTGACTTAGGCGAAGTCTGCGCAGTTAAGCCCCCGAGTGTAGAGTATGTTCGCACTCGGATAGTACTTAACTTAGGTGAAATCTTGTTCGCAGCTAAGTTAGTTCACCTATTGGGAGTTTGTTAGGTTCTGAATGTTGTTAGTCACCAGAGTGGTCACATGGCACTGGGCCAAATTAGATGATATACAAGAAAAATAAGACTTTTATTCATCTAATTCCACTTGGGAAGCTATAAAATGAAAAACTTATTCTAAGTGAAAAACTTGTGAAGCAGATCCGCATTCCAAGCTCGGGGTTCTTCTATGTTTTTGCTAAAGTTGTAGAGCCGATAGGCCCCATTATTCAGGACCTTTGATATCGCAAAGGGTACTTGCCACGGAGGCGCCAACTTATGAGGCTTCTACCGATCCATTCAGAGAACCAGGTCACCTTCCTGGAAGGCCCGCTCTCTGACGTGCCTGTCATGATAACGGTGCAAATCCTGCTGGTATGCAGTCGACCTGATGAGTGCTAGCACGCGCTCTTCATCAAGGAGGTCGAGGCCATCTTGATGTGCTTCTTCAGCTTCTGCTTCCAAATACAGGTCTACTAGGGGGGACTTGTGGAGCAAGTCACTTTGCAGAGTGGCCTCCAAGCCGTACACCATGAAGTAAGGAGTATGATCTGTGGAACGATCCGGGGTTGTCTGCAAGCCCCAAATGACCAACGACGGCTCGGTAACCCAGGCTCCAGCATTATATTTTAGGTCACGCATGAGGCGCGGGTTCAGCCCTTGGAGTATCATCCCAGTCGTTTGAGTCAAAGTTTGACCCATTTTCTATGATAATTCAATGCGGGACTCCAAATCAGAAGATTATTTATTTAATGAACTTGATGGTAGTCGGCGAGTCCAGCTTCTTTATGGGTTTCACATCAATCCACTTGGTAAACGTGTCCACTACCACCAGCAAATGAGTGAATCCACTGCCCTTGGTCTGGAGTGGGCTGATCATGTCGAGTTCCCAAATGGCGAATAGCCATGTGAGTGGGATCGTCTTCAGCGCGGACGCTGGCTTGCGCGACTGGTTCACGTAGAATTGGCAACCGACGCATTGGTCCACTATGTCTCGGGCCACCTCGCTGGCTCTAGGCCAGTAAAAGCCTGCCCGAAACGCCTTGGTGACCAGCATCTGAGAGGATGCGTGATGCTCACAGGTTCCCGAGTGAATCTCTTGTAGAATTTGTTGCCCTTTCTCTGGCGAGATGCAACGTTGTGTGATGTCGTGCTCTTCTTGTAGAGTTGATCCTCCATAACAGTGAAGGCCTTTGATCGGCAGATGATCTGGCGAGCACCCACTTCATCTTCAGGGAGCTCCTACCTAAGCAGATACGCAATATAGGGCTTGGTCCACTCGGGAGTGATTACCAGTATTTCCTGAACCAATTAGATCACTACGGGAATGTCAACTTCAGTCGGATTAGATGGACCAACTTATTGTGGGGGCTCTTCCACGAATGGATCTTCCTTGATCGTGGGCGAGTGTAGGTGCTCCAGGAACACATTCTTCAGAACTGCTTTCCGAGTGGAGCCAATCTTGGCCAAGTCATCGGCTGCCTAGTTTTTGAGTTGCGGGACGTGGTGCAACTCCAGTCCTTCAAAGTTCCTCTCCAACATTCTGACGACACTGTAGTAGCTTTTCGTTGCTGGACTGGATATCCCACTCTTTCATCACTTGGTTCGCCACCAGGTTCGAGTCACCGTAGACCATCAGTCGGCGGATGCCAAGAGAGATCGCCATGCGCAACCCATAAAGGAGAGCCTCATACTCCGCCTCATTGTTGGAGGGATCAAAGCGAATCTGAAGCACGTAGCTGAGTCGGTCGCCCTTAGGGGACACTAGGACCACTCCAGCTGCCGAGCCATTGAGCATCTTGGAGTCATCGAAGAACATTGTCCAGTGCTCACGGTGACTTGGAGGAGGCTGCTCCTGCTCGATCCACTCGGCTTGGAAATAAACTAGGGCTTGCGACTTGATGGCCTTCTTGGCTTGAAACTTGATGTCCAGGGGGAGTAGCTCAATGGCCCATCTGGCCACTCGGTCGGTGACATCTCTGTTATTCATGATCTTTGACAAGGGAGCGTCGCTGATCACCGTGACCGAGTGCTCGTGGAAGTAATGAGCCACCTTCTCACAATGAGATACATCCCGTACACCAACTTCTGGTAGTGTGGGTATATTTTCCTGGAGGGAGTCAAGACCTCTCAAATATAGTAGACTGGTCATTGAGTCTTGAAGGATTTTCCTTGCTCCTTGCGCTCCACAGTGAGCAAGGTGCTAACCACTTGGCTTGTGGCCATGATGTACAAGAGTAAAGGCTCTTGGTTGCACGGAGCATCAAGCACTGACTGGGTGGAGAGCAGGGCTTTGAGTTCTTGGAACGCGCCCTGCGCTTCAAGTGTCCACTCGAACTTGTCAGATTTCTTCAAGAGTCGGGAAAGCAGCAGGTCTTTTTCATCAAGTTGTCAATGAATCTTCTCAGGGCTGCTAGATAGCCGTGAGTTTTTTGTACGTCATGTAGACACTCGGGTTGTTTCATTCGGACTATAGCACCGATCTTCTCAGGTTTAGCATCGATCCCTCATTTGGAAATGAGGAAACCGAGTAACTTGCCAGCAAGAACCCCGAAAGTGCACTAGGATGGATTGAGTTTTATTCCGAACTGGGACAGGTTCGCGATTGTCTCGGCAAGGTCGGTCAGGAGGTCGGAACCTTTGTTGGACTTGACCACGATGTTATCCATGTAGGCCTCCATGTTTCGACTGATCTACCTTTGCAGGAACTTCTGGATCATATGCTGGAAAGTCGCTCCGGCATTTTTCGGTCCAAATGGCATCGTGATATAACAAAAACACCCGAATGGGGTGATGAATGTCGTTTTTATTTCATCTGGGCCATACATTCGGATTTGGTGGTACCGGGAGTATGCATCCAAAAAGATAATCGCTGACACCTCGCAGTAGAGTCTAATATCTGATCTATGCGGGGGAGAGGAAAATGGTCCTTAGGACATGCCCAATTGATGTGCTTGAAGTCGATGCACATTCGGAGGGAGTTATTCTTCTTTGGCACCATGACGACATTGGTGAGCCACTCGGAGTGGTACACCTCTCGGATGAACTCGGCGGCTATGAGCCGTGCAATCTCCTCGCCAATTGACTTGCGCTTCTTAGTGGAAGAGTGTCGGAGGTGCGCTTTGATAGTCTTCATCTTTGGGTCGACGCGGAGTCGATGCTCAGGCAGTTCCCTGGGAACACCCGGCATGTCAGCGGGCTTCCATGTGAAAATGTCCTAGTTCTCACGGGGGAACTGGATGAGCTCACCTTGCTATTTGCTATTAAGAATGATAGAAATGTTGGTCGAGGCAGCATTTGGGTCCTCAGCATGGACACAAACCTACTTTGATTCACCGGGCGACTGGAAAGTGGATTCCACAGTCGGCTTCTTGGACTTCAGCACATCACTCGAATCCACGACCTTCTTGTACTCGTCCCACTTCGCCATCGCCCTATGCTTGTTGGCAATCTGGGAGCCTTTCTGCAGGCACTCTTCGCACAGCTTCCGGTTCCCTGTGACAGTGATCACACCATTCGGCCCTGGCATTTTAAGCTTAATATACACGTAACACGGTCTTGCCATGAACCATGTGTAGGCAAACCTACCCAGGATGGCATGGTAGGCACTCCCAAAGTCCACCACCTCAAAGGTCAATCTCTCCTTTCTGAAGTTTTTCTCGTCAACGGATACGACATCGAGGGCAGTTTGGCCAAGTGACTTAGCATTGTTCCCGGGGATGACCCCATGGAACTGCATGCTGCTCTTGCTCAGTCGGGACATCAGGATGTGATGTGCTTGAAACTGCGTTGGTATTTCCCCAAATAGGAAGGGATGATGCAGTACAGGTATGGTAGGTATTTCACTCAGTTGTGAAACCGAGGTATCAATCAAGTAGGAGAACCAAGAACACTATGTAAACAGTACCTACATGCACATAAAGAACAAATACTTAAAACTCGACGCGTACGAGGGCTTGTCAATCCCTCCAAGGTAAAAAGATAGATAAATTTGTGGTAGATTGGAGAAATGGCTCTCGATAAAACGCGAAACAAAATAAGTAATAAAAAAGTACAGTAAGGTATTTTTGGGTTTTTGTAATAATATATCTGAAAATAATAGATCGGAAAGCAAATATGATAAAAGATAGACCCGTGGGCCGTAGATTTCACTAGTGGCTTCTCTCGAGAAATAGCACACGGTGGGTAAACAAATTACCGTTGGGAAATTGATAGAAGATCGAATCATTATGGCGATATCCAAGGCAATGATCAATATATAGGCATCGCGTCCAAGATTAGTAGACCAACTCCTGCCTGCATGTACTACTATTACTCGACACATCGACCGCTATCCAGCATGCATCTAGTTATTAATTTCATGGAGAAATAGAGTAATGCAATAAGAACGATGACATGATGTATATGAGATCTATTCATGTAGGAATAGCGCGCATCTTGTTATCCATAATAGCAGCGATACATGCGTGTCTTGCTGCCCCTTCTGTCACTGGGAAAGAACACCGCAAGATCGAACCCATCACAAAGCACCTCTTCCCATGGCAAGAAAACTCGATCTAGTTGGCCTAACTAAACCAAAGATTCAAAGAAGAAATACGAGGCTATAAATAATCATGCATATAAGAGATAGATCTGATCATAAACTCAAAATTCATCGGATCTCAACAAACACACCTCAAAAAGAGTTACATCAAATAGATCTCCAGGAGACCATTGTATTGAGAATAAAAAAGAGAGAAGAAGCCATCTAGCTACTGCCTACGGACACTTATGTCTATGGTGGACTACTCACGCATCATCGGAGAGGAACCAATGAGGATGATGAACCCCTCTGTGATGGAGTTAGATTGGATATCATCGTTCTAGAACTTGCGGCGGCTGGAATTGTGTTTCGTCAACACATTTGGGCCCCACAACCCACCTGGGCGCGCCCTGGTTGGGTTGTGGTCCCCACAGGCCTCCCCCAGGTTCTTTCTTGCTCCTCAAGGTGTCTTCTAGTCCAAAAAAAATCTCCAAAAAGTTTCGTTGCGTTTGGACTCCATTTTGTACTGATATTCTGCGAAGTAGAAAACAAGCAAAAAAACTGCAACTGGCACTGGGCACCATGTCAATAGGTTAGTCCCAAAAAATGATATAAATTCACTATGAAATGAATATAAAACAACCAAGAATGATAATATAACAACATGAAACAAGCAAAAATTATAGATACATAAGAGACATATCAGCATCCCCAAGCTTATTTCCTACTCATCCTCGAGTAGGTAAATGATAAAAATAGAGTTTTTGATATGGAATGCTGCCTAACATGTTCATCACATATTCTTTTCTTTTGTAGCATGGACATTTGGACTTTCACATGGTTCAAAGCAGTAGTCTAGTTTTGACATAAAGATTTAAATACTCAAGCATATCAACAAGCAACCATGCCTTTCAAAATATCAACACTAAAGAAATTTATCCCTAGCCCATCATGCTCAATCATTGATCCATTCATGAAACACACTCGCATATTAGCTACATCCAATGCTCAAGTATGATCATAGTGCTCCCTTGGTCGTGCTTTATAAGAGAAGATGGAGACTCAAATAAATATAAAAATTGCACAAAGTAAATAGATAGCCCCTTCACAGAGGGAAGTAGGAATTTGTAGAGGTGCCAGAGCTCAAAGCTTAAATTGAGAGATAAAAGTTTTTGAGAGGCATACTTTTCCTGTCAACGAAAACGACCGAGTAATTCCCAACACTTTCCATGCCAGATATATCATAGGCGGTTCCCAAACATAAAATAAAGTTTATTCCTTTTTCCACCATTCTTTCACAATCCATGGCTAGCCGTATCCACGGGTGCCTTCCATACCAACACTTTCCAAGGAATTTATTATTTGACAACATAAACTAAATTTCTTTTTCATTTTAGGACTGGGCATCCCTATTACCATCGTACTCTCGTGCAATGACAAGTGAATAAATACTCATCTTGAGAACAACACATCTAGCATGGAAAATATTGGCCAGCTCGTGGCGCATCATGAGCGGTACGAGCACACAAAAAGGAAATTCATTTTGAATTAGAGATGGCACATACAAATTTACTTAGAACAGCACGGAAATACCGCATATAGGTAGGCATGGTGGAATCATATGGCAAAACTAGGTTTAAGGATTTTGGATGCATGAGTAGTATTTCTACTTAGTACAAGTGGAGGCTAGCAAATAGACTGAGAAGCAGCCAACCAAGAAACGAAAAATTCACATAAGCGAGCATTAAGCATAACTAACACTGAATAATGGACCACAAGTAGCATGTAATTTCATTGCGTAATTATTGATTTTCGTGCTTGCATAGAGAATCACAAACCTTAACACCAATATTCTTACAAAAGCATAATTACTCACCAACATGCCCCACATATCACTATCATCATATCTCAAAACTATTACAAAGAATCAAGTTTATTTTGTCCAATGATCTTCATGAAAGTTTTTATTATATCCCTCTTGAATATCTATCACTTTGGGACTAATTTCATATATTGCAATTGCTTTTGAATAGCTCAAACAAATTTAAGTGAAGAACATGAGCATAAAATTTTCATCTCTCAAAACAATATAAGTGAAGCATGAGAGAATTTCTTCAAAAAAATTAATAACTCTCAAATAAATCTAAGTGAAGCCTGAGTGTATTTCTTCAAAAAATAATAAAGCAAACCGTGCTAAAAGAGATATAAGTAAAGCGTATAGAGCAATTCTAAAAAATCATATCATAATTTTGGCTCTCTCAAATAGGTGTGTCCAGCAAGGATAGTTGGGACAGACTAAAAAGCAAAACAAGCAAATACTCATATAATACAAGACGCTCCAAGAAAAACTCATGATATGTGATGAATAAAAATATAGCTCCAAGTAAATTACCGATGGTTGTTAGAAGAAAGAGGGGATGCCTTCCCGGGCATCCCCAAGCTTAGTTGCTTGGTTCTCCTTGAATATTAACTTGGGGTGCCATGAGGATCCCACTCTTAGGCTCTTTTGAATCCTTATTCCTCCATCCATCGTGATCTCACCCAAAACATGAAAACTTCAATATCACACAACTTAACAAAACCATCGTGAGATCCGTTAGTATAATAAAGCAAATCACTACTCTAAGTATTGTTGCAACACATTCATATTTTATTATTGCATTATATCTACTATATTCCAACTTTTCCATGTCTTATACCCCCCCAATACAATCCATAGATTCATCAAAATAAGCACAAAATGCAATGAAGACAGAATCTGTCAAAAACAGAACAGTCTATAGCAATCTGGACATTGTCCATACTTATGTAACTCCAAAAATTCTGAAAAAATACGACAACATAGTTAATATTTATATAAATCTTGTCTAAAAACTTCAGAACTTTTCGTCGCTTCTGTGATTTTACAAAATTTTGCGACTAGATGCAAAAGTTTCTGTTTTTCAACAAGATCAAATCAAGTATCACCAAACATGATCCCAAAGGCTTTACTTGGCACAAACACTAATTAAAACATAAAAACACAATCATAACAGTATAATAATTGTGAAAACACCTAAGAACAAAAATAAAAAGGCAAAAAATAAATTGTATTCATTGGGTTGCCTCCCAATAAGCGCTATTGTTTTATGCCCCTTGCTAGGCATAATTCATAGATTCAAGTATTGTCATCTTTGGTTTTAGATCCATAAGATGCCCTCATGATTGATCCATATGGTGAATTAATTCTTGTCCTAGGGAAGTGTTCCATACCCTTTCTTAGTGGAAATTTAAATTTAATATTGCCTTCTTTCATATCAATCACGGCACCTATAGTGCGTAAAAACGGCCTACCAAGTATAATTGGACAATACGGAATGCAATAAATATCAAGAACAATAAAATCTATGGGCACATAGTTCCTATTTGCAAGAATAAGAACATCATTAATTCTTTCCAAGGGCTTTTTAATAGTAGAATTAGCCAAGTGCAAATTAAGAGAACATTGTTCAATATCGGTAAGACCAAGCACATCAGATAAAGATTTCGGAATTGTGGAAACTAGCACCCAAATCACATAAAGAAAAACACTCCTAATTTTGAATCTTGACTTTGATGGTAGGTTCCCATTCATCATGTAATTTTCTAGCAATTTAAATCTCTAACTCCATTTTTTCTTCTAAAGCTTTCATCATGGCATCTAGATATGTCTAATAAAAGCTTTATTTTGTTCATAAGCATGGGGTGAATTTATCATGGGTAGCACCAAATAAATAAATTCAATCAAAGAAAAATTATCATAATTAAAGTCTTTGTAATCCAAAAGAGTGGGCACATCACTAGTTAAAGTTTTGACCTGTCCAAACCCACTTTTATCAATTTTCTCATCAAGATTTTCACCCTCCAAATTATCGCGGCGCCCTCTAACTAAAGTTGACTCTTCTTTAGTCCCTTTATCATCAATTTTGATTTTACTAAACAAGGAATCAATAGAAGAAACACCAATCACTTTAAGATCTTCATCATCTTTATAAAAGCAATCACTAGAAAACACTCGTTCTAAAAATTCTCTTTTAGCCCTAAGCATAGAGGTTCTTTTCTTACTTTCATCCATAGAAACATATCAAGATTTAATTGATTCATTAATATCAACCTTTGGTGGAAAAATTTAATCTTCAGATTTTCTACATCATGGGAAATTCTATCAATGCTTCTAGACATATCATCAATCTGATTCAACTTTTCTTCTATCGTAGTGTTGAAAACTTTTTGAGCATTGATAAATTATTTAATATTGCTCTCAAGATCAGAGGGGTTCCTATTATTATTGTAAGAAGAATTACCATAGTAATTGCCATAATTATTAGAGAAATTTCGAGGAAAAGGTCTAGTATTAAAATTACCTTTATAAGCATTGTTATTAAAATTGTTTTGCGAGACCAAATTCACATCTACGAGATCACTATTTTGCTCAATCAAAGTAGACAAAGGCACATCATTATGATCAATAGGAGCACTTTTATTAGCAACCAATTTCATAAGACCATCAACTTTTTCACCCAAAGTACTAATTTCTTCAACTGAATTAACTTTTTTACTAGTAAGTGCTCTTTCAGTATGCCATTGTGAATAATTTGCCATGATATTATCTAGAAATTTAGTAGCTTCACCCAAAGTAATTTCCATAAAAGTACCACCCACGGCGGAATCTAAAAGAATTCTAGGAACAAAATTCAATTCTGCATAAATTTGTTGTATGATCCAAAGATTTAAACCATGAGTAGGACAATTTCTTAGCATCAATTTCATTCTTTCCCAAGATTGCGCAACATGTTCATGCTCAAGTTGCTTAAAATTCATGATTTGAGTTCTAAGGGAAATAATTTTTAAGGGCGGAAAATAATTAGTAATAAAAGCATCGTTACACTTATCCCAAGAATCGATACTATTGTGAGGCAAAGAAGAAAACCAAATTTTTGCACGATCCCTCAAAGAGAAGAGAAATAATTTCAACTTCACAATACCATTGTCCACATATTTTTTTCTTTTGCATGTCACACAATTCTACGAATGTATTTAGATGGGACGCGTCATCCTCATTAGGAGTACCGGAAAATGGATCTTTCATAACAAGACTCAACAAAGCAACATTAATATCACAAGATTCCGCACTAGTGGCGGGAGGAGCAATCGGAGTGCTAATAAAATCATTATTATTCGTATTGGAAAAATAACACAACTTGGTGTTTTCTTGAGACATCATGAGTACGCAAACAAGATTGCAAACAAAAACAGATCTTACGAGAAAAAGGCAAACGAAAAAGAAGGCAAACAAAACGGCAAATTTTGTGAAGTGGGGGAGATCAAAACGAGAGGCAAATGGCAAATAATGTAAATTGCAAGGAGATGAGATTGTGGTCAGGAACCTGATATATGTTGATGATGTCTCCCCGGCAACGGCGCCAGAAATTCCTTTTGATGTCGCTTGAAACTGCGTCGGTATTTCCCCAAAGAGGAAGGGATGATGTAGTACAACTACGGTAGGTATTTCCGTCAGTTGTGAAACCAAGGTATCAATCCAGTAGGAGAACCAGGCAACACTATGTAGACGGTACCTGCACACAAAGAACAAATACTTGCAACCCGACGCGTAAGAGGGGCTGTCAATCCCTCCATGGTAAAAAGATAGATAAATTTGTGGTAGATTGGATAAATGGATCTTGATAAAACGTGAAATAAGTAAGTAATAAAAAGTACAACAAGGTATTTTGGGGTATTTAGAATAATAGATTTGAAAATAAAAGTGGCAAATAATAGATTGGAAAACAAATATGATAAAAGATGGACCCGGGGGTCGTAGATTTCACTAGTGGCTTCTCTCGAGAAATAGCACACGATGGGTAAAAAAAATTACTATTGGGCAATCTATAGAAGATCGAATAATTATGACAATATCCAAGGCAATGATCAATATATAGGCATCATGTCCAAGATTAGTAGACCGACTCCTGCCTGCATGTACTACTATTACTCCACACATCGACCGCTATCCAACATGCATCTAATGTATTAAGTTCATGGAGAAACAGAGTAATGCAATAAGAACGATGACATGATGTAGACAAAATCTATTCATGTAGGAATATCCCCCATCTTGTTATCCTTAATAGCAACGATACATGCATATCTTGCTGCCCCTTCTGTCACTGGGAAAGAACACCGTAAGATCGAACCCATCACAAAGTACCTCTTCCCATGACAAGAAAAATCAATCTAGTTGGCCTAACTAAACCAAAGATTCGAAGAAGAAATACGAGGCTATAAATAATCATGCATATAAGAGATCAAAGAAGACTTAAATAATATCCATGGATATAGATCTGATCATAAACTCAAAGCGAAGAAGAAATATGAGGCTATAAATTATCATGCATATAAGAGATCAAAGAAGACTCAAATAATATCCATGGATATAGATCTGATCATAAACTCAAAGTTCATCGGATCTCAACAAACACACCCCAAAAAGAGTTACATCAAATAGATCTCTAAGAGACCATTGTATTGAGAATCAAAGAGAGAGAAGAAGCCATCTAGCTACTACCTATGGACCCTTAGGTCTATGGTGGACTACTCACGCATCATCGGAGAGGCACCAATGAGCATGATGAACCCCTCTGTGATTGTGTTAGATTGGATCTCGTCATTCTAGAACTTGCGGCGGCTGGAATTGTGTTTCATCGACTCCCCTAGGGTTTCGGGAATATTTGGGAATTTATAGGGTGAAGAGGTGATGGAGGAGACCCCCGTGGGCCCCACAACCCCCCTAGGCGCGCATGGGCTCCTGGGCACACCTTGGTGGGTTGTGGTCCCCACGGGCCTCCCCCAGGTTCTTTCTTGGTCCTCAAGGTGTGTTTTGGTCCAGAAAAAATCTCCAAAAAGTTTCATTGTGTTTGGACTCTGTTTGGTACTGATATTCTGCGGAATAAAAAACAAGCAATAATAACAACTCACACTGGGCACTATGTTAATAGGTTAGTCCCAAAAAATGATATAAAGTTGCTATAAAATGAATATATAACATCCAAGAATGATAATATAACAGCATGGAACAAGCAAAGTTATATATATGTTGGAGGCGTTTGAAGAAGCCCATTGCCTCCAAGGTAACGGCGTAAATGGTATTCAGCCCGCTGTCGCTATCCATGAGGACCTTGCGCAGTCTGACTCCTCCTATGGCTAGGTCGACCACCAAAGCCTGCCGCTCTGGGGTCAGTATGCGGGCTGGGTTATCCGATTGATTGAAGGTGACGGGCGTATTGGCCCAGTCAAGGTATTTCATGACAATGGAACTACCATATTGACTTCTTGGCTAATAACCTTTAGTCTGCTCTTGCTTTCAACATCGGCAAAGATCATCAGGACCTTCTCGACATTGGGGTACCCGGACGTGCTTTTGCCCCCGTCATTTTCATCATCCTCATCCTTGCCCTCTAAGGGGTCTTGCCACATCTCTTGCTTCAGAAGCTGACACTCCCGAGTGGTATGCTTCGGCAGAATCAGGTTGCTATGTTCATCTTTTTTCATGTGGATCTGGCAGGGCTGGTCGAGGATGTCACTCTTTGGTGCAACTTTCTTCTTGCCTGCCCATTCCTTTTCCTACTTCGGCTGACCTTTGCCTTTGCTTTGGCCGGCCAGGGCCGTAGCCTCGGTGTTTTCAACCGCCTCGGCCTTCCGTTTCTACTTCTTCACGGTGTTATTGCCTGACTGATTTGCATCCCTAGACCAGCCTTTACTGCTCCTCAATCGGCCCTCCTCTTCTCCATTAGCATACTGATACGTCCATTTTGCATCATGCTTTTATATCGATATTTATTGCATTATGGGCTGTCATTACACGTTATGTCACAATACCTATGCCTATTCTCTCTTACACCTCGTTTGGATGTTGATATTGGGGCCTAAAAATTGATATTGGCATTGGGCAACCCGAATGCCATTGTTCAGATGGTCACAGAATTGACTCGCTGAATTGGCCTGCGATATTCGCTAGCCTACTCCCCCAGCCTGCCTGGTTGTTCCCGAATTCAGAGCACAAGAGCTCTACTTTGTGAGATATTCGGGATTGCTCGTTCGACTTACCGCTTCGCCCGCTCTCAAGCGAAAAGAAACAGGCCAAACGTGTGCTACAGAAGATGAACGGAAGCGCGACGAGGGAGGTCCCGGCGGCCCTGGTCGGCCCCACTCCACCGTCCTCCTCCTTCTCCCATCTCTCTGGCGGATCCGCTCCTCCCCTGTGTGCCTACCTCTCTCCCCGCGCGCCTGTCTCCCTCCTTGCGAGCCTGTCCTCCCTCCTCGTGCATCCGTCCCTTGATCCCTTCAAACCCCCACACTATGTGTTGATGTTCTGAAAAACAATTGTCTTCTGCAGGTCAATCGATTTGAGATTTGTTCCCTAGCAGGCAGATCCAAAGTACATGGTGTGGTTTGTGTGTGATATTGGTATGTTATAAACGTGTGATGTTGATACAAATTTTGCTTCCAGTCCTTTCGATGCTTGACTGAACATACATTATCTTGATTGATTGATATATGTTGTACAAATTGATGCATAATTAATTAATTATTGTGTAGTTGTTGGGATGGCATACCTTATCTCACAAAGAGTAGCTCGGGATAGTTGTACTGTATTTGGCTGTGGAAGAAAAAGTTGTTGTTGTATAAGTAGTGATGCCCTTTTTTGTGCAAGTAATGCTTTTTTTGCAAGTGCTGCCATTATATGCGTGTTGTGGTTGTATTCTTTAAATTTAAACATTAAAAAATATATTCACATAATGCATAGAATTTAACTAAAAATTTACATAGAAGTACAATGTGCATCCTATGACAATATATAACCAATTCCAATGTACACATTGGCCATCCAAAAACGCTTTGCAATTGAGCCTCTCATGCAAATTCCAGATGTCAATTCTGTGAACATACAAACACCAGAATTCGGGTGCAATGTCAATATCAAAGTCGGGAGGATTTGATATTGGGGCCAATTCAATTCCAAGGCCTTGAATATCAACATCCAAACAGAGCATTATTTTACAAGGTTTACATGAAGAGGGAGAATGCCGGCAGCTGTAATTCTGGGCTGGAAAAGGAGAAAATATTAGAGACCTATTCTACACAGCTCCAAAAGTCCTGAAACTTCACGGAACTTATTTTTGGAATTAATAAAGAAATACTAGAGAAAGAATCACCCAGAGGGGGCCCATACCCTGGCCACGAGGGTGGGGGCGCGCCCTACCCCCCTGGGCGCGCCCCCTGCCTCGTGGGCCCCCTGGCAGGCCTCCGATGCCCATCTTCTGCTATATGAAGTCTTTCGTTCAAGAAAAAATCATAAGCAAGCTTTCGGGAAGAAACTCCGCCGCCACGAGGCGGAACTTTGGCGGAACCAATGTAGGGCTCACGCAGAGCTGTTCTGTCGGGGAAACTTCCCTCAGGGAGGGGGAAATCATCACCATTGTCATCACCAACGATCCTCTCATCGGGAGGGGGTCAATATCCATCAACATCTTCACCAGCACCATCTCATCTCAAATCCTTGTTCATCTCTTGTATCCAATCTTTGTATCCAAACCTCAGATTGGTACCTGTGGGTTGCTAGTAGTGTTGATTACTCCTTGTAGTTGATGCTAGTTGGTTTACTTGGTGGAAGATCATATGTTCAGATCCATTATGCATATTAATACCCCTCTGATTATGAACATGAATATGCTTTGTGAGTAGTTACGTTTGTTCATGAGGACATGGGAGAAGTCGTGCTACAAGTAGTCATGTGAATTTGGTATTCGTTCGATATTTTAATGAGATGTATGTTGTCATCCCTCTAGTAGTCATGTGAACGTCGACTACATGACACTTCACCAGGCCTAGAGGGAGGCATTGGGAAGTAGTAAGTATATGATGGGTTGCTAGAGTGACAGAAGCTTAAACCCTAGTTTATGCATTGCTTTGTAAGGGGATGATTTGGATCCATATGTTTCATGCTATGGTTAGGTTTACCTTAATACTTCTGTTGTAGTTGTGGATGCTTGCAATGGGGGTTAATCGTAAGTGGGATGCTTGTCCAAGTAAGGACAATACCCAAGCACCGGTACACCCACATATCAAATTATCAAAGTACCGAATGCGAGTCATATGAATGTGATGAAAACTAGCTTGACGATAATTCCCATGTGTCCTCGGGAGCGCTTTCCTTCATATAAGAGTTTGTCCAGGCTTGTCCTTTGCTACAAAAAGGATTGGGCCATCTTGTTGCACCTTATTTACTTTTATTACTTGCGACTCATTACAAATTACCTGATCACAAAACTATATGTTACCAATAATTTCAGTGCTTGCAGAGAATACCTTACTGAAAACTACTTATCATTTCCTTCTGCTCCTCGTTGGGTTCGACACTCTTACTTATCAAAAAGGCTATGATAGATCCCCTACACTTGTGGGTCATCAAGACTCTTCTCTTTTCTGGCGCCGTTGCCAGGGAGTGAAGCGCCTTTGGTAGGTGGAATTTGGTAAGGAAAAATTTATATAGTGTGGTGAAATTTATTGTCACTTGTTACTATGGAACATAATCCTTTGAGGGGCTTGTTCGGGGTATCTTCACCCCGACCAGTAGAGCAAAGAGTTGCTCCTCAACCTACTGAACCTACTGAAAATGTTTACTTTGAAATTCCTTCGGGTATGAGAGAGAAACTGCTAGCTAATCCTTTTGTAGGAGATGGAACATTGCATCCCGATTTACACTTAATCTATGTGGATGAAGTTTGTGGATTATTTAAGCTTGTAGGTATGCCTGATGATGTTATCAAGAAGAAGGTCTTCCCTTTATCTTTGAAGGGAGAGGCATTGACATGGTATAGGCTATGTGATGATATGGGATCATGGAACTACAAACGATTGAAATTGGAATTTCATCAGAAGTTTTATCCTATGCATCTTGTTCATCATGATCGTAATTATATATATAATTTTTGGCCTCGCGAAGGAGAAAGCATCGCTCAAGCTTGGGGGAGGCTTAAGTCAATGTTACATTCATGCCCCAATCATGAGATCTCAAGAGAAATGATTATTAAAAAAATTATGCTCGGCTTTCTCTCAATAATCGCTTCATGCTCGATACTTCTTGTACTGGATCTTTTATGATGAAGACTACTGAATTCAAATGGGATTTATTGAAAAGAATTAAATGCAACTCTGAAGATTGGGACCTCGACGAAGGTAAGGAGTCAGGTATAACACCTAAGTTTGATTGTGTTAAATCTTTTATGGACACCGATGTTTTCCGTGAATTTAGCACTAAATATGGACTTGACTCTGAGATAGTAGCTTCTTTCTGTGAATCCTTTGCTACTCATGTTGATCCCCCAAAGGAGAAGTGGTTTAAATATAATCCTCCCACTGAGGTAAAAGTAGTTTCTCCTATTAAAGTTGAAGAAAAGACTATCACTTATGATGATCCTGTTGTTCCTGCTGCTTATATTGAAAAGCCACCTTTCCCTGTTAGAATAAAGGATCATGCTAAAGCTTCAACTGTAGTCAACAAAAGTAATATTAGGACACACAAACCCCCTGAGCAAGTTAAAGTTGAACCTAAAATTCCTATGATTAAAGATCTCTTGGACGATAATATTGATGGGCATGTTATTTACTTCTGCAATGAAGCTGCTAGAATTGCTAGACCTGATGCTAAAAATAAACATAGACCCGTTGTAGGCATGCCTGTTATTTCCGTCAAAATAGGAGATCATTGTTATCATGGCTTATGTGATATGGTTGCTAGTGCAAGTGCAATACCTCATTCCTTATACGAAGAAATTATGCATGATATTGCACTTGCTGAGATAGAAGATATCGATGTTACCATTAAACTTGCCAATAGAGATACTATTTCACCGGTTGGGATTGTTAGAGATGTTGAAGTCTTGTGTGGGAAGGTTAAATCCTGCTGATTTTCTTATTCTTGGTTCCCCACAAGATAGCTTTTGTCCCATTATATTTGGTAGACCCTTCTTGAACACTGTTAATGCTAGGATAGACTGCGAAAAGGATGTTGTTACTATTGGTTTTGGTGATATGTCTCATGAGTTTAATTTTGCTAAATTTAGTAGACAACCCCGTGATGAGGAATTGCGTAGTAAAGATGAAATTATTGGTCTTGCTTCTATTGTCATGCCTCCTAGTGATCCTTTAGAACAATATTTGCTAGACCATGAAAATGATACGTATATGAATGAAAGAAGGGAAATAGATGAAGTATTCTTTAAATAGGGACCTATTCTAAAACACAACTTGCCTGTTGAAATCCTAGGGATCCTCCTCCACCCAAGGGTGATCCCGTGTTTGAGCTTAAACCATTACCTGATACTCTTAAATATGCTTATCTTGATGAAAAGAAGATATATCTTGTTATTATTAGTGCTAACCTTGCAGAGCATGAAGAAGAGAAATTATTGAAAACTCTGAAGAAGCACCGTGCTGCTATTGGATATACTCTTGATGATCTTAAGGGCATTAGTCACACTCCATGTCAACACAAAATAAATTTGGAGAAAGACGCCAAACCAGTTATTGATCACCAACGACGGCTAAATCCTAAGATGAAAGAAGTGGTAAGAAAGGAAATATTAAAGCTCCTTGAAGCAGGTATAATTTATCCCGTTGCTGATAGTCAGTGGGTAAGTCCTGTCCATTGTGTCCCTAAGAAGGGAGGTATTATTGTTGTTCCTAATGATAAAGATGAATTGATTTCGCAAAGAATTATTACAAGTTATAGGATGGTGATTGATTTCCGCAAATTAAATAAAGCTACTAAAAGGATCATTACCCTTTGCCTTTCATTGATCAAATGCTAGAAAGATTATCCAAACATACAAATTTTTGCTTTCTAGATGGTTACTCTCGTTTCTCTCAAATACCTGTGTGAGCTGATGATCAAGAAAAGACTACTTTTACTTGCCCTTTCGGTACCTTTGCTTATAGACGTATGCCTTTTGGTTTATGTAATGCACCTGCTACCTTTCAAAGATGCATGATGGCTATATTCTCTGACTTTTGTGAAAAGATTTGTGAAGTCTTCATGGATGATTTCTCTGTTTACGTATCCTATTTTGATGATTGCTTGAGCAACCTTGATCGAGTTTTGCAGAGATGTGAAGAAACTAACCTTGTTTTGAATTGGGAGAAGTGCCACTTTATGGTTAATGAAGGTATTGTCTTGGGGCATAAAATTTCTGAAAGAGGTATTGAAGTTGACAAAGCTAAAGTTGATGCTATTGAAAAGATGCTGTGTCCCAAGGACATCAAAGGTATAAGAAGTTTCCTTGCTTAGGCCGGTTTTTATAGGAGGTTCATTAAGGACTTCTCAAAAATTTCCCGGCCTCTGACTAACCTATTACAAAAAGATATTCCTTTTGTCTTTGATGATGATTGTGTAGAAGCATTTGAAATACTTAAGAAAGCCTTGATTTTTGCACCTATTGTTCAGCCACCTGATTGTAATTTACCCTTTGAAATCATGTGTGATGCTAGTGACTATGCTATAGGTGTTGTTCTAGGACAAAGAGTTGATAAAAAATTAAATGTTATTCAATATGCTAGTAAAACTCTAGACGACGCCTAGAGAAATTATGCTACTACCAAAAAGGAATTCTTAGCAGTTGTATTTGCTTGTGATAAGTTCAGGCCTTATATTGTTGATTCTAAAGTAACTATTCACACTGATCATGCTACTATTAAATATCTTATGGAAAAGAAAGATGCTAAACCTAGACTTATTAGATGGGCTCTCCTGCTACAAGAATTTGATTTGCATATTATTGATAGAAAGGGAGCTGAGAATCCCATTGCTGAAAACTTGTCTAGGTTAGAGAATGTTCTTGATGACCCACTACCAATTGATGATAGCTTTTCTGATGAGCAATTAGCTGTCATAAATGCTTCTCGCACTGCTCCATGGTATGCTGATTATGCTAATTACATTTTTGCTAAATTTATACCACCTAGTTTCACATACCAGCAAAAGAAAAAGTTTTTCTATGATTTAAGACATTACTTTTGGGATGACCCACACCTTTATAAAGAAGGAGTAGATGGTGTTATTAGACATTGTATACCTGAGCACGAACAGGAACAGATCCTATGCAAGTGTCACTTCGAAGCTTATGGAGGATACCATGCTGGAGATAGAACTGCACATAAGGTATTGCAATCCGGTTTTTATTGGCCTACTCTCTTCAAGGATGCCTGTAAGTTTGTCTTACCTTGTGATGAATGTCAAAGAATTGGTAATATTAGTAGACGTCAAGAAATGCCTATGAATTACTCACTCGTTACTGAACCATATGATGTTTGGGGCTTCGATTATATGGGACCGTTTCCTTCCGCTAAAGGGTATACACATATTTTAGTTGCTGTTGATTACGTTACTAAGTGGGTAGAAGCTATTCCAACTAGTAGTGCTGATCATAACACCTCTATTAAGATGCTTAAAGAAGTTATTTTTCCGAGGTTTGGAGTCCCTAGATATTTAATGACTGATGGTGGTTCACATTTTATTCATGGTGCCTTCCGTAAAATGTTTGCTAAGTATGATGTTAATCATAGAATTGCATCTCCTTATCATCCACAATCTAGTGGTCAAGTAGAACTTAGCAATAGAGAGCTTAAATTAATTTTGCAAAAGACTGTTAATAGATCTAGAAAGAATTGGTCCAAGAAACTTGATGATGCATTATGGGCTTATAGAACTGCATACAAAAATCCTATGGGTATGTCTCCGTATAAAATGGTTTATGGTAAAGCATGTCACTTACCTCTTGAACTAGAACATAAGGCATATTGGGACATTAAAGAGCTCAATTATGATTTCAAACTTGCCGGTGAGAAGAGGCTTTTTGACATTAGCTCACTTGATGAATGGAGAACCCAGGCCTATGAAAATGCCAAGTTGTTTAAAGAAAAAGTTAAAAGATGGCATGATAAAAGGATACAAAAGCGTGAGTTTAATGTCGGTGATTATGTGTTGCTATTCAACTCTCGTTTAAGATTTTTTTTGCAGGCAAACTTCTCTCTAAATGGGAAGGTCCTTACGTTATCGAGGAGGTCTATCGTTTCGGTGCCATAAAAATCAACAACTTTGAAGGCACAAAGCCGAAGGTGGTGAACGGTCAAAGAATCAAACATTATATCTTAGGTAATCCTATAAATGTTGAAACCAATGTTATTGAAATCGTAACCCCAGAGGAATACATAAGAGACACTTTCCAGAATGTTTCAGACTCTGAAAAGGAATAGGTATGTGGTATGGTAAGTAAACCGACTCCAAAACAGTTCTAATAGCATTTTTTCTCTGTTTGGAATATTTAAGAAAATAGGAAAATAAGAAGTAGTCCAAGAAGGACACGAGGCGTCCAAGAGGGAGGAGGGTGCGCCCCTGCCTCGTGGGCACCTCGTGCGCTCTCCGGACTCCGTTTTCTTGCACGATACTTCTTTTAGTCGGTAAAAATTCATTATATAATCCCGAAGGTTTTGACCTCTGTATCTCGCAATTATCCTCTGTTCTTGTTTCGAGTTGTTTTTGTCGCATATTAGAGCAAGATGTCTTCTCAAGAGTCAGTCGGGGAGAGTCGGGTGTCTCATCTGACACCAGGTCCAGGGGCAAACAGCGATGCCTATCACTTTGGGCCCTCAACGGAGGAAGAGATGGAAGCTGACTTGAAAAGGATAGATGCCATGGATGAGGATCAAGAAGTTACTTCTCGTTTCCAGGTAGGGTTCACGATGGGGGAACTTCAGAGCTCAGCTATCCCAAACTCGGTCACCCCCTCCAATGTTAAATTTCTCTCTTATGAAAATATGAAAAGGAGTGTTACTTGTTCCCCCGCAGCTATGCAGCATCCATGGGTGCAAGGAGCTTTAACCGTCACGGGTAAGCTCTGTAAGGAAATAATGAATCTTAAGTGGCAAGTCAACAAGCTCGAAGAGGAGAATCGTATCCTGAGGGGTATCATAGCCAAGAATATCACATCACCACCCTCGAAGAAAGAGACATAATCACATGGGTATGGGCATTCCCCTTGGCAACTGCCAAGCTCCGGGGAGTGCCCTGGTATCGTATCACCATCACTTTTATCTTTACTGTTTTTCTTAGTTCGATCCTTTTGATAATATCTTGATCTAGTAGAATAAAGTTTTAGTATGATCTAGTTGTGAGTTTTGCTTGATGATGTTCCTGTGTAATCGAGTCTGTGAGCTATATATAATAAAGATTAGTGTTGAGTCAAGGGCTTGATTATTTTGCTATGATTTTGAGGGTATAAAATAAGAGAACAGAAATAAAAATAAATAAAGAGATCATACGGATCTTATGGAGAGTAATGACTTCACATATAAAAAGTATGATGAATAAAAGTTGTTGAAAGTTGACAAACATAGTTTTGGTCATCATTGCAATTAATAGGAAGTACTAAAGAAAGAGAGGTTTTCACATATAAATATACTATATTGGACATCTTTTATGATTGTGAGCACTCATTAAAATATGACATGCTAAAGAGTTGAAGTTGGACAAGGAAGACAACGTAATGGGTTATGCTTTCTTACATCTGAAGTAAATTATATTGTCATGGATCATCCAACATGTTGAGCTTGCCTTTCCCTCTCATGCTATCCAAATTATTTGTACCAAGTAGAGATACTACTTGTGCTTCCAAATATCCATAAACCCGTTTTTGCCATGAGAGTCCACCATACCTACCTATGGATTGAGTAAGATCCTTCAAGTAAGTTGTCATCGGTGCACGCAATAAAAATTGCTCTATAAATATGTATGATCTATTAATGTGGAGAAAATAAGCTTTATACGGTCTTGTGATGTAGAAGAAATAAAAGCAACGGACTGCATAATAAAGGTCCATATCACAAGTGGCAATATAAAGTGACATTCTTTTGCATTAAGATTTTGCGCATCCAACCATAAAAGTGCATGACAACCTCTGCTTCCCTCTACGGAGGGCCTATATTTTATTCGTGTCTTATACTTCATTCAAGAGTCACGGTGATCTTCACCCTTCCCTTTTACATTTTATCCTTTGGCAAGCACAATGTGTTGGAAAGATCCTGATATATATAGCTAGTTGGATGTAAGTTTTCATGAGCTATTATTGTTGACATCACCCTTGAGGTAAAATGTTGGGAGGAAAAACTATAAGCCCCTATCTTTCTCTGTGTCCAGCTAAAACTTCATACCCATAAATATTGCATGAGTGTTAGCAATTGTGAAAGACTAAATGATAGTTGAGTATGTGGACTTGCTGAAAAGCTCTTATATTGACTCTTTCTGATGTCATGATAAATTGCAGTTGCTTCAATGACTGAGATTGTAGTTTGTTAGTTTTCAATGAAGTTTATGATTCATACTTGAAATTGTGATTGAATTGTTACTTTAGCATAAGAGATCATATGACAATATATATATATATATATATTGATGTTAAAAGAATGATCATGATGCCCTCATGTCTGTATTTTATTTTATCGACACCTCTATCTCTAAACATGTGGACATATTTTTCGGTATCGACTTTCGCTTCAGGACAAGCGAGGTCTAAGCTTTGGGGAGTTGATACGTCCATTTTGCATCATGCTTTTATATCGATATTTATTGCATTATGGGCTGTCATTACACGTTATGTCACAATACTTATGCCTATTTGATACGTCTCCAACGTATCTATAATTTTTGATTGCTCCATGCTATGTTATCTACTGTTTTGGGCAATATTGGGCTTTATTATCCACTTCTATATTATTTTTGGGACTAACCTATTAACCGGAGGCCCAGCCCAGAATTGATGTTTTTTTTGCCTATTTCAGTGTTTCGAAGAAAAGGAATATCAAACGGAGTCGAAACGGAACGAAATCAACTAGAGAAGTTATTTTTGGAAGGAAAGCTACCGAATGGACTTGGACCCCACGTCAGGAGAGAAGGGAGGTGCCCATGAGGGTGGGGCCCCCCCTAGGGCGCGCCCCCTGCCTCGTGGGGCCCCCGAAGCTCCACCGACGTACTTCCTGCACCCATATATACTCACGTACCCTAAAACTTCCAGAACAACAAATAGATCGGGAGTTCCGCCGCCAGAAGCCTCTGTAGCCACCGAAAACCAATCTAGACCCATTCCGGCACCCTTCCGGAGGGGGCAATCCCTCTCCGCTGGCCATATTCATCATCCCAGTGCTCTCCATGACGAGGAGGGAGTAGTTATCCCTCGGTGTTGAGGGTATGTACCAGTAGCTATGTGTTTGATCTCTCTCTCGTGTTCTTGAGGTGGTACGATCTTGATGTATCGCGAGCTTTGCTATTATAGTTGGATCCTATGATGTTTTCTCCCCCCCCCCTCTACTCTCTTGTAATAAATTGAGTTTTCCCTTTGGAGTTATCTTATCGCATTGAGTCTTTAAAGATTTGAGAACACTTGATGTATGTCTTGTCGTGCGTATCTATGGTGACAATGGGATACCACGTGATTCACTTGATGTATGTTTTGGTGATCAACTTGCGGGTTCTGCCATGAACCTATGCATAGGGGTTGGCACATGTTTTCGTCGTGATTCTCCGGTAGGAACTTTGGGGCAATCTTTGAGGTTCTATGTGTTGGTTGAATAGATGAATCTGAGATTGTGTGATGCATATCATATAATCATACCCACGGATACTTGAGGTGACATTGGAGTATCTAGGTGACATTAGGGTTTTGGTTGATTTTTGTCTTAAGGTGTTATTCTAGTACGAACTCTAGGGCTGTTTGTGACACTTATAGGAATAGCCCAACGGATCGATTGGAAAGAATAACTTTGAGGTGGTTTCGTACCCTACCATAATCTCTTTGTTCGTTCTCCACTATTAGTGACTTTAGAGTGACTCTTTGTTGCATGTTGAGGGATAGTTATGTGATCCAATTATGTTAGTATTGTTGAGGGAACTTACACTAGCGAAAGTATGAACCCTAGGCCTTATTTCCACGCATTGCAATATCATTTACGCCCACTTTTATCATTAGTTACCTTGCTGTTTTATATTTTCAGATTACAAAAACCATTATCTACTATCCATATACCACTTGTATCACCATCTCTTCGCCGAACTACTGCACCTATACAATTTACCATTGTATTGGGTGTGTTGGGGACACAAGAGACTCTTTGTTATTTGGTTGCAGGGTTTATTGAGAGAGACCATCTTCATCCTACGCCTCCTACGGATTGATAAACCTTAGGTCATCCACTTGAGGGAAATTTGCTACTGTCCTACAAACCTCTGCACTTGGAGGCCCAACAACGTCTACAAGAAGAAGGTTGTGTAGTAGACATCAAGCTCTTTTCTGGCGCCGTTGCCGGGGAGGTTAGCGCTTGAAGGTATATCTTTAGATCTTGCAATCGAGTCTTTTAGTTTCTTGTTTTATCACTAGTTTAGTTTATAAAAGAAAACTACGAAAAAAATGGAATTATGGATGCCTCATATGCTTCATCTTTTTAATGTCTTTCATGAGAATAAGGATTCCGATAATTGTGCGCAAGTGCTAGAAGAAGAATGCATTAGAGTGTTTGGCACTAAATATTTGAATGATGAGCATGATTGCAATGTTGTTAGTATGAATTCCTTGAATATCCATGATGGTAATGATATGCAAAGCCACAAGCTTGGGGAAGCTATGTTTGATGAAGATGATATTTTTTGTCCCCCATATTTTGATGAGCAAATTTATTATGATGAAAGCATGCCTCCTATTTATGATGATTATATTCATGAAAGTGGATTTGGAGAGGTCATGACTTTATTTTGTGATGAATCCACTATTTCGGAAGAGGTTCCAATTGATTATGAGAACAAAGTTGCTATCTATGATGATTATTGTGATGACTTGTATGCTATAAAGAATAATGATATCCATGAAACTTGTCATCATGATTTTAGGTTTCAATTGGATTATGCCTCACATGATAATTATTTTGTTGAGTTTGCTCCCACTATTATTCATGAGATTATGAACGGTGGCTTTGCCACAAATACTATGTCAACTACATGATCATGCTAAGCAATATGACAATGATGAATGTGACATGATGAACGGAATGATGGAAAGTTGCATGGAAATATATCTCGGAATGGCTATGGAAATGCCATAATAGGTAGGTATGGTGGCTGTTTTGAGAAAGATATAATGAGGTTTATGTGTGAAAGAGTGTATCATATCACGGGGTTTGGATGCACCAGCGAAGTTTGTGCCAACTCTCAATGTGAGAAAGGGAAATGCACGGTACCGAAGAGGCGAGCAAGGATGGAAGGGTGAGAGTGCGTATAATCCATGGACTCAACATTAGTCATAAAGAACTCACATACTTATTGCAAGAATCTACAAGTCATCAAAAACCTCGACACTACGCGCATGCTCCTAGGGGGATAGATTGGTAGGAAAAGACCATCGCTCGTCCCCGACCGCCACTCATAAGGAGGACAATCAAATAACACCTCATGTTTCAAATTTGTTACACAACGTTTACCATACGTGCATGCTACGGGACTTGCAAGCTTCAACACAAGTATTTCTCAAATTCACAACTACTCAACTAGCACGACTTTGATATTATTACCCCCATATCTCAAAACAACCATCAAGCATCAAACTTCTATTAGTATTCAACACACTCATAAGAAAGTTTTATTATTCTTGAATACCTAGCATATTAGGATTTTAAGAAAATTACCATGCTATTTAAGACTCTCAAAATAATCTAAGTGAAGCATGAGAGTTCATCTGTTTCTTCAAAATAAAACTACCACCATGCTCTAAAAGATATAAGTGAAGCACTAGAGGAAATGACAAACTACTCCGAAAGATATAAGTGAAGATCAATGAGTAGTCGAATAATTATGCAACTATGTGAAGACTCTCTAACATTTAATAATTTCAGATCTTGGTATTCTATTCAAACAGCAAGCAAAGCAAAATAAAATGACATTCTAAGAATAGCAAACATCATGTGAAGAAGCAAAAACTTAGGATCAACCGATACTAACCGATAGTTGTTGAAGAAGAAAGGTGGGATGCCAACCAGGGCATCCCCAAGCTTAGATTCTTGAGACTTCTTAAAATATTATCTTGGGATGCCTTCGGAATCCCCAAGCTTGAGATTTTGTGTCTCCTTAATTCCTCTCATATCACGGTCTCCCTAAATCTCAAAAGCTTCATCCACACAAAACTCAACAAGGACTCGTGAGATAAGTTAGTATAAATCATTGCAAAAACCTTATCATACTCTACTGTAGAAAATCACTAAAATTATTATTCAACATTGCATACTAAATGCCTCTGCATATTTAATAGTCCTATCCTGAAATAGAATCATTAAAGAAGCAAACATATGCAAACAATGCAAACATAACAGCAATCTGCCTAAACAGGATAGTCTGTAAAGAATGCTGCAACATCAATACTTTGCTAGCTCCAAAAACTATGAAAGAAAATTCACACTGTAGTAAATTTATCAGATCTTAATATTCAAAAGGTTTCAACATTTTATCACATTCTGACTTTTCTAGGGAATTATTGCAACAGCGGTAAACTTTCTGTTTTCAAACAGCAACATGTATACTTGTAACATAGGCATAGTAAAGGCTATCAATGCCACTTTTATTGAAATACAAGATGCAAAACATTGTTCTAAATAAAAGCAAGAAAATCCTAACAAAATAAATTGACGCTCCAGGCAAAACACATATCATGTGGCGAATAAAAATATAGCTCCAAGTAAGGTTACCGATGAACGAAGACGAAAGAGGGGATGCCTTCCGGGGCATCCCCAAGCTTAGGCTCTTGGCTATCCTTGAATATTACCTTGGGGTGCCTTGGGCATCCCCAAGCTTAGGATCTTTCCACTCCTTATTCCATAGTCCATCGAATCCTTACCCAAAACTTGAAAACTTCACAACACAAAACTTAACAGAAAACTCGTAAGCTCTGTTAGTATAAGAAAACAAAACACCACTTCAAGGTACTGTAATGAACTCATTTCTTTATTTATATTGGTGTTAAACCTACTGTATTCCAACTTCTCTATGGTTTATAAACTATTTCACTAGCCATAGATTCATCAAAATAAGTAAACAACACATGAAAAACAGAATCTGTCAAAAACAGAAAAGTCTGTAGTAATCTGGATCAAACGTATACTTATGGAACTCATAAAATTCTTAAATAAATTGCTGGATCTGAGGAATTTATCTATTAATAATCTTCAAAAAGAATTAACTAAATATAACTTTCCAAATAAAAATGGCAGCAATTCTCGTGAGCGCTAAAGTTTCTGTTTTTTACAGCATGATCAACAAGACTTTCCCCAAGTCTTCCCAAAGGTTCTACTTGGAACAAACACTAATTAAAAGCATAAAAACTCAATCATAACAGAGGCTAGATAAATTATTTATTACTAAACAGGAACAAAAATCAAGGAACAAAAATAAAATTGGGTTGCCTCACAACAAGCGTTATCGTTTAACGCCCCTAGCTAGGCATGACGATTTCAATGATGCTCACATAAAGGATAAGAATTGTAACATAAAGAGGGCATCATGAAGAATATGACTAGCACATTTAAGACTAACCCACTTCCTATGCATAGGGATTTTGTGAGCAAACAATTTATGGGAACAATAATCAACTAGCATAGGAAAGCAAAACAAGCATAACTTCAAGATTTTCAGCACATAGAGAGGAAACTTGATATTATTGCAATTCCTAGAAGCATATATTCCTCCCTCATAATAATTTTCAGTAGCATCATGAATGAATTCAACAATATAACCAGCACCTAAAGCATTCTTTTCATGATATACAAGCATAGAAATTTTATTACTCTCCACACAAGCAAAATTCCTCTCATTAATAGTAGTGGGAGCAAACTCAACAAAGTAACTATCATGGGATTGAAAATTGAAATCAAGATGACAAGTTTCATTGTTATTATTATTGTTTAAAGCATACGTGTCATCACAATAATCATCATAGATAGTAGGCATGCTTTCAGCATAATAAATTTGCTCATCAAAACTTGGGGGACAAAAAATATCATCTTCATCAAACATAGCTTCCCCAAGCTTGTGGCTTTGCATATCATTAGCATCATGGATATTCAAGGAATTCATACTAACAACATTGCAATCATGCTCATCATTCAAATATTTAGTGCCAAACATTTTATAGATTTCTTCTTCTAGCACTTGAGCACAATTATCCTTTCCATCATACTCATGAAAGATATGAAAAAGATGAAGCGTATGAGGCAAACTCAATTCCATATTTTTTTTGTAGTTTTCTTTTATAAACTAATCTAGTGATAAAACAAGAAACTAAAAGACTCGATTGCAAGATCTAAAGATATACCTTCAAGCACTCACCTCCCCGGCAACGGCGCCAGAAAAGAGCTTGATGTCTACTACACAACCTTCTTCTTGTAGACGTTGTTGGGCCTCCAAGTGTAGAGGTTTGTAGGACAGTAGCAAATTTCCCTCAAGTGGATGACCTAAGGTTTATCAATCCGTGGGAGGCGTAGGATGAAGATGGTCTCTCTCAGGCAACCCTTCAACCAAATAACAAAGAGTCTCTTGTGTCCCCAACACACCCAATACAATGGTAAATTGTATAGGTGCACTAGTTCGGCGAAGAGATGGTGATACAAGTGGTATATGGATGGCAGATAAAGGTATTTGTAATCTGAAATTATAAAAACAGCAAGGTAACTAATAGTAAAAGTGAGCTTAAACGGTGTTGCAATGCGTTGAATCAAGGCCTAGGGTTCATACTTTCGCTAGTGGAAGTCCTCTCAACAATAATAACATAATTGGATCACATAGCTATCCCTCAACATGCAACAAAGAGTCACTCCAAAGTCACTAATAGCAGAGAACAAACAAAGAGATTATGGTAGGGTACGAAACCACCTCAAAGTTATTATTTCCAATCAATCTGTTGGGATATTTCTATAAGTATCACAAACAGCCCTAGAGTTCGTACTAGAATAACACCTTAAGACACAAATCAACCAAAACCCTAATGTCACCTAGATACTCCAATGTCACCTCAAGTATCCGTGGGTATGATTATACGATATGCGTCACACAATCTCAGATTCATCTATTCAACCAACACATAGAACCTCAAAGAGTGCCCCAAAGTTTCTACCGGAGAATCACGACGAAAACGTGTGCCAACCCCTATGCATAGGTTCATGGGTGGAACCCGCAAGTTGATCACCAAAACATACATCAAGTGAATCACGTGGTATCCCATTGTCCCCACAGATACGCACGGCAAGACATACATCAAGTGTTCTCAAATCTTTAAAGACTCAATCCGATAAGATAACTTTAAAGGGGAAACTCAGTTCATTACAAGAGAGTAGAGGGGGGAAGAAACATCATAGGATCCAACTATAATAGCAAAGCTCGCGATACATCAAGATCGTATAACCTCAAGAACACGAGAGAGGGAGAGATCAAACACATAGCTACTGGTACATACCCTCAGCCCCGAGGGAGAACTACTCCCTCCTCGTCATGGAGAGCACCGAGATGATGAAGATGGCCACCGGGGAAGGATTGCCCCCTCCGGCAGGGTGCCGGAACGGGTCTAGATTGGTTTTCGGTGGCTACGGAGGGTTCTGGCGGCGGAACTCCCGATCTATTGTGTCTTCTGGAAGTTTTAGGATACGTAGGTATATATGGGTGAAAGAAGCACGTCGGTGGACCGAAGGGGGGCCACGAGGCAGGGGGGCGCGCCCTAGGGGGGTGGACGCGCCACCCACCCTTGTGGGCACCTCCCTTCTTTCCTGACGTGCAATCCAAGCTTTTCTGGTAGCTTTCCTGCAAAAAATAACTTCTCTAGTTGATTTCGTTCCGTTTCGACTCTGTTTGATATTCCTTTTCTTCGAAACACTGAAATAGGCAAAAAACAGCAATTCTGGGCTGGGCCTCCGGTTAATAGGTTAGTCCCAAAAAATAATATAAAAGTGGATAATAAAGCCCAATATTGTCTAAAACAGTAGATAACATAGCATGGAGCAATCAAAAATTATAGATACGTTGGAGACGTATCAGCAACCTTCTGATCTATGCCGGAAGTAAAAATTGTCCACAAGCCGAGCGCGCCGACGGACGCGAGCAGAGCGCACCACCGCGCCTAACGGCGAGCACAGCGCGCTGCGGCGCCTAACGGCGAGCAGAGCTTGCCAAGGGACGCGACGAGAGGCCGGCACAGTGATACGAGGCAAATAAGACGAACAGTGCGAGCGACGAAGGAGACATCAAGCACGAATCAGATTAGAGTTGTGTGTGCGATATGCGGCATACAGTTGATCCATCTGAGCTGTTTGTGATGGAATAAGCCGTGTGTGTTCGGGCAAACGCTTGCTGGCATATAACCTTAAATTTAATCAAAAAAGTGTTAATGCCTGTTACAAAAATTGTGTAGCTGGAAACTATGTTCAAATACGACTCCAACTATATAATCTTTGGCGACATGCATTCGTATTTTATTAGTTAAATCCTACTTATAAACCAGGATGGGGGTATAGTAGGTAATTTAATTGCAAACGTTTTTTGTATTAACCGTATGTGTACGTGTCCTTTCGTCCTCCTCTCGCACGTCTTGTCACCCCGCTGCCGCAGACGGCTTACAGCGCAAGCTTGCGCAGCGCGCGGGGGCGTTCTTTTCGCCAAATGGTGGGGCCAATGAATAGTCAGTGAGCCCATTCCCGTGCAACCTCGCAGGTTCCCGCGCAAGCTTCCCGCCCAACTCGGTGAAATCCCCCAAAATCACAATGCTTACTGGCCTGCTATAAAAACCCTCACGGCCAACGAGTCCTACGTCGCATTTTCCCCTCCCTCCCTGTAGCTTATCTCATGTGCTTCTCCCATAATCACCAATTGCACCGGTCCGCCATCGTCGCTCAGCCACTCCACCATCATCAGAGGACAGCTCCAGCTGGGAGGCTACACTGCGGCGGCGGCACAGTCCCCGGCGTAGTGTAGTGCGTGTGGCGTCCCTCTTGGGTGTGCACGGAACACCCACCACACGCTCCAAGGCCGCTACCCATCGGCAGCTGTTGTCGGCCGCTGTTGCCGCCACACCAACGTCGAAAGCCAGGGCCATCTCCCGCTCCGCCACCGCGGCCCGAAGGCGGGAGGTGGCCGTCGTGGACGCCACCCCACTGCCGGCCACCGTGGCCATCACCCACTCCGCCATCGTGGTCTGAAGGCGGGAGGTGGTGGTCGTGGCCGCCACCCCATCATCGGCTGCCGTGGCCGCCAGCCCACCGTCGACCGCCGGGATCACCACCCACTCCGCAACCGCCGCCTGAAGGAGGGAGGCAGAGGTGGAGGCCCGCACGTGCGTCAGCGACCATGCGTGCTACATCGAGTGCCTATGGGAGGAGGAGGAGCGTCTCGTCGAGCACGCAAAGAGCCTTACCGCAACCGTAGCCGCAGCACACGCCGATGCAGAGCCGAGGAATCAGGAGATCTATGAGCAGTCCGGCCGCTTCGAGAGGGATCGTCTGGAGCGGCAGTGGGCGTTCAAGCTGGCGAGCGTCGCTGAACGTGCAGCAGCGACAAGCACCGTATTACATTTCTCCAGCTCGTCGGTAGGCTCCTCCTCCTCCTTTGCCTCTTACTTAGCACGCTCGGCAGAGGATAGGCTGTCGGAAGTAGCACAAAGCCCCTCCGTGGTAGTAGTATTTAGGGGCTATTTTGATCAGCTCATGTGACTATAGATGTGTGGTCGAACTGTAAAACGTACTTAAAATTAGCTAGTATATATAGTTGAACTAGCTATTTCAGTACGTGGTTGGCAACAATTGGGGAAAAGTTTGGTCGGTTCAGCTGTCGAGTTGAACTGTTTGTATAAATTAAGAACGACTTCTTAATCTTTGAATGGAATCTATGCTTAATTACTGAATTTTAGTTGCAAAAATTAGAGAGTGCTAGTGATTTCTAGCTGCATATTTTGACAAATCGCAGTGTTACAAGGATTGAGAAATGGCAACGTTACTAGATCAACAAATGTAAATCTTTCCAGTTTGACAAATGGCAACATACCCAATATGGCAGATGCAAATCTTACCAAATTGTTTGTACATGGTTGCACACGGGTCATCCAAAACAACCATTTGCGTTGAAGGGATGCACAAATCCTGTGCTGCGGATTGTCACTCGACTCAAGGGGGAAGACCATAGCTCTCACTTTGCATACAGGTGTTCTATCTAAAACATTTGTGATCAAGAGCTGCAGAAATCCTGCTCGGCACATTTTCTCTTGGCTTCCTGGGGAAGCTGTCGGCACGCCTTCCGTTTAGTCAAGCACTCAAGCAACTGTCCGCATGGCACCTCCTAGCCATTAAAAGAGAGAGTCGTGGCGTCACGTGAATGGTTAACAGAACGCACATAATTTAAATTATACAAAATGTTTGAGATGTTACAGTGGTAGCTATTTGTTTCAAAATGCCTTTGTTGGCTGTTATTCGAGTGCGCCTTCTCTCAAAATGGACACGAAAAATACCACATCATGTCGGGTGCCACTCCATTATAGCATGCCAAGTTCCACGAATTTCAGACGAGTTTTGGATTTACTAGAATTTAAAAACAAAGTATCTCAATGTTTTGCCAGCAATCAACAGTGCCCTGGTGTTTGAAATTTATTCCCATTTCTTGCATGGGACCTAAGCATGCCCCGAAGGACACAGATTTGATTTTTCAACCAATTTATATGCACTAGAGCTTGTGCATGTAGTTCAAATATGAATTATGCACATGAAATGCCTAGAAAACCCAGTTAATGTATAAAAATGTCCGAACGAACCCCGAAAAATTCCAAAAGAAAACACAACACTCCTATTGTTCTATGTTGACACAAGAAAAAAATTGAAAGCAATAAGAGGCAACGTATATCGTTTCGTCCCCAAAGGTGGCACGTTCCCTACCGAAACCATCACGCCTGTTGTGAGAAGCTAAGGTTTGTGAGAAGCTTATACCAAAACCTGCCCCAAATGGGACAAAACTTTTACCACGGCATGTTGACTAGTGCAATCATCATTAGTACGATGGATATTCAAGGAGTTCATACTAACAACATTGCAATCATGCTCATCATTCAAAGATTTAGTGCCAAATATTTTATAGACTTCCTCTTCTAGCACTTGAGCACAATTTTCCTTTCCATCATTCTCACAAAAAATATTAAAAAGATGAAGCGTATGAGGCAAACTCAATTCCTTTTTTTAATTTTCTTTTATAAACTAAACTAGTGCTAAAACAAGAAACTAAAAGATCTCCTTTTATAAACTAAACTATCCTTTTATAAACTAAACTATCCTTTCATGATAGAGAGTCTCTTATTTTGTCACTTTCATATACTAGTGGGAATTTTTCTTTTATAAACTAACCTCCCCGGCAACGGCGCCAAAAAAGAGCTTGATGTCTACTACACAACCTTCTTCTTGTAGACGTTGTTGGCGCGCCTCCCTGCCTCATGGCTTCCTCGAAGCTTCCCTGACGTCTACTCCAAGTCTCCTGGATTGCTTCCGTTCCAAAAATAACTCTCCTGAAGGTTTCATTCCATTTGGACTCCGTTTGATATTCCTTTTCTTCGAAACACTGAAATAGGCAAGAAAACAACAATCTGCACTGGGCCTTGGGTTAATAGGTTAGTCCCAAAAATAATATAAAAGTGTAAAATAAAGCCCATTAACATCCAAAACAGATAATATAATAGCATGGAACAATTAAAAATTATAGATACGTTGGAGACGTATCAGCATCCCAAAGCTTAATTCCTACTCGTCCTCGAGTAGGTAAATGATAAAAATAGAATTTTTGATGTGGAATGCTTTCTAGAATATTCTTCAATGTATTTTTCTCTATTGTGGCATGAATGTTCAGATCCGAAAGATTCAAGATAAAAGTTTATTGTTGACGTAAAAATAGTAATACACCAAGTATGCTAATCAAGGAATTATATCTTATCAAAATACCATAGCCAAAGGAAACTTATCCCTACAAAGTCATATAGTTTGGCCATGCTTCATTTTCGTCACAGAAAATGCTCTCATCATGCACAACCCCGATGACAAGCCAAGCAATTGTTTCATACTTTTACGCAATATATGAGCGCGAGCCATGGACATAGCACTATGGGTGGAATAGAATATGATGATTGAGGTTGTGTGAGAAGACAAAAAGGGAGAAAGTCTCACATTGACGCGGATAATCAATGGGCTATGGAGATGCCCACCGATTGATGTCAATGCAAGGAGTAGGGATTGCCATGCAACGGATGCACTAGAGCTGTAAATATATGAAAGCTCATCAAAGAAACTAAGTGGGTGTGTATCCAACTCGCTTGCTCACGAAGACCTAGGGCATTTGAGGAAGCCCATCATTGGAATATACAAGCCAAGTTCTATAATGAAAAATTCCCACTAGTATATGAAAGTGACAAAATAAGAGACTCTCTATCATGAAGATCATGGTGCTACTTTGAAGCACAAGTGTGGAAAAAGGATAGTAACATTGTCCCTTCTCTCTTTTTCTCTCATTTATTTATTATTATTATTTCCTTTTTTATTTGGGCCTTCTTTCTTTTTTTGGCCTCTTTTCTTTCTTTTTTTCGTCCAGAGTCTCATCCCGACTTGTGGGGGAATCATAGTCTCCATCATCCTTTCCTCATAGTGGATAATGCTCTAATGATGATCATCACACTTTTATTTTCTTACAACTCAAGAATTACAACTCGATACTTAGAACAAAATATGACTCTATGTGAATGCCTCCGGCGGTGCACCGGGATTGCGATAAATCAAGAGTAAAAATTATGAATGGTGGCTTTGCCACAAATACGATGTCAACTACATGATCATGCAAAGCAATATGACAATGATGATGTGTGTCATAATAAATGGAACAGTGGAAAATTGCATGGCAATATATCTCAGAATGGCTATGGAAATGCCATAATAGGTAGGTATGGTGGCTGTTTTGAGGAAGATATAAGGAGGCTTATGTGTGATAGAGCATATCATATCACGGGGTTTGGATGCACTGGCGGAGTTTGCACCAACTCTCAAGGTGAGAAAGGGCAATGCACTGTACCGAAGAGGCTAGCAATGGTGGAAGGGTGAGAGTGCGTATAATCCATGGACTCAACAGTAGTCATAAATAACTCACATACTTATTGCAAAAATCTACAAGTCATCAAAACCAAGCACTACGCGCATGCTCCTAGGGGGATAGATTGGTAGGAAAAGACCATCGCTCGTCCCCGACCGCCACTCATAAGGAAAGAAATCAAAGAACACCCCATGCTTCAAAAATTTCACATAATATTCACCATGCGTGCATGCTACGGGACTTGCCAGCTTCAACACAAGTATTCATCAATTTCACAATTACTCAACTAGCACACTTCTAATATTACCGCCTTTATACCTCAAAACCATCTATCAAGCATCCAACTTCTCTTAGCATTTAAAATTTATAACCAAAGTGAATTACCATGCTGTTCTAAAGGACTCTCAAAATGATATAAGTGAAGCATGATAGACCAATTATTTCTATAAAATAGAACCACCGCCATGCTCTAAAAGATATAAACGAAGCACTAGAGCAAAAACTATATAGCTCAAAAGATATAAGTGAAGCACATAGAGTATTCTAATAAATTCCAATTCATGTGTGTCTCTCCCAAAAGGTGTGTACAGCAAGGATGATTGTGGTAAACTAGAAAGCAAAGGCTCAAATCATACAAGATGCTCCAAGCAAAACACATATCATGTAGCGAATAAAAATATAGCTCCGAGTAAAGTTACCAATAGACGAAGACGAAAGAGGGGATGCCTTCCGGGGCATCCCCAAGCTTAGGCTTTTTGGTGTCCTTGGATTTTACCTTGGGGTGCCTTGGGCATCCCCAAGCTCATGCTCTTTCCACTCCTTGTTCCATAATCCATCAAATCCGTACCAAAAACTTGAAAACTTCACAACACAAAACTTAAAAGAAAATCTTCGTGAGCTCCATTAGTAAAAGAAAACAAACCACCACTTCAAGGTACTGTAATTAACACATTATTTATTTATATTGGTGTTAAACCTACTGTATTCCAACTTCTCTATGGTTCATAAAATCAATTACTAGCCATAGATTCATCAAAATAAGCAAACAACACACGAAAAACAGAATCTGTCAAAAACAGAACAGTCTGTAGTAATCTGTAGGTTTCGACCACTTATGGAACCCCAAAAATTTTAAAATAAATTTCTGGACTTGAGTAATTTATCTATTAATCAGCTTCAAAAATAATTAACTAAATATCACTCTCCAGTAAAACATGGCAGCAATTCTCGCGAGTGCTAAAGTTTCTGTTTTTTACAGCAGGATCAAAAAGACTTCCTCCAAGTCTTCCCAACAGTTCTACTTGGCACAAACATTAATTAAACACAAAAAACACAAAAAAAAACAGAGGCTAGATAAATTATTTATTACTAAACAGGAGCAAAAATCAAGGAATAAAAATAAAGTTGGGTTGCCTCCCAAGAAGCGTTATCGTTTAACGCCCTTAGCTAGGCATGATGATTTCAATGATGCTCATATAAAAGATAAGAATTGAAACATAAATAGAGCATCATGAATAATATTACTGGCGCATTTAAGTCTAACCCACTTCCTATGCATAGGGATTTTGTGAGTAAACAATTTATGGGAACAATAATCAACTAGCATAGGAAGGCAAAACAAGCATAACTTCAAAACTTTAAGCACATAGAGAGGAAACTTGATATTATTGCAATTCCTACAAGCATATGTTCTTCCCTCATAATAATTTTGAGTAGCATCATGAATGAATTCAACCATATAACTATCACATAAAGCATTCTTTTCATGATGTACAAGCATAGAAATTTTATCACTCTCCACATAAGCAAAATTCTTCTCGTTCGGAATAGTGGGAGTATCATAAGAAACTCGAATACTATAAGTTGTTTCCACATTAAAGGAGTAATGTTCAGAAAAAGGGTAATCATAATCATGACAAGTTTTATGAATATAATCATCACTACTTTTTATAGCATAAGTGTCATCACAATAATCATCATAGGTAGCAATTTTGTTCTCATCATAATCAATTGAAACCTCTTCCAAGATAGTGGGATCATTACTTCATAAAGTTGACACTCTTCCAAACCCACTTTCATCAATATAATCATCATAAGTAGGAGGCATGCTATCATCATAATAAATTTGCATATCAAAACTTGGGAGACTACAAATATCATCTTCATTAAACATAGCATCCCCAAGCTTGGGACTAACATTAATTGCAGCAAATACATTCTCAAACATGTCATTCTCATCAAACATAGCATCCCCAAGCTTGGGCCTTTTCATATCATAAGCATACTCAATCTCATCATTAATAGTATGGATAGCACCAATAGTATAACAATTATCATCATCACAATGAGTAATGGGAGCAACATCATTTGGGAGGGATACATTTTTACCTTTGCTTCTCCGTATTTTCCTTTTCTTCTTCACATCATGTGTGGTTTTAATCCTCTTTTCAAAGCTCCTTATAGATGAGATTGGTTGAATAGAAGGCTCCTCCTCGTTACCAGATTCATCATAAGAAATAATAGGAGGATATTGGGAAGCCTCTTCCCTTTCATTAGTATTCTCTTCATCCTCTATTTGTTTTCTTTTCTTTATGTAATTGGCAATATAAGGATTTTCAATGCAATTCACCGCACAATACATAAGAATTTCTTCTAGATCAATATCGAGGAATTTCTCAAGGTTATATTCTAGAATATGCTTAGTTATACGTTTCATTTCTTCATAACCCAAAAGCAAACTAAGTTCATTATGATGTGCAAGGGAAATCAAATCATCACAATTTTTGGACAGGATGCGATCATGAAACAGTTTGCATTTGAGATTTAAATGACCATGTTCATTGCAAAGTTCACAAGTATGGTGAAGAAATTTTAAATTTTCAGCACAAACATCTAGCCTTTCTTGCAACCATTTAGTTTCCAAATACTTATGCCTCTTGCAAAATCTATCTTTCCTATTTGGTGTGTACTTGCAAACTCTATGCACTCCACAAAAATCGACATGCTTATAAGAGACATTTTCATTATGACTAGTGCAATCATCGTTAGTACTATGTATATTCAAGGAGTTCATACTAACAACATTGCAATCATGCTCATCATTCAAAGATTTAGTGCCAAACATTTTATAGACTTCTTCTTCTAGCACTTGAGCACAATTTTCCTTTCCATCATTGAGGGAGTCCTGGATTAGGGGGTCTCCGGACAGCCAGACTATATCCCTTGGCCGGACTGTTGGACTATGAAGATACAAGATTGAAGACTTCGTCTCGTGTCCGGATGGGACTCTACTTGGCATGGAAGGCAAACTAGGCAATACGGATATGGGTATCTCCTCCTTTGTAACCGACCTTGTGTAACCCTAACCCTCTCCGATGTCTATATAAACTGGAGGGTTTTGGTCCGTAGGACACAACAACCACAACATACAATCATACCATAGGCTAGCTTCTAGGGTTTAGCCTCTCTGATCTCGTGGTAGATCTACTCTTGTACTACCCATATCATCAATATTAATCAAGCAGGACATAGGGTTTTACCTCCATCAAGAGGGCCCGAACCTGGGTAAAACATTGTGTCCCCTGCCTCATGTTACCATCCGGCCTAGACGCACAGTTCGGGACCCCCTACCCAAGATCTGCCGGTTTTGACACCGACATTGGTGCTTTCATTGAGAGTTCCTCTGTGTCGTCACCATTGGGCTTGATGGCTCCTACTATCATTGATAGCGATGCAGTCCAGGGTGAGACTTTTCTCCCCGGACAGATCTTCGTGTTCGGCGGCTTTGCACTGCGGGCCAATTCGCTTGGCCATCTAGAGAAGATCGAAAGTTACGCCCCTGGCCACCAGGTCAGGTTTGGAAGCTTAAACTACACAGTCGATGTCCGCGGAGACTTGATCTTCGACGGATTCGAGCCTCTGCCTTGTGCGTCACGTGGTCATGATGAGTGCGATTTAGGTCTACCATCGGACAGTGTTCAGGAGATCGCACCAGTAGCCGCTCCGACCCTCGATTCGGAGCCAGTTGTGCCTTTCGCGAACGGGTGGATGGACCCCGCCACGGAGGCCTTACCCTCAGCGGCGATCAAGCCGAACATCGACCTTACCTTGCACAAGAGCCGTGTTGATAAACTGTCGGATCCTTCTCCGGCCATGGACTCCGAACCGCCTACGCTCGTTCCTATCGAATCCGATTGGGCGCCGATCATGGAGTTTACCTCCACGGATATTTTTCAGCACTCGCCCTTTGGCGACATACTGAACTCATTAAGGTCTCTCTCTCCTTGTCAGGAGGATCCTGGCCGAACTATGTCCGGCAGGACTGGGATGCGGACGACGAAGAAATTCACGACCCACCCACCACCCACTTAGTAGCCACTGTCGATGACTTAACCGACATGCTCGACTTTGACTCCGAAGACATCGACGGTATGGACGACGATGCGGGAGACGAAGAGGAACCACTGCCTACGGGGCACTGGACAGCCACCTCGTCATATGACATATACATGGTGGATACACCCAAAGAAGACAATGGCGGCGAGATAGCGGAGGATGACCCCTCCAAGAAGCAACCCAAGCGCCAATGTCAGCGGCGCCACTCTATGTCCCGCCAAAGTAAAAGTGGTGATACCGACATAGGAGATAATAATACTCCGGATAGTGCCGAAGACAACAACAATCCCCTCCAGCAAGATTTAGAGCAGGAGGATGGAGGAGCTAGCCCTCCTGAGAGAGCGGCGGATGGAGAAGAGGAGGATGATAATTACATGCCCCCCTCCGAAGACGAGGCAAGCCTCGGCGACGACGAATTTGCTGTGCCAGAGGATCCCGTCGTACAAGAGCGCTTCAAACGCCGGCTTATGGCCACGGAAAATAGCCTGAAGAAAAAGCAGTAGCAGCTTCAAGCTGATCAAGATCTGCTAGCTGACAGATGGACTGAAGTCCTCGCGGCCGAGGAATATAAACTCGAGCGCCCCTCCAAGAGTTACCCAAAATGCAGGTTGCCACCCCGACTTGAGGAAGAAGCGTATGACGCGGCTGATCGGCCACCTCGTGGCCGCGATAGAGAGGCATTCCAGCCAAAAACTCAGCCCGCACTCTGACGCCATTCAAATAAAAAGGCATGAGAAGATACGCCAGACCTGCGAGACATATTAGAGGACAAAGCAAAGCACACAAGATCGATCTACGGATCACGAGGGCGTGCCACCATGTGAGACGATAAACGTCACGCCGGATACAGTAAAAGTAAATCCGGCCGGGCCGAACAGAGCGGGCAAGACCCATTCGAGTTGCGTCATGATATAGCCCAATACAGAGGCGCCGCACACCATTTATGCTTCACAGACGAAGTAATGGATCATCAAATCCCAGAAGGTTTCAAACCTATAAATATTGAATCATACGACGGCACTACAGATCCTGCGGTATGGATCGAGGATTTCCTCCTTCACATCCACATGGCCCGCGGTGATGACTTACACGCCATCAAATACCTCCCACTAAAGCTCAAAGGACCAGCGCGACATTGGCTTAACAGCTTGCCAGCAGACTCCATTAGCTGTTGGGAAGACCTGGAAGCCGCATTCCTCGACAACTTTCAGGGCACTTATGTGCGACCACCAGACGCCGATGACTTGAGCCACATAATTCAGCAGCCAGAAGAGTCGGCCAGACAATTCTGGACTCGGTTCCTTACAAAGAAAAATCAAATTGTCGAATGTCCGGATGCAGAGGCCTTAGCGGCTTTCAAACACAACATCTGAGATGAGTGGCTAGCCCGGCACCTTGGTCAGGAAAAGCCGAAATCTATGGCAGCTCTCACGACGCTCATGACCCGCTTTTGTGCGGGAGAAGACAGCTGGCTGGCTCGCAGTAATAACATATCAAAGAACCATGGTACCTCGGATACCAAGGATGGCAATAGCAGGTCATGCCGCAACAAACATAAGCGCCGCATTAACAGCGAAAATACCGAGGATACGGCAGTCAATGCCAGATTCAAACGCTCTAAACCCGGTCAGCGGAAAAAGCCATTCAAACAAAGTACGCCGGGTCCGTCCAGCCTGGACCGTATACTCGATCGCTCGTGTCAAATACACGGCACCCCAGACAAGCTAGCAAATCACACCAACAGGGATTGTTGGGTGTTCAAGCAGGCTGGCAAGTTAATTGCCGAAAACAAGGACAAGGGGCCGCATAGCGATGACGAGGGGGAATCCCGGTAGCCACACACCGGAGGACAGAAGAGGTTTCCCCCACAAGTGCGGACGGTGAACATGATATACGCAACCCACATCCCCAAGAGGGAGCGGAAGCGTGCGCTCAGGGACGTATATGCATTGGAGCCAGTCGCCCCAAAGTTCAACCCTTGGTCCTCCTGTCCGATCACCTTCGATCGCAGGGACCACCCCACTAGTATCCGTCCTGGCGGATTCGTCGCACTGGTCCTAGACCCAATCACTGACGGATTTCACCTCACTCGAGTCCTTATGGATGGCGGCAGCAGCCTGAACCTGCTTTATCAGGACACAATGCGCAAAATGGGTATAGACCCCTCAAGGATCAAACCCACAAAAACGACCTTTAAAGGCGTCATCCCAGGTGTAGAGGCCCATTGCACAGGCTCAATTACACTGGAAGTGGTCTTCGGATCCCCGGATAACTTCCGAAGCGAAGAGTTAATCTTCGATATAGTCCCGTTCCGCAGTGGTTATCACGCGCTGCTTGGGCGAACCGCATTTGCTAGATTCAATGCGGTACCGCATTATGCATACCTCAAGCTCAAGATGCCAGGACCTCGCGGAGTTATTACAGTCAATGGAAACACAGAGTGCTCTCTCCGAACAGAGGAGCACACCGCATCCCTCGCAGCAGAAGCGCAAAACATCCTCTCAAGGCAATCAACCAGTTCGGCGCTTCAAAGCCCGGACACCTTCAAGCGCGCTCGAAGCAATCGGCAGATAGACCGCCTGGCGCGATCTGAGCTCGCGTAGCAATACGGCGCCCACCCCAATCCCAGCCCGATGGTGAAACTCGTGCCACGCGTACATAATTACGCATTAAAAATACCATGGGCACAGGTGGGGAGGGGGCACAACTGCGGCACGCCCCAAGACGCGGCTTAAACCGCACTAGGGGCTTCCCGTTTGGTTATTTTTCTCTTTTTTCAGGACCTTAATCTCTGGAAACACTGTCCTACAGCACTATTGCCGAACACATGATGCAGCAACCAAGGAGGAAGACAGCTACGTCATACCACAGAATTCCTAGGTGGATTACAGTAACGAGTGAAATATTCGATTTAATATCATTCCTCAGCTTGCCCTTGGAAGGGACATAGTCCTACTCTTTGCTTCTCGCACTATCTGTATCATTCTGCTTTAACGCACCTTTTTGAATAAACAATGCTTAGCTTCAGCTTATTATTGCATTCTCTATTCATTTCTTTTTCAATACATATGTTCAGTTATGACATTTAGCACCCGTACACTTTGGTACGGTCCATACGCCAGGGGCTCAAGCACCCCACAATATGGTGTGAAAAGACCAAACACTTTCACAAGTGCGGCACCCCGAACTTATAGCATTATATGCATCAGCTCCGAATCATGTCTTTGGTCAAATGTTGGGTTTGCCCGGCTCCTATGTTTTGGTACCTTACGTTCCGCTCTATCGGCTAAGGTAGAGCTAGGAGAACTACTGCGATTGTGCCCCGGTTCTTCCGGGATTAGCACCTCAGTAGAGAAAGCTAAAACTGATTGTCATGATAAGGCGAGAGATTGGTCGCTGTTCGGCGAGGTTTTCGAGTCCCTAAAGACTTATGCCGCTTAGAGAGAGGGGCCGGCCCTGTCCGGCTTAAAGGCGTGTATCGCGCCCCGAATTCGGTCTTCCGAATACCACGGGCTTCGCCGAAATTTAAAATTATAGAATTCTATGGCTAAGTGAGAGTGATAAAGCATTATTAGTCCGGTTGCCTTGTTCGTTGTGCTGAGCACCTCCCTCGAAGGACCCAAACATGGGAACAAGAGTGCTCAGGTTTATCCTGAACACCCCAGCACTCGTGGCATGGGGGTAGAAGCTGAGGACTAGCCATCTCTCAGATTGGATAAACGCCAAACAGAAGGTAATATTTTAAATTCACACAAGCGTTGCATAGCGCATATGAAACAAGTTTTCATCATACAGGATCACACAAGCAAGTTTACTCAAGTATTACATCCTTTGAACATTCGTCCGCCACAAGACAGGCACCCTTCAGGACACCCTCATAATAAATTTCGGGGGTGCGATGCTCCTTGCCCTGCGGCGGCCCTTCCTTGAACAGCTTCACGGCGTCTAGTTTGGCCCACTGCACCTTCACACGGGCGAAAGCCCGGCGGGCACCTTCGATGCAGACGGACCGCTTGACGACCTCCAGCCGTGGGCAGGCATCTACAAGCCGCCTCACTAGGCTGAAGTAGCTGTTTGGAAGGGCATCACCAGGACATAGCCGGACTATAAGGCCCTTCATGGCCTGTTCGGCCGCCTTGTGCAGCTCGACCAGCTGCTTTAGCTGGTCGCTCAGAGGCATCGGGTGTTCGGTCCCAGTATACAGAGACCAGAACAGCTTCTCCGTTGAGCTTCCCTCCTCGGCCTGGTAAAATTGTGAGGCATCCGACACGCTGCGGGGCAAATCTGCGAATGCTCCTGGAGAGCTCCGAATCCGGGTAAGTAATCGGTAATTTACTTTTACATGCTTGCTCCGCATATAGAATGCCTTACCCGCCGTTATCTTCTTCATTGCATCGATCTCCTGGAGGGCCTTTTGGGCTTCGGCCTTGGCACTTTTTGCGCCCTCGAGGGCCGCGGCAAGCTCAGACTCTCGCGTCTTCGAGTCAAGCTCCAATGCCTCGTACTTCGTCACGAGAGCCTGGAGCTCTTGTTGCACCTCGCCCACCCGAGCCTCTTGTTTTTCCCACTCGGTGCGCTCCTTGGCCGCTTTATCTTCGGCCTTGGTTAGCGCTTGCTTCAGGGTCGCCACCTCGGTCGTGGCCCCTGGCAAACTCATGATAATCCTGTCATTTTGCAATCGCATTCTTTTTATACATATCTATAGACAGGGTATTACTTACCCTTGTTCTCCTCGAGCTGCCTCTTGGCAAGGCCGAGCTCTTTCTTGGACCCCTCGAGGTCCTGCTTCAGTACGGAAACCTCCGCAGTCAGTGTGGCGGATGCCAGCAGCAAGGCCTGCATACGCATATTGACATACTTATATTAGACTCTTGCGATATTATTTGATCCTCTGTTCGGCTTTTCTTTGTGAAACACCGAACAAAGCATCAGGGGCTACTGTCTATGCGGTAATATTTTTCCTATATTTTAAAACACTTACCTCAAAGCCTGCTAGAAGGCTGGCACAAGCTTCAGTCAATCCGCTCTTGGCGGACTGAACCTTCTGGACTACCGCACTCATAATAGTACGGTGCTCCTCGTCGATGGAAGCGCTACGAAGCGCTTCCAGCAGATTGTCCGGCGCCGCTAGATGGACAGAGGTCACCGGCACAGGCGTCTTGCCCCTCTTAGAAGGAAGCCGCCTGCCCGAGCCCAGAACCACTGGAGGTTCCGGTGCGGTGTCCGGCTGAGGGCCGAACTCGGAGCCCTCAGGGGCCTTGTCCCCTCGGCTCCCGGAGTCCGGACGGTCGCCTTGAGGCACCTCTGGGACTGTCTCCCCTCGACCCGGTGCCTCTTGAGACAGCACCTCGGTATCGTCAGCAGGATGAGGGGAGGTGGCGGTCGGAATTGGATCTCTATCCATGTCCGACGAGCCCAGGGAGCCGTCCGATGATACATCGATACTAGCTCGTGGCGGCCTGCATAATCATGTTCGGCGTTAGGGAAAGCAGTGCGACAAAGGAATACTACGAGTTACTCTGGTATCCGAATACTTATGATCTCCCCAGGGGCTTGGCCCTGGGCAACCACTCGTCTTCGCCTTCGTCGGTGGCGGTGGAACTGTCCGGAAGGAGAGTCCATCCCTTATTGGACCCTTCGCCCCCCCCCCCCAGTTGGGGCGGCCTTCCTTTTCTTATCTCCCCAGCTGGAGGGGGAGCATCTTCTTTTTCTTCCTCGTCTTCGGGGGAGGAGTGCGCCGCAGAGTCATTGGACGGAGAGTCCAACGACGCCTGGTGTCGGGAACTCTTTTGGGTTCCCTTGGCCTTCTTGGTCTTCTCCGGTACCGTATAAGGAGCCAGAGTCAGCATCTTCGCCAGAAGAGCGTTCGCTGGGCCTTCGGGCAAAGGAGCTGGACAGTCGATCTGTCCGGCCGTCTCCTGCCAGTCCTATCAAAGGTACGGGAGTTTAGATCCCGCATGGAGTCAATCTATAAAAGATAAGTATCCTGTGAAAGGTAAAGCAGCTTACCGCACTAGCTTGGCGCTTCGCGCTGAATCCGCGATCCTCGGTAATGGGAGGAGGGACCTCGGCGCTTTTGAACAGCACCCTCTAGCCATCTTCGTGAGTTGTGTCGAAGAGCCTGTTCAGAGTTCGGTGCTACGCGGGGTCGAACTCCCACAAGTTGAAGTCCCGTTGTTGGCACGGGAGGATCCGACAGTGGAGCATGACCTGGACTATGTTGAGAAGTTTGAGCTTCTTGCTCACCATGTTTTGAATACATGTTTGGAGTCCGGTCAACTCTCCCAAACTACCCCAGGACAGGCCCTTCTCTTTCCAGGAGGTGAGACGCATGGGGATGCCAGATCGGAACTCGGGGGCCGCTGCCCATGCAGGGTCACGCGGCTCGGTGATGTAGAACCACCCCGATTGCCACCCCTTTATGGTTTCCACAAAGGAGCCCTCGACCCATGTAACGTTGGGCATCTTGCCCACCATGGCACCTCCGCACTCTGCCTGACGACTGCCCACAACCTTCGGCTTGACATTGAAGGTCTTCAGCCATAAACGGAAGTGGGGCTTGATGCGGAGGAAGGCCTCGCACACAACGATAAACGCCGAGATGTTGAGGATGAAGTTCGGGGCCAGATCGTGGAAATCCAGGCCGTAATAGAACATGAGCCCCCGGATGAATGGGTGGAGAGGGAATCCCAGTCTGCGGAGGAAATGGGTGAGGAACACTACCCTCTCATGGGGCCCGGGGGTGGGGATGAGTTGCCCCTCATCTGGGAGCCGGTGCGTGATGTCGTCGGGCAGGTATCCGTCTCTCCTCAGCTTCTTGATGTCTCCACCCATGATGGAGGAGACCATCCACCTGCCTCCCGCTCTGGACATGGTTGGAGAAGGTTGAGGTGGGAAGTGCGGACTTGGGCGCTAGAGCTCGAGTGTGCGAAAACGGATGAGCAAGGGAGGAAGAAGGCGTGGATGAAAAGGTGAATCCTATTCCCTTTATATGGGCGGACGAAACTATGCGCCCCCCACTAGCCTGGTAAAACTCGCTTATCCCACAAGCGCTGTAATCGATGGCGCGGTTGGGTTACCCACGCCCGTATTGATGAGAACCCCGTGATAAGGGGACACGATCTCTGCTTTAACAAGGCATGTCAAAAAACCGCCTCGCCTTATGTGCGGGGCTAGTTAAAGGAAACGGTTCGAATAATCACCGGGCCATGACGTAATGTCCTGTTGCTAAAACAAGTCAGCAAATTAGATTTGCGAAAATATTATTCTCTCTACGGTGGTATGTGGAACTTATTTTGCAGGGTCGGACACTATCCTTGTATTCAAATTCTACCGTGGTGTATTCAGAGGAGGAACCCGCCTTGCAATGCCGAAGACAATACTGCACTGGACTCATCGTCATTGAAGCCTGGTTCAGGGGCTACTGAGGGAGTCCTGGATAAGGGGGTCTCCGGACAGCCGGACTATATCCCTTGGCCGGACTGTTGGACTATGAAGATACAAGATTGAAGAAATCGTCTCGTGTCTGGATGGGACTCTACTTGGCGTGGAAGGCAAGCTAGGCAATACGGATATGGATATCTCCTCCTTTGTAACCGACCTTGTGTAACCCTAACCCTCTCCGGTGTCTATATAAACCGAAGGGTTTTGGTCCGTAGGACACAACAACCACAACATACAATTAAACCATAGGCTAGCTTCTAGGGTTTAGCCTCTCTAATCTCGTGGTAGATCTACTCTTGTACTACCCATATCATCAATATTAATCAAGCAGGACATAGGGTTTTACCTCCATCAAGAGGGCCCGAACCTGGGTAAAACATTGTGTCCCCTGCCTCCTGTTACCATCCAGCCTAGACGCACAGTTCGGGACCCCCTACCCGAGATCCGCCGGTTTTGACACCAGCAATCATTCTCACGAAAAATATTAAAAAGATGAAGCGTATGAGGCAAACTCAATTCCTTTTTTTAATTTTCTTTTATAAACTAAACTAGTGCTAAAACAAGAAACTAAAAGATTCGATTGCAAGATCTAAAGATATACCTTCAAGCGCTAACCTCCCCGGCAACGGCGCCAGAAAATAGCTTGATGTCTACTACACAACCTTCTTCTTGTAGACGTTGTTGGGCCTCCAAGTGCAGAGGTTTGTAGGAAAGTAGCAAATTTCCCTCAAGTGGATGACCTAAGGTTTATCAATCCGTGGGAGGCGTAGGATGAAGATGGTCTCTCACAAGAAACCCTACAACCAAATAACAAAGAGTCTCTTGTGTCCCCAACACACCCAATACAATGGTAAATTGTATAGGTGCACTAGTTCGGCGAAGAGATGGTGATACAAGTGCAATATGGATGGTAGATAAAGGTTTTTGTAATATGAAAATATAAAAACAGCAAGGTAACTAATGATAAAAGTGAGCACAAACAGTATTGCAATGCTAGGAAACAAGGCCTAGGGTTCATACTTTCACTAGTGCAAGTTCTCTCAACAATAATAACATAATTGGATCATATAACTATCCCTCAACACGCAACAAAGAGTCATTCCAAAGTCACTAATAGCGGAGAACAAACGAAGAGATTATGGTAGGGTACGAAACCACCTCAAAGTTATCCTTTCTGATCGATCTATTCAAGAGTCCGTGGTAAAATAACATGAAGCTATCTTTCCTTTCAATCTATCATAGAGTTCATACTAGAATAACACCTTAAGACACAAATCAACCAAAACCCTAATGTCACCTAGATACTCCAATGTCACCTCAAGTATCCATGGGTATGATTATACGATATGCATCACACAATCTCAGATTCATCTATTCAGCCAACACAAAGAACTTCAAAGAGTGCCCCAAAGTTTCTACTGGAGAGTCAAGACGAAAACATGTGCCAACCCCTATGCATAAGTTCATGAGGTCACGGAACTCACAAGTTGATCACCAAAACATACATCAAGTGGATCACGTGATATCCCATTGTCACCACAGATAAGCACATGCAAGACATACATCAAGTGTTCTCAAATCCTTAAAGACTCAAGCCGATAAGATAACTTCCAAGGGAAAACTCAATTCATCACAATAGAGTAGAGGGGGAGAAACATCATAAGATCCAACTATAATAGCAAAGCGCGTGATACATCAAGACCGTGCCAACTCAAGAACACGAGAGATAGAGAGAGAGAGAGAGAGAGAGAGAGAGATCAAACACATAGCTACTGCTACATACCCTCAGCCCCGAGGGTGGACTACTCCCTCTCGTCATGGAGACCGCCAGGATGATGAAGATGGCCACCGGAGAGGGATTCCCCGCCCCCTCCGGCAAGGTGCCGGAACGGGTCTAGATTGGTTTTCGGTGGCTACGGAGGCTTGTGGCGGCGGAACTCCCGATCTATTCAGTTCCCCGATGTTTTTAGGGTATATTGATATATATATATATAGGTGAAAGAAGTCGGTCAAGGGAGCGACGAGCGGCCCACGAGGGTGGGGGCGCGCCCAGGGGGTAGTGCATGCCTTCCTACCTCATGGTTTCCTCGAAGCTTCCCTGGCGTCTACTCCAAGTCTTCTGGATTGCTTCGGTTCCAAAAATAACTTTCCCGAAGGTTGCATTCCGTTTGGACTCTGTTTGATATTCCTTTTATTCGAAACACTGAAATAGGCAAGAAAAAAGCAATCTGCACTAGGCCTTGGGTTAATAGGTTAGTCCCAAAAATAATATAAAAGTGTAAAATAAAGCCTATTAATATCCAAAACAGATAATATAATAGCATGGAACAATCAAAAATTATAGATACGTTGGAGACATATCAGCAGGGTGTTTGAAATTCATTCCCTTTTCTTGCATGGGACCTAAGAATGCAACCAAGGACATATATTTGATTTTTTCAACTAGTTTATATGCACTGGAGAATGTGCATGTAGTTCAAATTTGAAATATGCACATAAAATGCCTGGGAAACCTAGTTAATGTATAAAAATGTCCAAACGAACCCCGAAAATTCCAAAATTAAACACAACGCTCATGTTGTTCTATGTTGACACTCGAAAATTTTTGAAAGCAATAAGAGGCAACGGATATCGTTTCATCCCCAAAGGTGGCACGTTCCCTAACGAAACCATCACGCTTGTTGTGAGAAGCTCTGGTTTGTGAGAAGCCTATACCCAAACCTGCCCCAAATGGGACAAAAATTTTACCATATCATGTTGATGCCGCTCCATGATAGCATGCCAAGTTTCATGAATTTCAAACGAGATTTGTATTTACTAGAATTTAAAAACCAGTAATCTTAATGTTTGCGGCCGAGTGACGGTGGCAGGGTGTGCGACATTCATTCCCATTTCCTGCATGGGACCTAAGCATGCAACCAAGGACACATATTTCATTTTTCAACCCGTTTATATGCACTAGAGCATGTGCATGTATTTCAGATTAGAATTATGCACCTGAAATGCCTACAAAACCAAGTTAATGTATAAAAACGTCCAAACGAACCCTGAATAATTCCATTTTTTTACGACACACCTATAGTTGCATGTTCACTGCAGATAAAAGTTCTAGAAATTCAAACACCATCCTTTGTAGTTGTGACCCCATTACGTAATTCAAATCAAGATGATAAATCAAGTAGATCGCACACAGTTTATTATCACCAATCGTGTGAGATGCAACACAAAATATCTTGGAGCACCGTTGAGGTGTCCTGGATTAGGGGGTCTCCGGACAGCTGGACTATATCCTTTGGCTGGACTGTTGGACTATGAAGATACAAGATTGAAGACTTCGTCCCGTGCCCGGATGGGACCCTACTTGGCGTGGAAGGCAAGCTAGGCAATACGGATATGTATATCTCCTCCTTTGTAACCGACCTTGTGTAACCCTAGCCCCCTCCGGTGTCTATATGAACCGGAGGGTTTTAGTCCGTAGGACAACATACAATCATACCATAGGCTAGCTTCTATGGTTTAGCCTCTCCGATCTCGTGGTAGATCAACTCTTGTACTACTCACATTATCAAGAATAATCAAGCAGGACGTAGGGTTTTACCTCCATCAAGAGGGACCGAACCTGGGTAAAACATCGTGTCCCCAGCCTCCTGTTACCATCCGCCTTAGACGCATAGTTCGGGACCCCCTACCCGAGATCCGCCGGTTTTGACACCGACATTGGTGCTTTCATTGAGAGTTCCTCTGTGTCGTCGCCGTTAGGCTTGATGGCTCCTTCGATCATCGATAGTGATGCAGTCCAGGGTGAGACTTTTCTCCTCGGACAGATCTTTGTATTCGGCGGCTTCGCACTGCGGGCCAGCTCGCTTGGCCATCTGGAGCAGATCGAGAGTTACGCCCCTGGCCATCAGGTCAGGTTTGGAAGCTTAAACTACACGGCCGATATCCGCGGAGACTTGATCTTCAACAGATTCGAGCCCCTGCCTAGTGCGCCACACGGCCACGATGAGCATGATTTAGCTCTGCCATCGGACAGTGTCTAGGAGATCGTGCCGGCAACCGCTCTGACCCTCAATTCGGAGCCAGCTGCATCATCCATGGACGGCTGGATAGACCCCGCCACGGAAGCTGCACTCTCATCGGCGATCGAGCCAATTATGGACCTTACCCTTCACGAGAGTCATGATGCCGAACTACCGGATTCCTCCCCGGCCACGGACTCCCAACCGCATGCGCCCGTGCCAATCGAATCCGATTGGGCGCCAATCATGGAGTTTACCTCCGCAGATATCTTTCAGCACTCGCCCTTCGGCGACATACTGAACTCATTAAGGTCTCTCTCCTTGTCAGGAGAGTCCTGGCCGAACTATGTCCGGCAGGATTGCGATGCGGATGACGAAGAAATCCGCCGCCCACCACCCACTTAGTAGCCACTGTCAACGACTTAACCGACATGCTCGACTTCGACTCCGAAGACATCGACGGCATGGACGACGATGCAGGAGGCGAAGAGGAACCACTGCCACCGGGCACAGGACAGCCACCTCATCATATGATATATACATGGTGGACACACCCAAAGAAGGCAATGGCGACGAGACAACGGAGGATGACCCCTCCAGGAAGCAACCCAAGTGCCGGCGTTAGCGGTGCCGCTCTAAGTCTCGCCAAAGCAAAATCGGTGACCCCGGCACAGGAGATAATAGCACTCCGGATAGTGCCAAAGACGACAACAATCCCCTCCAGCAAGATCTAGGGCGGGAGGATGGAGAAGCCAGCCCTCCAGAGAGAGCGGCAGATGGAGAGGCGGAGCATGATAATTACATGCCTCCCTCCGAAGACGAGGCAAGCCTCGATGATGACGAATTCGTCGTGCCTGAGGATCCCATCGAACAAGAGCGCTTCAAGCGCCGGCTTATAGCCACGAAAAATAGCCTTAAGAAAAAGCAACAGCAGCTTCAAGCTGATCAAGATTTGCTAGCTGACAGATGGACCGAAGTCCTTGCGGCCGAGGAATATAAACTCGAACGCCCCTCCAAGAGTTACCCAAAGCATAGGTTGCTACCCTGACTGGAGGAGGAAGCACTCAAACCTACATCTCCAGCATATGATGCGGCTGACCGGCCACCTCATGGCCGTGATAGAGAGGCATTTCAGCCAAAAGCTCAGCCCGCACTCCGACGCCACTCAAATAAAAATGTCAAGGCATGGGGAAATACGCCAGACCTACGAGACGTATTGGAGGACAAAGCAAAACATGCAAGATCGATCTACGGATCACGAGGGTGTGCCACTATGTCAGACGATAACCGTCATGCCGGATACAGTAAAAGTAAGTCCGGCAGGGCCGAACACGGCGGGTAAGACTCATTTGAGCTGTGTCGCGATATAGCCCAGTACAGAGGCACCGCACACCCCCTATGCTTGACAGACGAAGTAATGGATCACCAAATCCCAGAAGGTTTCAAACCCGTAAATATCGAATCATATGATGGCACAACAGATCCTGCGGTATGGATCGAGGATTTCCTCCTGCACATCCACATGGCCCGCGGTGATGACCTACATGCCATCAAATACCTCCCACTTAAGCTCAAAGGACCAGATCGGCATTGGCTCAGCAGCTTACCAATAGAGTCCACTGGCTGTTGGGAAGATCTGGAAGCCGCATTCCTCGACAACTTCTAGGGCACTTATGTGCGACCGCCAGATGCCGATGACTTGAGCCACATAATTCAGCAGCCAGAGGAATCGGCCAGGCAATTCTGGACACGGTTCCTAAGAAAGAAGAATCAAATTGTCGACTGTCCGGATGGAGAGGCCCTAGCATCTTTTAAGCATAACATCCGCAATGAGTGGCTCACCCGGCACCTTGGTCAGGAAAAGCCGAAATCTATGGCAGCCCTCACGACACTCATGACCCTCTTTTGTGCGGGAGAAGACAGTTGGCTGGCTCGTAGCAATAACATATCAAAGAACCATGGTACTTCGGATACCAAGGATGGCAATGGCAGGTCACGTTGCAACAAACACAGGCGACGCATTAACAGTGACAATACCGAGGATACCGCAGTCAATGCCGGATTCAAAGGCTCTAAACCCGGTCAGCGGAAAAAGCCATTTAAAAGAAGCACTCCGTGCCCGTCCAGTCTGGACCGTATACTCGATCGCTCATGTCAAATGCACGGCACCCCCGACAAGCCAGCCAACCACACCAACAGGGATTATTGGGTGTTCAAGCGGGCCGGCAAGTTAAATGATGAAAACAAAGATAAGGGGTCGCATAGCGATGACGAGGAGGAGCCCCGGCAGCCGAACATCGGAGGACAGAAGAGGTTCCCCCCACAAGTGCGGACGGTGAACATGATATACGCAATCCACATCCCCAAGAGGGAGCGGAAGCGTGCGCTAAGGGACGTATATGCGTTGGAGCCAGTCGCCCCAAAGTTCAACCCATGGTCCTCTTGCCCGATCATCTTCGATCACAGGGACTACCCCACTAGTATCCGCCATGGCAGATTTGCTGCACTGGTTCTAGACCCAATCATTGATGGATTTCACCTCACTCGAGTCCTTATGGATGGAGGCAGCTTCCTGAACCTGCTTTACCAGGACACAGTGCGCAAAATGGGTATATACCCCTCAAGGATCAAACCCACAAAAACGACCTTCAAAGGCATCATACCAGGTGTAGAGGCCCATTGCACAGGCTCAGTCACACTGGAAGTGGTCTTCGGATCCCCGGATAACTTCCAAAGCGAGGAGTTAATCTTCGATATAGTCTCGTTCCGCAGTGGCTATCATGCACTGCTCGGGTGAACCGCATTTGCGAGATTCAATGCGGTACCGCATTATGCATACCTCAACCTCAAGATGCCAGGACCTCGGGGGGTCATCACAGTTAATGGAAACACAAAGCACTCTCTCCGCACGGAGGAGCACACTGCGACCCTCGCAGCAGAAGCACAAAGCAGCCTCTTAAGGCAATCCACTAGTTCGGTGATTAAGGACCCGGACACCTTCAAGCGCGCCCAGAGTAATCGGCAACAAGACCGCCTGGCACGTTCTGAGCTTGCATAGCAATGCGGCCCCCACCCCAGTCCCAGCCAAATGGCAAAATCCGTGTCGCGCGTACATAATTACGCATTGAAAATACCATGGGCATAGGTGGGGAGGGGGGCACGACTACGGCACGCCCTAGACACGGCTCAACTGCACTAGGGGCTTCCCGCTTTGTTATTTTTCTCTCTTTCAGGACTTTAATCTCTGGAAACCCTGTCCGGTAGTATGATTGCCGAACACATGATGCAGCAACAAAGGAGGCAGAAAGCTACGTCACACCATGGAACTCCCAGGTGGATTGCGATAACGAGTGAAATACTTGCTTTAATGCCATTCCTCAGCTTGCCCTTGGAGGGGACATGTCAAATAGTCCTACTTTTTGCTTATCGCACTACTTGTATCATTTTGCTTTAACACACCCTTTTGAATAAAGAATGCATAGCACTAGACTATTATCTCATTCTTTATTCTTCCTTTATATATATATGTTCATTTCATGACATCCAGCACACGTACACTCTGGTACGGCTAATATGCTAGGGGCTTAGGCATACCCCATAATACGGCGTGAGAAGTCCGAACACTTTAGACAGTGCGGCACCCCGAACTTATAGCATTATATGCATCATCTCCGAATCATGTCTAGGGTCAATAGTTGGGTTTGCCTGGCTCCCATGTTTTGGTACCTTACGTTCCGCTATATCGGCTAAGGTAGCACTGGGAGAACTACTGCGATTGTGCCCCGGTTCAGCTGGGCTAAGTACCTCAGTAGAGAAAGCTAAAACTGACTGTCATGATAAGGCGAGAGACTGGTCGCTGTTCGAGAGGTTTCGAGTCCCTAAAGACATATGCCGCTTAGAGCGAGGAGTCGGCTTTGTCCGGCTTAAGGCGTGTATAGCGCCCCAAATTCGGCCTTCCGAATACTAGGGGCTTCGCCAAAATTGAAAATTATAGAATTCTATGGCTAAGTGAGAGTGATAAAGCATTATAGTCAGATTGCCTTGTTCGTTGCGCTGAGCACCTCCCTCGAAGGACCCAAAAATGGGAAGAAGAGTGCTCAGGTTTATCCCGAACACCCCAGCACTCGTGGCAAGGGGGCAGAAGCCGACGACTAGCCATCTCTCAGATTTGATAAACAGCCGAACAGAAGGTAATATTTTAAATTCAAACAAGCGTTGCATAGCGCATATGAGCAAGTTTTCATACCACGAGATCACACGAGCAAGTTCATTCAAATATTACATCTTTCGCACACTCGTCCGCTACAAGACGGGCACCCTTCAGGACACCCTCATAATACATCTCGGGGTGGCGATGCTCCTTGCCCTGCGGCAGCCCCTCCTTGACCAGCTTCTCGGTGTCCATCTTGGCCCAGTGCACCTTCGCACCGGTGAAAGCCTGGCGTGCACCCTCGATGCAGACGGACCGCTTGATGACTTCCAGCCGTGGGCAGGCATCCACAAGCCGCCTCACCAGGCCAAAGTAGCTATTGGGAAGGGCGTCGCCAGGCCACATCCGGACTATAAAGCCCTTCATGGCCTGTTCGGCCGCCTTGTGCAGCTCGACCAGTTGCTTCAGCTGGTCGCTCATAGGCATCGGGTGTTCGGTCCCAGTATACTGAGACCAGAACAGCTTCTCCGTCGAGCTTCCCTCCTCGGCCTGGTAAAACTTTGCGGCATCCGACACGCTGCGGGGCAAATCTACGAATGCTCCTGGAGAGCTCCGGACTCGGGTAAGTAACAAGTAATTTACTTTCACATGCTTGCTTTGCATATTGAATGCCTTACCCGTCGCTATCTCCCTCATCGCCTCAATCTCCTGGAGGGCCTTCTGGGCTTTAGCCTTGGCACTCTTTGCGCTCTCAAGGGCCGCGGCAAGCTCAGACTCTCACGTCTTCGAGTCAAGCTCCAACGCCTCGTGCTTCGTCACGAGAGCTTGGAGCTCTTGCTGCACCTCGCCCACCCGTGCCTCTTGCTTTTCCCGCTCGGTGCGCTCCTGGGCCACTTTGTTTTCAGCCTCGGACAGCGCTTGCTTCAGGGTCGCCACTTCGGTCGTGGCCCCTGGCAAATTCATAATGATCCTGTCATTTTGCAATCGCATCTTTTCTTGTATATATATATATAGACAAGGTATTACTTACCTTTGTTCTCCTCGAGCTGCCTCTTGGCAAGGCCGAGCTCTTTCTCGGACCCCTCGGGGTCCTGCTTCAGTGCGGCGACCTCCGCAGTCAGTGCGGCAGAGGCCAGCGGTGAAGCCTGCATACGCATATAGACATACTCATATTAGACTCCTGCAGATATTATTTGATACTCTATTCGGCTTTTCTTTGTGAACACCAAACAGAGCATCAGGGGCTACTGTCTATGCGGTAATATTTTCCCTATATTTTAAATACTTACCTCAAAGCCTGTTAGAAGGCTGGCACATGCTTCAGTCAGTCCGCTCTTGGCGGACTGAACCTTCTTGATCACCGCACTCATAATAGTGCGGTGCTCTTCGTTGATGGAAGCGCCGCGAAGCGCTCCCAGCAGGTTGTCCGGTGCCTCTGGATGGACAGAGGTCACCGGCACGGGCGTCTTACCCCTTTTGGAAGGGGGCCGCCTGCCCGAGTCTAGAACCACTGGAGGTTCCGGCACGGTGTTCGGCTGAGAGCCGAACTTGGAGCCCCCGGGAGCCTTGCTCCCTTTGCTCCTGGAGTCTGGAAGGTCGCCTTGAGGCGCCTCTGGGACTGTCTCCCCCCGGCTCGGTGCCCCTTGAGACAATACCTCAGCATTGTCCGTAGGGAAAGGGGAGGAGGCGGTCGGAAGTGGATCGCTATCCATATCCGACGGATCCAAGGAGCCCTCCGACGAGGACACATCGATACGGGCTTGGGGCGGTCTGCATAATCATATTCGGCGTTAGGAGAAGCAGTGCGACAAAGGTATGCTATGATTTACTCTGGTATCCGAATACTTACGACTTCGCCAGGGGCTTGCCCCTGAGCGGCCACTCGTCTTCGCCTTCGGCAGCGGTGGTGGAGCAGTCCAGAAGGAGAGTCCTTCCTTTCTTGGACCCTTCGGCCTCCCCGGTTGGGGCGGCCTTCCTTTTCTTGTCTCCCCTGGCTAGAGGGGGAGCATCTTCATCTTCCACCTCCTCATCTTCATGGAAGGAGTGCGCCGCGGAGTTATCGGACGATGAGTCTGATACCACCTGGCGCCGGGAACTCTTTCGGGTTCCCTTGGCCTTCTTCTTGGTCTTCTCCGGCACCTTATAAGGAGCCGGAGTCAGCATCTCCGTCAGGAGAGCGTCCACGGTGTCTTCGGGCAGGGGGGCCGGACAGTCAATCTGCTCTGATGCCTCTACCCAGTCCTGTTAAAGGCATGGGAGCTCAGACCCCGCACATGGTTAAGCTATAGGAAATAAATATCCTACCAGACGTACAGAACTTACCGGATTCGCAGGGCGCTTCGCGCTTAGCCTGCGGTCCTCGGTGAGAGAGGGAGGGACCTCGGCGCCCTTGAACAGCACCCTCCAGATGTCTTTGTGTGTCGTGTCGAAGAGCTCGCTTAGAGTCTGGTGCCGGGCCGAGTTGAACTCCCATAAGTTAAAATCCCGTTAGTGACACGGGAGGATCCGACGGAAGAGCATGACCTGGACTATGTTGACAAGCTTAAGTTTCTTGCTTGTCATGTTCCGGATACACTTCTGGAGTCCGTCCAGCTCCACCGATGAACCCCAGGACAGGCCCTTCTCCTTCCAGGAAGTGAGCCGCATGGGGATTCCGGATCGAAACTCGGGGGCCGCCATCCAGTTGGTGTCGCGCGGCTCGGTGATGTAGAACCACCCCGATTGCCACCCCTTTATGGTCTCGACGAAGGAGCCCTCGAGCCATGTAACATTGGGCATCTTGCCCACCATGGCTCCGCCGCATTCCGCTTGTTGGCCGCCCACCACCTTCGGCTTGATATTGAAGGTCTTCAGCCATAGGCCGAAGTGGGGCCAGATGCGGAGGAAGGCCTCGCACACGATGATGAACGCCGAGATGTTGAGGATGAAGTTCGGGGCCAGATCATGAAAGTCCAGCCCGTAGTAGAACATGAGGCCGCGGACAAATGGATGGAGGGGAAACCCCAGTCCGCAGACGAAGTGGTGGAGGAAGACCACCCTCTCGTGAGGTTCTAGGGTAGGGATGACCTGCCCCGCGGATGGCAGCCGGTGCGCGATGTCCGCGGCTAAGTATCCGGCTCCACATAACTTTTTGATGTGCCCCTCCGTGACGGAGGAGGCCATCCACTTGCCTCCCGCTCCGGATATGCCTTGGAGAGAGTTGAGAAGGAGGATGCGGACTTGGGTGCTAGAGCTCGAGTGCGCAAGAATGGATGAGCAGGGAGGAAGAAGGCGTGGGTAGAAAAAGGTGAGATCTTATCCCTTTATAAGGGCAGACTAAACTATGCGCCCCCACTAGCCTGGTAAAACTCGCTTATCCACCAAGCGCCGTAATTAATGGCGCAGTTGGGTTACCCGAGGTCCTGGCATCTTGAGCTTGAGGTATGCATAATGCGGTACCGCATTGAATCTCGCAAATGCGGTTCGCCCGAGCATTGCATCATAGCCACTGCGGAACGGGACTATACAACCGTCGATGTATTGTACGCCTATGGCTTACGCGAGAAGGTGCGTCTGCTACAGTCCACAGCCGGCGTGTCAAGCACACTAGCTCACTCCCCAAATATCATTTCACTGTTCATTCGTCGCCGGTGAAAGATGGGGATGTGGACCCACGTCATGAGGGAAACTTCGGTGGCCCACTCCGGCGAGAGCGCGGCCGCAGCCGCCAGGCGCGTGCTAACAAGCTTCATGAGGGCGACTGTAGTCTGCGTCCGGGCGGCCAAGGAAGCCCAAATAGTCGTTGCTGCTTCTCAGGCGGTGGCAGCAACATCTGCCTCGAGGATAGCAACTGGCGAGAGCGGCACAGCAGCTGTCCATTCTGCAGCAGCGGCCTTAGCCCTGATGGAGGCCGCCCACTACCATGTCTAGGCCGTCCACGCCCAGCTCGTGGCGGTCACCGCACAAATCGAACGAAGCTTCTCCGACAATGGTCGGCAACCCACGGCCGAAGAGTTGGCAATTGCCAAGAGAGTTCGAGCAGTCGTCCATTCCTGCGCGGCATACCTTGCCACGCCGGAGCCTGCCGGAGCCCAGATCACGGCCGCCCACGCCCAACTCATGGCGGCCTATTCCAAAGATATGGCAGACGCGGATGGCGAGATGCTTGCCTAGTATGGTGCAATTGATGCCATGGAGCCCCTTCCCCAGGAGACCATCGGGCGCAAGCTAGACATGGAGGTGGCGGCGGAGATCGACGAGCACCAGCCATAGTAGTACTCTTTGTTTTGTTTAATTAAGAGAGCCGGTCTTTAATTTTTTATAGTAATGTTTACGTCAGCTAGCTTTGTTTAATTCCTGAACTTGCTCGATTAAGAAGTTAGTCTCTTTTGTGTATCCAAATTATGCAATAACATGGATGACCACTGTAACCAGGGAAATTCAAACCAAAATTTTTGACGTTCAAACTCAACACACACGGGTTAAGCTATCTGAATCGTTTGTGATGTTCGCATATCGTACACAGTTCTGAATAAGGGACCGTGTCTGATGACACTTTGCGCCAATTTTTTCACTGAAGCGATTCCAAATTTTCGGCTTCCGTAGAAATATCTACCTCCCTGCCCTCTCCCCCTTACCAAAAGCCACATTTCCCCTGTTTCCGCCTTCCTTTCCAAGTTGAAACCTTCACTCCTTGTTTGCAGGGCCGGCTCCTCGCTGGCGACCCTCCTCCATGCTGCTCGGCCTCGCCTATCCAGGCAGGTAATCCACACTCGACCCCCATCCTCCTTCTCCTTCCACATCCCACATGCCCCGACCGTCGGCGCGACACCTTCCACCCAAATCACCGACCCCTCCACCAAATAAGCGCCGCCCTAAGCCATGGTGCGCGCAATATAGCCAGGATCCCAAGGACCATTTGGCAGCGGAGAAGCAAATCGCGGCTGCACGTGCGGATGTGGTCGTGATGGCTGCCATTCGTGTCGACCCCCATGTCTTGGAGGAGCACCTCGCCATCGAGGCCACCGTTGACGCGCCTCGCGCGCCGACGATGCGACGCGGTTGGCTGTTTGGTTCAATTTTGTATTGTTGTGCATGTGAGGAATAAATCGAATTTGGCTGCACTTAATACATGAGAAACATATACAAGTGCTATATTTCCTAGTTCTTAATCATGCTTGGTTTGGATAAATGAGTTTTCCATGTGGCTTGAATTAATTTGATGAATCTGCAATGTGCTTATTTTTGATCAACATATTTTACTAATAGCATGCGAACTCTTACTTAACCTGATGACTAACTACCTTATATGTGTTGCAGGGAAATAATGGGAAGCACTGAGGTTTACAATCGAGGTTAGCACGTGCATGGTCCGTTGTCTAATAGCACATTATTGGGCAATTGCAGGAACCATTCTAATATTTAGGTTTTTAACAATTTGGTCTTGCACATGTAGGTTCTGTTGTCAGAGGTTTTGACCCACTGTTTGACCCTTGTTGCATATGGGGAAATGAGTTGTCCATGAATATCAGTCAAGTCAAGAAACTCAGAAAGATTGTTAGGATATATAAATTAGCGACAAAAAACAACAAGATCTTTGTCTGCACAATGAAGAAGACATTAGTTCACTACAGGATGGTACTAACTATTATACCTTGCCTTTTTTATTCCTTTTCCCCATTTCCAATATAGAGAAGATATTTATGCACATCCTTGTTTTCAGGCCTTTCCAAAGCAGTTCACTGATGATTACCTCTCAAACCACCTGTATGGTTAGGAGGCGAGGAAGGTATTCATACAACACCCACGGTCCAATATTGAAGTGTTCCTGAAGAGGACGAAGGATGGATGGTCAATCATCCACAGGCACTGGCCTAAAGTTACAAAGACCTTCAACATCAAAGAAGGCTCAATATTCGCCTTCTGCTTCAACAGTTTTCTAGATGAGATACATCTGTCTATGTATCGTCTATCATGCTAATTTCGAAAGGTTATAGATGTTGCATGTGAAACTTGGTCATGGTGTAGTTGTGTAATGGGGTAGCTGAGTGCTGAAGCTATATGATGTTGTACTCTGATGTATTTCAATTATGAAAATGAAATATATTGTGCGATTAATATGAAATGTCAATTAGATTAATAATTGAATTATGAATAATCAGATAATTAGCTTGCTAATTGGGTTTTACTATTGCAAATGGTTGTTGAAAAAATACCGTGGGCGATGACCTCAGGCAATGCACACAGTTTCTAGGAAAACCGTGTTGGATCAATGAACAATCACATACAACTTTCTCTTGAAAATTATTTGCGTTAGGCCACCTTGCGCAAACATTTACCACATAAAACTGTGTGTGATGGACAGCCTTTGCCACACAGTTTCTTCTACGAACCGTGTGTGATGCATTCAATAACGCAAACGATTTAACGGGAAAAATTGTGTGTGATGTACCTGTGAACAGAAACGTTTTCCTTGGAACAAATGTGTGGGATGTACGTACAAACCAAAACATTTAGCGGGGACTGACAGTGTAGGATGTACTTGCGACCGGAAACAATTTCGCCATATAATTGTATTTTCTAGCTCTACTGTACGTATTTCTGTATTTGAGCGCTCTCCGGTCGCACACGACCTCATTTTGCTGAGCGTGTGTGCCAGGAGGGCATATCCCCGACGGTTCCTGGGTCATGTGGGGAAGGACACCCCCCCCCCTATCGCCCACACTCACTAGGCGACGGTTCCAAATGCCATCGTGGAAAGGGGTTAAAAACTGTTTGTATAGGACCGACGCGTACCAGTGCTACCAGTAGTAGGTGACCCCATCAGCAACCCCCTCTATATTGAGGCAGTTTAGGCCATTTATCGGTGATCACTGATTATGAGGAGATAAGATCACAGATCTGTTGAAGCCGATATTTGGCCCAACTACACCAATACAGAGAAAGGCAATATTGAAACCAATTACATTAACATTCTTTATCTTGTTCTGGAAAAATCACTATAGTGCATTGCATTCGAATAGTGAGGTTGGTAACAATCGCTGAAATTAAGCAAAACATTTATTTACATATAAATAAGACTCAACATAACAAGATCATTTCTAGTGCACTGCTAGCAAGACTTTGTATGAAAGGCTGAAAAGATAACCACTAAACAAGCATTTCTATAAAAAAAATGCATCAATAGTTTTGTATCCTCCAAAGTATGTTGCATATAGGGCCATCTATGAGCATGGTCGGGGTGGGCGATGGAATAACCTCAGGGTAGATTGTGCCTAATGTGTTGATCGTATACATGTATATTGTGTCTAATGTGTTGATCTTATTAAGGTAGTATGTCCATAAATCTATAGACTGATATCCTCTTTGCATCTATTGCAATTAATTCGATCTTTGATCGAGATTATATCTACAACATCCTAGTATTAAGTATAAAATGAATAATTGCCTTAAGAAAGATGACATAGTATTGATTGCACAATTTTATTTAGTGATAATAATACAATGGAAGCCTTTTCCATTTAATGTCACCATGGCGGCTTACTTTCAAGATTTAACCCAGCTAATGCACACCACTACCTCTACTGATTACGCATCTAAATTGACCAAGAGAAGATAAATAATCAGATACAGATAAGCATCTATAACTCAAACATATTCATCAACATAATCTAAACATAAAATGATAATTCATCACATGATGAGCATCAGTGCTAGATTTACATGAGATGGACCAAAATTATGATAGGTAGTTCATGTGGCATTGTATTTTACAATATGGGGTTACATATTGGCTACTGCCACGAACCCATAGTCCAGGGGGTGGAATAATCACAACTCATATAGGATTAGCAATGATTGATGTTGATGAGGATGGCGATGAATTCCCCCTTTGGTAGGGTACCCGATTAGGGCTGAAAAACAAAGATCACAGACAAATGCTCGATAAATATGATAGAGGTTAGGGGGTATATACATGACTAATACAAAGGTAGGGGACCTGGGGCCTGGTGGGACTAGGTGCTCTCGAATTCTAGGCACCTGGAGTGGGTGCCTGCCCCAGGGCCTCCCCAGGTGTCCTGGCTATGGCATAGTGCCTCCACTTATGTTTTATGGACCTCTGAAGTTCTCCAATTTTTTCTTGATTATGTAGTATTTCATTTCCCCAAATATTAAAATATCACAAAAATGAAACTGGATTAATAGATTAGTCCAGATAAATTATAAAAACATTGCAAAAATGATGTATAGTAGGCATGAAATATACAAAAATTATGAATATGTTGGATACATATAAACCCGAGTGTGGCTTTGACCTTTTATGGTTCCAAGCTACAGTGGCATAGGTGGGTAAGAGACTTTGTGGGAATTTAGTGGTCGACCTTGTCGACGCCTTGGTGGCCTTAAGATTTTGTGTCTGAACCTTCATCGGGGAGGAGTAGGATTATGTCAGTAGTTCGAACCTCGGGAAAACATCACCGGGTTTGTTGTGTCGCAATATATTTTCCATTACTCCTACTTACTTGCAAGTTTTGCTCCCACACTCTATTTTGTTATACACTTGCATGTTTAGGTTCCTTCAGGAAACTTGGTAGAAAAAGGTTAAAACTTGTGAACTAAAATTGGAATGTATTTCTAAGTGTTTGTTCACCCTCCCCCGTCTAAACCATAACGGTATATTATGTAGTGTTCGGTGCACATGTGATACGTCTCAAATGTATCTATAATTTTTTATTGTTTCATGCCATAAATTCCTATAAATAGATAAACTATCCGTCGTACCCCAGAAGAATTTCATCGCCGCTGCAAGCCCCTGTTCCAAAGATATCCCATTTGGAGTCCTGTTCTGGAGTTGTGTTGGAGGGTGAAGCCATTGCCGAAGGGCTCTACATCAACCTTTCTGCCTCCATGACCAAGTGTGAGTAGTTCCTTTAGGACCTATGGGTCCATAGTAGTAGCTAGATGGTTCTTTATTTCCTTTTGGATCTTCAATACCATGTTCCTCTTCTTCCTTGTTTGATTGGGATCAATCCGATGCAATGCTTTAGTGCATTTTTTGGGATCTGATGAATTGTGAGTTTATGATCAGATTGTGCATTGAGCAGTACTTAATCTTTTGAAGTTTCTTTGATGTATAATTGAATAGCTATGTATGCTTTCTGATCTATTTGTCCTCTCTTGCGGTGCTACATATCTGATTGACAGAATGGGGACAAGACACATATTTGTATTGTTGCCACTAAGGATAAAACAACGAGGTTTAATCTTATTGCTAGATTTCTTTCTGTCTACATTATGTCGTCTTGCTTATTACAATACTCTGTTTCTTGTAAACTTCAATATCTTGAGATGCATGCTGCATAACGGTCTTGGGGTGGAGTATTAGTTGTAGACGTTAGTAAGTTTAACAGTCTACTTATCACAAATGTAATGCCTATATGAGATTATGCCATAAATGACCATAGTCATAAAGATTGTTATTCTTGTCAATTGTCCAATTGTAGTTTGTTACCATGCCAATTGCGTGCTTTCAAGAGATATGTGAACCTATGCCCTCCTGGTCCATTCTCCATTAATACTTTCTTCTATAAAATTGCCTTTTCATTTGCTTTTACTATTTGTCATTTCACTATAGTACTATTTATACATCAATTTGCTTTTAACCTTGTAACTAGCAAGACAAGGATTTTGACAACCGACTTGCCGCGTTGGGTGTGAGTATTTTATTTGTTTGTGTGCATGTGCTGCTTATCTTGTTAGCTTGTTGACTCATACTGGTTCAATTAAATCTTGGTTCTTAACTGAGGGAAATACTTTGCTTTTGTGCTACATTACCCTTCCTCTTTATGGAAACCCAACAACTCATGTGGGAGTAGCAAAGGAATTTCTGGTGCCATTGTCGTGGAGTCTACCAAATCAGGTGCCTACGCACAAACCCCTTATTTTACTTGTTTTCTGTCTTGCCTAGTTATGTTATCTTTATCGTTGACTCACTAAATAGAAACTAAAAATTAAAAATATATTTATTATGGATCCTTCTCCACTAGCTATACTTTCAAAAATTCTAATTATGGTAAACCAATAGCTAATGATGAAGAAAATGCTATTGGGGGTAAGTTCTTTGAAAGAAAAGATAAAGATGACTGAAGTTTTTCTTGAAATCGTGAATCTGAATATGGTGATCAAGTGTTAGAACAATAATATTATAAAGTGGTTGATGAGAGTTCCTTGATGATAGGCATGAGTTCACTTTTGTTAATATGTATTCCATGAATATTATTTATGCTAATGATATGCAAATTTATAAGCTTGTGGATGACATATTTAATGAAAATGGTCTTTTTTCTCCCCCTATTAATGAAGAGGTTATAAAAGAAAATGCTATTGGAATATACACATTGGATGAAAAGTATGATTGCGATAAACATGATAGTCGAAGATGAGACACTTGATGAAAATATTGCTTTTTTATAATGACACTATCACTCTAAGCACTATTGATGATGATATTGTTATGCCTCTTAATTATTATTATGATCATGATTGGGGAGATAACAATGATGCTTCTTCTGATCTCGAAAATTTATTTGAGCCCCATAATGAATTAATTATTGATAATAAACTTTGTAATACTATTGAAAGTGGGTTTGAAAGAGTGTCAACTTTAGGTAAAAAGAATCGCACTACTTTAGAGAATATTCAATCTTACGAAATTTTTGATAAAAGTGGGTTTGGAGAGGTCATGACTTCAGTTGATGTTAATCCCACTATCTTGGAAGATTATAAAATATATATGTATATATATATGCATATGGATCATGAATAGAATGTTTTATATGATAGCTATATTTTTGAATTTGATTTTTATCATACATGTAATTGTTATGAGAGAGGCAAGCATGGTTATAGAAATTTTCATATTACTAAGTTACCTCTCTTGGTGTTAAGATTATTCATGTTTCATTATTCCTACTTGCTTATGCTAGGTAGTGCTTAACAATTTGCTTACTTATAAAGTACCTATGCATAGGAAGTGGGTTAGACTAAAATGTGCTTATTAGATGCTTTATGATGGTCCCTTCTGTGTTTTAGTTCTTAATTTTTATGTGAGCATCATTAAAATCTCAAGCCTATCTTAATGGCTATAAAGAAAGAGCTTCCGGGAGACAACTCAAATGTTTAGTGAGTTTACATAATTATTGCTACTATAGTAATTATGTTTATATCTTTTATTTTATTTTTGTGCCAAGTTGAGCGTTTAGGATGTTGTGAATGCATGTTTGTTAGGTTATCTGCAGAAAAAGAAACTTTCGTGTCCAGTGTTTTAATTTTTGTTCTATACTGGATCGTGATAAATTGCTGAATTTTTTTACACAGTATCGCATTACAAATTTTCTGTCACGTCCTAATTTTTTAGTATTTATGGAGCCGCAAGCCTCTATTCCTAAGAGGTCCCATCTGCAACCCTGTTCTGGAGTTCTGCCGGAGGAAGAAGTCATCTCTCTCTCTCTATAATGCCCACGATGCAGCTATATCTCCCACGTGTCGAGGCACGACTTAGAGGCATAACCGCATGGTGGTTTAGTCGCAAGTGGGGTAATCTTCACACAATCCCATGTACTGAATAAGAAAGGGATAAAGAGTTGGCTTACAATCGCCACTTCACACAAATAACAAGTTAAACATACATCATCCAGAGTACAATCAAGGTCCGACTACAGAACCAAAATAAAAGAAGACAACCCCAAATTCTAGATCCTCGATCGTCCCGACTAGGCTCCACTACTGATCAACAGGAAACTAAACATACTAACGACCCAGATCTTCATCGAGCTCCCACTTGAGCTCGGTTGCGTCACCTGCACTGGTAGCATCGGCACCTACAACTGTTTGGAAGTATCCATGAGTCACGAGGACTCAACAATCTCACACCCGCGAGATCAAGACTATTTAAGCTTATGGGTAGGATAAGGTAATGAGGTGGAGCTGCAGCAAGCACTAAGCATATATGGTGGCTAACATACGCAAATAAGAGCGAGAAGAGAAGCAACGCAATGATCGATAAGCTAGAAGTGATCCTGAAACCACTTACGTTCAAACATAACCCAAGACCATGTTCACTTTCCAGACTCTGTCGAAAAGAGACCATCATGGCTACACATGTGGTTGATGCATTTTAATTAAGTCAAGTGTCAAGTTCTCTACAACCGGACATTAACAAATTCCCATTGGCCACATAACCGCGGGCACGGCTCTCGAAAGTTTATACCCTGCAGGGGTGTCCCAACTTAGCCCATCACAAGCTCTCACGGTCAACGAAGGATATTCCTTCTCCCAGAAAGACCCGATCAGTCTCGGAATCCCGATTACAAGACATTTCGACAATGGTAAAACAAGACCAGCAAGACCACCCGACTGTGCTGACAAATCCCGATAGGAGCTGCACATATCTCGTTCTCAGGGCACACCGGATTGTCCAAACTTCCGGTAGGACAGCCCAGAGTTGCCCCTGGTGGCCACCGGTAGTTGACAGGTTGGACCAACACTCAGAGGAGCACTGGCCCGGGGGTTTAAAATAAAGATGGCCCTTGAGTCTGCAGAACCCAAGGGAAAAAGGCTTAGGTGGCATATGTTAAAACCAAGGTTGGGCCTTGCTAGAGGAGTTTTATTCAAAGCGAACTGTCAAGGGGTTCCCATAACACCCAATCGCGTAAGGAACGCAAAATCAAGGATCATAACACCGGTATGACGGAAACTAGGGCGGCAAGAGTGGAACAAAACACCAGGCATAAGGCTGAGCCTTCCACCCTTTACCAAGTATATAGATGCATTAATTAAAATAAGAGATATTGTGATATCCCAACATATCCATGTTCCAACATGGAACAAACTTCAACTTCACCTGCAACTAGCAACGCTATAAGAGGGCTGAGCAAAAGCAGTAACATAGCCAGACAACGGTTTGCTAGGAAGGTGGGTTAGAGGCTTGACATGGCAATATGGGAGGCATGATATAACAAGTGGTAGGTAGCGTGACATAGCAATAGAGCGAACAACTAGCAAGCAAAGATAGAAGTGATTTCGAGGTATGGTCATCTTGCCTGTGACACCGCAAGGAAGAAGAACGAGTCCATGAAGAAGGCAAACGGACATAGTCGAATGAATCCTCACAAATGCGACGTTACCGGAACTATCGAGAAGAAGCACAACCAGAAAGGAGCAAACAACATGGTAAACCAACAAGCATAAACATGGCATGATGCACAATCAAGTATGATGCATGTCCGGTTTAAGTATGCATGGCATGGCAAAATGCACAAACAAAACTACCAAGTTAAGTGGAGCTCAATATGTAACAAGTTGGATATTGACGAAACACCACATTCGATTATTTAGTTCACTCCTGGTTAGGCTACTCAACAATATTAAATGTTGTTAAACATGGCAAGAGGTGAGGCAAAAGTAAACTACATAATCTAAACAATTTAAATGGGGTCGGAAACATCAAACAAAAATTCTGGTAAATCCCCATATGCATTAAGCAATTTAATGCAAGCAACAATTTCAAACATTTTAAATGTTGTTATCATGATGCGGATGACATATGCAAGTTTTGTTAAAAGTTGACATGAGCATTATGAAGCATTTGTCACCGTGGTGGAAAGAAAGGGTGCCATGGCGAGGATAACGAAAACGGTGCCACGGCAACGTTTCGGTTTCGGTAACTTGATTGAGATACCGATGCAAAAGAGAAGTGTGCGGATGCGTGCAAAAGATGGTGGGGTGATCCCGGTTACCGGTTTCCCACAGATGGACGGCATGGCAATGAGGAGGAACATGGAAGTGACATCTCGGACACGGTGCAAACACGAGCATCTCATACAACACACATGCATACGGTCTGAGGCGTCGTCTCGGGGTTATACCTTCAAAGCATGCATTTCCGGGGTGGTTCGGGTTCGATGCAAACTAGAGGAAGTAGACATTCTCGGGGCGTTCCTAGTGGAAGTAGTCGTTCTCACTTCGTAGTTGTACACACTCCGTAGGTGTTCGGGGTCACAACGAGGAACTTGACGTCCACGGGGTCTTCGAGGGTCAACGATAGTGGTACTCGGTTGTTTCGAAGAGGTACTTGGGGTCTTCGAACTTGCCGGTCTCGTCAAATCGAAGGGGTACTTGGCATTTCTGCTACCCGGGTCGTCGGCGACGGTAGTTGTTCTATGCATCGGGCATCAAGGTACTTGTCGTTCTTAGCGATTCCGAAGACAGCGGTAGTGGTACACGTTACGTAGATGTTCAGGTCGTCGCTAGAGGTACTTGGTGACATCCACGGAATCAGTAGGTGTACATGGTCTTCGTGTTGTAGTTTGACCTGGCGATTCCAAAACGTTCATCGGAACAAGGACTTGGCGAAAAACCCCGAAGGCGCTGGTCGTTCATTTGACAGGGGAAAAGCGGTGGCAGCAGCGGCATCGCAGGAGGCAACGGCGCGGTCGTCGCTGGACTTGGCGAAGCAAGGAAGGAGTTGCAAGGACGCGGGCATAGAACGGGCGGAGCAGAGGAGCTGCAGGGGGAGCGGCTGAAGATGGTTGCGGGCACGGGTGCTCACAGAGGATGGGGCGATGCTTGGGGCTCGAGGTGGTGCTGGGAACGAACCCGAAGAGGAGAAGGGAGGGCGGAGCAAAGCAGCTCGGACGCGAAGGCAGCGCACGCCAGAGTTGATAGCCAGCGTGGCGACAAGTGAAGGAGGAGCGGGAGAGGAGGTGGCTGTTGCGTGGAGGAGAAGCAGCACTCGGGACTGGAGGAAGGCCATGGTAGAGGCAGTCCGGTGAAGTAGGCATGGCTCTAGCGGAGCTGCCTACTTGCAACGGCCAAAGGCAGAGGCGGGGGTGATGCAGCGATGGGGTGCAGGAGAGGGAGGCATGAGGAAGGAGGGGCCGACGTGGGATCCGGGAAGCAGAGGTCGTGGACGAGGCCGGAGATGCGCGACGCGGCTCCTCTGGTCCATGGTAGGAGGCCATGGCGGGCAGACGGCGAAGAGTTTGGCAGCAGGGACGAAATGGAGGGAGGCCGGGCATCCACGAGCTCGGACAGGAGAAGGCGGGTGATACGTCTCCAACGTATCTATAATTTTTTATTGTTCCATGTATTATATTATCAACCTTGGATATTTTATATGCATTTATGTGCTATTTTATATGATTTTTGGGACTAACCTATTAACCTAGAGCCCAGTGCGAGTTTCAGTTTTTCCTTGTTTTAGAGTATCGCAGAAAAGGAAAATCAAACGGAGTCCAATTGACCTGAAACTTCACGGGACTTATTTTTGGACCAGAAGAAGCCCACGGAGTATCGGAGATGGACCAGAAGAGTCCCGGGCTGCCCACGAGGGTGGGGGGCGCGCCCACCCCCCTGGGCGCGCCCCCCTACCTCGTGGACAGCCCAGAGATCCACCTACGTACTTCTTCCTCCTATATATACCCATATACCCTAAAAACTTCGGGAAGCAGAATAGATCGGGAGTTCCGCCGCCAAAAGCCTCCGTAGCGACCGAAAACCAATCTAGACCCATTCTGGCACCCTTCCGGGGGAATCCCTCTCCGGTGGCCATCTTCATCATCCCGGTGCTCTCCATGACGAGGAGGGAGTAGTCCACCCTCGGGGCTGAGGATATGTACCAGTAGCTATGTGTTTGATCTCCCTCTCTCTCTCTCGTGTTCTTGAGTCGGCACGATCTTGATGTATCGCGAGCTTTACTATTATAGTTGGATCTTATGATGTTTCTCCCCCTCTACTCTCTTGTGATGAATTGAGTTTTCCCTTTGAAGTTATCTTATCGGATTGAGTCTTTAAGGATTTGAGAACACTTGATGTATGTCTTGCCGTGCTTATCTGTGGTGACAATGGGATATCACGTGATCCACTTGATGTATGTTTTGGTGATCAACTTGCGGGTTCCGCCCAAGAACCTATGCATAGGGGTTGGCACACGTTTTCGTCTTGACTCTCTGATAGAAACTTTGGGGAACTCTTTGAAGTTCTTTGTGTTGGTTGAATAGATGAATCTGAGATTGTGTGATGCATATCATATAATCATACCCACGGATACTTGAGGTGACATTGGAGTATCTAGGTGACATTAGGGTTTTGGTTGATTTGTGTCTTAAGGTGTTATTCTAGTACGAACTATATGATAGATTGAACGGAAAGAATAGCTTCATGTTATTTTACTACGGACTCTTGAATAGATCGATCAGAAAGGATAACTTTGAGGTGGTTTCGTACCCTACCATAATCTCTTCGTTTGTTCTCTGCTATTAGTGACTTTGGAGTGACTCTGTTGCATGTTGAGGGATAGTTATATGATCCAATTATGTTATTATTATTGAGAGAACTTGCACTAGTGAAAGTATGAACCCTAGGCCTTGTTTCCTAGCATTGCAATACCGTTTTCGCTCACTTTTATCATTAGTTTCCTTGCTGTTTTTATATTTTCAGATTACAAAAACCTATATCTACCATCCATATTGCACTTGTATCACCATCTCTTCGCCGAACTAATGCACCTATACAATTTACCATTGTATTGGGTGTGTTGGGGACACAAGAGACTCTTTGTTATTTGATTACAGGGTTCCTTGAGAGAGACCATCTTCATCCTATGTCTCCCACGGATTGATAAACCTTAGGTCATCCACTTGAGGGAAATTTGCTACTGTCCTACAAACCTCTACACTTGGAGGCCCAACAACGTCTACAAGAAGAAGGTTGTGTAGTATACATCAAGCTCTTTTTTGGCGCCGTTGCCAGGGAGGTTAGCGCTTGAAGGTATGTCTTTAATTAGATCTTGCAATCGAATCTTTTCGTTTCTTGTTTTAGCACCAGTTTAGTTTATAAAAGAAAACTACAAAAAAATATGGAATTGAGTTTGCCTCATACGCTTCATCTTTTTAATATCTTTCGTGAGTATGATGGAAAGGAAAATTGTGCCAAAGTGTTAGAAGAAGAATGCATTAGAATGTTTGGCACTAAATATTTGAATGATGAGCATGATTGCAATGTTGTTAGTATGAATTCCTTGAATATCCATGATGCTAATGATATGCAAAGCCACAAGCTTAGGGAAGCTATGTTTGATGAAGATGATATTTTTTGTCCCCAAAGTTGTCATGAGAAAATTTATTATGATGAAAGCATGCCTCCTGTTTATGATGATTATATTGATGAAAGTGGATTTGGAGATGTCATGACTTTATTTGGTGATCAATCCACTATTTCGGAAGAGTTTCCAATTGATTATGAGAACAAAGTTGCTATCTATGATGATTATTGTGATGACTTGTATGGTATAAAGAATAATGATAACCATGAAACTTGTCATCATGATTTTAGTTTTCAATTGGATTATGCCTCACATGATAGTTATTTTGTTGAGTTTTCTCCCACTATTATGAATGAGAAGAATTTTGCTAATGTTGAGGGTAATAAAATTTCTATGCTTGTAGATCATGAAAAGAATGCTTTATGTGATAGTTATATTGTTAAATTAATTCATGATTCTACTGAAAATTATTATGATGGAGGAACATATGCTTGTAGGAATTGCAATAATATCAAGTTTCCTTTCTATGTGCTTAAAGTTTTGAAGTTATGCTTGTTTTGCCTTCCGATGCTAGTTGATTATTGTTCATATAAGTTGTTTGCTCACAAAATCCCTATGCAAAGGAAGTGGTTTAGACTTAAATGTGCTATACATATTCTTCATGATGCTCTCTTTATGTTTTAATTCTTATCTTTTATGTGAGCATCATTGAAATCATCATGCCTAGCTAGGGGCGTTAAACGATAGCGCTTGTTGGGAGGCAACCCAAGTTTATTTTTGTTCCTTGCTTTTTGTTACTGTTTAGTAATAAATAATTTATCTAGCCTCTGTTTTTGTTGTGTTTTTTTATGTTTAATTAGTGTTTGTGCCAAGTAGAACCTTTGGGAAGACTTGGGTGAAGTCTATGTGATCTTGCTGTAAAAACAGAAACTTTAGTGCTCACGATATTAGCTGCCATTTTTTACTGGAGAGTGCTATTAAGTTGATTCTTTTTGCAGAGGATTAATAGACAAATTCCTCAGGTACACAAATTTATTTGATAATTTTATAAGTTACAGAAGTATACGTTTGATACAGATTACTACATAATGTTCTGTTTTTGACAGATTCTGTTTTCTATGTGTTGTTTGCTTATTTTGATGAATCTATGAGTAGTATCGGAGGGTATGAACCATAGATGAGTTGGAATGAAGTATATATTACACCAATATGAATTTATAATGAGTACACAACAGTAATTAAGTGGTGATTTATTTTCTTATACTAACGGAGCTAACGAGTTTTCTGTTAAGTTTTGTGTTGTGAAGTTTTCAAGTTTTGGGTAAAGATTCGATGGACTATGGAATAAGGAGTGGCAAGATCCTAAGCTTGGGGATGCACAAGGCATTCCAAGGTAATATTCAAGGACAACCAAGAGCCTAAGCTTGGGGATTCCCCGTAAGGCATCCCCTCTTTCGTCTTCGTTCGTTGGTAACTTTACTTGGAACTATATTTTTATTCACCACATAATATGTGTTTTGCTTGAAGCGTCATTTTATTTTGTTTTGCTTGTTGTTTGAATAAAATACCAAGATCTAAAATTATTAAATGTTAGAGAGTCTTCATATAGTTGCATAATTATTCGACTACTCATTGATCTTCACTTATATCTTTTGGAGTAGTTTGTCATTTGCTCTAGTGCTTCACTTATATCCTTTTAGAGCACGGCGGTGGTTTTATTTTGAAGAAATAGATGAACTCTCGTGCTTCACTTATATTATTTTGAGAGTCTTTACAACAGCATGGTAGTTTGCTTTGGTTATGAAACTAGTCCTAATATGATGGGCATCCAAGAGGGGTATAGTAAAAACTTTCATATAAAGTGCATTGAGTACTAAGAGAAGTTTGATACTTGATGATTGTTTTTAGATATAGAGATGGTGATATTAGAGTTATGCTAGTTTAGTAGTTGTGAATTTGAGAAATACTTGTGTTAAAGTTTGTGATTCCCGTAGCATGCACGTATGGTGAACCGTTATGTGATGAAGTCGGAGCATGATTTATTTATTGATTGTCTTCCTTATGAGTGGCGGTCAGGGACGAGCGATGGTCTTTTCCTACCAATCTATCCCCCTAGGAGCATGAGCGTGGTACTTTGTTTCGATAACTAATAGATTTTTGTAATAAGTATCTGAGTTCTTTATGACTAATGTTGAGTCCATGGATTATACGCACTCTCGCCCTTCCACCATTGCTAGCCTCTCTAATACCGCGCACCTTTCGCCGGTATCATAAACCCACCATATATCTTCCTCAAAACAGCCACCATACCTACCTATTATGGCATTTCCATAGCCATTCTGAGATATATTGCCATGCAACTTTCCATCATTCTGTTTATTATGACACACTTCATCATTGTCATATTGCTTGCATGATCATGTAGTTGACATCATATTTTGGCAAATCCACCGTTCATAATTTCATACATGTCACTCATGCACTATTCAAGATATCTTCCGAAATTCCAATAAATCGGTCGATTTATCGCTTACCATTGTCTGACCGATAAGATAAATCAGTCGATAAATCAGCCGATATGGCGATAAATCCACCAATATGTCGATAAATTAACCGATTTACCCCTTATCATGGGTTGGCCGATAAGTTCCCGATAAGCGATATCCCCAACATTGCACTCATGCATCATTGCACATCCTGGTATACCGCCGGAGGCATTCAGATAGAGTCATATTTTGTTCTAAGTATCGAGTTGTAATTCTTGAGTTGTAAGTAAATAAAAGTGTGATGATCATCATTATTAGAGCATTGTCCCAGTGAGGAAAGGATGATGGAGACTATAATTCCCCCACAAGTCGGGATGAGACTCCAGACGAAAAAATATATATATAAAAAGAGGCCATAAAAAAGAAAAGGCCCAAAAAATGAGAGAAAAGGATAGAAGGGGCAATGCTACTATCCTTTTACCACACTTGTGCTTCAAAGTAGCACCAAGATCTTCATGATAGAGAGTCTCTTATGTTGTCACTTTCATATACTAGTGGGAAATTTTCATTATAGAACTTAGCTTGTATATTCCAATGATGGGCTTCCTCAAAATGCCCTAGGTCTTCGTGAGCAAGCGAGTTGGATGCACACCCACTTAGCTTTCATACACTTATAGCTCTAGTGTATCCGTTGCATGGCAATCGCTACTCACTCACATTGATATCTGTTGATGGGCATCTCCATAGCCCGTTGGTACGCCTAGTTGATGCGAGACTATCTTCTCCTTTTTGTCTTCTCCACAACCACCCTTCTATTCCACATATAGTGCTATATCCATGGCTCACGCTCATGTATTGCGTGAAGATTGAAAAGGTTTGAGAACATCAAAAGTATGAAACAATTGCTTGGCTTATCATTGGGGTTGTGCATGATTTAAATATTTTGTGTGGTGAAGATGGAGCTTAGCCAGACTATATGATTTTTTAGGGATAACTTTCTTTGGCCACGTTATTTTGAGAAGACATGATTACTTTGTTAGTATGCTTGAAGTATTATTATTTTTATGTCAATATTAAACATTTGTCTTGAATCTTATGGATCTGAATATTCTTGCCACAATAAATAATTACATGGATAAATATGTGAGGTAGCATTCCACATCAAAAATTCTGTTTTTATCATTTACCTACTCGAGGACAAGCAGGAATTAAGCTCAGGGATGCTGATACGTCTCCAATGTATCTATAATTTTTGATTGTTCCATGTTATTATATTATCAACCTGGGATGTTTTATATGCATTTATATGCTATTTTATATGATTTTTGGGACTAACCTATTAACCTAGAGCCCAGTGCCAGTTTTTGTTTTGTCCTTGTTTTAGAGTATCGCAGAAAAGGAAAATCAAACGGAGTCCAATTCACCTGAAACTTCACGGAACTTATTTTTGGACCAGAAGAAGCCCACGGAGTATCGGTGATGGACCAGAAGAGTCCCGGGCTACCCACGAGGGTGGGGGCGCGCCCACCCCCTGGGCGCACCCCCCTACCTCGTGGACAGGCCGGAGATCCACCGATGTACTTCTTCCTCCTATATATACCCATATACCCTAAAAACTTTGAGGAGCAGAATAGATCGGGAGTTCCACCGCCAGAAGCCTCTGTAGCCACCAAAAACCAATCTAGACCCGTTTTGGCACCCTGCCGGAGGGGGGAATTCCTCTCCGGTAGCCATCTTCATCATCCTGGTGCTCTCCATGACGAGGAGGGAGTAGTCCACCCTCGGGGCTAAGGACATGTACCAGTAGCTATGTGTTTGATCTCTCTCTCTCGTGTTCTTGATGTATCGCGAGCTTGATGCGGCACGATCTTGATGTATCGCGAGCTTTACTATTATAGTTGGATCTTATGATGTTTCTCCCCCTCTACTCTCTTGTGATGAATTGAGTTTTCCCTTTGAAGTTATCTTATCGGATTGAGTCTTTAAGGATTTGAGAACACTTGATGTATGTCTTGCCATGCTTATCTGTGGTGACAATGGGATATCACGTGATCCACTTGATGTATGTTTTGGTGATCAACTTGCGGGTTCCGCCCAAGAACCTATGCATAGGGTTTGGCACACGTTTTCATCTTGACTCTCTGATAGAAACTTTGGGGCACTCTTTGAAGTTCTTTGTGTTGGTTGAATAGATGAATCTGAGATTGTGTGATGCATATCGTATAATCATACCCACAGATACTTGAGGTGACATTGGAGTATCTAGGTGACATTAGGGTTTTGGTTGATTTGTGTCTTAAGGTGTTATTCTAGTACGAACTCTATGATAGATTGAACGGAAAGAATAGCTTCATGTTATTTTACTACGGACTCTTGAATAGATCGATCAGAAAGGATAACTTTGAGGTGGTTTCGTACCCTACCATAATCTCTTCGTTTGTTCTCTGCTATTAGTGACTTTGGAGTGACTCTTTATTGCATGTTGAGGGATAGTTATATGATCCAATTATGTTATTATTGTTGAGAGAACTTGCACTAGTGAAAGTATGAACCCTAGGCCTTGTTTCCTAGCATTGCAATACCGTTTTCGCTCACTTTTAACATTAGTTGCCTTGCTGTTTTTATATTTTCAGATTACAAAAACCTATATCTACCATCCATATTGCACTTGTATCACCATCTCTTCGCCGAACTAGTGCACCTATACAATTTACCATTGTATTGGGTGTGTTGGGGACACAAGAGACTCTTTGTTATTTAGTTGCAGGGTTGCTTGAGAGAGACCATCTTCATCCTATGCCTCCCACGGATTGATAAACCTTAGGTCATCCACTTGAGGGAAATTTGCTACTGTCCTACAAACCTCTGCACTTGGAGGCCCAACAACGTCTACAAGAAGAAGGTTGTGTAGTAGACATCAGCGCATCGGGGAGGTCCTGTGGCGGCGAGAGAGTCATGGATTGGGCGCTGACGAGAGGATGACGGACGCTGTGAGCGGGATCGAGCGAGAGCTCTCCTGGCGGTGCGAGGAGGGAGACGAGGGAAGGGGTCGAGGAGATGTGGATCAGGCAGGGGAGAGGGTTAGGTTAGAACTGGTGGGTGCTCCGGCTGGGCTTCGGGCTTAGAGGCCGGCAGGGCCTAGGTGGGCCACGGGGATGGATTGGGCCTAGAGAGGCCGCGGGGAAGGGCCGGTTGGCAGTTGCTATCTCTCTCTCTCTCTTCTCTTCTTATAATCTACTTTATATTTCCCAGAACAGAAAAATATCAAAGAAGAAAAGGTGAAGAAAGGAAGTGTTTGGGATAGAATTTGCGCGGGTGGTTAATTTTCCCGGACTCACAAAAATGAGCTCGATCCCGGAAAAATAGAAGTGGGCACGCGGTTGAAGTTGAATTCAAACTCATTGGAAATTAAATCCAAAAGATTTGAATAGGAAGTGAGGTTTGGGAAGGTCCAAAGATGTTCGGATTTTTGGTGGAGCTCCGGAATATGATGAAAAAATATATGGCAAGGTTGGAGACCAAGAATTAAGATAACAAAGGCATTGGGATAATTTGCATGTGTGTTATGGTGAATTCCAAATTAAAGAAATATTTAATATAGCTCCCTAATATTGGGAGGATATGTTATAAATAGAAATCACAACGTGAACTCCCTCGATTTAAATGGATCGAAGATCCATGCTGTATATTTAGGTGAGTTTTTTTAAAAAGGTGCATGATGACATGATGCAATGCACACGATGCAAAGATGAATGCAACGAACCAAACAAAACACACGACAAATCTCAGAATCCATGGAAGACATATGGAGCACCAGTCTTGGGGTGTTACAACACTCCACCACTACGAGAGGATCTTGTCCCGAGATCTAGGATGGCACCGGGGAGAAATGGAACAGGAAGAGGTAAAACAAAGTTGCTTCTTTGACAAACGAGTGAAACCACGAACCTTGATAGGTTAAACAATTATGAGAAAAGAATACAACGGAGATGAACAAAGTTGAAAACACTCTTTTAGAAAAGAGGAACAAGGAACATTACTAGAACCTTGTAGGTTGAAAGACGTAAGGAAAGGGTTGCAATGGACAAGAAGTACATGCAAGCACTCCGGTTGAAACGAGATGTACAAGGAACGATAAAGATCAATTACGACAACACTCCGGTTGGAAATGGAAGGTAAAGAATATGAGCTTGGAAAAATGAAGGCACTTGGATGAGAGTCCGGTTATAAGAGGAATGATAGACACAACACTCCGGTTAAAATAAGATAGAGAAGGAATAAGAATGATATAATTTGCGCAGCACTCCGACTGTAAATGGAAGGAATTCAACATGAACTTGACAAGATGAGAGGATACTTGATGAGATCAACAACACACTGCCTCTAGAACTATTGAAAGAATGGCACAAGGGGTAAGAAAGATTTCAGACGGCACTCTGGTTGAGAAGGGAGGCAAAACTTGATAAGATGAGAGAACTTGAATGAAGGACATGACACTCATGTTAAATGGATAAGCAAGGAAAAGAACATGATATTTGACAAAAAATGGAATGATGGTCGAAGAGTGCAACATCGCAATGCCTCCGGAATGAACGAATAGAAGCTAGATCATTGGGATAAAGGGATGAAGAAGAAAATGACAACTTCTGCCACAAATGAACTAGGAAAGCACTCTTCCATGGAGGTAAGAACGGAGTAGTTGTAAAACCAACAACGAAACGAATAAGCTTGTAGTGGGCTTATGGAAACCTTCTCAAAATTATGAGGTGGAATTTTTGCCACTAATGGAAATAATAGATTGGATTTATATGAACAAGGAGATGAGAAACTTATTTCACCGGGAGGATAAATGAAGAACTTGGGTCATTTATGAGCACCATAAATAGCAACAATCCTTAGGGAAAGCTTTAGGTGAAATATAACCCAAGATAACTCCAATGAAGAGATTGATGGGTTGCAAAGGATCTCATGAACGAATTGAAAATGATGGGTTTAAAATATGTCATTCCGGACAACTTGTGAATCAAGAAACACAAAGGGAAATTGTCAAGAGTGACATAACACCAACTCAAATGATAAGGTAGAAAGAATTGCACTTCGGAATGCAAGATGAAGAATGCTTGAACTCCTCAAAACAAGACATGTGTTGAACACCATGTTTATTTTAGAGTATAGCTTGGCGGATCTTAACTTCGAGATAAACCTTGAAGAACAATTGAAGAATGAAAGAAACCCTTGACGAACCACCATGTCGAGCCTCCATGAAGAACTCCGGTAATAAAAGGATGATCAAAAGAAAGAGAAGTTGGAAACACAAGGTAAGCCTTGCAATGATTTAGATGGAGCTTCGCGACGAGATAAAGCAGAAAACTTGAAACTCCGGAAAAGAAAAGATGAAGCATCTCGAACCGAGAATGTGATATGATGAACAACTCCGGAGAGAAATAACTAGATCACTTGCATGGAACAATAATAAGAATTATGTTATGTGTATCCTTCACCAATTTAAATTGATGACAATCAACGGATTGCATGCAACTTATTCTCATAAAAAGGATTAAGAGAGATATAGCGCAAACTTGAGAAGGTCTTCAACAAACCACCAGTAGGCTTGGGAAGAATGAATGAAATGATACGATAATAAAGGAATATGAATGTTGAATGAACCATTGTAAGAATTGAAAATGAAAGTAGCAAAGGCACAATTTACCGGGAAGAATTAGAAAACGAAATAAAGATACTTGACAGAATTTAGATACAAGAGATCTAAGAGATCATGAATTGATTAGAGAATATTCGAATGATGCACTGGTAAGATTTGGAGAACAGTAGCTGAAAGCTGAGAATGAATAATTCTGAGATGATGGGCTCCGGAGAATCAGACTGAAAAGACTCATGAATTGCTCCGGATGGGTGAAAAAATTCTCACAATCGAAACCAATTATGAGAGGATGGCAGCAAGCTTGAACTACGCATCTCTGAGAGAATGGATAACCATGAATTGTTGAGATACTCCAGGATGAAAATTAGAAAGGTTAAACCGAAGATGAAAAGAATTTGAAAGATCTTGGAGAAAGACATTTGACTGATGACAAATCATTCTTACGTCAAACTTTGAAATGAATTTGAAAATAACTCCGAAAAAATTAGAAGAGTCAGGTAAGATCCTGGGAAAAGACCTGTGGGTTAGGGCCCACTCAAAAGATGCACCGTTGAATGATTTAAAAGGAAGATTGCTCTGGTTGAATTAAATGGCTTGAATGAGAAAACAACCTCGAAAAATAGCTTGGATTGATTAAGGATAGAAGCACTAATCTTCTGAGATATCTTCAGCACAATGGAACAAATGGTAAATGAGAGGTGAATAATTAAGAGGTGCACCGGCATAAGAAAGCATTTGAAACGAGGAGAGGATATGCTCGACAAAGCTTGAATTGGATCCACCGGAGAAGAAAACAATGAAGAATAATGAGCTTGAAGCTTCCTTAGCATCTTCATGAGAATCACCGGGTAAGAACTTTGAAGGAAAAGAATGAAGAAACTTCACATCAATAAAAGGATACTTGATTAAGAAGTCTGAGTCTCTGACGAAAAAGGGTGGGAGGGCAGGAAAAACAAAGACAACTTGGGACGGATGAAACAGACACTGTTGAGAAGAACTGATAATTGATCTTTCGGATGTTGAAATGATCGGATCCACTTGAAGGGAAGCACGTCGGTTGAAAATGATTGACAAAACAATCTAGATGATCAAGAAGGATTAGCATTCACATAAAAATATAAGAACACCTCTAAGGAAAGGTATGGAATCAACACTTGACATTGAAGCAACTCGAATACCACAAACCAAAACAAAAACAAAGGATTTGGCTTGCAGAATAAGCCGGAACAAACATATGATAGCCCCCATATCGTATCATGTGTCTGTTGGAAAATATCCTACGAGATACTTGAATTCCCACTTATAAACTCCCGAAACTTTCTGGTTATGCAATCAGGTGTTGGGAATATAGGGAAAGCATAATATCTCACCCAAACTAACAATCCCTACATCCAGCTGTATCCATCCGTCAACACATAACCAAGAAACCTTCGGAAATCGTGTACCTCAACCTTCGAAAAGCATCCGTTATATGACTTATGGCAATACTCCCGAACTCCCGCCCCAGTACTGGGTGGCGCCGAGGTTATCTCACCAACAACTGCATAAAAGAAATTTTTGATGTCGGCGAACTCAGGTATTCCAGAACTGCAATGATAAAATTGTGACAACAACACCTCGGAGCTCAACTCCCCGGGAAACTGCCACAACCCCTAAATGTCAGGAGGCACCAAGACTATCGAAACGATTCCAACATACCCGCGTGATCCTAAAAAAATTTAGTGAAATTTGAGAGAGGAAAGACAAAACTTCTACGTCAGGAGGCCTCACCTGAGCGACGAAAGGACTGAGGAGTAAAAAGAATCCTACTCTCCGATATATATAATCCTAAGACTCAAAACATTTTGTTCTAGACTCAACAACGTCAGCGATTCGATCAAGCAGGGGGCTCCTAAGTCGGGTATGGCTCTGATTACCAACTTGTAAGCCCACGATGCAGCTATATCTCCCACGTGTCAAGGCACGACTTAGAGGCATAACCGCATGTTGGTTTAGTCGCAGGTGGGGTAATCTTCACACAATCCCATGTACTAAATAAGAAAGGGATAAAGAGTTGGCTTACAATCGCCACACAAATAACAAGTTAAACATACATCATCCAGAGTACAATCAAGGTCCGACTACGGAACCGAAATAAAAGAAGACAACCCCAAATGCTAGATCCCAAATCGTCCCGACTGGGCTCCACTATTGATCAACAGGAAACTAAACATAGTAACGACCTAGATCTCCATCGAGCTCCCACTTGAGCTCGGTTGCCTCACCTGCACTGGTATCATCAGCACCTGCAACTATTTGGAAGTATCTGTGAGTCACGGGGACTCAACAATCTCACACCCGCGAGATCAAGACTATTTAAGCTTATGGGTAGGATGAGGTAATGAGGTGGAGCTGCAGCAAGCACTAAGCATATATGGTGGCTAACATACGCAAATAAGAGCGAGAAGAGAAGCAACGCAACGATCGAGAAGCTAGAAGTGATCAAGAAGTGATCCTGAAACTACTTACATTCAAACATAACCCAAGACCGTGTTCACTTTCCGGACTCCGATGAAAAGAGACCATCATGGCTACACACGCAGTTGATGCATTTTAATTAAGTCAAGTTCTCTACAACCGGACATTAACAAATTCCCATCTGCAACATAACCGCGGGCATGGCTCTCGAAAGTTTATACCCTCCAGGGGTGTCCCAAATTAGCCCATCACAAGCTCTCATGGTCAACGAAGGATATTCCTTCTCCCAGAAAGACCCGATCAGTCTCGGAATCCCGGTTACAAGACATTTCGACAAAGGTAAAACAAGACCAGCAAGACCACCCGACTGTGCCGACAAATCCAGATAGGAGCTGCACATATCTCGTTCTCACGGCACACCGGATTGTCCAAACTTCTGGTAGGCCAGCCCAGAGTTTCCCCTGGTGCCCACCGGCGGTTGACAGGTTGGACCAACACTGAGAGGAGCACTGGCCCGGGGGTTTAAAATAAAGATGACCCTTGAGTCTGTAGAACCCAAGGGGAAAAGGCTTAGGTGGCAACTGTTAAAACCAAGGTTGGGCCTTGCTGGAGGAGTTTTATTCAAAGCGAACTGTCAAGGGGTTTCCATAACACCAACCGCGTAAGGAACGCAAAATCAAGGAACATAACACCGGTATGACAGAAACTAGGGCGGCAAGAGTGGAACAAAACACCAGGCATAAGGCCGAGCCTTCCACCCTTTACCAAGTATATAGATGCATTAATTAAAATAAGAGATATTGTGATATCCCAACATATCCATGTTCCAACATGGAACAAACCTCAACTTCACCTACAACTAGCAACGCTATAAGAGGGGCTGAGCAAAAGCGGTAACATAGCCAAACAGCGGTTTGCTAGGAAGGTGGGTTAGAGGATTGACATGGCAATATGGGAGGCATGATATAACAAGTGATAGGTAGCGCGACATAGCGATAGAGCGAACAACTAGCAATTAAAGATAGAAGTGATTTCGAGGGTATGGTCATCTTGCCTGTGATCCCGCAAGGAAGAAGAACGAGTCCATGAAGAAGGCAAACGGACGTAGTCGAACGAATCCTCACAAACGCGATGTTACCGGAACTATCGGGAAGAAGCACAACCGGAAAGGAGCAAACAACATGGTAAACCAACAAGCATAAACATGGCATGATGCACAATCAAGTATGATGCATGTCCGGTTTAAATATGCATGGCATGGCAAAGTGCACAAACAAAACTACCAAGTTAAGTGGAGCTTAATATGTAACAAGTTGCATATTGACGAAACACCACATTCGATTATTTAGTTCACTCCCGGTTAGGCTACTCAACAATATTAAATGTTGTGAAACATGGAAAGAGGTGAGGCAAAAGTAAACTACACAATCTAAACAATTTAAATGGGGCCGGAAACATCAAACAACAATTCCGGTAAATCCCCATATGCATTTAGCAATTTAATGCAAACAACAATTTTAAACATTTTAAATGTTGTTATCATGATGCGGATGACATGTGCAAGTTTTTATGAATTTTTTGTTAAAAGTTGACATGAGCATTATGAAGCATTTGTCACCGTGGTGGAAAGAAAGGGTGCCACGGTGACGATAACGAAAACAGTGCCACGGCAACGTTCCAGTTCCGGTAACTTGATTGAGATACCGATGCAAAAGAGAAGTGTGCGGATGCGTGCAAAAGATGGTGGGGTGATCCCGGTTACCGGGTTCCCATGGATGGACGGCATGGCAATGAGGAGGAACATGGAAGCGACATCTCGGACATGGTGCAAACACGAGCATCTCATACAACACACATGCATACAGTCCACAGCGTCGTCTCGGGGTTATACCTTTGAAGCGTGCATTTCCGGGGCGGTTCGGGTTCAATGCAAAGTAGAGGAAGTAGACGTTCTCAGGGCGTTCGTAGTGGAAGTAGTCGTTCTCGCTTCGTAGTTGTACACAATCAGTAGGTGTTCAGGGTCACAACGACGAACTTGACGTCCACGGGGTCTTCGAGGGTCAAAAGTAGTGGTACTCGGTCATTTTGAAGAGGTACTTGGGGTCTTCGAACTTGCCGGTCTCGTCAACTCGAAGGGGTACTTGGCATTTCTGCTACCCGGGTCGTCGACGACGGCAGTTGTTCTATGCATCGGGCGTCAAGGTACTTGTCGTTCTTAGCGATTCCGAATAGGCGGTAGTGGTACACATTACGTAGATGTTCAGGTCGTCGGTAGAGGTACTTGGTGACATCCACGGGATCAGTAGGTGTACATGATCTTCGCATTGTAGTTTGACTTGGCGATTCCAGAACGTTCATCAGAGCGGGGACTTGGCGAAAAACCCCGAAGGCACTCCTCGTTCGTTTGACAAGGGAAAAACAGCGGCAGCAGCGGCATCACAGGAATCAACGGCGCGGTCGTCACTGGACTTGGCGAAGCAGGGAACGCAGAGTTGTGCGGACGCGGGCATAGAACGGGCGGAGTAGAGAAGCTGTAGGGGGAGCGGCTGAAGATGGTTGCGGGCACGGGTGCCTGCGGAGGATGGGGCAACGCTTGGGGCTCGAGGTGGCGCTAGGAACAAACCCGAAGAGGAGAAGGGAGGGGTGGAGCAGAGCAGCTCGGACGCGAAGGCAGCGCACGCCGGAGTTGATGGCCAGCGTGGCGGCAAGTGAAGGAGGAGCGGGAGAGGAGGTGGCTGTGGCGTGGAGGAGGAGCAGCACTCGGGACTGGAGGAAGGCCATGGCAGAGGCGGTCCGGTGAAGTGGGCATGGCTCCGGTGGAGCTTCTTGCTAGCGGCGGCCAGAGGCAGAGGCAGGGGCGATCCAGCGATGGGGTGTAGGAGAGGGAGGCGCGAGGAAGGAGGGGCCGGCGCGGGATCCGGGCAGCAAAGGTCGGGGACGAGGCCGGAGATGCGCGACACGGCTCCTCTGGTCCATGGCAGGAGACCATGGCGGGCAGACGGCGAAGGGCTTGGTAGCAGGGATGAAATGGAGGTAGGCCGGGCATCCCCGAGCTCGGGCAGGAGAAGGCGGGTCGGGGAGGTCCTGCGGCGGCAAGGGAATCCTAGCTTGGGAGACGACGAGAGGATGGCGGGCGCTATTAATACGTCTCCAACGTATCTATAATTTTTTATTGTTCCATGCTATATTATATTCTGTTTTGGACATTATTGGGCTTTATTATTCACTTTTATATTATTTTTGGGACTAACCTCTTAACCGGAGGCCCAGCCCAGAATTGTTGTTTCTTTCCTATTTCAGAGTTTCGCAGAAAAAGAATATAAATGGAGTCCAAATGGAATGAAACCTTCGGGAACGTGATTTTTGGAACGAACATGATCCAGGAGACTTGGACCCTACATCAAGCAACCAACAGGAAAGCCACGAGGTAGGGGGCGTGCCTACCCCCCTAGGCGCGCCCTCCACCCTCGTGGCCCCCTGTTGCTCCACCGACGTACTCCTTCCTCCTATATATAACTACGTACCCCAAACAATCAAATACAGAGCCAAAACGCTAATTCCACCGCCGTAACTTTCTGTATCCACGGGATCCCATCTTGGGGCCTGTTCCGGAGCTCCGCCGGAGGGTGCATCGATCACGGAGGGCTTCTACATCAACACCTTAGCCTCTCCGATGAAGTATGAGTAGTTTACCTCAGACCTTCGGGTCCATAATTATTAGCTAGATGGCTTATTCTCTCTTTTTGGATCTCAATACAATGTTCTCCCCCTCTCTTGTGGAGATCTATTCGATGTAATCTTCTTTTGCGGTGTGTTTGTTGAGACCGATGAATTGTGGGTTTATGATCAAGTTTATCTATGAACAATATTTGAATCTTCTCTGAATTCTTTTATGTATGATTGGTTATCTTTGCAAGTCTCTTCGAATTATCAGTTTGGTTTGGCCTACTAGATTGATCTTTCTTTCAATGGGAGAAGTGCTTAGCTTTGGGTTCAATCTTGCGGTGTCCTTTCCCAGTGACACTAGGGGCAGCAAGGCACGTATTGTATTGTTGCCATTGAGGATAACAAGATGGGGTTTCTACCATATTGCACGAATTTATCCCTCTACATCATGTCATCTTGCTTAAGGCGCTACTCTGTTCTTATGAACTTAATACTCTCGATGCATGCTGGATAGCGGTCGATGTGTGGAGTAATAGTAGTAGATGCAGGCAGGAGTCGGTCTACTTGTCTCGGACGTGATGCCTATATACATGATCATACCTAGATATTCTCATAACTATGCTCAATTCTGTCAATTGCTTGATACGTCTCCAACCTATCTATAATTTCTGATTGCTCCATGCTATATTATCTTCTGTTTTGGATGTTTATGGGCTTTATTATACACTTTTACATCATTTTGGGGACTAACCTATTAAGCCAGAGCCCAGTGCCAGTTTTTTTCCTTGTTTTGGAGTATCGCAGAAAAGGAAAATCAAACGGAGTCCAATTGACCTGAAACTTCACGGAACTTATTTTTGGAAGGAAAGCAACCCGGGAGACTTGGAGTCCATGTAAGGGGAGCAACGAGGAAGCCACGAGGCAGGGGGGCGCGCCCTCCACCCTCGTGGGCCCCTCGTGGGCCCCCTGACATACTTCTTCTGCCTATATGTATCCATATACCCTAAAACGATCGGGGAGCATAATAGATCGGGAGTTCCGCCGCCAGAAGCCTCTATAGCCTCCGAAAGCCAATCTAGACCCGTTCCGGCACCCTGCCGGAGGGTGCAATCCCTCTCCGGTGGCCATCATCATCATCCCGGTGCTCTCCATGACGAGGAGGGAGTAGTTCTCCCTCGGGGCTGAGGGTATGTACCAGTAGCTATGTGTTTCATCTCTCTCTCTCTCGTGTTCTTGAGGTGATACGATCTTGATGTATCGCGATCTTTGCTATTATATTTGGATCCTATGATGTTTCTTCCCCCCTCTACTCTCTTGTAATGGATTGAGTTTTCCCTTTGAAGTTATCTTATCGGATTGAGTCTTTAAAGATTTGAGATCACTTGATGTATGTCTTGTCGTGCGTATCTGTGGAGACAATGGGATATCACGTGATTCACTTGATGTATGTTTTGGTGATCAACTTGCGGGTTCCGCCCATGAACCTATGCATAGGGGCTGGCACACGTTTTCGTCGTGATTCTCCGGTAGAAACTTTGGGGCACTCTTTGAGGTTCTATGTGTTGGTTGAATAGATGAATCTGAGATTGTGTGATCCATATCGTATAATCATACCCATGGATACTTGAGGTGACATTGGAGTATCTAGGTGACACTAGGGTTTTGGTTGATTTGTGTCTTAAGGTGTTATTCTAGTATGAACTCTAGGGTTGTTTGTGACACTTACAGGAATAGCCCAATGGATTGATTGGAAAGAATAACTTTGAGGTGGTTTCGTACCCTACCGTAATCTCTTTGTTTGTTCTCCGCTATTAGTGACTTTGGAGTAACTCTTTGTTGCATGTTGAGGTATAGTTATGTGATCCAATTATGTTATTATTGTTGAGAGGACTTGCACTAGCGAAAGTATGAACCCTAGGCCTTGTTTCAACGCATTGCAATACCGTTTACGCTCACTTTTATCATTAGTTACCTTGCTGTTTTTATATTTTGAGATTACAAAAACCTTTATCTACTATCCATATACCACTTGTATCACCATCTCTTCACCGAACTAGTGCACCTATACAATTTACCATTGTATTGGGTGTGTTGGGGACATAAGAGACTCTTTGTTATTTAGTTGCAGGGTTGCTTGAGAGAGACCATCTTCATCCTACGCCTCCTACGGATTGATAAACCTTAGGTCATCCACTTGAGGGAAATTTGCTACTGTCCTACAAACCTCTGCACTTGGAGGCCCAACAACGTCTACAAGAATAAGGTTGTATAGTAGACATCAACTCTTTTCTGGCGCCATTGCCGGGGAGGTTAGCGCTTGAAAGGTATATCTTTAGATCTTGCAATCGAATCTTTTTGTTTCTTGTTTTAGCACTAGTTTAGTTTATAAAAGAAAACTACAAAAAATGGAATTGAGTTTACCTCTTATGCTTCATCTTTTTAATATCTTTCGTGAGTATGATGGAAAGGAAAATTGTGCCAAAGTTTTAGAAGAAGAATGCATTAAAATGTTTGGCACTAAATATTTGAATGATGAGCATGATTGCAATGTTGTTAGTATGAATTCCTTGAATATCCATGATGCTAATGATATGCAAAGCCACAAGCTTGGGGATGCTATGTTTGATGAAGATGATATTTTTTGTCCCCCGAGTTTTCATGAGAAAATTTATTATGATGAAAGCATGCCTCCTATTTATGATGATTATATTGATGAAAGTGGATTTGGAGAGGTCATGACTTTATTTTGTGATGAATCCACTATTCCGAAAGAGGTTCCAATTGATTATGAGAACAAAGTTGCTATCTATGATGATTATTGTGATGACTTGTATGCTATAAAGAATAATGATATCCATGAAACTTGTCATTGTTATTTTAGTTTTCAATTGGATTATGCCTCACATGATAATTATTTTGTTGAGTTTGCTCCCACTATTCCGAATAAGAAGAACCTTGCTTATGTGGAGAGTAATAAAAATTCTACGCTTGTGCATCATGAAAATAGTGCTTTATGTGATAGTCATATTGTTGAATTCATTCATGATGCTACTGAAAATTATTATGTGGGAGGAACATATGCTTGTAGGAATGGCAATAACGTCAAGTTTCCTCTCTATGTGCTTAAAGTTTTGAAGTTATGCTTGTTTTACCTTCCTATGCAAGTTGATTCTTGTTCCCACAAGTTGTTTGCTCACACAATCCCTATGCATAGGAATAGGGTTAGACTTAAATGTGCTAGTCATATTCTTCATGATGCTCTCTTTATGTTACAATTCTTATCTTTTATGTGAGCATCATTGAAATCATCATGCCTAGCTAGGGGCGTTAAACGATAGCGCTTGTTGGGAGGCAACCCAATTTTATTTTAGTTCCTTGCTTTTTGTTCCTGTTTAGTAATAAATAATTCATCTGGCCTCTGTTTAGATGTGTTTTTATGCTTTTAATTAGTGTTTGTGCCAAGTAGAACCTTTGGGAAGACTTGGGGAAAGTCTTTGCGATCATGCTGTAAAAAATAGAAACTTTAGCACTCACGAGAACTGCTTCCATTTTTATTTTGAAAGTGCTATTTAGTTAATTATTTTTGAACATGATTAATAGATAAATTACTCAGGTCCAGCAATTTATTTTAGAATTTTTGGGGTTCCATAAGTTTGCGTTAGTTACAGATTACTACAGACTGTTCTGTTTTTGACAGATTCTGTTTTTCGTGTGTTGTTTGCTTATTTTGATGAATCTATGGCTAGTAAAATTGTTTATAAACCATAGAGAAGTTGGAATACAGTAGTTTTAACACCAATATAAATAAAGAATGAGTTCATTACAGTACCTTGAAGTGGTGTTTTGCTTTCTTTCGCTAACGGAGCTTATGAGTTTTCTGTTAAGTTTTGTCTTGTGAAGTTTTCAAGTTTTGGGTAAAGATTCGATGGACTATGGAATAAGGAGTGGCAAAAGCCTAAGCTGGATGCCCAAGGCACCCCAAGGTAATATTAAAGGACAAGCAAAAGCCTAAGCTTGGGGATGCCCTAGAAGGCATCCCCTCTTTCGTCTTCGTTCATCGGTAACTTTACTTGGAGCTATATTTTTATTCGCCACATGATATGTGTTTTGCTTGGAGCGTAATTTTACTTACTTATGTTTTGCTTGCTGTTTGAATAAAATACCAAGATCTGAAATTATTAAATGTTAGAGAGTCTTCACATAGTTGCATAATTATTCGACTACTCATTGATCTTCACTTATATCTTTCGGAGTAGTTTGTCATTTGCTCTAGTGCTTCACTTATATCTTTTTAGAGCACGGTGGTGGATTTGTTTTATAGAAACTATTGATCTCTCATGCTTCACTTAGATTATTTTGAGAGTCTTAAATAACATGGTAATTTGCTTAAATAATCCTAATATGCTAGGTATTCAAGATTAGTAAAAAAAATCCTAGGAGTGTTTTGAATACTAAGAGACGCTTGATGCTTGATGATCGTTTTGAGATATGGAGGTAATAATATCAAAGTCGTGCTAGTTGAGTAGTTGTGAATTTGAGAAATGCTTGTTTTGAAGTTTGTAAGTCCCGTAGCATGCACGTATGGTAAACGTTGTGTAACAAATTTGAAACATGAGGTGTTATTTGATTGTCTTCCTTATGAGTGGCGGTCGGGGACGAGCGATGTCTTTTCCTACCAATCTATCCCCATAGGAGCATGCGCGTAGTGCTTGGTTTTTGATGACTTGTAGATTTTTGCAATAAGTATGTGAGTTCTTTATGACTAATGTTGAGTCCATGGATTATACGCACTCTCACCCTTCCATCATTGCTAGCCTCTTCGTACCGTGCATTGCCCTTTCTCACATTGAGAGTTGGTGCAAACTTCGCCGGTGCATCCAAAGCCCGTGATATGATACGCTCTTTCACACATAAACCTCCTTATATCTTCCTCAAAACAGCCACCATACCTACCTATTATGGCATTTCCATAGCCATTCCGAGATATATTGCCGTGCAACTTTCCACCATTCCGTTTATCATGACATATTCATCATTGTCATATTGCTTAGCATGATCATGTAGTTGACATCATATTTGTGGCAAAGCCACCGTTCATAATTCTTTCATACATGTCACTCTTGATTCATTGCTATCCCGGTATATCGCTAGAGGCATTCATATAGAGTCATACTTTGTTCTAGTATCGAGTTGTAATCTTTGAGTTGTAAATAAATAGAAGTGTGATGATCATCATTAATAGAGTATTGTTCCAAAAAAAGAAAAAAAAGGCCAAAAAAGAAAGGCTAAAAAAAGAAAGACCAAATAAAAAAATAAAATAAAAGGGACAATGCTACTATCCTTTGCCACACTTGTGCTTCAAAGTAGCACCATCATCTTCATGATAGAGAGTCTTTTGTTTTGTCACTTTCATATACTAGTGGGAATTTTTCACTATAGAACTTGGCTTGTATATTCCAACAATGGGCCTCCTCAAGTGCCCTAGGTCTTCGTGAGCAAGTAAGTTGGATGCACACCCACTTAGTTTTTTTGTTGAGCTTTCATACATTTATAGCTCTAGTGCATCCGTTGCATGGCAATCCCTACTCCTTGCATTAACATCAATCGATGGGCATCTCCATAGCTCATTGATTAGCCTCGTTGATGTGAGACTTTCTCCTTTTTGTCTTCTCCACATAACCCCCATCATCATATTCTATTCCATCCATAATGCTATATCCATGGCTCGCGCTCATGTATTGCGTGAAGGTTTATAAAGTTTGAGATTACTAAAGTATGAAACAATTGCTTGGATTGTCATCGGGGTTGTGCATGATGAGAGCATTCTTGTGTGATGAAAATGGAGCATGACTAAACTATATGATTTTGTAGGGATGAACTTTCTTTCGCCATGTTATTTTGAGAGGACATAATTGCTTAGTTAGTATGCTTGAAGTATTATTATTTTTATGTCAATATGAACTTTTATTCTTAATCTTTCGAATCTGAATATTCATTCCACAATTAAGAAGAATTACATTGAAATTATGCCAAGTAGCACTCCGCATCAAAAATTCTGTTTTTATCATTTACCTACTCGAGGACGAGCAGGAATTAAGCTTGGGGATGTTGATACGTCTCCAATGTATCTATAATTTTTGATTGCTCCATGCTATATTATCTTCTGTTTTGGATGTTTATGGGCTTTATTATACACTTTTATATCATTTTTGGCACTAACCTATTAACCTAGAGCCCAGTGCCAGTTTCTGTTTTTTCCTTGTTTTAGAGTATCGCAGAAAAGGAAAATCAAACGGAGTCCAATTGACCTGAAACTTCACGGAACTTATTTTTGGAAGGAAAGCAACCCGGGAGAGTTGGAGTCCACGTAAGGGAAGCAACGAGGAAGCCACGAGGCAGGGGGCGCGCCTACCCCCCTGGGCGCGCCCTCCACCCTCATGGGCCCCTCGTGGCCCCCCTGACGTACTTCTTCCGCCTATATATATCCATATACCCTAAAACGATCGGGGAGCACAATAGATCGGGAGTTCCACCGCCAGAAGCCTCTGTAGTCTCCGAAAGCCAATCTAGACCCATTCCGGCACCCTGCCGGAGGGGGAAATCCCTCTCCGGTGGCCATCTTCATCATCCCGGTGCTCTCCATGACAAGGAGGGAGTAGTTCTCCCTCGGGGCTGAGGGTATGTACCAGTAGCTATGTGTTTGATCTCTCTCTCTCGTGTTCCTGAGGTGATACGATCTTGATGCATCGCGAGCTTTGCTATTATATTTGGATCCTATGATGTTTCTTCCCCCATCTACTCTCTTGTAATGGATTGAGTTTTCCCTTTGAAGTTATCTTATCGGATTGAGTCTTTAAAGATTTGAGAACACTTGATGTATGTCTTGCCGTGCGTATCTGTGGTGACAATGGGATATCACGTGATTCACTTGATGTATGTTTTGGTGATCAACTTGCGGGTTCCGCCCATGAACCTATGCATAGGGGTTGGCACACGTTTTCGTCGTGATTCTCCGGTAGAAACTTTGGGGCACTCTTTGAGGTTCTATGTGTTGGTTGAATAGATGAATCTGAGATTGTGTGATGCATATCGTATAATCATACCCACGGATACTTGAGGTGACATTGGAGTATCTAGGTGATATTAGGGTTTTGGTTGATTTGTGTCTTAAGGTGTTATTCTAGTACGAACTCTAGGGCTGTTTGTGACACTTATAGGAATAGCCCAACGGATTGATAGGAAAGAATAAATTGAGGTGGTTTCGTACCCTACCATAATCTCTTCGTTTGTTCTCTGCTATTATTGACTTTGGAGTGACTCTTTGTTGCATGTTGAGGGATAGTTATATGATCCAATTATGATATTATTGTTGAGAGGACTTGCACTAGCGAAAGTATGAACCCTAGGCCTTGTTTCAATGCATTGCAATACCGTTTACGCTCACTTTTATCATTAGTTACCTTGCTGTTTTTTTATATTTTCAGATTACAAAAACCTTTATCTAGTATCCATATACCACTTGTATCACCATCTCTTCGCCGAACTAGTGCACCTATACAATTTACCATTGTATTGGGTGTGTTGGGGACACAAGAGACTCTTTGTTATTTGGTTGCAGGGTTGCTTGAGGGAGACCATCTTCATCCTACGCCTCCTACGGATTGATAAACCTTAGGTCATCCACTTGATGGAAATTTGCTACTGTCCTACAAACCTCTCCACTTGGAGGCCCAACAACGTCTACAAGAAGAAGGTTTTGTAGTAGACATCATTGCTCAACAGTAATTTGTTCACCCACCGTAAAATACCTATGCTCTCGAGAGAAGCCACTAGTGAAACCTATGGCCCCCGGGTCTATCTTCCATCATATTAATCTTCCAACACTTAGTTATTTTCATTCCATTTTATTTTACTTTGCATCTTTATCATAAAAATAACAAAAATATTATCTTATCATATCTATCAGATCTCACTCTCGTAAGTGACCGTGTAGGGATTGACAACCCCTTATCGCGTTGGTTGCGAGGATTTATTTGTTTTGTGTAGGTGCGAGGGACTCGCGTGTAGCCTCCTACTGGATTGATACATTGGTTCTCAAAAACTGAGGGAAATACTTACGCTACTTTGCTGCATCACCCTTTCCTCTTCAAGGGAAAACCAACGCAGTGCTCAAGAGGTAGCAAGAAGGATTTCCGGCGCCGTTGTCGGGGAGATTCACGCCAAGTTGAGTCAAGATTTGACTCCCAACAATGAGCCATTTCTGGTGCCGTTGTCGGGGAAGTCTATGCAAAAGTCAACATACCAAGTACCCATCACAAACCCTTATCTCCCGCATTACATTATTTGCCATTTGCCTCTCGTTTTCCTCTCCCCCACTTCACCCTTGCCGTTTTATTCGCCCTTCTTCCGTTCGTCTTTCCTTTTGCTTTGATGTCTTACTTGGCTCGTTTGCTCGTTTGGTTGGAATAATTGTTTATTTATTACTAAACAGAGAACCTAAGATCTATGGATCCTCATCTGCTTGCTAATCTTTTTAAGAGATCCAATTATGATGAACCAATTGCTAGTGAGTTTTGTGCACTAGATTATCTTTATGAAGTTTTGCTTGAAATTCGTGAATCTGAAAATTGTGATGAAGTAATTTATGGAGTGATTCACAATGGATCTTTGAATAGAAAGCATGATTGCAATGATGATAATATAGATTCTATTAATGTCAATTGTGCTTACAATATGCAGAACCCTAAGCTTGGGGATGCTAGTTTTGCTATGTCCTCTACTTGTTGCAATGATCATGATTGGGGTGATTCTTCTTATGATCTTGAAAATTTATTTAAGCCCCATGATGAATATGAGATTGATAATATTGTTTGCAATATTATTGAAAGTGGGTTTGGAAGAGTGTCAACTTTAGATCCCACATATTTGGAGAATGTTCAATCTTATGAATTTTTTGATAAAGGTGGGTTTGGAGAGGTCATGACTTTAGTTAATGTTAATCCCACTATTTTGGAAGAGTGTCAACTTTGCATGCATGTGGATCGTGTTGAAAATATTTCATGTGATGTCTATTTTGTTGAATTTGCTTATGATCCTACATATAATTATTATGAGAGAGGAAAATATGGTGGTAGAAATTTTCATGTTACTAAATTACCTCTCGTTATGTTGAGATTGCTATTGTTTATTTCCGCTTCCTCGCATATGCTAGTTTTTGCTTGCCTTGATAATTTATTTGCCTATAAGATGCCTATGCATAGGAAATATGTTAGACTTAAATGTGTTTGTCACGTGTTTTATGATGCTCTCTTTGTGCTTCAATTCTTGTCTTTCATGTGAGCATCATTGAAATATTATGCCTAGCTATAAGGCCTTAAAGAAAAGCGCCTGTTGGGAGTCAACCCAATATTTATCCTTGCTGTTATTCAATAAATAATTTATCTAGACTCTGTTTTGGTTGTGTTTTTTGTGTTTAATTAGTGTTTGTGCCAAGTAGAACCGTTGGGAAGACTTGGGGAAAGTCTTGTTAATCTTGCTCTAAAAAATAGAAACTTTAGCGCTCACGAGAACTGCTTCCATTTTTGACAGATTCTGTTTTTCATGTGTTGTTTGCTTATTTTGATGAATCTATGGCTAGTAAAATAGTTTATAAACCATAGAGAAGTTGGAATACAGTAGGTTTAACACCAATATAAATAAAGAATGAGTTCATTACAGTACCTTGAAGTGGTGTTTTGTTTTCTTTCGCTAACGGAGCTCATGAGATTTTCTACTTTAAGTTTTGTGTTGTGAAGTTTTCAAGTTTTGGGTTAAGATTTGATGGATTATGGAACAAGGAGTGGCAAGAGCCTAATCTTGGAGATGCCCATGGCACCCCCAAAATAATCTAAGGACACCTAAAAGCCAAAGCTTGGGGATGCCCCGGAAGGCATCCCCTCTTTCGTCTACTTCTATCGGTAACTTTACTTGGAGCTATATTTTTATTCACCACATGATATGTGTTTTGCTTGGAGCGTCTTGTATTATTTGAGTCTTTATTTTTTAGTTTACCACAATCATCTTTGCTGTACACACCTTTCGAGAGAGACACACATGATTCAAAAATTATTAGATTACTCTATGTGCTTCACTTATATCTTTTGAGTTATATAGTTTTGCTCTAGTACTTCACTTATATCTTTTAGAGCACGGTGGTGGATTTGTTTTATAGAAACTATTGATATCTCATGCTTAACTTAGATTATTTTGAGAGTCTTAAATAGCATGGTAATTTGCTTAAATAATCCTAATATGCTAGGTATACAAGATTAGTAAAAACTTTCTTATGAGTGTTGAATACTAAGAGAAGTTTGATGCTTGATGATTGTTTTGAGATATAAAGATGGTGATATTAGAGTCATGCTAGTTGAGTAGTTGTGAATTTTAGAGATACTTGTGTTAAAGTTTGTGATTCCCGTAGCATGCACGTATGGTGAACCGTTATGTGATGAAGTCGGAGCATGATGTATTTATTTGTAACATCCCAAATTTTCAATTTGGAATGTTATACACTAGATCATCATTTGCATATCATATTTTGTTGCATTCTGGTTGATCCGAGAAATTCTACGCAACTCAAGGACCCTTGGAGAGAGTTGGGGATTTCGTTATTTTCATATTTGAGTTTTCTCAAATTTTGAAAATAGGATCATTTGATTTTATTTATTTTATCTTCAATTATTTCTATTACAAAAATATGAGAGAGGGAATAAAATGACTTTCCCAAAATAAAGAAATATTGAGGATTTAATAAAAATATCAAATAAGATTTTTTTTGGTTTTATTTGCTATTTTTTGTATTAGGGAAAATGCGCGTTTTTCAAAATTGCATTTAGGCCCCAAATAAATGTTCATCCTGTGCGGCTTGATTTTAGAAGCCGGGGAAAATTTATTTCGGGATTTTTGGAGTCCGTTTAGTATTCCTTTTGTTTTTTCCCAAGCGTAATTATTTAAAAAACGAACCGACCTAACCGGGTCGTGTCCGACAAGGACACTTGGCCCGGCCGACCTTTAAAGCCGCGAGGGCTCGAGCCGGAGCCAGCCGCCCCAGCCCCCGAAACCCTAGCCGCCGCCGCCCCTAGCCCGCGCCGCCGCCCGCGTCGCCGCCGCTGCCTCGCCGCGCCGCCCCGCCACCTAGCCGCGCCGCCGGATCCGCCGCCGCGGAGGTAGATCTCGCCGCCGGTTTTTTTAAAAAACTGTTTGGTTTTTCCATCGGTTTTGTTCGGTTTTGTTTTAGTTTCGGTTTGTTTAAATAGATCGGTTTTCCGGTTTATTTAATTAGCGAACGTTCGCCCGTTCGTTCGTTTTAACGAACGTTCGTCGTTTTTCCTTTTTCTCGGATTAAATCCGCGATTTTTCTGATCGCGATTCCTGATCTGATTTTCGTTTTAATCTAACTTTTCGCTCGTTTATCTGAATCAGGCAATTCAAGCGCCTGGAGTTTTGTCTCGAAACCCTCTTTCCGTTTAACCAAATCAAACAAGTTTTTGCCACTGTCAAAATTGCCCTAGATCCAGAATAGTAAATGAAGCCTGTTTCTTTTGCCGTTTGTCTTTCGTTGCTTCGTTCGATTTGATTCGTTTTGCTAACCGGAGTTCTTAAGTTGAACTTTCTGGTTAGATCTCTTATTTGAGTTTTACCTGTGCATTAGTTGAGTACTTATTGTATGCTTGTTTGCTTGCGATAGAGTATCCAGAGTGCGCCGCTTGCTACTTCAAATCGCTAGGTTTCCCGGATCATCAGCCAGGCAAGTAACACTTTGATCATGCTTTCCCACTACCTAGTTTTATTGCATTAGATCAATCCTCACACATTGCATGATTAGGATCTAATTAAATTGTGGGTTTGGGAAGTAGTTGAGGTAGTACCTATTACCTGTTATTATCAAACCTTTAGGAGTTACTTCTACGTTTGCTTAATATGCCATGCTATGCTAGTAGACGTGGATTGGGTGAGTGTATCCATGACAGATGTGAGATTGTTAATTAATGGTTTATTTAAGGTGGCAATTTAAATACACATCTGGGTGGATTGAGACACCTAGGTATTCCAGCGATTGCCTGTTTTCTTTTGGTCCGCCACCCAGGCTCAAAGGAATCATGAGATTATTCATGCTAGAAACTTCTGTGTGCAGCCACAAGCTATTATGGGCTCTAGCATAGTTGATTAAGTTGTGCGAACTCTTACAGTGGTAGACTAGCAGATGTAGGGGAAAGTAGGTGTAACGGTCTACCCGATCGTAAGGTGCTAGCGCTTTTGAAAGACTATGTCTCGGTCATCCATTTCTCAAACACCATGTAGTGCGAGAAACCAAACGGAGGCGATCGAGTCTTGTGGGGAAAAGTGCGCAAACCTCTGCAGAGTGTATAAACTAATCATGATTAGCCATGTCCCCGGTTATGGACATCTTGAGTATCTAGTACCTGGATTATCATGTGAATCTCAACATGTTACTCTAAAATTAATTTTGTTGGGTTTTATTTAATGATGATGCTTAATTAGGATTGAGAATGCTGTCAACCATTCTCAATGTTTAACAACTACCATGATAGTTAAATAAAATTTATTCCTTTGAAGTAGGGAAAAATTGGCTTTATGCAAAACTGTAACCATAGAGCTTTCCACCAGCCAAATATGCATATAGAATAGCCTATTTCATTCCATTACTCTCTATGTGTTACTTTGTCAGCATATTCCATGTGCTGACCCGTTTCGGGCTGCAACGTTAATGTTGCAGACTTTTCAGACGATGGTTAAGGTGCTTTTAGGTCGTGGTTCTATACTCAGTGATGCCGTTGGAGTTGATGGACTCACTTATCTTCCAAGCCTTCCGTTGTTATTGTTATTAGATGGCCTTAAGCCATATTTATTGTAATAAGTTCTCTTTTGAGACACTCGATGTAATAAGTGTGTGATTGCTACTCTGTTATAAATCCTTCAAGTACTGTGTGGTGTGAGCATTACTGATCCAGGGATGACACCTGAGCACAGAGATTGAACCGTTTGAGGTCTGGTCGCTACAAGATGGTATCAGAGCACACGCTGACTGTAGGACATGACCACTAAGCTAAAGACCTAGATCACTACTCACTCTCTTCTCTTTCTGACTTCTCATCTTTTCTACTCTTTTAGGATGGCGGATGCAAGGAACAAGTTCACGCAACCGGATGAAGATACACCCTTTGGACGTCACTTGAAGGAAGTCACTAGATACCTGAACATAGGAGTACCAAGCTTCACCGGAACCTACAACGCCACTTTACCTGAAGAAGAGCGCTGGATGATTCAAGTTCAAATTCCAGGAAGGACGTTCATGCCAGTCACTGAGCCCATAGATTTTTCTTTTGATGCACCAACTTGGAGTCTAGGAAAGAGCATGGCAGCTCACATCGCCATGGGACGCATTGGAGAAGTTTACCGCAATGATCTCAAGGATACTATCTACCAGATTTGTGGGCGCCGAGATGAGCACTGGGAGATGATCAGCACCAGAAAGGATAGATCAGTTGTAGCTTTTATCCAGGAGTTAAACCAGCACATTCGACGTCAGGAGAACCAGATGTGCGCCGACATGATAGATCTAAAGAAGGCGAGGACAAGAATCAAGGAACTGGAGGAAGAACTCAAGGCTACACGTGAAGATTATGAAGAGGAAATCGAAGTATTAGTGGAGAAGAATGACGATCTGATCAAGAAGATCGGAATATTTATGGGAGGCCCTACACCAGTAGAAGAAGACGAAGAACCCAAGGAGATTCGCCCGGAAGACTACATCATCATCGACGATACCAACTTGGATCCAGACGATAGCGATGATGACTATGTTGATGAAGCTGGAGCAGATATCATGGAGTCAGCAACCAAAGAATATTTCTAGTAGACCACCAAATCAGTAGTAGTAGTCCACCATGTAAATATAGTAGTCCGGGCACTTTTGCGATAGTTAGATCGATTGTATGCCCTTGTTTGATTGATTGAATGAAGTGAATTGTTTGCTTTTGCCTCATGTGCATATGGGTAGTGTTTTCCCTTTAGACCCCCTCTATTCTTAAATATCATCTTTTCTAAACCCTCAGATGCCTCCGAGACATGACCCCGGATTTACCTTCCCACCGGAGCTCACCCAGTTGATCCAGCAGCAGAACACATTGATGCAGTTGCTAGTCCAGAATAAGAATCAGGGGAACAACAACAACAACCCACCACCACCACCACCTGTTGATCACTTAGCCCGTTTTCTTAGGCTGAAACCGCCGGTGTTTTCCAGTAGCACCGAGTCGATAGTAGCAAATGATTGGCTCCGCAAGACAGCTAGGGAGTTGACCACGACGGGATGCACGGATGCGGAAAAGGAGAAGTTTGCCGCACATCAGCTTGAAGGACCCGCAGCATCATGGTGGGAGAATTTCACAGCCACTTTCCCTGTCGACACTGTCACGTGGGACCAGTTTCAGCAGGCTTTTCGAACTGCCCATGTTTCAGCAAGAGCTGTGGCCATGAAGAAGCGAGATTTTCGCAACTTGTGCCAAGGAGGGCGGACAATTGGCCAGTATGTGGAGGACTTTAGTAAATTAGCACGTTATGCCCCAGATGACGTTGCTACGGATGCAGCTAAGCAGGATAAGTTTCTGGAAGGACTGAATGATGAGTTGAGCATGCAGTTGATGGTAGCAACCTTCAACAATTACCAGGAGTTGGTAGATCGTGCTCTCATGATTAAAGGGAAGCAGCGGCAGATTGAGAATCGCAAGAGGAAGTATGGACAAGGGAAGCACAATTCAGGAGCTCAGCAGAAGCCATGTTTTACCCCTAGACCGGGAGAACATTTTCAGCATACCCAGGGAGGAGGTAGCTCGCACAATCATAATGGCACCAAGAATGGTAATGGGAATGGAGGAAGCAACGGCCAGAACCGCACCAACCCATCGACCCCAGCCAAGAGAAACCTGAGCCAAGTCACTTGTTTTAAGTGCCAGAAGACCGGACATTATGCCAATGAATGTCCTGAATCACAGAATGGTAATGGCAATGGAAGATCTGGGAAGAAGCCGAACCCTTTCAACAGGGGATAGGTGAACCACGTTAACGTGGAGGAGGTTGAAGAGCAGCCGGATGCAGTAATCGGTAAGTTTTTGGTTAAGTCATTTACTGCACTCATTCTTTTTGATACTGGTGCATCGCATTCATACATATCAAGGGGATTTGTGGATAAGTATAACCTGCCCACCAAAGTTCTTAGAACACCTATGTTAGTAAGCTCACCAGGAGCGGAGTATATGGCTAGCCAAGGATGTTTTCAAGTGCCATTAAGTATAGGCAGGCATGTGTTTTCCTCAGATTTGATAATATTGGAATCACAAGGTTTGGATGTAATTCTGGGTATGGATTGGTTGTCGATGTATGGAGGAAACATCGATTGCGCCAGTAAGTTGATCTTGCTTACCACCCCAGAAGGGAGAAGGATCAAGTATGTATCCCGGCATGTGCCGAAAAGGACTCAAGTAAATTGTTTAACAGGAGTTGTGCAGGAGGAAGTACCAGTGGTGAAAGATTTCCCTGATGTATTTCCAGAAGAATTGTCAGGCATACCACCGGATAGAGATATTGAGTTTTTGATTGAGCTTTTGCCAGGCATAGGGCCAATATCAAGGAGACCATATAGGATGCCCGCAAAGGATTTGGTGGAGATTAAGAAGCAGATTAAGGAGTTACTGGATAAAGGATATATTCGCCCAAGTTCTTCGCCTTGGGGATCGCCAGTACTTCTAGTGGAGAAGAAGGATGGATCGCTAAGGATGGTTGTTGATTATTGAGGATTGAATGAAGTAACCATCAAGAACAAGTACCCACTACCAATGATCAATGATCTGTTTGATCGATTGCAAGGAGCTAAGGTATTTTCCAAGATCGATCTGCGATCAGGATACCATCAGTTGAAGATTCGAGAACAGGATATACCTTAGACGGCTTTTACCACCAGGTATGGGCTGTACGAGTATACCGTTATGTCATTTGGTCTGACTAACGCACCTGCATATTTTATGAACATGATGAACAAAGTGTTTATGGAGTTCTTGGATAAGTTCGTCGTAGTGTTCATTGATGATATCCTGGTTTACTTGAAAAATGAAGAGGAGCATAAGGAGCATTTGCGTTTGGTACTCGGAAAGCTCAGAGAACATCAATTATATGCCAAATTTAGCAAATGTGAGTTTTGGTTGAAAGAAGTTGGATTTCTCGGACACGTTATATCCGGAGAAGGTATAGCAGTAGATCCCACTAAAGTTGATACTGTGACCAATTGGAAAGCCCCAACAACAGTTGGAGAGATCCGGAGTTTTCTTGGACTCGCAGGATACTACCGGAGGTTTATTGAGAATTTCTCAAAGATTGCGAAGCCTATGATGGAGTTGTTGAAGAAGGATACCAAGTTCAAATGGACTGAGCAATGTGAGACTAGTTTCCAGGAGTTGAAGAAATGTTTGGTTACCTCACCAGTGTTGATTTTACCAGATCAGACCAAGGATTATGAGGTGTATTGTGACGCTTCACGTCGAGGACTTGGAGCAGTGCTTATGCAGGAAGGAAGAGTTGTTTCATATGCCTCATGACAGCTTAAGCCCCATGAGTTGAATTATGCTACACATGATTTGGAGTTAGCAGCCGTAGTGCATGCATTGAAGACTTGGAGACATTTTCTGATTGGAAACCATTGTGAGGTGTACACGGATCACAAGAGTTTGAAGTATATCTTCACACAGAAGGAGTTGAACCTCAAACAAAGGAGATGGTTGGAGCTCATCAAGGATTATGATATGAAATTGCATTATCACCCCGAAAAGGCTAATGTAGTAGATGACGCGTTGAGCCGTAAGAGCCATGTCAACACCCTAATGATGGGAGATTTACCAAGGGAGTTAGCCGAAAATCTTCGAAAGCTATGTTTGGAAATAGTTCCAAGAGGCTATGTAGCAGCATGAAGATTCAGTCTACTTTGATGGATAAGATCAGAGAAGCTCAAAAGACTGACAAGGAGATTGCTTCTATTAAGGAGAAAATGAGCAAAGGAAAAGCTAAGGGATTTCGTGAGGATGAGCACGACACCTTATGGTTTGAAGACCGTGTCTATGTACCAAATGATTCGGAGATCAGGAAGTTAATTTTACAAGAGGCCCATGATTCACCGTATTCGATTCAGCCAGGAAATACCAAGATGTATTTGGATTTGAAGGATATTTTCTGGTGGACCGGAATGAAGAAGGATATTGCGGAGTATGTAGCAGTTTGTGATGTATGTCAGAGAGTAAAGGCAGAGCATCAGAAGCCAGCCGGATTGCTACAGCCATTGCCGATACCCGAATGGAAGTGGGATAAGCTAGGCATGGATTTTATTACAGGATTGCCCAGAACACGTTCAGGCTATGACTCGATATGGGTTGTAGTCGATTGTTTGACAAAGGTAGCTCATTTCATTCCAGTGAAGACTACCTATATCAATGCAAAGTTGGCAAAGATATACATGACTAGAATCGTTTGTCTGCATGGAGTTCCAAGGAGCATAGTATCAGATAGAGGAGCCCAATTTACCTCAAAGTTCTGGAATCAGTTGCATGAAACTTTGGGTACCAGAATGGAGTTTAGCATAGCTTTCCACCCGCAGACAGATGGACAGACCGAGAGAGTCAATTAGATTTTGGAGGATATGCTAAGAGCTTGTGCACTAGATTACGGATCTAGTTGGGACGAGAATTTGTCGTATGCAGAGTTCTCTTACAACAACAGCTATCAAACCAGTTTGAAGATGGCCCCTTTCGAAGCCTTGTACGGAAGGAGGTGCAGGACCCCATTGTCTTGGGATGAAGTTGGAGACCGCCAGTTGTTTGGACCGGATCTGATAAAGGAGTCTGAACAAAGAGTGAAATTGATTCGCGATAGGCTCAAGGTAGCTCAATCCAGGCAGAAGAGTTATGCAGATTCTAAACGCAAGGAGACAGTTTACGAAGTCGGAGATCGAGTTTATCTTCGAGTATCACCACTTTGAGGAGTTAAGCGCTTTGGAGTTAAGGAAAAGTTAGCGCCACGTTTTGTAGGCCCATACAAAGTTTTGGAGCATATGGGAGAAGTAGCCTATAAGTTGGCATTGCCCTAAGGATTGTCAGGAGTTCACGACGTGTTCCACGTATCCCAGTTGAAGAAGTGCCACGCAGATATGGTTGATATACCGTTGAGAGATACAGTACCACTGGAAGCAATTCAGTTGGACAGTGATTTGACTTATGAGGAGAAACTAGTCAAGATTTTAGAGTATGCCAGTCGAGTCACCCGCAGCAAGGTTATCAAGTTTTGCAAGGTTCAGTAGAGCCACCACACGGAGGATGAAGCCACCTGGGAACGAGAGGAAGATTTGCTGAAGGACCACCCTCACCTATTTTCTAGCCAACCCGAATCTCGAGGGCGAGATTCATCTTAAGGGGGGTTGATGAAGCTATGTACCTAGGGTAGGGGCATGGACCCGTCCTAAGAGCCCTACCCAAGGACATCCCTGGAAGAAGTCACCTTTCAATCGACTTGAAGGTATCCCACTCGACGGATTCAAGACACTCGACCAGGAAGCTACCACTCGACTACGAAGCCAACCACTCGACTGACAGGAGATCTAAAGTCACTCCACAAGCAAACGGTCGGCCATTAAGTAGTCTTTATGGTCATCATAGCACTTTAATAGGGACGTTACCAGTAACGCCCAGTCTTAATGTATTTTAACCCTGCATTACTGAGGACCGGAGGGGTCTGGCGAACTCTATATAAGCCACCCCCCTCCTCAGTAGCAGGGGTTGGCACCTCTGTAATTCATACACACATAATCCAATCGACCGCCTCCGGGCACCGAGATGTAGGGCTGTTACTTCCTCCGCGAAGGGCCTGAACTCGTACATCCTGGTGTATTTACAACTTCTCCATAGCTGAGATCTAGCCTCTCCATACATACCCCCCTACCTCACTGTCAGAGTTAGAACCACGACAGTTGGCGCCCACTGTGGGGCAGGAGTCTTAGCGCCTAGTTGGAGAAGTTGTGATTTTTCCGATCCCATTGATCATGTTTTCGTGCAGAGATTTGGTAGAGGGCCACGAGATCCGTCTCGGCGCACTCACGTTCATCGCCGACAACTCCGCTTGGCTTCAGGAGGCTCCACTCGACATCAACGCCCTCCCCGTCCGCGGTGCGACGCACTTCCGCGCATGTGTTCGTGGCGTCCTCCTGCGGCAGCCGTCGACCCAATATCGGTCGGCTCCCGTGTCATCTTCCCGCCCTGTCTCCCACCGGCGCAAGCGCTTCGGCCGGTCGAGACTTCAGAGGTGGGTGAGGCATGCCGTGGCCCGCCAGTCGGCAGCCCCACAAGTCGCGGCAATCGAGCCCGACGAATCCCTCTACGGCCTGTTCGACCGGTCGACTGGCTCCGCGGAGACCGCATCCAAGTGCGGCAGCAGCGACCCAGCGGCTGAGGTTCTGGCGGTCGATGGAACACATAGTCCTCCCGGTTTCCCTCGCACCGATGGAGGCGCGGGTGGAGGCGACCCGTCGCATCCCCACGATGAGTATCTCCCCGAACCTCTCACGTCATTGCAGCGAGAGGAGCTTCGCCGCCGGAACATGGATGCACTCCACACTCCTATCATCGGAGAAACCCCCGAGGCCCGGGCCTTGGAGGACGCGCGCTTGGCTAACTTAGCCGAGCGCACTCGACTGGAGAATCTCCAGCGAATACTCGACGAGCAAGCGCGTCAGCGAGCTCCCGAGTCCAGTCGACGTCAGCTCTTCCCGCCTATGCGGGTATATCGAACCCCAGTTCAGAATTTGGCAGCCGCGGCCCATATAGCAGAATCGATTCAGCCCTCCCAGTCGGAGGCTGGCAGGGGCTTGTTGCAAATCAGAGCGTTGCTCCGGGCAGCGGGAAACCAGAATTCCGTTGTTTCTCAGTCGCGGAATAGGATCCACAGTCAATCCGTTGCAACGGATACGGTCCAGTCGGCTCACAGCCCAAGATCGCCCCCGAGGCGTGAGGGACGCGGAGACCGGCACGATCAGTACAGAAGAAATGAGCAGTATGATCACCGGTTCGATCGACGTCGAGTGCCAACCCCTCCCCAAGGAGTGGGTCGTATGCGCCTCGACAGCAGGATGACAGACACCCTCATAGCGTTGGGCGGAGAGTTCCAATCGACCCCAGGGACCCAGGCTTTGATGCGAGATCCATCCTCGTTCAGGGTCTGGTTGACAGGAATAGAGATCACCGAGAAGGCCACGACAGGGATGCGCCTGCCAGCAGCAGAGTACGTGTTTCGGGGCCAGAGTGTTTCAGTCGAGCCATCAGGGCCGCAGTGATTCCTCCCAACTTCCGGTTGGCGACTGGAGTCAGCAAGTTCACCGGTGAGTCTAAGCCTGACACTTGGCTCGAAGACTACCGAGTGGCCGTCCAGATTGGTGGCGGCAATGATGAGGTGGCTATGAAGCATTTGCCTCTCCTGTTAGAGGGCTCGGCCAGAGCGTGGCTGAATCAGTTAGCACCCAGCAGCATCTACACTTGGGAGGATCTCTCTCGAGTGTTTGTCATGACCTTTGAAGGAACATGCAAGCGACCGGCAGGCCTTACAGAATTGCGGTCTTGCATGAAGAAACCGAGTGAAACTCTGAGGGATTACATCCAGAGGTGGATCACTTTGCATCACACAGTTGAGAATGTACCAGATCACCAAGCAGTTTGTGCCTTTAAAGAAGGCGTCAAGAACAGAGAGTTGAACCTGAAGTTCGGTCGGACCAGAGAAATGTCTCTGAATCGGATGATGGAAATTGCCACCAAATACGCTAACGGAGAAGATGAAGATCGACTCCGGAGTGGCAAGCAGAAAGCAGTCGCCCAGGAGACCGGAGGCAATTCCAGTCGGAAGCAGAAGCGGAAGGCCGAGCCAGCCGCTCCTGGGGAGGCCCTGGCCGTAACCCAGGGAAAATTCAAGGGAAAACCCAAGGGGCCCTGGAACCCCAAAAAAGTCAAGGATCAAGATGGAAATGATGTTTTGGATCTGCCATGTCACATCCACACCAAGAAAGATGAAGAGGGTAATCTTATTTACCCAAAGCATACCACTCGACAGTGCTGGCTCCTGATCCAGCAGTTTCAGGGCAAGCAGTCCAAAGACAAGGAAAAAGAGTCAGACAGAGTTGAGGACAAAGAAGATAGTGACGATGGATACCCCCAAGTCAATTCCACCTTGATGATTTTTGCTGATGTCGAAAGCAAAAGTCGACTGAAAGTCATTAACCGTGAAGTGAATATGGTTGCCCCGGCAACATCCAGCTACCTGAAGTGGTCTCAGACTGCCATCACGTTCCACCAGTCCGATCACCCTGCGCACATTGCCACCCCTGGGAGGCAAGCTCTGGTGGTCGATCCAATTGTCGAAGGCACTCGACTGACCAAAGTCCTGATGGATGGTGGCAGCGGCCTGAACATACTGTATGCAGAAACGTTGAAAGGGATGGGCATTCCGATGTCCAGGCTCAGTGCCAGCAACATGAGTTTCCATGGAGTCATTCCTGGAAAGAAAGCCGAGTCACTCGGCCAGATTGCTCTCGATGTGGTTTTCGGTGATTCAAAGAATTACTGCAAGGAAAAGTTGACATTTGAGGTTGTGGACTTCCAAAGTGCTTATCATGCTATTCTGGGCCGGCCAGCTTATGCACGCTTCATGGCTCGACCGTGCTATGTGTATCTCAAGTTGAAGATGCCTGGCCCTAGAGGTGTGATCACCGTTACAGGCAATCGAAAGAAAGCAGAGGAGTGTTTTCAGAAAGGATCAAAGATCGCTGATGCTCAGATGTCAGTAGTCGAGCTGCAAGAGTACCAGAAGACTGCTGATCCGAGTGAATTGCTGCGAGCCAAGAAGCCAGCTTCAGAATCAGTTTTTCAGTCGTCCGGTGAAACTAAGCCAGTTCACATTCACCCGACCGACCCCAATGCTGCTCCGACTCACATCTCAACGATGCTCGACTCTAAATAGGAAGAAGCGCTCATCCAGTTCCTCCGTGAGAACTGGGACATCTTCGCATGGAAGCCTTCTAACATGCCTGGAGTTCCCAGGGGGCTGGCTGAGCACCGTCTACGAGTCGACCCGAAGTTCAAGCCTGTGAAAGAACATCTTCGACGGTCCGCCGTCCAGAAGAGGAAAGCTATTGGCGAGGAGGTGGCTCGGCTCTTAGCAGTGGAGTTCATCCGAGAGATTTACCACTCCGAGTGGCTCGCCAATGTTGTCATGGTCCCCAAGAAGGACAAGTCACTTCGCATGTGCATTGACTTTAAACATATCAATCGGGCCTGCCCGAAAGATCATTTCCCTCTCCCCCGCATCGACCAGGTAGTCGACTCTACCGCGGGGTGTGAGCGTTTGTCTTTTCTAGATGCTTATTCAGGGTACCATCAGATCCGTCTGTATGGATCCGACGAGATCAAAATGGCTTTCATCACCCCATTCGGGTGCTTCTGTTATGTCACCATGCCCTTCGGCCTCAAGAATGCTGGAGCCACGTTCATGAGGATGATTCAGAAGTGTTTGCTCACTCAGATCAGTCGGAACGTAGAAGCATACATGGATGATATTGTGGTTAAGTCACGGAAAGGTTCCGACCTACTGACTGACCTTGCCGAAACCTTTGCTAACCTCAGGAGATATGATATCAAGCTCAATCCATCAAAGTGCACATTCGGAGTTCCAAGTGGAAAGTTACTCGGTTTTCTTGTTTCCGAACGAGGAATCGACGCCAATCCCGAGAAAGTTGGCACCATATTCCGGATGAAGCGCCCTGTGCGTGTACACAATGTCCAGAAGCTTACAGGTTGCTTGGCCGCTCTAAGTCGATTCATTTCTCGTCTCGGTGAAAAGGTGTTGCCTCTTTACCGACTGATGAAGAAGTCTGACAAGTTCGAGTGGACTCCAGAAGCTGATGCAGCGTTTGCAGAGCTCAAAGCTCTGCTCTCCACCCAGCCGGTGCTTGCTGCCCCAATCAGTAAAGAGCCTCTGCTGCTTTACATTGCGGCCACGGGACAAGTTGTCAGTATAGTACTTACGGTCGAGCGGGAAGAAGAAGGAAAGGCCTTCAGAGTTCAGCGCCCAGTATATTATGTGTCTGAAGTTTTGACCCCTTCGAAGCAAAGATATCCCCATTACCAGAAGCTTGTATATGGGATTTACATGACCACGAAGAAGGTTGCACACTACTTCTCTGACCATTCCATTACAGTCATCAGTGACGCTCCACTGTCAGAGATTTTGCACAACAGAGATGCAACTGGTCGAGTGGCGAAGTGGGCGATTGAACTCCTTCCCCTAAATATCAAGTTTGAAGCAAAGAAGGCTATCAAGTCCCAAGCAATTGCAGATTTCGTCGCCGAGTGGATTAAACAGCAGCTTCCGACTCAAGTTCACTCGGAGCACTGGACCATGTTCTTCGATGGATCTAAGATGCTGAATGGTTCCGGTGCTGGGGTAGTGTTGGTCTCCCCCCGAGGAGATAAGCTCAGATATGTTCTCCAGATTCATTTCGATTCCTCCAATAATGAAGCAGAATATGAAGCACTCTTGTATGGGTTGCGCATGGCCATTTCACTCGGCGTCCGGCGCCTCATGGTCTATGGCGACTCAGATTTGGTGGTTAATCAGGTGATGAAGGAGTGGGACGTCAGAAGCCCAGCTATGACTGGCTACTGCAACGCAGTAAGAAAGCTAGAAAAGAAATTCGAGGGGCTAGAGCTTCATCACATCCCCCGACTGAAAAATCAAGCAGCTGATGATCTGGCAAAGATAGGCTCCAAGAGAGAAGCCATTCCCAGCAATGTGTTTTTGGAGCACATCCGCTCGCCGTCAGTCCAGGAGGATCCTTTTACAGAAGAAGCCCCGCAACCGAAAAGTGCCACAGATCCGACTGAAGTCGAAATTCCTGCTGTGGTCGACCTAGTCATGGAGGTCTTGGCAATCACTCCCGACTGGACGATACCATACATCGCGTATATCTTGAGGAAAGAACTTCCAGAGAACGAAGAAGAGGCTCGACAGATCGTCCGTCGATCTAAAGCTTTCACAGTCATAAAAGGACAGTTGTATAGAGAAAGCGCAACTGGAATCGGTCAGAAGTGCATAACGCCAGAAGAAGGTCAGATAATCCTTGATGATATCCACTCGGGGACCTGCGGTCACCATGCGTCCTCTTGGACCATCGCGGCCAAAGCATACCGAGCGGGGTTTTACTGGCCCAGGGCAAACGAAATGGCGAAAGAGATAGTCGACAAGTGTGAAGGCTGCCAGTTCTACTCCAACATGTCGCACAAGCCAGCATCAGCTATGAGGACCATTCCACTCGTCTGGCCCTTCGCTGTTTGGGGACTGGACATGGTTGGTCCACTAAGAACAGGCAGGAGCGGATTCACACATGTGCTTGTGGCAGTCGACAAGTTCACCAAATGGATTGAAGCCAAGCCTATCAAAAATCTTGATGCTAGCACTGCTATCAGTTTCATCAGAAAGTTGATATTCAGATATGGGGTCCCGCATAGCATCATCACTGACAATGGGTCAAACTTCGATTCAGACAAGTTCAGAGCTTTTTGCGCCTCTCAAGGCACACGAGTCGACTACGCGTCGGTCGCGCATCCCCAGTCGAATGGACAAGCTGAAAGAGCAAATGGTCTGATTCTCAAAGGACTGAAGCCTCGACTGATGCGTGATCTCAAGCACGCAGCAGGCGCTTGGGTCGACGAGCTTCCGTCAGTTTTGTGGGGACTGAGGACCACCCCGAACCGGTCGACTGGAAGAACGCCATTCTTTCTGGTTTACGGAGCCGAAGCCGTCCTGCCGAGTGATCTACTTCACAACGCCCCCAGAGTCGAGCTTTATAACGAAGACGAAGTAGAGCAAGCCCGGCAAGACGCAGTCGACCTCCTAGAGGAGGAGAGGGAAATGGCTATGATCAGATCGACCATCTATCAGCAAGACTTGCGTCGATTCCATGCCAGAAATGTGAAGAGCCGAGCCTTCCAAGAAGGAGATTTGGTCCTCCGAGTGGATCAACAGAAACCACACAAACTTGCTCCTACTTGGGAAGGCCCCTTCATCGTCACCAGAGTCCTCCACAATGGAGCATATCATCTCTACAACGTTGATCGCCGGATCGACGAGCCACGAGCTTGGAATGCGGAACTACTCCGCCCATTTTACACTTGAATTCTCACTCGGATGAGGTGTAATAAGAAAAACTTCTATAGTTTATTTTTTATCAAAGACAAGAGTGTCCCAGTTCTTCCTGTAATTGCTGTCACTTTTGTTTACGTACGAAATCCCCCAGTGGGTAGCTTAGCTGCGAATCCATTTCGCCTAAGTTTGCAAAAAAAAATCCTACTGAGTGGCGAGCCAGACTCCCACTCGGGGGCTTAGCTGCAGCCCAGTGCTCGCCTAAGTATTTGAAAATCCTACCGAGTGGTGAGCCAGACTCCCACTCGGAGGCTTAGCTGCAGCCCAGTGCTCGCCTAAGTGTTTGAAAATCCTACCGAGTGGAGAGCAAACCTCCCACTCAGGGGCTTAGCTGCAGCCCAGTGCTCGCCTAAGTATTTGAAAATCCTACCGAGTGGTGAGCCAGACTCCCACTCAGAGGCTTAGCTGCAGCCCAGTGCTCGCCTAAGTGTTTGAAAATCCTACCGAGTGGAGAGCAAACCGCCCACTCGGGGGCTTAGCTGCAGTCAAAGTACTCTCCTAAGTATTTGAAAATCCTACCGAGTGGTGAGCCAAACTCCCACTCGGAGGCTTAGCTGCAGCCCAGTGCTCGCCTAAGTGTTTGAAAATCCTACCGAGTGGAGAGCAAACCTCCCACTCGGGGGCTTAGCTGCAGTCCAAGTACTCGCCTAAGTATATAAAAATCCTACCGAGTGAAGAGCAAACCTCCCACTCGGAGGCTTAGCTGCAGCCCAGTGCTCGCCTAAGTGTTTGAACATCCTACCGAGTGGAGAGCAAACCTCCCACTCGGGGGCTTAGCTGCAGTCCAAGTACTCTCCTAAGTATATAAAAATCCTACCGAGTGGAGAGCAAACCTCCCACTCGGGGGCTTAGCTGCAGTCCAAGTACTCGCCTAAGTATTTGAAAATCCTACCGAGTGGTGAGCCAGACTCCCACTCGGAGGCTTAGCTGCAGCCCAGTGCTCGCCTAAGTGTTTGAAAATCCTATCGAGTGGAGAGCAAACCTCCCACTCGGGGGCTTAGCTGCAGTCCAAGTACTCGCCTAAGTATATAAAAATCCTACCGAGTGGAGAGCAAACCTCCCACTCGGGGGCTTAGCTGTAGTCCAAGTACTCGCCTAAGTATATAAAAATCCTACCGAGTGGAGAGCAAACCTCCCACTCGGGGGCTTAGCTGCAGTCCAAGTACTCGCCTAAGTATATAAAAATCCTACCGAGTGGAGAGCAAACCTCCCATTCGGAGGCTTAGCTGCAGCCCAGTGCTCGCCTAAGTGTTCAAAATTCCCACCGAGTGGAAAGCAAACCTCCCACTCGGGGGCTTAGCTGCAGCCCAGTGCTCGCCTAAGTTCGGAACACGTCCCAATCCACAAGGACGGCAAGATGTGAATCGACTGTTACCTTTTCCTTCGGAGCTGCACCACAAATACGAAGTTATTTCGAGTGAAGGCCAAGTTCCACTCGGCAGATAATTCCTGAAGATATTCAACGATAAATCAAGTTCGGATAAAACCCAAAGGTCCAAGACCTCAGATCAAAGTACTCGAGCCCTCGGCTCGATAGAGTTTAACGGTTACAGAATCCACTCGGCATTCCGAGGCAAATTTAAGTGAAGCGTAAAAGTTTTTCATTGCTCAAGCGGAGGACTGGAAGGGGCGATGAACTCGTCCAAGTCAATCCCGTCTGCAATACGAGTAGCAGCAGCAATGAAAGTCTCCATGAAGTCTTAAAAGCTGTGCTTCCTGGTATTGGCAACTTGGATGGCGGCCAGCTTTTCTTCTCGCGCCTCCTTGCAATGGACGCGGACCAGAGACAGAGCGACATCAGCACCACATCTAGCAGAAGAATTCTTCCATTCCGCCACTCGACCCGGGACTTCATCCAGTCGAACCATCAGGGACTCGAGGTTGTTCTGAAGCATCGTTCTAGGCCAGAGTGATGTGTCGATCCGCGACATCGCAACCTTCAGCCGAGCAAGATAGTCAACAACGCTGGTAACACGAGACTCCAGTCGGAGCACGTTCATAGCAGCCTCGTCCTTCACGAGAGAATTGGCAGGATCCAAGCCTGGCTCCACTCAACTAGTTTCCTCTTTGAAGCTCTGGAAGAATTCTGCAAACACGATTCAAGAATAAGACAGTGGCCTTATGCGGGCTTGGTAACTGCAAGACAGCCGGGTCGGAATAATTACCTTCGAGCATGAAGAACAGCTTCTTGGCGAGTCCACCGAGATAAGCCTCCAGATCGTTTACCTTCCCCGCCAGCTCACCCGCCTGGTCGTGCAGAACCATCTTGTCTTTCTTCAGTCGGCTGACCTCTCGATTAGCTGTCTCGAGAGCAGTTTTCAGTCTGGAGTTCTCCTGTTCAAGAGTTCCGACCGAAGCCAGTTTCTCTTCTGCAAGCTTCGTTTTGCTCGAGGCCTCCTTCTGTGCTTCGGCAAGATCTTGATCCTTCTTCTTCAGAGCTTCCTCCAGTTCATCTACAGAACGTCGAGTGAACTCAACATCAAGAATGAGCAAGAAAGGGAAGTCACTCGTCAAGAATGAGAAACCTCGCCAGCCATACCTTTTGCTTCATCTCGCGCCTTCTGCAGGTTCTGTTGAGCGAGCTTCAAGTCAAGGTCGAGCTGGATCTGTTTGTTCTCCAACTCAGTGTAGAGAGCCACAAGTTCACATGATTTCTGCAAAAGTCAGTCGACAGAGGTCCAAGATAAGTTGCTTCCGAGTAACCAAGAGACAATGATGACGTTTCTAAGACTACAGCTGAATCAAAAACATTCAACAGTAGTCTCAGGGACTACACCCAGTGGGTGCACTCAGCGTGCCCCCACTGGTTTTAAAAAAAATCGACTGCACGCAGTCGACCGGATACAGTTTCATTCGACATGGCCTGGCCAGACCGAGTGAAGGAGTAAAACTACAGCAACGCAATATAAAGACTACAGTCGACTGCCAGCAGTCCACCATAGTCTCGGGGACTACACCCAGTGGGTGCACTCAGCGTGCCCCCACTCGACCAAAAAACTTAACAGAAACACCCAGTGGGTGTACAGATTTAAAAGATCTTCGGAAAAGAGATTCTTCAGACAGCATACCCTAACAGAACAAGCAGTGAATCGACTGACCTGGACGTTACTCTGAAGAGCTGAACTCGCGTCATAAGCCGCTTGGCTGGCTTCTCGAACCACCTTGACCTGCTCCATCATGATGCCTGCCTGGCGTATAGCTTCCTTAGCTGCACCCACTTGGTCCTCAGGGACGTGGTGTGTGGCGAAGAGCGAAGGCGGATTTACGGTCGATGTCGAGGGCCGCGCACTCACCAGAGGATTGGCGAAAGTCACAGAAGCCCGGGTGGTATCGCCACCGTCTCGAGCTACGGCCTCAGGCGCCGGAGTGGATTGTGGAGTCTCGCCAGCCGACGCTTTCTTGTTCCGCCTCACTCTCAGCGGCGCTTCGTCTTCGTCGTCAAGAAGGCTAATAACATGAGGAGGAGCTACGAGAAAAATTCAATCGACCAGAGTTATAAGAAATCGTCAGTCGATTCAAGGCAGAACATCAGTAATCATACCAGGGTTGGAAGTAACCGCATCTTCCATCTCTTGATCATCGTCCTTGGCGGAGATCTCAGAAGTAGCAGCACTGCAAATTTTGAAAGACCGTCAGTCGGCTCAGTGGATCGACCAAGGATCCGTCCACGGTCGACAAAGGAGAACAAGTTCTATCATTACCCAAAAATGGTGGGGACAGTCATCCTCATCTTGGGCAGAGCCTTGGGTGGCTTGGACGGCGCCGCGCGGGGGTGCTTGGGAGCTTTTTCAGTCGGCGCTGGAGAAGAGGTCCGAGGGCGCTTCGACGACTGCCCAACGGGAGCAGTCGCCTTACCACGTTCCCGCGCAAGATCGTGTGTAAGCTTGGATCGCCTTTCCGAGCGGGGAGGTCCAGCTTCCTCCTCCTCCTCCTCTTCGCTGGAGTCGACGCCGTCGTCTCCCTCTCCTTCGCCGTCAGACTCCCACTCCCCCTGTTCGTCTCCGCTTTCGCCTCCGCTCGCCTCCCCTTCCTCGGCCTGCCCCTGTGCTCCGTTGGGTGTCGAGTACATCTCTGTAGTTGCTTGGAGAATAGCACACAAGTCGAAAGTCAGTCGACCGATTCAAAGAGAGAAAATGAAGAAAGCAAGATCTCAGTCGGGAACACAAGGTCAGACCTGGTCCACGTCGTATGTACTGTCAAGCGGGACAACCCTCCTGGCTCCTCGGGGGTTTTCTTTGTTCCCTGTGATGCTCGACAGCCACCCTTCTAGCATCTCGTCGGTGACCTCCTCTGGGTGAACCAGAGTGGTGTCATCGAGACCCGAGTACAGCCACATAGGGTGGTCACGAGCCTGAAGCGGTTGGATGCGCCTCCGAAGGAAGACCTCCAGCAAGTCCATGCCGGTCACGCCGTCTCGGACAAGCTGAACCACTCGACCAACCAGCACCTTGACTTGTGCCTTTTCCTCCGGCAGCACTTTCAGAGAGGCAGGCTTTTGAGCTCGGTCCAGAGAGAAAGGGGGAAGACCAGTCGACTGCCCTGGGGTCACCTGGTCTTGGCAATAAAACCAGGTCGACTGCCAACCACGGACCGACTCGGGAAAAGTGATAGACGGAAAAGAACTTTTACCCTTCAATTGGATCGCCAGGCCCCCGCATAGCTGGATCACTTGCGTCCGTTCGTCCCTCGACTTGGCTTTCTTTACTGATTGGGAACGGCAAGTGAAGATGTGTTTAAAGAGTCTCCAATGAGGGCGGCAACCCAAGAAACTTTCGCACAAGGAAACGAAAGCCGCAAGATACACGATGGAATTGGGAGTGAAATGATGGAGCTGTGCTCCGAAGAAGTTCAAAAAGCTCCGGAAAAAAGGATGAGGAGGTAGAGAAAATCCGCGATCGATATGGGTGGCGAGGAGGACGCACTCACCGTCACGAGGTTGGGGTTCGACTTCTCCCCCCGGGAGACGCGCAGCTTCATGGGGAATGACTCCCCCCTCGACCATGTCGTCAAGATCTTCCTGCCGAATCACCAAGGGCATCCAGTCGCCCTGGATCCAATCCCTGGGCAGAGCAGTCCTCGAGGAAGATCCGCCCCGAGCGGACTTCTTCCCCTTCCCCTGCACCGCCGCCTTCTTCGCGCGCTCCAAAGCTGACGTCTTGTCCTTCACCATCGTCGCCGGCGAGGCTCGAACGGGCCTACGGCGCTAGGGTGGGAGCGGAGGTGGCAGAGGACCTTGCGGGGGGAGAAGGAAAGGCGGGAGCACACTGTTGGGGAGCCCCGAGCCGGCAACTTATAAGGAGCCGCTTCCGAGTGGCTGACCGGTAGGCCCAGGCGATCCCGTCAAATCCCGCAATAGGCGCGCGCGCGGTACGTGGCGAAAAAGGTGGCGCGGAGATCGAGGAGATTCCATCCTATCCCAACCGATTACTTCGGCCGCCCCCGTCCCGCTCGCTTCCCGAAGTTCAAATCCCGCAAAATCCACGGGCTGCAGAATGACTCATCAAACTGAAGAGCCCGCTCGTGCCGGCACTCGGTATTCCACAAGTAAGGAAATTCACTCGACGAGAGACCAAGAATGGATCAAGGTGACCGAAAGAACTTGACAACGTCATCCGTGACGATTGATCCAGTACAAGACATTCGTATAATGCTAAGAACCAGCCGGAAGGACCCCCAACTCCTTCCCCACTCGAACCTCGATCCATTCGGGGGCTAATGATGAAGCTATGTACCTAGGGTAGGGGCATGGACCCGTCCTAAGAGCCCTACCCAAGGACATCCCTGGAAGAAGTCACCTTTCAATCGACTTGAAGGTATCCCACTCGACGGATTCAAGACACTCGACCAGGAAGCTACCACTCGACTATGAAGCCAACCACTCGACTGACAGGAGATCTAAAGTCACTCCGCAAGCAAACGGTCGGCCATTAAGTAGTCTTTATGGTCATCATAGCACTTTAATAGGGACGTTACCAGTAACGCCCAGTCTTAATGTATTTTAACCCTGCATTACTGAGGACCGGAGGGGTCTGGCGAACTCTATATAAGCCACCCCCTCCTCAGTAGCAGGGGTTGGCACCTCTGTAATTCATACACACATAATCCAATCGACCGCCTCCGGGCACCGAGACGTAGGGCTGTTACTTCCTCCGCGAAGGGCCTGAACTCGTACATCCTGGTGTATTTACAACTTCTCCATAGCTGAGATCTAACCTCTCCATACATACCCCCCTATCTCACTGTCAGAGTTAGAACCACGACAGGGGTAGGTTTGTAACATCCCAAATTTTCAATTTGGAATGTTATACACTAGATCATCATTTGCATATCATATTTTGTTGCATTCTGGTTGATCCTAGAAATTCTACGCAACTCAAGGACCCTTGGTGAGAGTTGGTGATTTCGTTATTTTCATATTTGAGTTTTCTCAAATTTTGAAAACAGGATCATTTGATTTTATTTATTTTATCTTTAATTATTTCTATTACAAAAATATGAGAGAGGGAATAAAATGACTTTCCCAAAATAAAGAAATATTGAGGATTTAATAAAAAATCAAATAAGATTTTTTTGGTTTTATTTGCTATTTTTATTTGTATTAGGGAAAAATGCTCGTTTTTCAAAATTGCATTTAGGCCCCAAATAAATGTTCATCCTGTGTGGCTTGATTTTAGAAGCTGTGGAAAATTTATTTCGAAATTTTTGGAGTCCGTTTAGTATTCCTTTTGTTTTTTTTCCCGGTTGTAATTATTTAAAAAAAACGAACCGACCTAACCGGCCCGTGTCCGACTAGGACACTTGGCCCGGCCGGCCTTTAAAGCCGCGAGGGCCCGAGCCGCAGCCAGCCGCCCCAGCCACCGAAACCCTAGCCGCCGCCGCCCCTAGCCCGCGTCGTCGCCGCCGCCCTAGCGCGCCGCCGCCCGCGCCGCCGCCGCTGCCTCGCCGCTCGCCGCGCCGCCTCGCCACCGCCGCCGGATCTGCCGCCGCGGAGGTAGATCTCGCTGCCGGTTTTTTTAAAAAAAACGTTCGGTTTTTCCGTCGGTTTTGTTTTAATTTCGGTTTGTTTAAATAGATCAGTTTTCCCGGTTTATTTAATTAACGGACGTTCGCCCGTTCGTTCATTTTAACGAACGTTCGTCGTTTTTCCTTTTTCTCGGATTAAATCCGTGATTTTTCTGATCGCGATTCCTGATCCAATTTTCGTTTTAGTCTAATTTTTCGCTCGTTTATCGGAATTGGGCGATTCAAGCGCCTGGAGTTTCGTCTCGAAACCCTCTTTCCGTTTAACCAACTCAAACAAGTTTTTTCCACTGTCAAAATTGCCCTAGATCCAGAATAGTAAACAAAGCCTGTTTCTTTTGCCGTTTGTCTTTCGTTGCTTCGTTCGATTTGATTCTTTTTGCCAACCGGAGTTCTTAAGTTGAATTTTCTGGTTAGATCTCTTATTTGAGTTTTACCTATGCATTTGTTGAGTACTTATTGTATGCTTGTTTGTTTGCGATAGAGTACCCGGAGTGCGCCGCTTGCTACTTCGAATCGCTAGGTTTCCCGGATCATCAGCCAGGCAAGTAACACTTTGATCATGCTTTCCCACTACCCAGTTTTATTGCATTAGATCAATCCTCACACATTGCATGATTAGGATCTAATTAAATTGTGGGTTTGGGAAGTAGTTGAGGTAGTACCTATTACCTGTTATTATCAAACCTTTGGTAGTTACTTCTACGTTTGCTTAATATGCCATGCTATGCTAGTAGACGTGGATTGGGTGAGTGTATCCATGACAGATGTGAGATTGTTAATTAATGGTTTATTTAAGGTGGCAACTTAAATACACATCTGGGTGGATTGAGGCACCTGGGTATTCCAGCGATTGCGTGTTTTCTTTTGGTCCGCCACCCAGGCTCAAAGGGATCATGAGATTATTCATGCTAGAAACTTCCGTGTGCAGCCACAAGCTATTATGGGCTCTAGCATAGTTGATTAAGTTGTGTGAACTCTTACAGTGGTAGACTAGCAGATGTAGGGAAAAGTAGGTGTAACGGTCTACCCGATTGTAAGGTGCTAGCGCTTCTGAAAGACTATGTCTCGGTCATCCGTCTCTCAAACACCATGTTGTGCGAGAAACCAAACGGAGGCGATCGAGTCTTGTGGGGAAAAGTGCGCAAATCTCTGCAGAGTGTATAAACTAATCATGATTAGCCGTGTCCCCGGTTATGGACATCTTGAGTATCTAGTACCTGGATTATCATGTGAATCTCAACATGTTACTCTAAAATTAATTTTGTTGGGTTTTGTTTAATGATGATGCTTAATTGGGATTGAGAATGCTGTCAACCATTCTCAATGTTTAACAACTACCATGATAGTTAAATAAAATTTATTCCTTTACAGTAGGGAAAAATTGGCTTTACGTAAAACTGTAACCATAGAGCTTTCCACCAGCCAAATATGCATATAGAATAGCCTATTTCATTCCATTACTCTCTATGTGTTACTTTGCCAGCATATTCCATGTGCTGACCCGTTTCGGGCTGCAACATTAATGTTGCAGACTTTTCAGACAATGATTAAGGTGCTTTTAGGTCGTGGTTCTATACTCGATGATGTCGTTGGAGTTGATGGACTCACTTATCTTCCAAGCCTTCCGCTGTTATCGTTATTAGATGGCCTTAAGCCATATTTATTGTAATAAATTATCTTTTGAAACACTCGATGTAATAAGTGTGTGATTGCTACTCTGTTATAAATCCTTCAAGTACTGTGTGGTGTCAGCATTACTGATCCAGGGATGGCACCTGAGCACAGAGATTGGACCGTTTGAGGTCTGGTCGCTACATTATTGATTGTCCTCCTTATGAGTGGCGGTCGGGGATGAGCGATGGTCTTTTCCTACCAATCTATCCCCCTAGGAGCATGCGTGTAATACTTTGCTTCGATAACTAATAGATTTTTGCAATAAGTATGTGAGTTCTTTATGACTAATGTGCACCTTTCGCCGGTATCATACACCCACCATATATCTTTCTCAAAACAGCCACCATACCTACCTATCATGGCATTTCCATAGCCATCCTGAGATATATTGCCATGCAACTTTCCACCGTTCCGTTTATCATGACACACTTCATCATTGTCATATTGCTTTGCATGATCATGTACTTGACATTGTATTTGTGGCAAAGCCATCGTTCATAATTCTTTCATACATGTCACTCATGAGTCATTGCATATCCCGATACACCGCCGGAGGCATTCATATAGAGTCATATCTTGTTCTAAGTATCGAGTTGTAATTCTTGAGTTGTAAGAAAATAAAAGTGTGATGATCATCATTATTAGAGCATTGTCCCAGTGAGGAAAGGATGATGGAGACTATGATTCCCCCACAAGTCGGGATGAGACTCTGGACTGAAAAAAAGAGAAAAAAAGAGGCCATAAAAAAGAAGGAGAAAAGGCCCAAATAAAAAAATAAAAAATGAGAGAAAAAGAGAGAAGGGACAATGCTACTATCCTTTTACCACACTTGTGCTTCAAAGTAGCACCATGATCTTCATGATAGAGAGTCTCCGATGTTGTCACTTTCATATACTAGTGGAAATTTTACATTATAGAACTTGGCTTGTATATTCCAATGATGGGCTTCCTCAAAATGCCCTAGGTCTTCGTGAGCAAGCAAGTTAGATGCACACCCACTAGTTTCTTCTGTTGAGCTTTCATACACTTATAGCTCTCGTGCATCCGTTGCATGGCAATCCCTACTCACTCACATTGATATCTATTGATGGGCATCTCCATAGCCCGTTGATACGCCTAGTTGATGTGAGACTATCTTCTTCCTTTTTGTCTTCTCCACAACCACCTTTCTATTTCACATATAGTGCTATGTCCATGGCTCACGCTCATGTATTGCGTGAAAATTGAAAAAGTTTGAGAATGTCAAAAGTATGAAACAATTGCTTGGCTTGTCATCGGGGTTGTGCATGATTTAAATACTTTGTGTGGTGAAGATAGAGCATAGCCAGACTATATGATTTTGTAGGGATAACTTTCTTTGGCCATGTTATTTTGAGAAGACATAATTGCTTAGTTAGTATGCTTGAAGTATTATTATTTTTTATGTCAATATTAAACTTTTGTCTTGAATCTTTCGGATCTGAATATTCATACCACAATTAAGAAGAATTACATTGAAATTATGCCTAGTAGCATACCACATCAAAAATTCTGTTTTTATCATTTACCTACTCGAGGACGAGCAGGAATTAAGCTTGGGGATGCTTGATACGTCTCTAACGTATCTATAATTTTTGATTACTCCATGCTATGTTATCTTCTGTTTTGGACATTATTGGGCTTTATTATTCACTTTTATATTATTTTTGGGACTAACCTATTAACCGGAGGCCCATCCAGAATTGCTGTTTTTTGCCTATTTCAGAGTTTCGCAGAAAAAGAATATCAAACGGAGTCCAAACAGAATGAAACCTTCGGGAATGTGATTTTCGGAACGAGCATGATCCAGGAGACTTGGACCCTACGTCAAGCAACCAACAGGGAAGCCACGAGGTAGGGGGCGCCCCCCCCCCAGGCGCGCCCTCCACCCTCGTGGGCCCCCTGTTGCTCCACCGACGTACTCCTTCCTCCTATATATACCTACGTACCACCAAATGATCAAATACGGAGCCAAAACCCTAATTCCACCACTGTAACTTTCTGTATCCACGAGATCCCATCTTGAGGCCTGTTCCGGAGCTCCGCCGGAGGGGGCATCGATCACGGAGGGCTTCTACATCAACACCAAGCCTCTCGGATGAAGTGTGAGTAGTTTACCTTAGACCTTCGGGTCCATAGTTATTAGCTAGATGGCTTATTCTCTCTTTTTGGATCTCAATACAATGTTCTCCCCCTCTCTTGTAGAGATCTATTCGATGCAATCTTCTTTTGCGGTGTGTTTGTTGAGACCGATGAATTGTGGGTTTATGTTCAAGTTTATCTATGAACAATATTTGAATCTTCTCTGAATTCTTTTATGTATGATTGATTATCTTTGCAAGTCTCTTTGAATTATCAGTTTGGTTTGGCCTACTTGATTGATCTTTCTTGCAATGAGAGAAGTGCTTAGTTTTGGGTTCAATCTTGTGTTGTCCTTTCCCAGTGACAGTAGGAGCAGCAAGGCACGTATTGTATTGTTGCCATCGAGGATAACAAGATGGTTTTTTTTATCATATTGCATGAATTTACCCCTCTACATCATGTCATCTTGCTTAAGGCGTTACTCTGTTCTTATGAACTTAATACTCTAGATGCATGCTGGATAGCGGTCGATGTGTGGAGTAATAGTAGTAGATGCAGGCAGGAGTCGGTCTACTTGTCTCGGACGTGATGCCTATATACATGATCATATCTAGATATTCTCATAACTATGCTCAATTCTGTCAATTGCTCAACAGTAATTTGTTCACCCACCGTAAAATACCTATGCTCTCGAGAGAAGCCACTAGTGAAACCTATGGCCCCCGGGTCTATCTTCCATCATATTAATCTTCCAACACTTAGTTATTTTCATTGCCTTTTATTTTACTTTGCATCTTTATCATAAAAATACCAAAAATATTATCTTATCATATCTATCAGATCTCACTCTCGTAAGTGATCGTGTAGGGATTGACAACCCCTTATCGCGTTGGTTGCGAGGATTTATTTGTTTTGTGTAGGTGCGAGGGACTCGCGTGTAGCCTCCTACTAGATTGATACCTTGGTTCTCAAAAACTGAGGGAAATACTTACGCTACTTTGCTGCATCACCCTTTCCTCTTCAAGGGAAAACCAACGCAGTGCTCAAGAGGTAGCAGCTATGAGCGGGGTCGAGCGAGAGCTCTCCTGGCGGCGCGAGGAGGGAGACGAGGGAAGGGGTCGAGGAGATGTGGATCGGGAAGGGGAGAGGGTTAGGTTAGAACTGGTGGGGGCGCCGGCTGGGCTTCGGGCTTAGAGGCCGGCCGGGCCTAGGTGGGCCGCGGGGATGGATTGGGCCTTGAGAGGCCGCGTGGAAGGGCCGGCTGGCAGCTGCTATCTCTCTCTCTCCTCTTCTTATAATCTACTTTATATTTCCCAGAACAGAAAATATCAAAGAAGAAAAGGAGAAGAAAGGAAGTGTTAGGGATAGAATTTGCGCGGGTGGTTAATTTTCCCGGACTCACAAAAATGAGCTCGATCCCGGAAAAATAGAAGTGGGCACGCGGTTGAAGTTGAATTCAAACTCATTTGAAATTAAATCCAAAAGATTTGAATAGGAAGTGAGGTTTGGGAGGTCCAAAAATGTTCGGATTTTTGGTGGAGCTCCGGAATATGATGAAAAAATATATGGCAAGGTTGGAGACCAAGAATTAAGATAACAAAGGCATTGGGATAATTTGCAAGTGTGTTATGGTGAATTCCAAATTAAAGAAATATTTAATATAGCTCCCTAATATTGGGAGGATATGTTATAAAGAGAAATCACCATGTCGTATATTTAGGTCCCTCCCTCCCCCTCTCCCCCTCCCCCTCCCCCTCCCCCTCTCCCCCTCCCTGTTGCCCTTCTTCTTTGTATGATTGGGATTAATCCGTTGTAATTCTTGTGGTGTGTTTGTTGGGATCAACTGTCCAAAAATGTTCGGATTTTTGGTGGAGCTCCGGAATATGATGAAAAAATATATGGCAAGGTTGGAGACCAAGAATTAAGATAACAAAGGCATTGGGATAATTTGCAAGTGTGTTATGGTGAATTCCAAATTAAAGAAATATTTAATATAGCTCCCTAATATTGGGAGGATATGTTATAAAGAGAAATCACCATGTCGTATATTTAGGTCCCTCCCTCCCCCTCTCCCCCTCCCCCTCCCCCTCCCCCTCTCCCCCTCCCTGTTGCCCTTCTTCTTTGTATGATTGGGATTAATCCGTTGTAATTCTTGTGGTGTGTTTGTTGGGATCAACTGAATTATGGATTGTTCATCAGATTGTTCACTAAATATATTTGAATCTTTTTTAAGTTTCTTTGATGTATAATTTAGTAGCTATGTATGCTTTCCGATCTATTTGTCTTCTCTGGCCAAGATACATGGGTAGTTTCTTCGGAGGAAGTGGTGCATAGTAGTGGGTTCAATCTCATGGTGTTCTATATCCCAATGGCAGAATGGGGACAATACACGTATTTGTCTTGTTGCTACTAAGGATAAAACGAGGGGGATTTATCTTATTGCCAGATTTCTTTCTGTCTACATTATATCATCTTGCTTATCGCGTTGCTCTATTTGTAGTAAACTTAATACCTTGAGACGCATGCTGAATAGCGGTTTCAGGGTGGAGTAATAGTAGTAGATGCAATTGTATAACAGTCTACTTATCACAAACGGAATGTATATACATGATTATGTCATGCATGATCATAGTTATAAATGTTGCTTTTCTGTCAATTGCCCAAAAGTAATTTGTCTACCATGCCATTGTGTGCTTTCGAGAGAGATACCACTGGCGAACCTATGACCCCCGGGTCCGTTCTCCATCAATACTTGCTTCTACAAAATTGCCTCTTTATTTACCTTTACTATTTACCAGATCATGCCGCCACGCGTTGTTGCGCCTGTCCATTTTTGCTATAAAATGGTAGGCATTTTTGCAAGAACGCGAAGACATAAAACCTGCAAGTTATATAGGATATTTTGTAAATATGTGGAGACATGAAACATGCAAGTTAGATTTGCAATTTGGCATGAAATGAACTATGCAATGTGAAGTTGGTTCGAGCCTTATGGACAATCAATGGAGAACTGATCTGTAGAAGTCCTTCACCAGCATTTTCATGTGTGACATGCTCGTTATTTTCTTAGACTTAACTCTACGTGTGTTATACTTCATTGGACAAACATGTCACAACGTGCTCTGGCCTATCCCTAGCTGCATGGACACAAATTTGTAAAAGGTAAATCATTATAGTAGTTTCCTATTTAAATATGCTTGGAATAATAGCTTATAGATCTGTAATATGTTGTCTTAATGGCACACATGAACTCCTCTTGAAGAACCAGGGCACGGTAGGATTACAAAACTAATCACCTATTGGTTTACATGATATTTATCTATTATAAATGCAAAATCAAAGGATGTTAAGAAATGTTCACAGCTTATATATTCAGAATAACTCGCATCATAAATAATTTACTTCATATATATTCAGAGATATTTACTAGATGTATATTCCGAGTAATGCTCACCACAAAAAATTAGACTACATGGCATGGCATTTGGTAAACAACTGGGGAGTGCAAGTCAGCTTCATCAGCCAAAGCTACGTACAGATTCTCAATCTTTCAGCTTCTCCCATGCAATGCCTATCATATAAATTAGAGCTTGAACCAAACCGGACACCTACCGTGTACCATCAGTACTTTGATTTTTCTCAAACCTGGATAAATAATTAAGAAATAAATAATACCATTTTATGTATGTTTGTATTTGTCATCAAAAAGGCCGCTGAGTTTTCCTTATGCTCGCACGATAGCCTGTCCATCTCTCCTAATTCCTGTGTGATTAATAGTTTAACAATGGGGTTATCATGATCCCAGTCGTGAAGATGCATAGACTGAAACCATCCATGATTGATCTCGCCGCAGGCAGGTTATTGGCAAATACAAGATCTGAAGGAAACAATAAGAATATGGCCTCTGAATTCGACACCCTCTGATAATATAATCTCATCTCAGCTGGAAGGTTGATCTATGCCAAAAGGAGTAGGAACAATTAAAACATCACACTTCACACGGTCCAAAACATCATAAAATTTTAAAATCTTCCTATCTCTCTCAGATGGCACATGGAACTAATGTGAAATGCTCACCTGACTGAAAAACAGTTGTCATGAGAAAAGTAAGAAACCTAACATCCCAGTTCCAAATTGATCCAGAAGTCAACCAGGAAACGTGCTGATCTAGGTGAGTAGGATGCAACAAGCACCATGGTCCCTAGCATGGCAAGGAGAGGAACACCACATGCAAAAACCAGTGCGATGGCAAGGAACAACAGCTTTAGAGTGACCCACAGTATTTTCATTTGATTCACAATGTGATGTGGATGCATAAACGCCTTGTATATTTCGTTTTTGCATTTTTCACTTGCTAATTAAGCTGCTAGATAGGACGCAATTATTTTAAATAGCTATAGAGAGTAACATCATATCATACAAATAAAAGGTACAAACACACAAATATTAAGATTAGGCATAAATTTAGTTAAGAGAGGCATAAGAGCAAACTCATACTAACCTGTCCGTCAGCCATCGGATACGACAGATTCAGCAGGGAAAATGTAAGAAACCCAACAGTATGTTGCTCGAATTCATCTGTACAGAACCTGCATTTTTTCCTGGACACAAAGAATAGCATCAGTAAACAACAAAATTTCCAAAGATGGAGGAAGAATTGGGGGAAGAGGAGATGCATGAAGAGGGAGAAGTGGAACGAATTGAAGACCTAAGAATAACCCATCATTGCTTGAGAATGATTCCAAGAAGTGAGGAGAGTGGGGAACGTGCAGCGGCAAGTTGGGATTATATGGGCGTGCATACATTCAATGAAAAATATGAACCGCCAATTGTAACTGACATGCAATAACCAGCAGCCCGCGCATCGATTGGAAGTAATGGCTGATTAAACTCTCGATCAACCATCGTCGGATTGGCGATCGAACATCAAAGGACGCATGCCTTTTTGCCGCCACAGACCATCCAACCGCGTCGTGCAACCGAATGGATCAAGTAAATCGAGCCGACCCCTTGCCCCATCACCCACCGAGGCGCTGCCCGAACCAGCATGGTCGCCATGGATCTGTTGCTCTAGCCCGGCATCGGTCGTCACCCAGTCCTGTCGCATCTGGAGAGAGTCGTCAGGCGAAGGGAAGGGAAGGGGGAGGGAGGCACTTATGCTGCTACAGGCCAGGAAGGGTGCAAAGGCCCATTAGGCTGAAGTTACCACAGAGGCGGAAAAATGCGACCAGAGTAGAGGCCCATAACGGGTTGGCGCTCGTTAACAGCGAACTGATGAAAGGAAGTCCTCATCAAGTCGGGCGCACAAGCGATCTCAGTGTTTTCAATGTCTTGCTTTAGACTTCCTAGAGGAGTTTGCGAGAGTGTAACATCCATTATACGACAGTTCTGGTGGGACAGCAAACAAGGAAGAAGGAAGCCATGTTGGGTCTCGTGGGATGTCATGACAAGGCCGAAGGATCTAGGGGGGCTGGGTTTTAGGGATCTTGAGATCTTCAACGTTGCACTACTGTCAAGACAGGCTTGGCGTGTTTTATAAGAACCGGACTCCCTAAGTGCTCGCATTCTCAAGGCAGTCTACTATCCAGTAACGACCTTATTGGAGGCGGAGTTAGGCCCCCATCCATCGCAAGTCTGGCGAGCTATTATAAATGGAAGAAATGTATTGAACCATGGCATCATCAGGCGTATTGGTGATGGAGCAACGACCAGAATTTGGCATCATAACTGGCTTCTGAGAAGTGGCTTAATGAAATCTTTTCCGCCTCGGGTAGCTGATCCACCGCAGATGGTAAGCGATCTGATCGAACCAACCATGGCATGCTGGAGAGAGGAGGTGGTACGCCAAGTATTTGTTCCAGCTGATGCGGAGGCAATCCTGAAGATCCCCCTCTGTACTAGACAAGTGGACAACTTTTGGGCATGGTCGGACGATCCGAGGGGCCGTTTCTCAGTAAAATCAGCTTACAAATTGATCCATAAGATGAAGATGGGAAGGGAGGACTGGCTAGATGAGGCCGAGGATATGTCCAGCGGAGAATCCAAAGGATGGTCATCTATTTGGGGTTTGCAAGTTCCTTCAAAACTGAAAATATTCACATGGAGGCTGGCTCGTCACTCACTTCCTACCGGTGATGTTCTGCATCGTCGAAACATGTCATCATCGCATGTGTGTGCGTTATGCGGAGCAGATGACAACTGGCGCCATTCTCTTCTCGACTGTAACTACGCCCGATGCGTGTGGGCTCTATCAAATGAGGATATGGTGCAGCATATGTGTATGCAGAGAGATGAACAGGCAAAGAGGTGGCTCTTTCTGATGAGCGAATCGCTTCCTCAAGAGGAATTCACTACCATGATTGTCACATTATGGGCGATTTGGGCAGCAAGGAGGAAGATAATCCATGAAGGAATTTACAAAACTCCTTTCGCTACTCATAGTTTTGTCACTAGCTACTTGGCTGATTTGAAGCACATACAGATACCTATTGACAGGTCACCGGCAACTCCAAGGGCTCGCCCTACTACTTGGCAGCCACCACCGGATGATCACGTTAAGATTAATGTCGATGCGGCTGTGCTGCGTGCTGGTGGAAGGGGGGCTGTGGGAGCCGTTTACCGCGATGCATCGGGTGTGTATTTGGGGGCCTCGGCAGTTGTCTTCAACAATATAGAGGACCCGGAGGTGCTTGAAGTTCTAGCTACTAGGGAAGCGCTGGCGCTTGCTGAGGACTTGTACGAGCAGAAAGTTTTCATCGCCTCGGATTGCATGGCAGCGGTGGAGGCGATCAAAGAAGGAACGGCAGCAGTTTATGGAGCAGTGGTACATGAAATAATGGATAGAGCTCGTTTTCTCATCTTGTTCTTATAGTCATGAATTTAGATCCTCGAACTTTGAGGCTCACAACCTCGCGAAGCATGCATTAACGTTGGGGACCGGCCGCCATGTCTGGTTAGGCCACCCCGGCAATCTTTTGTTCGTCCCTGTAAACATTGTGACGGTTGAATAAAAGTTTCGCGAGTTTGTCTCAAAAAAACGAACTGAGGATGATTAGGCGCGATTGAGAGCAAATCCGACGACCAGAAATGCACCGAAGTAAGGATCCAACGGCTGAAAAAGCTAATGTCCTGAGAGAGATGGAAAGATGCTCAGTTATAATGTATCTAAATTCATTTCACTATACCATTAACTGACCATCTATTTGCTTTAAACCTTGTAACTAGCAAGACGAGGGGCTTGACAACCCCCCTTGTCAAGTTGGGTGCAAGTATTTATTTTGTTTGTGTGCAGGTGTTGCCTATCTTGTTAGCTTGCAGACTCCTATTGTTTCTTAATTAACTGAGAAAAATATTTTTGCTTCTGTGTTACATCACCCTTTCTCTTTAGGGGAACCTACAACTCCTACGGGAGTAGCAACATGCAAAGTATGAATGATAAATGTAGAAGAGTGTGGAGTGTTATAGTTGTGTAGCATGTAAAAGACTACCGAAAGAACTTGAGATAACTACAAATTTGACTCGGGAAGGCTAAAGAGCAACGTAAAATTCTTTCAAGTTCACACATGTACTAATATGTCGGGGACACTCTCACACTGACATGTACCGCGTCCTACACAAAACACATGAAACTAGCAAGTAATATATGTTATATGTTGCAGAAAAGAACACTATGCATTTAGATTTTTGTAGAAATGAAGAGAGACTTTGTGTTGGAATTCTCTTATAAAAAGAATGAAATGAGGTACAACTTCTGTGAGATCCCATTGAATTAGGTGGATAGACCCAATCCTTTGATTTAAGGGCATTTCCAACGCTAACCCCCAAACAGACACATTATTTGTTCGTGGATTCGTCCGGACAAGTTCACGAACACTAATGCGGGAGCCGGCCATCCAACCATGTTCTCCATATGTCAATCTATCTATTTGCATGTCACAGTTGAGGAGAGAGGGGATGTCCGATGTGGTGGCTTTTGGTTGGCTAGACAGATGTCCGGACTACCGTAAAGCCCCCCAACCCCAAAGTTTGCTTCTACTTTGCTGGAATTTGGACGTCCTAACTAGTCTGCGGGCGTTTGAGGGATAACACTGCATAATAAAAAGTGTCCAGACTCCGGCGAAGGATATATAGGGGGATTTGAGGGCCCGCGTTGAAGATGCCCTAAGCCCTGGCTTTGTGTAGGAATAGTAAAAATCATTAAAATGATTGAAATAATAATAATAAGATTGCATAGATTTGGTTGTTTATTTCATATGAAAAACCCTAGAGATCTTAATTCACAATATTATTATGATGTTATTATGCTACTAAAGAGCATCATCTCGTTCTTTTATGCGTAGAAAATTTAGAAGGGTATCCGAGTGGACTGTAAAATCCTTGCATTCATCCTTTGATACTACACACCACGGTCCATTTACAAATGCATGAGCCATGAGACATTCTTCCAGCTCCCCCGCGGGAGCGACTCATCTAGGGTTTCCCCACCTCCCGCCAGTGTCGTGACTAGTGCATCCCGGCCCTTGCCAGGGGAGGGCTCCAGCTTTATTTTAGGTGTTTTTTGAGTTTGTTTAGAGTTTTTGTCCTGCTCGGTAAGAAGAGACGGCGACGGCTCCCTGAAGTTGGATTAAGCCCCCCCCCCCCTGCTTCATTCGCAAAAAAAAAGTTCCCCCCGCTTAGCCTCGTTCTTACGGTGCGTCTGGCACCATCGGAGAGCGTGTGGAGGTTTACCTCCAGCGAATGTCGCGGGATTTGGTCGGCGTTTGTCTTCAGTAGATCCAATTGAATCTGATCTTCATTCGTCTATATTTGTGTGTATTCAGATTGGATCCTTGTGAATTACGCTTTTTTTCATCAACGGCGGTTTGTTGTTTTGGTGTGTTGATCATATTAAGCCCTAGCACGACGATTTCCGACCGTCTACTACAATAAGGTTTGTCTGGTTCTGGTGAGTGAGGGGCGATGACGGCGGTGCATCGACTCGCTCTAGTATTTGTATTCGTCGCTAGATGGACTATAAATCTGGATGTAATTTTTACTTTTAATCTTCTTTACACTGCTTTGCTTTGACATATGATGAATAAATGAGAAGTTTTTCAATAAAAACTCCATTTACGAAATGTAGGCGCTTGTGCTATAGCATCATTGTCAGCTGGGTGGCAGCCACTGTGGTCATGGCCCGGCGTGCACGCAGGAAGAAGTACCTGAGGACCGAGCCCTCAGTTCAAACAAAAGGAGCGGACAGCCGGGGAATCAGTGATAGAGCCACAGCATGCGGATGCTGTGATCAACAGTGGTGCCTGTAGGTCAGGATAGGCCACTGGAGCAATCCAAAAGAGGCCGGCCGGCACGGCAAGATCTATCTACGAGCCAATACGCCCCGGTTCGAAAACAGCAAGAGCCAGGCAGAAGGCTACAAGGTTCCACAAGGCGATGGCGAAAGGATGAGGAAGAGAGGAGACACGAGACGAGACGCGGGTCGTCGGTGCGGTCAGGTCATGTGCGTGACCTTTCTCCGTGTGGTCTCGGGTTTACTACGCACGCACGCAGTACGACCGACCGTGTTCACCCTGACACGAGACGAGACGAGATGGGCATGCTGTGCAAGAAAGAACACGGGAGGCCGGTGCAGCCGCCTGCAAGCCGGCCACCTACTTCGTTTTGGTATTTGGTTTCTTGTCCCCTTTTCTTCTTCCTTGAATTGGACTGTGGAGTGCAGAGACAATGGCGATGGAGCGGTGGGGCCTCCCGCTTCCCTGCTCCTTCTCCGATAAACGCGAAAGGTGGCGAGACGGCGACGCGCAAAGTCAGAGGGAGAGCGACGTGCTGTTGCCAAACAGTCTCTTCAAGAGCTCAAGCTCCACTGATCGTACTCCGCCGTAGAACTTCCATGGGTCCAAATGAAGAAACAAGGCAAAGAGGGAGCGAGACATCAAAATAGCCGGACCGACCCTTGCATGTGATCACTCAGCCGAGAACATCACATTGCCTTGCCCAGAAAAGCATCACCGCCATTTTCGGAGGAAAGAAGAACAAAAGGGAACGAGATCAGCACCAAATTCGGAGGAATGGTGTTTTTTCTTCTATGGCGTGCAATTAATAATAGCAAAAGCCGCTCGTGACCCCTGACCACTGATCACCACCATCTTGGCCTCTGCTTAACTGATCTCACGGGCATGGCATACTCACGCTGGCACACGCACGCGTCCATCGCCAGAATTTGTATACATGATATTCTTCCTCTCGTGGCGTTGGATCATGGAAGTTCTCAAAGATTTCACGTTAATTCTATTTTTATTTTTTAGTTGGCCACTATGGGTTTGATTCTACACATTTCAGGGCATAATCACTTTTCGAATTATTGTGTTTGAAGTAAAATAAAAATGGCAATAAAAACAGAATGGTTCTAGATAAATACTGAACTTAAAAAATAACTCTCTCCGTCCCATAATATAAAGATATTTTTTACACTATTGTAATGCTAAAAATATTTTTTTGTTATAGGACGGAGGGAGTATACAATAATATCTTCACAGCCGAAGTAAATTGCTCAGCTCAAAGAAAGAAGACGGTTGGGGCTTCGAAGACTGAATAAGTTGGTTTGCAGTGATGTGTAATCTCTTCAGATCGAGAGAAGAGGTGTCAAAAAGAAATGCTTTTAGGCAGGCTTACTTGCTTAGTATATATTTTTTATTCAATCAAAGACCAAGGTCGTATGGTCACAAATTTTGAAGAGAACCCGCTGGTATACTGGCATCATGGCTTCACGGCCGTACTCACAAGTAATGGAAATGAACTGAGTGGACGCATCTTTTGAAGCAAAAGCATCGAAATGCTTTCAGTTGTTGCACAGAAAATTAAGCAAGATTTTGGGCTGTCAATGGCCCACGCCCACTCCAACCTGCGCCAAACTAGAGCTTGAAAGATCATATACAGTACATGGATCAAGGCTATATTTTCGCCAACTTTGATGTAGCCAATCAACCATTGGACATCGCAGACTTTGCAATGATGCAAAACATGTCATGAGTGTGCATCATTCTACTTTAATTAGCTAGCTGGTGGTATCATTCGATCCCATGTGCATGCGTGCATGCCTGCGAGCTGTCACGGTAATAATCCATTTTGGTCGCTTTCTCAGAGTTCATGATTATCAAAACAACCACGTGTATAGATTAACCCTTGTTTAAGATGTTTCCATGCTGTGATGTTTAAGCAGCATGGGGGCGAATACATATGTGCATTGTCTCGTCATTTCTCAAGGGCAAACTTGTCATTCACGAACAAAACACGGCCAGCTTTTTTTTAAAAATTTCCAACCTATTTATTTTCAATCATGGCAGTACAACAAATACCAGAATGCACGTCGCCGTCATCGACCCTGCCTCGTCGGAGCCGAGCAAAATTTGTCATGGTAAACGATTGGTAAGTCATCGTGCTAAGGTCCCATAGAACCAGTGCAACAGAACAATAACTGTTGCCGATGAAGAATAATGTAGATTGGAAAGATCCAACCTAAAGACAAACGAACGTAGACGAACGATGAACTGATCCGAGCAAATTCGCCAAAGATAGATCCGCCGAAAATGCATCTCCACACGCCCATCAATGATGCTAGACACACCACCAAAATAGGGCTATGCGGGAAGAACCTTATTCCATTTTCAGAGAGGTGCCGTTGTTTCGTTTTACTGAGTAGGACACAAACCCCAACAAAACACAAAGTAACTTCTAAAAGCGGAGCCCTCCCACCAACAAGAGCCGGGATCCACCACGCCTCCATGTCATTAAGGCCACCAGAGATGACGCGGACCGGCATCGGTACCGACAGGAAGCAAAGAAAACCTAACCTTGGGAGAGGAAGCGGCGGCTGAACCTCACGTGTGTAAAACCTCAAAAACACAGCCAACTTATGACAATAGTTATTTTAAAAATATGAGTTAACATCATGTTATGATATCGTATCATATTAAATGTTAGTAGCAAAAGAGTCTGTGCATTGCAACAGTAAAAAAAATATTCCCTCTGTCCGAAAATACTTTGTCATCAAAATGGATAAAAAAAGATGTATCTAGAACTAAAATACATCTAGATACATCCCCTTTGATCCATTTTGATGACAAGTATTTTTGGACGGAGGGAGTACCACTTTCCCCTAACTCAATAATCATGACTCAAGACCCCAATAGGTCCATGTCATTTATTTCAACACATGACATCCCATTTGTGTTCTCACTTATCCCTTCCCACCCTTGTAAATGGTAGACTTAGTGCTCTTATGATCACAGCACGTCTTAATGTTGTCAATCCTAAGGCACCTCTCTCTCTCTCTCTCTCTCTCGGCCTAAAATGAGAAATTCGTTTTTAGTGAGGTTTTGGTGAGCTTGCATCCGTGGTTATAGATGGTTTCTTTCGTCCCCAGTCATGGTTTGCTAAGGTGTTCATTTACAATCTGGATCGGCAACGGTATGAAGGAAAGATAGATGATGTGCTATTGATTAAGACTGCACCCTAAATAGCATTTTCAAAATGGTTAACACGTAAAATAACATCATATTTAGATTTTACATATTTTTATAATCAAATTTAATTATATAACATGTTATTGGAGTTAGGATATAAAAGGTATGGATTTTTTTAAAGCATCTGGTATGTACTGCGGGTTACCCAAGTATCAGGGAGTTTCCTGTAAAGGTGAAAATCTGACTTAAAATTGGCCTGCGGACTGATTACTAGAAACATCAGAGGGTTTCCTGCAAAAGTGAAAATCTGACTTAAAATTGGCCTACAGGTTGATTACTAGAAACATCAAAGGATTTCTTGCAAAAGTGAAAATCTAACTTAAAACTGGCCTACATGTTGATTACCAGAAATATCAGAGGGTTTTATGCACAAACAAAAATTCGACGTAAAAGTGAACTGTGGGTTGATTACTGAAAACATCACAGAGTTCTCTGCAAAATAGCATGACAGACCAAAATTACTTATTCCCTTTATTAGTAGGTATACATTCTATATTGAGCCATTTCTGACTATAAGAAAATATAAAATACTAACATATGATATTATGTACTATAAAAATAGTATCATACACAAGCATCATATGTGTAGTATTATTACTAATATTCTTTTCATTTCTTTTTATTCAACATATAATATTTGTCAGAAGTCGGACTTCATCAACTTTGACCAACATTGTAGATAAAATATCAATATTGACAATACAAAATCAGTATCATTAGATTTTCTTTTGACAAAGAATGTTTTTATTCACTCAAAACACAACATCAACATCATTGGACGTATCATGAATTGTTTTTATACTGTATAGCATTTAGTGTTGTAGATGTTGATAATTTTTAATATAAATTTGGTCAATCTTTATGAAGTTTGACTTCAAAAAATCTTACGTGCAGAGTAAAAAAAGCGGAGGGAGTATATGACACTGCGAGTAGCCAAAAGCATTGTCACCGTGTGCAATTACCAAATCAGAGGGAACTCCACCCAAGAAACCCCAAACACAAAGCATTGCCATTGTTAACCAACTCCAAAGCATGACACTCCTTATTTCCACTCAAGACAACGGATGAGCATGATCCCAAGCAAAGTAGCCAAACCCCTCCCGTTTTTCACCTACATTCTACCACCTCCAAGGGCAAGCAAGGGTAACAGTTAACACCAACAAGAGGAGGCAACTTTATTTGCACCAGCATTAGCAGTGTTCCCCAGACAGAAAAGGATAAAGTGGCTGCAAGCCTTGACCAGCGACAAAGGTGTGGCTGCGAGCCAAGCACACCTGACAAGCTGTGTTCGTAGTAGGACCAGCTAGTAGCTAGGAGAGGCAACAGTACTTTTGGACCACGCCATCAAGGGCCCTGTTTAGGCTAATCTAAGTCCTAACTTTGCGGCAGAAAGTGATGAAGGATGCAAGGCCATTGCAGTGTAGTACATACAAAAGCTTGCGCTGAGCTACTGTTGCCTGTCTTGCTCTAATAGTTTGTGAGTAACGTATGTTGTATGTACGCACACAGTGTCAAGGCACTGTACGTGGTGATAGCTTCGCATGCTTCTTTTGCGGACCGAGAGCGCGGGCAAAGTAATCAAAGCAAGGGCGGTTCTCGTCTTTTTTTATAAACATAGTAGTAACCATAGTTTCGTTTAACACAATACATATGCAAGCGCTCATACAACGGACATACATTCATCGTTATAAACAAATACATATCTTATCCCTATGAACACCTTCGAGAGACTAGGTCGATATATCATCTTGAGATTAACAAAGTCACTAAAGGCGTCTTGTAGTCGACCCGAACATATCCTCCCATTAAAGACGCATCACCGAAAATCCTGAAACAAATCCAGCAATAAATGCGAGTACTAAGACTTAAACCCTGGTGGGCTAGAGATAGGGATAAAATGGAGTGGAAATTTTTCGCTTTTCCGGAGGAAAAGTGAAAAAGAAGAGGAAATATGAAAACAAAAATGAAAATAAAATGTTTTTATGCAAAACAAAACGGACGTGAAAACAGGATTTCTATTTCCGTGAATATGGAATTTCCGTTTCTACTATAGTACTGTAGCCTATGTCTACTTTATAGCCCAACTGCCAAACAACACACAATAATATAATGAGCAAAATGAGCAGAATGGGTCATTTAAGGATCAACTTCTACTACCACATACAAACTCAACTAAACCATATACAGAATTGTCCTGTACTACTATAATATTACCCTATATTGCTAACACAACCATATTATTTTGTAGCCAAGTTAACAATTCATAAATTTGATTGTTTTTTGTGTGTATCTCTCTATGGTTCAGGGGGGTTTAGGTTCCGTTCAACATACACTTCTATTTTTGTGCCCGCTCTGTATTCGCTCTATATTCGTTTTCGATAGTATCTACTTCCGTATTCAATTTCATGGTTTCTGTATTCATTTCTTCTTCTGCAAAAATATATGAAAACAAATGTGGTAGAATCTAGTTTTATCCGTTTTCGCTCTGTTTTCATCCCTAACTGGGAATACCATTGTTCTTCTAACCATCCAACTACAGGTTGGTTTGCAGTAGTACACCATAGTTGTGTGAAGCATTTATAGTCGGGCTCCCCGGACGGTCTGGTCAAATAAACTCGACCTAGACAGATGACATCATACCGGCCCCAAATGATTGGGATGACCGACACCTCTTGTATCCAACCCAAATCTAGGTCAGAGATGGGGAGGCCCGGGCAGACCCGAGCGTGTTCAACATGTCGGTTCCGGCCCAAGCTGGCCTACCCCAACCCCATATATATTCGTCCCCACCCGCTGCCTAGACCAAACCCTAGCCATTCCACTTCGTTTCGCTCCTCTCCACCTCCAAGCTCCCATCCGGTGATCTCCAGCCTTCTTCGGCATGGTGGGTAGTGGATCAGAGTCCTCAACACCCGATCTGCGGATTGAGAGCTCATCCCATGTCGGCCCGAGAAGGAGATGGTTGTCCACATTATGCTCTGCCGCGCCCGCGAAGAGAACGCCCGACAACTGTTGGACTTGATCTAACAGGGAGCCATAGCGTCCGCCCAAATGGCACTTGGATCTGACGCGAGGTGCGTCGCATGTGCCTCACCCGAGGTGGTGCGATCTGTTTCATGTTTGAGCGTCGCGGCAGAGGCGTGGCCCCTTCATTGGTGCGCCGACTCAGAGGTAAACACCCTTCGTGGCCTGTCCACTGAGGCTATAGCGCCACGTGCCTACTGTGTGAGGCAGAGGGCGCGAGAGGCCATGATAGCCCTGGTGGCAGACGCCGACGAGGAAGAGTCGCACGCTGCGGCGCCACTACGGGTGACCGGCAACACATGGCATCATAACCACATCATGGTGTATGTGTGGGGCTCCCACCATGACGGATCCATCGACAACCTCACACCGATCGGCGACATGCAGGCCACATGCTCTGACAAGGAAAAAGTAAGTCATGGGAGACGGCAACGCCTCGAGTCCCATGAGCCGGTGCGTGTCCCATAGCCTACTCTACCTTGTCGGCAACCACACCTCCACTCCGAGGGGGTTAGTCGATTGTCGAACATGGACACGGTCCACTCATGTGACAGCCCCGACGAGCTCTACCTGGTCCACTCATCCACTTCCTCCGCCGCCGCACCCATGGCGCTTTCCACTGGAGTGGGCCTTTGGCATGCTCGACTAGAGCATCCCAACCCAGCCACCCTTCGTCATATTCTTCAGAGCTTTTCCTTCACGTGTAATAAGATCAACGATCACACTTATCATGCATGTCGTGTCGGCAAACATGTTCGTCTTTCATTTAGCACTTCCTCGCATGTTGCATCATATCCGTTTGAGTTAATTCATAGTGATGTTTGGACCTCTCCTGTTGCCAGTAACATGGGCTATCTTCATTATCTTGTTATACTTGATGATTTTTCACACTACGTGTGGACCTTCCCATTGCGGCGAAAGTCGGATGTTGTTGCCACTCTCACCGTATTCTACTCCTATGTCTCCATGCAGTTTGGACGTCTCATTCATGCGTTGCAAACAAACAACGGGAAGGAGTTTAATAATCTTGTCATCCGCAACCTTCTCACCACACATGGCATGATCTTTCGTCTCACTTGCTCGTACACCTCGCAACAGAATGGCCATGTTGAGCGCGTGCTTCGCACTCTTAATGACTGCGTCCGCACGCTTCTTTTTCACGCCAACGTGCCACCACGGTTTTGGCGCGACGCGCTTGCCACCGCATCACTACTCATCAACATCCGTCCTTGTCGCACTCGCGGGAATTTTGCACCCCATCACTGTTGGGGAACGCAGTAATAATTCAAAATTTTCCTACGTGTCACCAAGATCAATCTAGGAGATGCTAGCAACGAGGGAGAGGGAGTGCATCTTCATACCCTTGAAGATCGCTAAACGGAAGCGTTACAAGAACACGGTTGATGGAGTCGTACTCGCGGCGATTCAAATCGCGGAAGATCCGATCCAAGTGTCGAACGAACGGCACCTCCGCGTTCAACGCACGTACAGCCCGGGGACGTCTCCTCCTTCTTGATCCAGCAAGGGGAGAGGAGAAGTTGAGGAAGAGCTCCGTCAGCACGACGGCGTGGTGGTGGTGGAGCTCGTGGTTCTCCGGCAGGGCTTCGCTAAGCACCATGGAGGAGGAGAAGGTAGGAGGAGGGAGGCTGCGCCAGGGAAGAGGTCGCGGCTGCCCTCCCACCCCTCCACTATATATAGGGGCAAGGGGAGAGGGGGAGGCGCCCTAGGGTTTCCCCTAGGGGGCGGCGGCTAGGCAGATTGGATCTCCCTAGGGAAAATCCTAGGGAGACTTGCCCCCCAAGCCAAGCAGGTGGAGGCTTGCCTCCCAAGCCAGGTGGAGGCGCCCCACCTCCCCAAGTAACGTGGGAAAGGGTGTGGGGGGCGCACCAACCCTTAGTGGGCTGGTTTTCCCCTTCCCCTTTGGCCCATGAGGCCCTCCAACACTTGTCGGGGCTCCCGAAACACCTTTCGGTCATGCTGGCCATAGCCTGGTACCTCCGGAACACTTCCGGACTCCAATACCCTTCGTCCAATATATCGATCTTCACCGCCGGACCATTCTGGAGTTCCTCGTCACGTCCGGGATCTCATCCGGGACTCCGAACAACCTTCGGTAACCACATACTATTTCCCATAACAACTCTAGCGTCATCGAACCTTAAGTGTGTAGACCCTACGGGCTCGGGAGTCATGCAGACATGGCCGAGATAACTCTCCGGTCAATAACCAACAGCGGGATCTGGATACCCATGTTGGCTCCCACATGCTCCATGATGATCTCATCGGATGAACCACGATGTCAAGGATTCAATCAATCCCGTTACAATTCCCTTTGTCTAGCGGTATAGTACTTGCCCGAGATTCGATCGTCGGTATCCCGATACCTTGTTCAATCTCGTTACCGGCAAGTCTTTTTACTCGTTTCGTAACACATCATCCCGTGATCAACTCCTTGGTCACATTGTGCACATTATGATGATGTCCTACCGAGTGGGCCCAGAGATACCTCTCCGTTACACGGAGTGACAAATCCCAGTCTCGATTCGTGCCAACCCAACAGACACTTTCGGAGATACCCGTAGTGCACCTTTATAGCCACCCAGTTACGTTGTGACGTTTGGCACACCCAAAGCACTCCTACGGTATCCGGGAGTTGCACAATCTCATGGTCTAAGGAAATGATACTTGACATTAGAAAAGCTTTAGCATACGAACTACACGATCTTGTGCTAGGCTTAGGATTGGGTCTTGTCCATCACATCATTCTCCTAATGATGTGATCCCGTTATCAACGACATCCAATGTCCATGGTCAGGAAACCGTAACCATCTATTGATCAACGAGTTAGTCAACTAGAGGCTTACTAGGGACATGGTGTTGTCTATGTATCCACACATTTATCTGAGTTTCCTATCAATACAATTCTAGCATGGATAATAAACGATTATCATGAACAATGAAATATAATAATAATAACTAATTTATTATTGCCTCTAGGGCGTATTTCCAACAGTCTCCCACTTGCACTAGAGTCAATAATCTAGTTCACATTGGCATGTGATTAACACTCATAGGTTACATCGCCATGTGACCAACATCCAAAGAGTTTACTAGAGTCACTAATCTAGTTCATATCACTATGTGATTAACACTCAATGAGTTCTGGGTTTGATCATGTTATGCTTGTGAGAGAGGTTGTAGTCAACGGGTCTGCAATGTTCAGATCCCTATGTATTTCGCAAAACTTTATGTCATATCGTAGATGCTGCTACCACGTTCCACTTGGAGCTATTACAAATTGTTGCTCCATTATACGTATCCGGTATCTCTACTCAGAGCTATCCGGATAGGTGTTAAGCTTGCATCGACGTAACTCTTTACGTCGAACTCTTTATCACCTCCATAACCGAGAAACATTTCCTTATTCCTCTAAGGATAATTTTGACCGCTATCTGGTGATCCAATCCTAGATCACCTTTGTACCCTCTTGCCAGACATGTGGCAAGGCACATATCTGGTGCGGTACTCAGCATGGCATACCGTATAGAGCCTATGACAAAAGCATAGGGGACGACCTTCGTCCTTCCTCTTTCTTCTGCCGTGGTCAATCTTCGAGTCTTACTCAACTTCACACCTTACAACTCAGGTGAGAACCCCTTCTTTGACTGATCTATTTTGAACTCCTTCAAAAACATGTCAAGGTGTGCGTTCTTTGAAAGTATCATCAGGCGTTTTGATCTATCTCTATAGATCTTGATGCCCAATACGTAAGCAGCTTTATCCAGGTCTTCCTTTGAAAATCACTCTTCAAACAACCGTTTATGCTTTCCAGAAATTCTACATTATTTCGGATCAACAATATGTCATCCACATATACTTATCAGAAATGTTGTAGTGCTCCCACTCACTTTCTTGTAAATGCAAGTCTCTAGCAAACATTGTATAAACCTAAAAGCTTTGATCACTCCATCAAAGCATATATTCCGACTCCGAGATGCTTGCTCTAGTCCATAGAAGGATTGCTGGAGCCAGCATACCTTTTAGCATCCTTAGGATCGACAAAACCTTTTATTGCATCACATACACCTTTTTTCTTATGAAAACTGGTAAGAAAACTTGTTTTGACATCCATCTGTCAGATTTCACAATCGAAAAATACAGCTAATTCTAACATGATTCCGACGGACTTAAGCATCGCTACGGGTGAGAAATTCTCATCGTAGTCAACTCCTTGAACTTGTGAAAAGACTCTTTCCCACAAGTCAAGCTTCATAGACGGTAACATTACCGTCCATGTCCGTCTTCTTCTTAAAGATCCATTTATCTCAATGGCTTGCCGATCATCGGGCAAGTCCACCAAAGTCCATACTTTGTTCTGATACATGGATCCTATCTCGGATTTCATGGCTTCTAACCATTTGTCGGAATACGGGCCCACCATCGCTTCTCCATAGCTCGTAGGTTCATTGTTGTCCAACAACATGATATCTAAGACAGGATTACCGTACCACTCAGGAGTAGTACATATCCTTGTCGACCTATGAGGTTCGATAGCAACTTGATCCGAAGCTTCATGATCACTATCATTAACTTCCTATTCAACAGATGTAGGCGTCACAGAAAACATCTTTCTGTGTTGCATCACTCTCTGGTTGAAGTAAAGGTTCGACAACCTCATCAAGTTCTATCTTCCTCCCACTCAATTCTTTCGAGAGAAACTCCTTCTCGAGAGAGGACCCGTTCTTAGTGACAAACAATTTGCCCTCGGATCTGAGATAGAAGGTGTACCCAACTGTCACCTTTGGGTTTCCTATGAAGATGTGTTTGTCCGCTTTGGGTTCGAGCTTCTCCGGCTGAAGCCTTAAGCATCGCAGCCCCAAACATTAAGAAACGACAACTTTGGTTTCTTGCCAAACCAATGTTCACACGACGTCGTCTCAACGGACTTATATGGTGTCCTATCTAAAGTGAATGCAGCTGTCTCTAATGCATAACCTCAAAATAATAGCGGTAGATCGGTAAGAGATATCATAGATCGCACCATATCTCATAAGGTTCGATTACGACGTCCGGACACACCATTACCCTGTGGTGTTCCAGGTGGCTCCAACTGTGAAACAATTCCACAATGTCTTAAGTGATCGCCAAACTCATAACTCAGAAATTCTCATTGATCAGATCGTAGGAATTTGATCTTCTTGTTATGATGGTTCTTAACTTCACTCTGAAATCGCTTGAACTTTTCAAATGTTTCAGACTTGTGCTTCATTAAGTAAATATACCTATATCTACTCAAATCGTCAGTGAAGATGAGAAAATAGCGATATCCACCACACGCTTCAATTCTCATTGGATCACACGCATCAGCATGTATGATTTCCAACAAGTCAGTTTCCCGTTTCATTGTACCTGAAAACGGGGTCTCAGTCATCCTGCCCATGAGGCATGGCTTGCATGCGTTAAGCGATTCAAAATCAAGTGACTCCAAACATCCATCAACATGGAGTTTCTTCATGCATCGTACGCCAATATGACCTAAGCGGCAGTGCCACAAGAAAGTGGTACTATCATTATTAACTCTACATCTTTTGGCGTGAACATGCGTATTACCACGACCGAGATTCAATGAACCATTCACATAGGGTGCATGACCATGAAAGGTATTATTCATGTAAATAGAATAACCATTATTCCCTAACTTAAATGAATAACCGTATTGCAATGAACATGATCTAATCATATTCATGCTCAACGTAGACACCTGATAACATTTATCTAGGTTCAATACTAATCCCGAAGGCAGATGGAGTGTGCGATGGTGATCTTATCAACTTTGGAAACACTTCCAACACACATCGTCACCTCGCCCTTAGCCAGTCTCCGTTTAGTCCGTAGCTTTTGCTTCAAGTCACCAATAATAGCAACTGAACCGGTATCCAATACCCGGGTGCTACCAGGAGTACTAGTGAGGTACACATTAATAACACGTATATACTTTGTTGAAGTTGCCAGCCTTCTTATCTACCATGCATTTGGGGTAATTCCGCTACCAGTGACCGTTCCCCTTACAATAGAAGCACTCAGTCTCGGGTTTGGGTTCAACCTTGGGTTCCTTCACTGGAGCGGCAACTGGTTTGCCATCCATGAAGTTTCCCTTCTAGCCCTTGCCCTTCTTGAAACCAGTGGTCTTGTTAAACCATCAACACTTGATGCTCCTTCTTGATTTCTACCTTTTGCGGTCTTAAGTACCGCGAACAGCTCCGGGATCAACTCCATCTCTTGCATGTCATAGTTCAGCACAAAGATCTAGTAGCTTAGTGATAGTGGCTAGAGAACTCTATCAATCACTATCTTATCTGGAAGTTTAACTCCCACCTGATTTAAGTGATTGTAGCACCCAGACATTCTGAGCACATGCTCACTAGCTGAGCTATTCTCCTCCATCTTGTTGGCAAAAGAACTTGTCAGAGGTCTCATACCTCTCAACACGGGCATGAGCCTGAAATCCCAATTTTAGCTCTTGGAACATCTCATATGTCTTATGGCGTTCAAAACGTCATTGGAATCCCGATTCTAAGCCATAAAGTATGGTGCACTAAACTATCAAGTAGTCATCAGGATGTGTCTGTCAGGTGTTCACAACATCCACAGACGATGTTGTAGGGGTTTGCACATCGAGCGGTGCATCAAAGACGTAAGTCTTCTGTGTAGTAGTGAGGACACTCCTTGGACTACGGACCCAGTCCGCATCATTGCTTACAATATCTTTCAACTTGGTATTTCTCTAGGAATGTATTGAAACAGGGAGCTACAACGTGAGCTATTTATCTACAACATATTTGCAAAGACAATTTAGACTATGTTCATGATAATTAGGTTCATCTAATCAAATTATTCAATGAACTCCCACTCAGATAGACATCCCTCTAGTCATCTAAGTGATACATGATCCGAATCAACTAGGCCGTGTCCGATCATCACATGAGACGGACTAGTCATCAACGGTGAACATATCATGTTGATCGTATCTTCTATACGACTCATGTTCGACCTTCCGTCTTCCGTGTTCCGAGGCCATGTCTGTACATGCTAGGCTCGTCAAGTCAACCTAAGTGTTTCACATGTGTTCTGAGGCCATGTATGTACATGCTAGGCTCGTCAACACCCGTTGTATTCGAACGTTAGAATCTATCACTCCCGATCATCACGTGGTGCTTCGAAACAATGAACCTTCGCAATGGTGCACAGTTAGGGGGAACACTTTCTTGAAATTATTGCGAGGGATCATCTTATTTAAGCTACCGTCGTTCTAAGCAAATAATATGTAAAACATGATAAACATCACATGCAATCAAATAGTGACATGATATGGCCAATATCATTTGCTCCTTTTGATCTCCATCTTCGAGGCTCCATGATCATCGTTGTCACCGGCATGACACCATGATCTCCATCATCATGATCTCCATCATCGTGTCTTCTTGAAGCTGTCTCGTCATCTATTACTTCTACTACTATGGCTAACACTTTAGCAATAAAGTAAAGTAATTACATGACGTTTATGTTGACACGCAGGTCATAAATAAATTAAGACAACTCCTATGGCTCCTGCCGGTTGTCATACTCATCGACATGCAAGTCGTGATTCCTATTACAAGAACATGATCAATCTCATACATCACATATATCATTCATCACATCCTTTTGGCCATATCACATCACACGGCATATGCTGCAAAAACAAGTTACACGTCCTCTAATTGTTGTTGCAAGTTTTTACGTGGTTGCTATAGGTTTCTAGCAAGAACGTTTCTTACCTACGCCAAAACCACAACGTGATATGCCAATTTCTATTTACCCATCATAAGGACCCTTTTCATCGAATCCGATCCGACTAAAGTGGGAGAGACAGTCACCCGCTAGCCACCTTATGCAACTAGTGCATGTCAGTCGGTGGAACCAGTCTCACATAAGCGTACGTGTAAGGTCGGTCCGGGCCGCTTCATCCCACGATGCCGCCGAATCAAGATAAGACTAGTAACGGCAAGTAAATTGACAAAATCGACGCCCACAATAACTTGTATTCTACTCGTGCATAAAAACTACACATAGACCTAGCTCTGATACCACTGTTGGGGAACATAGTAATAATTTAAAATTTTCCTACGTGTCACCAAGATCAATCTAGGAGATGCTAGCAACGAGAGAGAGGGAGTGCATCTTCATACCCTTGAAGATCGCTAAACGGAAGCGTTACAAGAACGCGGTTGATGGAGTCGTACTCGCGGCGATTCAAATCGCAGAAGATCCGATCCAAGTGCCGAACGGACGGGACCTCCGCGTTCAACACACGTACAGCCCGGGGACGTCTCCTCCTTCTTGATCCAGCAAGGGGAGAGGAGAAGTTGAGGGAGAGCTCCGTCAGCACGACGGCGTGGTGGTGGTGGAGCTCGTGGTTCTCCGGCAGGGCTTCGCCAAGCACCATGGAGGAGGAGGAGAAGGTAGGAGGAGGGAGGGCTGCGCCAGGGAAGAGGTCGCGGCTGCCCTCCCACCCCTCCACTATATATAGGGGCAAGGGGAGAGGGGGAGGCGCCCTAGGGTTTCCCCTAGGGGGCGGCGGCTAGGCAGATTGGATCTCCCTAGGGAAAATCCTAGGGAGACTTGCCCCCCAAGCCAAGCAGGTGGAGGCTTGCCTCCCAAGCTAGGTGGAGGCGCCCCACCTCCCCAAGTAACATGGGAAAGGGTGTGGGGGGCGCACCAACCCTTAGTGGGCTGGTTTGCCCCTTCCCCTTTGGCCCATGAGGCCCTCCAACACTTGCCGGGGCTCCCAAAACACTTTTCGGTCATGCTGGCCATAGCCTGGTACCTCCGGAACACTTCCGGACTCCAATACCCTTCGTCCAATATATCGATCTTCACCGCCGGACCATTCCGGAGTTCCTCGTCACGTCCGGGATCTCATCCGGGACTCCGAACAACCTTCGGTAACCACATACTATTTCCCATAACAACTCTAGCGTCATCGAACCTTAAGTGTGTAGACCCTACGAGCTCGGGAGTCATGCAGACATGGCCGAGACAACTCTCCGGTCAATAACCAACAGCGGGATCTGGATACCCATGTTGGCTCCCACATGCTCCACAATGATCTCATCGGATGAACCACGATGTCAAGGATTCAATCAATCCCGTATATGATTCCCTTTGTCTAGCGGTATAGTACTTGCCCGAGATTCGATCGTCGGTATCCCGATACCTTGTTCAATCTCGTTACCGGCAAGTCTCTTTACTCGTTCCGTAATACATCATCCCGTGATCAACTCCTTGGTCACATTGTGCACATTATGATGATGTCCTACCGAGTGGGCCCAGAGATACCTCTCCGTTACACGGAGTGACAAATCCCAGTCTCGATTCGTGCCAACCCAATAGACACTTTCGGAGATACCCGTAGTGCACCTTTATAGCCACCCAGTTACGTTGTGACGTTTGGCACACCCAAAGCACTCCTACGATATCCGGGAGTTGCACAATCTCATGGTCTAAGGAAATGATACTTGACATTAGAAAAGCTTTAGCATACGAACTACATGATCTTGTGCTAGGCTTAGGATTGGGTCTTGTCCATCACATCATTCTCCTAATGATGTGATCCCGTTATCAACGACATCCAATGTCCATGGTCAGGAAACCGTAACCATCTATTGATCAACGAGCTAGTCAACTAGAGGCTTACTAGGGACATGGTGTTGTCTATGTATCCACACATGTATCTGAGTTTCCTATCAATACAATTCTAGCATGGATAATAAACGATTATCATGGACAATGAAATATAATAATAATAACTAATTTATTATTGCCTCTAGGGCATATTTCCAACAATCACCTCTTGTTCGGCACGCCACCCTCCTACGATGAGCTATGCATCTTCGGTTGCCTTTGTATCCTAGCATCGCTTCCACTACTCCGCATAAGCTCGCTCCGAGGTCCTTGGCCTGCATCTTTCTCGGCTACCCACCCAACACCAAAGGCTACCGCTGCTATGATCCTATCTCCCTTTGGGTGATCACTTCCCGAGACGTTTACTTTGATGAGATGCTTTTTCCATTCCAGCAGGTGCCTTCGGATGTTGCGGCCTTGCCCGCTCCCGGTGGCTCTCCGGCGAGCCTTTCCGGTGATGGCCGCTCGAGAGCATATCTCGGGCCGCCTTCCGGCTTTGAGGGCGCCCCTCGCGTCACGGGTCCAGTTCCTCCCCGTTTGGCTGCCTTAGGGGCCTCGCCCCTCCTCCGGTCGGCACCCCGACCCTGGCGCCTTCGGCGTCCCCTACGCCCGCGGCATCTCCGGCGCCTCCCGCGCCCTTGGCATCCCCCGCGGCCTCGCCTGCGGTCTCGGATGCGGCGGGTCCTTCATCATCTTCACCCGCCGCCGACCCGGACCTGCTGCCCCTCCCGATGACTCGCTCTCGGGCCGACACTCTTCGACCGAGCACGCGGTACACCACCGATGAGCATCTTCTCGCTGCTTCCGCCTCTAAGTTGTCCCCTCTCCCATCGTCAGCTCGAGCCGCCCACCGGGATCCACATTGGTTCGCTGCGATGCAGGTCTTCCGGCACAAGATTCGTCCGGATGGCACTCTCGAGCGCTACAAAGCTCGCTGGGTGGTTCGGGGCTTTCGGCAACGCGCGGGCATGGACTTCACCGACACCTTTGCCCCGGTTGTCAAATCGGGCACGATCCGCACCGTGCTTCAATTGGCCGTCTCTCGGGCCTGGCCCGTGCATCAGTTGGACGTTTCCAACACCTTCTGGCATGGCCACCTCGCCGAGCATGTGTTCTGTGATCAGCCCACCGGCTTTGTCGACGCCGCGCGTCCAGACCACGTGTACTTGCTCTCCCGTTCCCTTTACGGGTTGAAGCAGGCGCCCCGGGCCTGGTGCGCATCGCTGCGTTCCTACAGACGCTTGGCTTCACATCCACTCGCTCAAATCCGTCCCTCTCCGTGTATCATCACGGAGCTGCCACGGCCTACTTGTTGCTCTATGTCGACGACATCATCCTGACGGCATCCACTGTCGAGCTCCTTCAGCGGCTCATTGCTCGTCTTCACGATGAGTTTGCCCTCAAGGACTTGGGGCCCCTGCACTACTTCCTCGTCATTGAGGTGGTATGACAGCCAGATGGGTTCTTCTGCATCAGCAACTATATGCCCATGAGCTTCTTGAGCGTGCTGACATGCTTAACTGTAAGCCTAACGCCACGCCCGTCGACACCAAGGCCAAGGTGTCAGCTCTGGAGGGCTCTCCCGCATCCGATGCGGCCTTCTATCGCTCCATCGTGGGCGCTCTGCAGTACCTGACCCTGACGCTCCCTGACTTGCAGTATGCTGTTCAGCAGGTGTGTCTTCACATGCATGCTCCGCGCGACTCTCACTAGACCCTGGTGAAGCGTATTCTCCGTTACATACGCGGCACCCCGTCCATGGGACTCATGTTGACGGCCTCCGCCTCCACCGACCTCGTCGCCTACTCTGATGCGGACTGGGCTGGTTGCCCGGACACACGACTCTCCACCTCGGGCTACCGTGTCTACCTTGGGCCGTCGCTGATCTCCTGGTCGTCCAAGCGCAGCCCACGGTCTCCCGCTCGAGTGCCGAGGCAGAGTATCGGGCAGTGGCTAATGTCGTTGCTGAATGGTCTTGGCTTCGTCAGCTGCTCCAGGAGTTGCTTTGTGAAGTTCACAAGGCCACGCTCGTCTATTGCGACAACATCTCCGCCGTGTACCTCTCCGCCAACCTACTCCACCATCGTCGAACGAAGCAAATTGAGCTCGACATACACTTTGTTCGTGAGCAGGTGGCTCTTGGGTGCATCCGAGTCCTTCACGTCCCGACGATGCAACAGTTCGCCGATGTCATGACGAAGGGATTGCCTACTTCTGTTTTTTAGGAGTTCAGGTCTAGTCTTTGCGTCTCCGACGACGCTTCGACTGCGCGGGGGGGGGGGGGGGGGGGGTTGAATACTACCTCCGTTCCTAAATATAAGCCAGATTCCACCAAGTGACTACATACGGAGCAAAATGAGTGAACCTACACTCTAAAATATGTCTACATGCATCCGTATGTTGCATTCCGTTTGAAATGTCTAAAAAGACTTATATTTAGGAACGGAGGGAGTATATGGTTGTGCATGTATATTGTATATCCTGGTCCACCTCCTAGTCATTGTATAACTGAGGTTAAGGCCCACCTTGTACACCCATATATACGTGCATTATGCACCAATCAATACATCGAATTATGCACGGATCAATACATCGAGTTACATTGCCAAAACATTCTCTTCCAACAACAAATACGCCCAAGAGAAATCAGAAAAAGAAAGCGGTAAAAGACCACCAAGTGACTAAACCCAAGTCATCCTATATTTTTCATGTTCATGCATTGTTGAAACCTTGCGATCGAGGAGGCCTAATCGGCTAATCCCTATGTTTTTTTTCTTATTCATGTGCTTGAAAAATCCTGCAATCAAAGTACCGGCAGGCCGCAACATATGATGTCCTTGGAGTGTCTGATATTTAGGGTGCCATGTGGAACATAGGAATTGTGGTCCTACCTCCTGTTTTCATCTCTATCTCTAGAATTTGTGAGGTTTGCCCGCGTGACGCCCGAACAGGGCCTAGAAGGTGGTTAAGGAATTCCAACTTCAAATGGTCCTACTCAAAACAAAACATAGGGTAACGATGCGTAAACTTCCCCAAAAAAAACTTAACTCATTATATAACGATGATGACAAGTAGGATCTCACGGCTCATACAATATATTCTACATATGGCATAATACATGCATATCACATTATAGCACTAATTAAATAGACCTAAATTAACCTCCTCTCCGAGACGAGCAAAGCAAAGCACAAGCCGGCCGGCAAGCCGCCGGCCACAGCAGCCGAGCAGCCTACGCCGACGGCTTGCGCACGAAGTAGCGGTAGGCGGCGACCTTCCGCTTCCGTGAGCCGGAGTTGTCGATGGAGAGCACCATCTTGCCGGGCTCCTTGGCCGTGAAGGCGTTGTGCACGGGCTCGTCGGCGGCGGCCGGGACCTTCTTGGTCCTCTCCACGCACAGCGTGTAGCCGCCCTCCGCCGCCGGCACGTACTCCGCGCCGTACTCGAGCTCCCAGCCGCCGACGACCAGGTCCCACGTTATTGTTGCACCGGCCTGGAAATCAAAAACACATCGGTATTCAAATGACCATGCAAATGTACGAGTACTATTACCACTTTACCACTATACAAGTAACATAATTATCTTTTTCGCGCCCGTGTTCTTCATGAAGCAGCAGCAAATTTCTTGTCACGGGCCCCGCCACGTGCTCACGTGAGCATTGGACGTACAGTCCAGAACAGTGCCCATTTCTTTACAGCGGTTAAAGAGAAGAATCGACTGTTGCTGGAAAAGAAAGAAAAGAATTGACCACTGACACATCACTAGCCTAGCCACTAGCGAACAAAACGAACCACCCTTTTACGCCTCCGATTAGGGGAACGCGGAAGCTTTGTAGTACTCGTACCCGCAAAGATTAGCGGAGGCTTTACCGCCAAATTTACCCTAATCTTTTTTTGACAGTCCCTGCTAATGCGTACTTGAACAAAACAGTGAGCACTCTTCACTCTTTTCGCTTTCAGCACACCACGTCGCCGCTGCCGCTGCCAGCACGGGCTGCTGAGTGGTGACAGCGCGTGGAGACCCGCGCCGTGGCGTGAGCCGTAAACAAAAGCAAAGCTAGGAAAAGAGCGCACGGCCGCTGTCGTCGCCAATACTTTATCCCGTAAAACTCTCACATCAGCACGGCGCCTGCTGCGTCGCGTACGAGGAGAACAAGGGCGGACAAGCCGCGGCGGCAGAGGCGTTGCGGTGCCGAGAAGAAACGGAAACGGAACGAGCCAACTCCATTCAAACCTGGCCGAGAAACTCACATGCCATGCCATGCCATGCCATGCCACCGTTCTCTTCTTTAATTAATATTTTATTTTACGCTACTCTTCACGGGAGCTCTCTCGTGAAGCGGTGGACATGCGTGCGCAGTGTGACCGGCGTTACAGCTAGCTACACCCAGCTTTTCCAGGCGCGTGAGCCAGCGCGCCGTCTGAACCCAAGGAAACCCAGGAAACCGGCCCCGTCCCATGCCATGCCCGTGTCAGCCTGCTCCGCAGCGTCGCAGCGGCAGCGGCAGCGGCCACTGCGGTGGTGCTTGACGCAGTGTCCACTGGTGGCATGGCAAGAAGGCTTTTCGCAGTGTTCCACGCCGGAGATTTTTCAAAATTGGTGTAAGGGCGGCCTCGCTCGCACCACATGCGGCACTGCCATCCATCCACGGATTCTATCTCGTCGAAAGATGCTTGCTACTTCTACCGTGGTAGGTATGCATGGCCTATCGTCCTCTCGATCGCGGTTGAGGTGAAAAGGTAAAAACCAGGAGGAGGAGCTGGAACCAGAGCGCTTGGAGCCAAATGCCTGGGACACGGCGAAAGCAAAGAAACAAAGCCTTGCGTTTGTGCTCTGCCCGGTAACGAGCACACCGGCCGCAATTGTTTAGGCACAAGACGATTTCGGGAACCCGGATGGAGACAGGCACGAGGAGGAGGTGACGGATAGTGCACTCGTAAATGATTTTCTTTTTTTTGTGCATTATTATTTCAGCAGATTTGTGCCCTAGTAGTATATGCGTAAGGCGACGTAAAATTACTCCTGTGCGACGCAGAGAACTTCGGGAGGGGGCGTGGCGTTGTCGTGTAGGATAACGGGATGTACCTCGATGCCGTCGATCTCTAGGAAGACCTTCTCGCCGCCCTTGATGGTGAACTCGGACGCCGGCTTGGGCGGCCCGTTCTCCAGCTCGCTGGCGCGGCTCAGCCCGCCGTACTGCACCGGCACCAGCTCCGGCCGGATGAACCTGGCAACGAGCAACCGCCGTGTCAACATTATAGGGACGGAGCGACGAGGAGAAGCAAAATTTGAGCTCATCGATTGGAGCTGCGCGCGCGCTTACTTGAAGAGCGTCTCCGCGACGTTGCCCTCGCGCGCGATGACGAACTTGCTCTTGGTGCGCTCCGTGAGGAAGGGCGAGATCATCGAGAACAGCACGGAGAAGTACCACGGTACGTTCACGAACACCTGCTCGGTGCCAAACGCGAGTGTGGGCGACGGTGTGAGGTAAATGGCAGGTGTTCGACGAAATGCGAGTCTTAAACCACACGAACTAAGGCAGTAGGGAAAAGAAGAGTACCTTGCGGGCGACCATCTCGGGGTAGTTGTCCTGGAAGAGGGAGAGTATCTGGTTGGACGCGGCGCGGAGCTCTCGCTTCGGCATGTCCTTGAGGTCGGTCACCTGTATGATGGCGTTGACGCCGCCGGGGCGGAGCTGGAGCGCGCGCACGCCGCGCTCCATGATCTGGACGCGCCACCGGAGGAACCGGCTGAGGCGGTCACCGTCGCCGAACACCCGGTCGTACATGTCCCGGTCCTTGAACACGCCGTAGGCGTTGTAGCAGACCGGGTGGCCATCGCGGTCCCAGCCGTGCATGTAGGCGACGATGCCCTCCAGGTCCTTGAACCCGAGGTCCTCGTCCAGCACGGCGTCGGCGCGGAACTCGGCCCGCCAGGCGGCGCAGCGGAGCAGCATGGCGTGCGCGTCGCGGACGCGGAAGTCCCTGGCGCGGAGGAACTTGAGGAGCACCACGTCCGTGCGCTCGTCGGCGGGGGCGTCGCTGGGCGGGTTGAGCGGCACGCCCCAGATGGAGATTTGGTCCGGGTGGGTGGCGAGGAGCGCCCTGAGGTCGGCGAGCGCGCGGAGGTCCGAGGCCGGGAGCGCCGCGGCCACGTACGAGTCCTCCTTGAAGGAGGCCGCCCGGAGCAGCGCGGTGGCGTCGATGAGGGATCCCATCAGGCTGCGCTTCGCGCCTGGCGAAGGCTTCGGGGGCGCGTCGGTTGCCGGCGCCGGCGCGGGGGACGCGGCGGTGGTCGGAGACATGTAGGCCTTGGTGGAAATGCAGGGGGCGAAAGGTGGCGTTTTTGAAATGGAACGCGACGGGAGTCAGAGTGGAGCGTGGGAGTGGCGTTATGATGGTGGCGTGAGCGTGGTGTGGCCGGCGTCCGCTGCTCTGCTCTTGAGCTCACTCGCTCGACTCTCTTGCTGGGTTTTATAATAGGGAAACGGCACAAAGTATGACCCTGACCGTGTGAGGTATGTGTAGTTCGTAGGCTAGATTTGTTTTTTGTTAAAAAGAATTGCGATGTGACGTTTCTTTAACATGTAAAGAGGGAGTTTCATCCGGAAATTAATTTTGGAGGCTGAGCTCCATGGAGACCTCCAAATGCAAAATTCAAAATTCATGAAAATTCATATGTTCGTGTTTTAAAACAATTTGAAAAAATACAGAGATAGATGAAAGGCATAGTGCACAAGTATGAAAAAATTTAGGACGACATACGTCCAAATGAGGGTGGTGCAAAAGACAAATCTTGAGCTTTTTAACACATGATACTATTCATCATCTAAACCATGAATTTGTTTTTTTTGCAGGTTGCATTTCAACATTTTTCGTCTTGAAATTTTACACACATATGCCTCACATCCTTGTTCATTTATACAAAAAAATGCAGATTTTTTTAAACTGAAATTCTAGAATTTTGATATTTTTTTTCAAAAATCGGCCTCCATGGAAGACGAGAGCTAAAATGCCATTCTCGAGTTTTATCCTATTAATTATAGAGTTACTGCAGCCCCCTAAACTGCCCACGACCGCTCGGACGGTTCGGACGCGATTTGTCATCCAAGGCGGCACCCCATCGGACCTCGGACTGACCTGGGCGCCTGTTTTTCCGCAAACCGAAGGCGGCCTTTATGGCCATCCGCACCGTTGCCACACACGCGTCCTACAACTTAGTCCCGCATGGAAACCTATTCATCCAAAAGAACTCTTGTGTGAAGGTTTCCCATATATTCATGTCGGTCACTGACCGCTCCAAAGCGTATTTGACGGTCCGCCATTGTTGTCGGTTAGAGTGACACAATCGGGTGAGCGGGCGCCGCCGCTTCAGTGCATACGCGGCGACAGAGAAGCCTACTTCGGCTGCTGCACCACATTGAAATTGACATCCAGTCCCTTCGCCTGACCATCGCGCCTATTTAAGTAGGAATCCAGCGCCGTCCACACCGCACTACTCTATGATCTTCTCCGCTCCTCTGGCACCAGCGACACCACCATCCACACCATTTTGCTCATGAAGACCTCAAACATTTCGAGGAAGCTCGTCATCGGTATATGTAAATCAAGTTCTAATTTTAATAATATAAAAATCCCACTAGTGTAGAAAAATAAAGATCATGAAGACACACTATATGAAATACATGCTACTACTTTGAAGCACAAGTCTGGTAAAAGGATAGTAGAGTGTCCCCTCTCTCTTTTTCTCTATTTTTTCTCTTTGTTCGTTGGCCTCTCCCTCTTTTCTGAGAAATCACAAGTCTCCTCAAATTCATATCCTCACAGGTAGGGGCACACTCTAATAATGCATCACACTTTATTTTACTTACAACTCGAAACATAAACAATATGATGATTGTATATAAATGCCTCTAACAGCGTACCAGGATGTGCAATGATCTTGCGTAACATATATTATAATGATGAATGGTGGCTTTGCCACAAATAATATGTCAGCACTATATGATCATGCAAAGCATAATGACAATGAATGTTCAAGTAATGTAATGAATAGTAGCAATGGAAATTGCATGGCAATATATCTCGAAATGGGTATGAAAATACAATAATAGGTAGATATGGTGGCTATTTTGAGAAAGATAAAATGAGGCTTACGTGTAGAGAGTATCATCTCACGGAATTGGATGTACTTGCAAAGTTTGCACCATGTCTCGGGCTGAGAGTGGGCAATGCACAGTACCGAAGGGGCTAGCAAAATATGGATATGTGAAAGTGCTTATAGACCAAAAAATCACATTAATTATAAAGAACTCAAATACTTATTGTAAAAGTTTTAGTAGCCCTCGAAGCAATGCATAACTAACATGCCTCTAGGGGAGATTGATAAGAGTTAACCATAGCGTGCCCGATCCGAACACACAAAGGATGTCAGTTTAAGATAAATCATACTCAGACTTCCTCACTAATGCCAGCGGCTACCAACTTCATGCATAAAGGTTCACAAAACTTAGCACCAATATTAATAATTAGCTTTAATCATTTACCAACATACTCATATATTACTACCTCAATATCACAAAACTATTGCAAAAAATCAAACTTATCATATTCAATGATCTACAAGTCCATGCAAGTTTTTAGTATACCACTGTTATATACCTATTATCCTTGGGCCAACCATATAACTCATGCAAATTACCACTTCCTATTCAACTCTCAACAATATTTAAGTGAAGCAAAAGAGTGCAAATAATTTCTACAATGCATATTATCATGCTCAACAAAATATAAGTGAAGTACAAGATCAATTGCCTCAACTCAAGTAGATATAAGTGAAGAATGAATAAGCATTCTATAAATATAAGATAATGTGTGTCTCTCATAATAGGTGCGACCAGAAAAACAAATGATTGTGCATACAAGCAAACCAACCAAAATAAAACAAATGACGCTCCAAGCAAAACACATATCACGTGAAGAATAAAAATATAGCTCCAGGTAAGATAAAGCGACAACTTTCTAGACGAAAGAGGAGATGCCATCTAGGGCATCCCCATGCTTAGATGCTTGAGTCTTTTTTAGATGTTACCTTGGGGTGCCTTAGGCATCGACAAGCTTAGAGTCTTGTCGCTCCTTGTTCGTCTCATATCTTCATCTCTCCCAAAACTTAAAAACTTTATTCACACGAAACATAACGGAACTCGTGAGATGGGTTAGTATAATAAAAATAAATCATTCACTCGTGTACTATCAAGACAAGATTCATAATTATTTCCCATTGATGTCTACTATATTCTATAATTTCCACAATTTATATTACCCAATATAAGCCATAGAAACTCCAAAACAAGCTAACTAAGAAACCAAAACAAAATATGCCAAAAATAAAACAATATGTAAATATGCATTTTACTATCTCACTTTTGCAACTCTATAATTTTGAAGAATTAGGACAACACAGATAATTTGTAGTGTAATACTGTGTAAAAATTTGAGCAATTGATCATGTTGGGGAATGTAGCATGAAATTTCAAAATTTTCCTACGATCATGCAAAATCTATCTAGGAGATGCATAGCAACGAGAGGGAGAGAGTGTGTCCACGTACCCTCGTAGACCGAAAGCGGAAGTGTTAGGATAACGCGGTTGATGTAGTCGAACATCTTCGCGATCCAACTGATCAAGTACCGAACGTACGACACCTCCGAGTTCAGCACACGTTCAGCTCGATGACGTCCCTCAAACTCTTGATCTAGCAAAGTGTCGAGGGAGAGTTTCGTCAGCAGGACGGCGTGGTGACGGTGATGGTGATGTGATCCGCGCAGGGCTTCGCCTAAGCACTACGTGAATAAGACTGGAGGAGTAAACCGTGGAGGGAGACGCCACACACGGCTTGGAACAATTGGTGTGTCTCCAAGGGGTGCCCTTCCCACATATATAAAGGAGGGAGAGGGAGGAGGTCGGGCAGGGGGCGCGCCATAAGGGGGGAGTCCTACTAGGGGAAAAGGGGGAAGGAGAGGGAGGAGGAGAAGGAAAGGGGGGCGCCGCCCCCTCCCTTAGTCCAATTCGGACTCCCGTGGGGGGAACCCCTTGTGGGCTGCCTCCTCCCTCCCTTATGGCCCATAGTGGCCCATCTTTCCCCGGGGGGGGGGGGGGGGTCCGGTAACCTCCCGGTACTCCAAAAAATACCTAAAACGATCCGAAACCGTTCCGGTGTCCGAATACTATCATCCAATATATCAATCTTTACATCTCGGCCATTTCGAGATCCTCGTCATATCCGTGATCTCATCCGGGACTCAGAACAATCTTCGGTCACCAAAACATATAACTCATAATACAAATCGCCATCGAACGTTAAGCATGCGAACCCTACGAGTTCGAGAACTATGTAGACATGACCGAGACATATCTTCGGTCAATAACCAACAGAGGAACCTAGATGCTCATATTGGTTCCTACATATTCTACAAAGATCTTTATCGGTCAAACCGTAATGACAACATACGTTATTCCCTTTGTCATCGGTATGTTACTTGCCCGAGATTCGATCGTCGGTATCCTCATACCTAGTTCAATCTCGTTATCGGCAAGTCTCTTTACTCGTTCCGTAATGCATCATCCCACAACTAACTCATTCGTCACATTTCTTGCAAGGCTCATTGTGATGTGCATTACCGAGAGGGCCAGAGATACCTCTCCAATACTCGGAGTGACAAATCCTAATCTCGATCTATACCAACTCAACAAACACCATCGGAGACACATGTAGAGCATCTTTATAGTCACCCAGTTACGTTGTGACGTTTGATAGCACACAAGGTGTTCCTCCGGTATTCGGGAGTTGCATAATCTCATAGTCATAGGAACATGTATAAGTCATGAAGAAAGCAATAACAATAAACTAAACGATCATAATGCTAAGCTAACGGATGGGTCTTGTCCATCACATCATTCTCTAATGATGTGGTCTTGTTCATCAAATGACAACACATGTCTATGGCTAGGAAACTTAACCATCTTTGATTAACGAGCTAGTCTAGTAGAGGCATACTAGGGACACTCTGGTTGTCTATGTATTCACACATGTACTAAGTTTCCGGTTAATACAATTCTAGCATGAATAATAAACATTTATCATGATATGAGGAAATATAAATAACAACTTTATTATTGCCTCTAGGGCATATTTCCTTCAGTCTCCCACTTGCACTAGAGTCAATAATCTAGATTACAATGTAATGATTCTAACATCCATGGAGTCTTGGTGCTGATCATGTTTTTTCTCGTGGAAGAGGCTTAATCAACGAGCCTACAGCATTCAGATCCATATGTATTTTGCAAATCTCTATGTCTCCCTCCTTGACTTGATCGTGGATAGAGTTGAAGCGTCTCTTGATGTGTTTGGTTCTCTTGTGAAATCTGGATTCCTTCGCTAAGGCAATTGCTCCAGTATTGTCACAAAAAAAATTCATTGGACCCGATGCTCTAGGTATTACACCTAGATCGGATATGAACTCCTTCATCTAGACTCCTTCATTTGCTGCTTCAGAAGCAGCTTGTATTCCGCTTCACACGTAGATCCAGCCACGACGCTCTGCTTGGAACTGCACCAACTGATAGCTCCACCATTCAATATAAATATGTATCCGGTTTGTGACTTAGAATCATCCGGATCAGTGTGAAAGCTAGCATCGACGTAACCATTTACGACAAGCTCTTTGTGACCTCCATAAACGAGAAACATATCCTTAGTCCTTTTCAGGTATTTCAGGATGTTCTTGACCGCTGTCCAGTGATCCACTCCTGGATTACTTTGGTACCTCCCTGCTAAACTTATAGCAAGGCACACATTAGTTCTGGTACACAGCATTGCATGCATGATAGAACCTATGGCTGAGGCATAGGGAATGACTTTCATTTTCTCTCTATCTTCTGCAGTGGTCAGGCATTGAGTGTGACTCAACTTCACACCTTGTAACACAGGCAAGAACCCTTTCTTTGTCTGATCTATTTTGAACTTCTTCAAAACTTTATCAAGGTATGTGCTTTGTGAAAGTCCAATTAAGCATCTTGATCTATCTCTATAGATCTTGATGCCCAATATATAAGCACCTGCACCGAGGTCTTTCATTGAAAAATTCTTATTCAATTATCCTTTTATGCTACCCAGAAATTCTGTATTATTTCCAATCAACAATATGTCATCCACATATAATATTAGAAATGCTACAGAGCTCCCACTCATTTTCTTGTCAATACAGACTTCTCCAAAAGTCTGTATAAAATCATATGCTTTGATCACACTATCAAAGCGTATATTCCAACTCCGAGAGGCTTGCACCAGTGCATAAATGGATCGCTGGAGCTTGTACACTTTGTTAGCACCTTTAGGATTGACAAAACCTTCTGGTTGCATCATATACAACTCTTCTTTAAGATATCCATTAAGGAGTGCAGTTTTGACGTCCATTTGCCAAATTTCATAATCATAAAATGCGGCAATTGCTAACATGATTCGGACAGACTTAAGCATCGCTATGGGTGAGAAGGTCTCATCTTAGTCAACTCCTTGAACTTATCGAAAATCTTTTGCAACAAGTCGAGCTCTATAGACAGTAACATTACCATCAACGTCACTCTTCTTCTTGAAGATCCATTTATTCTCTATGGCTTGTCGATCATCGGACAAGTCAACCAAAATTGGTAAGTTGGATCAAAGTGATTTTTATTTGAAATTATTTTTCCAATTATTTCAAAATAAATAAAATAATGAGAGAAGATAATATGATTTCTTCAAAACAGAGGAAATAATGGAAATTTAATTTTCAATAAAAATATGTGTTTTATTTGAGATTTTATTCGGTTAAATTAGGGAAAATTGCATTTTAGCCCAGAAAAATGCTCATGTTGTCCTAAATATTGGTAGAGGACCGCAAAAATTATTTTTGGGATTTTAGAATTATTTATTTATTTTAGATTTTTTTTCGTTTCGGTGAAATATTATTTAAAAAAATTCCTTCGCCGGACTAGGCCAAAGCCCAGCCGGCCCGCAACCGCCGCCGCCCTCCCCGTGTCCGAGACGCCCACGAGCCGGACACCGGCAGGAGTCCGGGAGCCGCCTGCCATCTCCACTTGGCCCCTTGGCCAAGTCGTACCTCCCCCTCCCCCTTTATATGCGTCGCCGCCCCCCTCTCCTCCTCAACTCGCTCTGCCGCCGCACCACTGCCCCGCGCCGCTGCCGCTGCTCCCCGCCGCTGTCGACGCTGCCCGCCGCCTCGCCCCGCTCGCCGGAGAACCACGCCGCCGCCGCTGGTTCGTCTTCCCGGAACCGGTAAAAACCGTAAAAGACCCGCCCATTTTTTTTAAAAAAGTTCCGTTTTCTTTTAGATCGGTTTTTTAGGTTTTGTTAATTAGCGAGCATTCATCGGTTTAGATCTGTTAACGAACGAATTCGTTCGTTAGTTTCTGTTAGCAGACGTTCGTCCGATAGATTTTTTAAATTTTATTTTCGACCAGGGACCTATCCATAATTACTTTCTTCGCAGATTAGTCCTTGATCTTCAAACCTTCACTACTTTTTGCTCGTTTAGCCAAATCCAGTGAAACCAACGCCAAAATCTTCGTCTTGTTCCCCTCTGTCCTGATAATCAACTTGAACATGGTTTTGAAAATTTAAAATTTGGTTTCAAGCAGATTTGAATTTGAACTTTTTTTTATCGTAGTTTGAGTTTCGTAACTCCGATTCGATTGATTTTTTTGCAAATCGAAGCTCTTCACTTGAACTTTCAGTTTAGATATTTTCTTTTGGTTTTACCTTTGCATATTATGCTTGAGTGCTTATGTATGCTATTGTTTGTTCACGATAGAGTTTCCGGAGTGCGAGGCTTGCTACTACGGATCTCTAGGGTTTTCCGATCTTCAGCAAGGCAAGTAACACTTTGATCATATCCCTTTATTACCCAGTTTTTATGCATTAGTTTCAACCCTCAAACATTGCATGAATAGGATGTGATAACATGTGGGTATTGGGAAGTAGTTGATGAGGTAGGAACCCATTGTCTTATATTCAAACCCCGAGAGTTACTATGTTATGATTGCATTACTTTGCTATGCTCGTAGACGTGGATTGGTTTGTGAGATTCATGAAAGATGTGAAAGTTATTACTAACTAAGGGAAACTTAAGGTGGATACTTTAATACACTTCTGGGTGGATTGGTTGTGGGCACCTGGAGCAATCCAGTGTTGTCCTATGATATCTCGGAGTACCCGTGTGATCATCCTATGGTTTGCCACCCGGGCTCAAAGGGATCATAAGATTATTCATGCTAGAAACTTCCGTGTGCAGCCACAAGCCATTATGGGCTCTGGCATAGTTGAGTATGTTGTGTGACCTCTTTCAATGGTAGGCTAGCAGATGTAGGGGGAAGTAGGTGGTACTGTCTACCCAGAGTAAAGAGTAAATGCTTCGGAAAGACTGTGTCTCGGTCATCTATTTCTCAAACATCATGTAGTGCGAGAAATCCAACGGAGGAGATTGAGTCTTGTGGGGAAAAGTGCGCAAACCTCTGTAGAGTGTATAAACTAATCATGGTTAGCCGTGTCCCCGGTTATGGACATCTTGAGTATTTGGTACTTGAATTATTGATTTGATCTCATCACTTTACTTAATGAAATTGTTGGGTTATAATCATTATTTTGGGATTGAGTTGGAGGAACCTTCTCAATAATTTCATAAAAGTTGTAGTTAAATAAAATTTATTCCTTTGTTGTAGGGAAAAACTAGCTTTATGCAAATGATAACCGTAGAGCCTCCACCAGCCAAATATGCATGTAGTGATAGCTGTTATTTGTTCATTGCTCTATGATGTTATCTTGCCAGCATATTCCATGTGTTGACCTACACGGCTGCAACGTATCATGTTGCAGAATTTTCAGACGAAGAGTAAGGTGCGATAGGTCGTTGTCATGCACTCAGTTTTGCCATGGAGTTGTATGGACTCACTTATCTTTGAAGCTTCCGCAGTTATCTTATTTAGATGGCCTTCAGCCATACTATTGTAATAAGTACTCTTTATGAGACACTCGTGTAATAAGTGTGTGATTGAACTCTGTTATAAATCCTCGAGTACTTTGTGTATCAGCAATACCGATCCAGGGATGACACTTAAGCACAGAGACTATGGTCCATTGGGATCGGGTCGCTACATATGTCATGCAAGTTCTTTTAATAAAGCACGTATGACTATTTACAGAATACATGCCTACATTATATCGATGAACTGGAGCTAGTGTCTTATCGCCCCAGGTTATAACTGTCTCATGATGAATATCATCCAACAAGTCACTGGTCCAATGCCTACAAACTTTTACACATTGTTTCTGCTAAGTTGCTACTGCTATCATCATTGCTACACTTGCTACAAAATTACTGCTATCACTGTTACTGTTACTATTGCTGTTGTCACTACTATCAAAACTATCAAACTACTTTGCTACTGATCACTTTGGTGCAGCTAATTAATCTCCAGGTATGGTTGAATTGACAACTCAGCTGCTAACACCTTCAACTATTCTTTGGCTCCCCTTGTTTCGAATCTATAAATTTGGGTTGAATACTTTACCCTCGAAAACTATTGCGATCCCCTGTACTTGTGAGTTATCAAGACCTTTTTCTGGCGCCGTTGCCGGGGACCATAGCTATATTTGTTGACTCACTTGGGATTATTATCATATTATCACTATGAAGAATCTGAAGGATCCAAAGACTAAGATATTTCCCTCAAAGACGAGGGGGGGGGGGTAAGGAACTACCATCCAGTTTTGCTTTAGATTCACCTTCTGTTATGAATAAACTTGCAACACCACCACATGCTATAAATTCTGATATGTCGTAAGTTATTGAGGATGCTACTTCTACTATGAATGATGCTTATCATGATGCTAGTACCTTGCTTGATACTGATGATGTGTCACTTGGTAAATTTCTTGATAAACAAATTGCTAGAGTTATACAACATGATGTTGTTGAATCTGATGATGAGCTTGAAACTGAATCTCCTGAAACACCTGCTAGAACTAGCCTTCCTAGATATGGCACCGGAAGGTTATGTTATGAGTGAAGAAACAACTAGAGATATTCTTGCTTGCGATGATAGAGATGATCTAGAGAAATTATTACACAAGTATAAAGAAAAATCTCTAAATGCTAGAATGAAATGTGATCCTAAGTTTGCTACTTCACCTATCTTTATTGATGATAAGGATTATGAATTCTCTGTCGATCCAGAGTTAATTAGTCTAGTTGAATCTTATCCTTTCCATGGTTATGAAACTGAAACCGTTGTGGCACATCTTACTAAGCTGAATGATATAGCCACCCTTTTTACTCATGATGAGAAAACTCGTTATTACTTTATTCTCAAATTATTTCCTTTCTCATTGAAGGGTGATGCTAAAGCTTGGTACAACACCCTTGCTCCTGGTTGGGGGCATAGTCCCCAGGATATGATTTATTACTTCTCTGAAAAATATTTTCCTGCTCATATGAAACAAGCTGCCTTATAGGAAATATTTAACTTCATGCAAACTAAAGAAGAGAGTCTCCCACAAGCTTGGGGGAGGCTTTGCCAGTTACTTAATGCTTTGCCTGATCATCCTCTTAAGAAAAATGAAATACTTGATATCTTTTATAATGGACCAACCGATGCTTCTAGGGACTTCCTAGATAGTTGTGCTGGTTGTGTTTTCAGGGAACGAATTGTTGGGCAAGCTGAAGAATTATTGATTAACATATTGAAAAATCATGATGATTGGACTATTCTTGAAACACCGCCTAAACCCACTCCGAAGAAGAGGGGTATATTATATCTCAGTCCTGAAGATATGCAAGAGGCAAAGAAATCTATGAAGGAAAAATGTATTAAAGCTGAGGATGTTAAAAAATTACCTCCTATTGAAGAAATACATGGGCTTGATACACCACCACTGCCTAAGGTGGTAGAGGTAAATTCTCTTATGAAGTTTAATGATAATGATAATCCTCACAATATGCATCCTAGTCAATGCCTTTATGAGTTTGAAAACTACATTAGAAAACAAGATCACTTCAATGCAAATGTTATGAAACAATTGAAATATAATTTTGATATGATTGCTCGCTTGAGTGACTTGTTATTTAGAATATCAAATGATGTTAGAGGTGTTGGAAATCATGCTTCTATGGTTCAAACTCAATTAGAACAAGTTGCTAAATCCCAAAGAGAATTACTTGATGAAATGAATCATAGTATGCATGACTTTGCTGTTAGAGTTGCAACTAGAGGAGGTAAAATGACTCAGGAACCACTTTATCCTGAGGGACACCCAAAAAGAATTGAAAAAGATTCACAAAGAGCTAACACTAGTGCACCTAGTCCTTCTAAAAAAAGGAAAAAGAAAAATGATAGGACTTTGCATGCCTCTAGTGAACCTGAAATAGAGAAACCTCCTGATAATAAAAATGAAACTTCTATCTCTGATGCTAAAACTCAATCTGGTAATGAACACTCACCTAATGATAATGAAAAAGATAATGATGAGGTTCATGAAGACTCTCAAACAACCAATAATAAAGAACCAGATAATGATGTTGAGATAGAACCACCTGTTGATCTTGATAGCCCACAAGCTAAAAATAAAAGATATGACAAAAGAGACTTTGTTGCTAGAAAACACGGTAAAGAAAGAGAACCGTGGGTTAAAAAACCTATGCATTTTCCACCCAAGTCAACTAAAAGGAATGGTGATGAAGAATTTGAACGCTTTGCTGAAATGCTGAGGCCAGTCTTTTTGCGTACCCGCTTGACTGATATCTTGAAAATGCCTCCTTATGCAAAATATATGAAAGACATCATCACAAATAAGAGAAAAATACCGGAAGCTGAAATCTCCACTGTGCTTGCTAATTACACTTTTAAAGATGGAGTACCTAAAAAACTTGGAGATCCGTGAATACCAACTATACCTTGCTATATCAAAAAGAATTATGTTAAAATTGATTTGTGTGATTTAGGAGCTGGTGTTAGTGTTATGCCTTTCTCTTTATATAAAAGACTTGACTTGAATAAACTCACACCAACTGAAATATCTTTGCAAATGGCTGACAAATCAACTGCCATACCTATCGGTATCTGTGAGGATGTGCCCGTTGTTGTTGCTAATGTTACTATTTTGACTGACTTTGTTATACTTGAGATGCCCGAGGACGACAACATGTCGATTATCCTTGGTAGACCATTCCTAAATACTGCAGGGGATGTTATTGATTGCAATAAAAGCAAGGTCACTTTTCATATTAATGGTAATGAGCATACAGTGCATATTCCGAAGAAATAATTCCAAGTGAATGGTATTAATGTTATTGAAAAATCTCTGACAATCACTATTGGAAGTTTTCAATTACCTCTACCTACTGTAAGAAATATGAAATACTTATTGTTGGGGAAATGCTCTCGGATCACGGGTTCCGGCAAAACCCTTAAGGTTCGAACACTGGGGTGCACGCGAAGATCTCCCCCCTATCGATCTGCGTCCTAACTTAGCTAAGATCTCACGAACTAACCCGACGAACTCGCAACACAAAGGACACAAGATTTATACTGGTCCGGGCCACCGTTGTGGTTTAATACCCTACTCCAGTGTCGTGGTGGTGGATTTCCTCTCGGGCTAAGGACGAACAGTACAAGGGGAAGAACAGCCTCCTGAGGTTGAGGCGTTCTTGTGCTTGGTGAACTTGTGTGTGAGGATGCGGTCTAGGGTTCTGTTCTTGACCCGTCTCGTCTCTCCTACTATGGTGGTGGCTAGTCCTATTTATAGAGGCCCTGGTCATCTCCCCAAATATTGAGCGGGAAGGGAGCCAACAACGGCTAATTTGAAAGGGGACAGCTAGTACAAGCTATCCTGACAAAAGCAGTCTTCGCCTGCCAAAGGCTCTGGTGGTGACGCCGTCTTGGGCTCCACGGTGACCTCCGTCTTGCCGTCCTTCTGGTCTTGGTCTCTTTGCACCAATATGGAAACCTTTGCTTGATGCCTCGGTACTCCGCGCCTGCGCTTGCCCCCTTAGCACCAAAGAGGAAACAAGGACACTGCGTGCGCTGGCGCCCGCCTGGTCTCGATCGTCATGGCTTACATCACGAGAACCTCACGAGGTTCGCCCGGCCTTGAACTCTCCGCCCCTCACGAGCCAGCCTGGTGAGGACGCTCCTGAGGAGGTCTTGTGTCATCCGCCTCACGAGGCTTGGCCCCTCGCGAGGGTCTTGATTCCTTGTTGATGAAGATGGGCCATACAAGCCTGCCAGCAAAGCCACGCCGTGGGCCGCAGGCAGGCAAGTCTGGGAACCCCCATTCCCAGAACGTCGACAGTAGCCCCCGGGCCCAAGGCGCGCTCGGGCTTGGCTTCGAGGCGAAGCCAAGGGTCAAGTGCGCAGCACCGCGGGCCCCAATAGCCTGCGGCCTCGGTCGACGCATGGTGGTTGATTGGACATGGGCGTCTCCGCTTCCCCACGCTGCCTCGGCAACTGCCTGACGTGACAAGTCCCTGCGAAATGCAAGGAAAACCATCATTACCTGTGATCGTGGGGGTGCTGGTTGGCCTTCTCCTGGTATAAATGGGAGGGGGGCGGAGCCCCCGTCGCCCATCCTTCCTCTGCCTCTCCTGCTTCTTCTTCTTCCTTGCTTGTGTAGACATGGCGCCGATCCGGAGGTTCTCAGCCACAGAGAAGGGCAAGGCTCCCCTCAACGTGCCCGAGCAGCTCCCACCGAAGAAAAGGAGGTCTCATCACCGCGAGGTGGTCGTGAGGCCAGTGGTGTCGCGACCTTGGTATGAGAGGCCGCCTCCTGGGTACCCGCTGCCCTTGTACGCTCACACCGACGATTCCGGAGGGAGGAGTGGTGAGCGGTGCCATCTGCGCCAGGGCCGTGGTCGCCGTGCCGTGGAGGCGCACGTCGTCGCCCCAGGGGTCCACGCTGCGGACTCTTCGCGCGAGTTCGTGCTGTGGGCGGCGATGCCCCCGAGCACCTGGATATGCCTCCCGCCGTTCTTCGCCGCCGAGATGCCGTCGAGGGGCCTTCGCGAACTTTGGCTGCAGCACGCCGACTACGACGCCCCAGCGACTGGATCGGAGAATAGAACCATTGCCTCCGGGAAGATCTTCATGACCCGAGGCTGGGGTGAGATTGCCCGAGTCTGCCGTGCGGAGGGCTCCCTCACGATCCACTTCGAGTACGACGACGCCTCCATGCTGTTCTTCAAGGTCTTCGACGAGGAAGGCCGCCGCCAGGGGTGCTGCCCTGAAGGAGGCCGCCAGGACGAGGCTGCAGCGGGCGCGGGGCTCGCCACCGGTCTCGGTTGCAGCTCCTCCAGCGACAGTGGCGACTCCTGGTGGTCCAGCGACTCTCCTGAGATCTTGGAGTCTCCGGAGACGAGCGGCAACAATTACGTGCCCCCGAGCTCCCGTTGAGCCCGGAGCAGGGCCGCGACGTCCAGCCAGCGTCACCGCTGATCTGGATGGGGTTGGTGCCGGCCTCACGTGGCCTACTATTGATGATGGCGTCGGCGACACCTGGTGCGCGTAGATAGAACACCTAGGAATTCCTTCCCTTTTGTTCCCTGCGAGGAATCAAGAAACGAACCCCGTGGGGGTGTGTAAAGCGTCTGTAATGCCTTTTGTCAATATAGCCCTCATTATGAAGATTTGTGTGCACATATCCTGCCGAGGCTCGGCCTCCCCTTTCCAATCCTGTGGCAGCTTGGTGCTCTACGCTCAGGTCCTGGTCCCCAGGCAGGCTACAGCCGTCGCTGGTATGCCAGGTCGCGTGCCGTAGTCAAGGCCAGGAGGTGAGCGGCCCGAGGTCTAGTAAGAGCTCCTGAGGCACGATGCTCAAGAGGCCCCCCTTAGCGCGCAAGCAGCTGTCTTAGGATGGGAAAGGAAGAAAATGTTGCCGCAGCAGGGCAGCAAAGGGAGTGAGTGAGGGTCTCGTGCCGCAAGCGACTAGTGGATCCAGTGCGAGAACTTATCTTTGGCTGTCTGGGGTCTGCTCCTCGAGTCATGTCAGACTCGCACGCCGGTCACTGTAGTGTGGCTAGGTCTGGCTCGTGTGGGCCGCCCCCTCCCCTCCATGTCCTTCTTGGTGCTCTGCGTCCTCAGGTCCCGGCCCTCGAGCGAGCTCAGCCTCCGCTGGTATGCCAGGTTGCGTGCCATGGTCAAGGCCAGGGGGTGAGGGTTGGAGAGCCAGTAAGAGCTCCTGAGGCGCGATGCTCAGGAGCCCCCCCTTTAATGCGCAAGCGAATCGCATGAGAGAAGACAGAGAGAGAGAGAGTCCGCGGTACCGCCTGCTGTGGCCCTCATGAAGTTCCTGCAAGTTAGCGCAAGGAAGGGCACCGGTCGACATGGTGATTGCTGGTTTGCTTCTGGCGCGTGAGAGGGGACTCCCTACTGCGGAGATCCCCCGGGGTGTGTACAGCCCCGCCCTGACACGTGGCTTGCACGGCAGGGCTAGACAAGGTGTGTCTGGACACTCATGAGCCGGCGTGGGACTCACGAGGCCCTACCTCAAGGCGGGTTGCGCTGGTCTTGGTTCTTGTTTGCTGTCTTGGTCCTGCAAAATGGCTAGACAACGCGAAGGGTCCTGAAGAAAGATGACCGGCGCGCGGCTCCCATGGTGGGTGACAATCAAGCAGGTGATAGTCATAGATAAATTAAGCATGGAAAGCAACCTAGCTCAGGTAAATGCAGGGAAGATGCATGCCACTGGGTCTAGCCCGAGCAGCTTGGGGATGATGCAGCCCGAGGGGCACCCCCAACAGGGTAAGCTAAAGACATAAAAGGAAAGATACATGCCACAGGGACGGACCCACACGGCCTGGGAATGATGCAGCCCTAGGGGCGTTTCTAGCTGAATGAACTTTGGAAAATGTCACCTGGTTCTCTTGATGAAGGAGAGTTGGGGTAGCTGAAGGCGTGCGGCGAAGGGGCTGCCCCTCATGAGCCACCGGGCCCCTGAGCCTCGGGAGGCTCTGGGGGTCTAGGGGGTTCCCTGAGGACCGTCTTCATCTCTGTCAGCACAGCATGGTGCCTGGCCTCCTGAGACACCAGGATGCTCCGCAGGTTGCGTTGATAGGCATCCGCCACGCTCGGCAGGCCAAAGGGCATGTGAATGTAGCTGTGAGGTGGGCCCTCGCAGTGTCCCACGCGCGAAGGCCAGAGAAGCTCCCGAGAAGCTGCCCGATTGAGCCCTGAAACGTCGATGCAGACGCACAGCCCGTCATCCTTGCCTGGATGGGGAGCTGCGCCTGGTGAGCGGCAGTCGCCGCACATGGCCCTTGCGTCTTGCAGTTCCTGAGTGGTCTTGGTGATGAACTCCTGAGCGGTGGGCACTCCTTGCCCTGTGTTCTCCCGAGGGAAACGTGCCACGAAGCATCCCTCCAAGTGGTTCCCAAGCGCCTCCCTCATGATGTTGGCAAAGTCTGAGGCCCTCCAGAAGAGAGCCCCCGAGCCCTGCCCGAGAGGGGCGCTGGGCGCGCTTTCCTATGCGATGGAGGGAGGCGCCCCAGGCATGGGTGCCGATCCTGACGAGGCGCCGCTTGCCTGAGGCCTTGCTTCGAGTAGCTGCTTCTTCTTGGGGTTGACCTCAGGAGGGCGCTCGCCCTGACTGTCGGGGTCGTCGATTGCTGCAGCTTGGAAGGCACGCTCGAGGGAGAACACTACGTCTCTTTCTTCGCATTGTACCGTGATGATTCCGCCGCTTCCCGGCATCTTGAGGACATTGTAGCCGTGATGGGTCACTGCCATGAACTTGGCCAGGGCTGGATACCCGAGGATGGCATTGTATGGCAGGTGGATGTAGGCGACATCGAAGTCGATGAGTTCGGTGCGGTAGTTGTTGCGTTCTGCGAAGGTAACGGGGAGGCGGACCTGCCTGATCGGGGTAGTAGAGCCGTCGGTCACTCCTGAGAAAGACTTGGTAGGCTGAAGCTGGTCATATGGCACTTGGAAGTTGTCGAACGTGTCGATGGACAGGACATTGAGCCCTACGCCGCCGTCGATGTGGGTCTTGGTAACTTGCACATTGCTGATGACTGGCGAACAGAGCATTGGGAGGACGCCTGCAGTAGCCGCGCACTTGAGCTGATCTGCTGAACTGAACGTGATGGGGCATCTGGACCATCTGAGCGGGCGTGTGGCCTCGAGCTTGGGGAGAACTGCATTCACTGCACGGGCAAATTGTTTGAAGATACGCTGCGAGGCTGGGGCTTGATATCTGCCCAAGATGCAGGCGATAGCGCGTGGCTCCTGGAAGCCCCCAGCCCCCTCGTCTTGATGGTGGTCGTCATTCCTTCTAGGTGGTGGCGGTAGCGGAGGAAGGCCAGCGTTGCCTTGAGGACGAGCCTCACGAGGCTGGTCCCTCCAGGCGCCCTCGTGAGGCTGATCCTGTCGGCGGTCCTCACAAGGCCGGTCGTGCCACTCCTGGCGTGGGCCACGGTTGTCCCAGCGTCCGCCACCACGCCCCCCTCCTCGATCGTAGCCCTGGTCGCCGCGCTCGGGGCGTCGACCGAAGCATCCTTCCCAGATGGCTCTGAGCTCTTAATAGTCGCTGGTGTTGTGGGTATGCAGGTTGTGGAAGGCGCAGAACGGTCGGCTGCCCTTGGATGACTCAGGCTGGTCTCTACCGCGCTTGGTGTCTGGCTCCGACGCAAGCACGACTGCTCCCTTGTGCTTCACGTCCTTGGCCTTGGTCTTCTTATCCTCCGGGTCCGCAGCGGGGAGCTCGAGGAGGGAGAGGCGCCCCTCCTCAGCTCTTGCACACTTGGTCGCGATGTTGAACAGCTCCAAGGTCGTGCATAGCTCCTCATGGATGGCGAGCTCCTCCTTCATCTTGACGTCGCGGACGCCGTCGGAGAACGCTGAGATGATGGCCTCGTCGGTCACCTTGGGGATCTTGATTCACGCGTTGTTGAAGCGCTGAATGTACTTCTGCAGGGTCTCTCCTAGTTGTTGCTTGATGCAGCGCAGGTCACCCGCGACCGGGGGGTGGTCGCGAGTGCCCTGGAAGTTGGCGATGAAGCGGTTGCGCATCTCGTCCCAGGAGGAAATTGAGCCTGGAGGCAGGTTCAGGAGCCAGGAGCAGGGGCCATCCTTGAGAGCCATGGGAAACTAGTTCGCCATGACTTTCTCGTCGCCGTTGGCCACCTCGATGCTCAGCTTGTAGAGCTGCAGGAACTCCGCGGGGTCGGGGGTGCCGTCGTAGTGAGGAGGCAGATCTGGCTTGAACTTGCCCGGCCAGGCGACGCTGCGCAGCTCGAGGGTGAAGGAGCGGCAGCCGTCCGTGGTCACAGGGGCCCGCCTTGGAGGTGGAGCTTGGCCTTGGCGCCCGCGCACCACTACGACCATCGGTGCGGGGCCTTGCCGCAGCAAACGATCCTGGCATGGTGGAGCGAGGAGTGGCGAAGCGTTCGCTTGCGGTCGAGGGACTTCTTGACAGCTTCTTTCTTCACGCGCGAGCGCCGGATGCGGTGGGTCGCGCCGTGGAGCCGTGTGCCTTGGCCCTAGGGCACCGTCTTGGGGCAGAGGTGGTGGAGGTGCTTCATGAGCTGCGTCGCCTATGGCTGGCGGAGGGTGAGGCAGAGAGTGGGACAGCGCAGGGGAGCCCCCTGCGGCGCGGACAAGCTTGGTGATGCGATCAAGCCAGTCCTCATAGAGGTCGTCGACTGGGCGGTAGCGCAGGAGCTCGTGCGCCATGAGGAGCATGGCCCATGCGTCCGTGGAAACGCGACGAGCGTGAGACAATGAACCAGCGGGAGTCAGCGATGGAGTGGCGGTGCGGCCGTCCTACCGCACTAAGGGGTGCAGCGAGGATGCTTGCTTCTCGTTCCCTGCCGGTCCGGCAGCGGCGTTGGCAACAGGCGACGGAGAGCGACGGGGTGGCCTGCCGACAGGGGCCGTCTGAGCGACGCGGGTGGCGACGGCAGCCCGGCGCTCGGCACGGGCGCGACGTGCATCCGCCATGGAGACGATGGAGCGACGTGATGCGGAGCGACGAGAGGGAAGCTTCAGCGCACCCTTACCTGGTGCGCCAAAATGTCGGATCACGGGTTCCGGCAAAACCCTTAAGGTTTGAAAACTGGGGTGCGCGCGAAGATCCCCCCTATCGATCCTTGTCCTAACTTAGCTAAGATCTCACGAACTAACCCGACGAACTCGCGACACGAAGGACACAAGATTTATACTGGTTCGGGCCACCGTTGTGGTGTAATACCCTACTCCGGTGTGGTGGTGGATTGTCTCTCGGGCCGAGGACGAACAGTACAAGGGGAAGAACAGCCTCCTGAGGTTGAGGTGTTCTTGTGCTTGGTGAACTTGTGTGTGAGGATGCGGTCTAGGGTTCTGTTCTTGACCCATCTCGTCTCTCCTACTATGGTCATGGCTTACATCACGAGAACCTCGTGAGGTTCGCCCGGCCTTGAACTCTTCGCCCCTCATGAGCCAGCCTGGTGAGGCCGCTCCTGAGGAGGCCTTGTGTCGTCCGTCTCGCGAGGCTTGGCCCCTCGCGAGGGTCTTGATTCCTTGTTGATGAAGATGGGCCGTATAGGCCTGCCAGCAAAGCCACGCCGTGGGCCGTAGGCAGGCAAGTCTAGGGGCCCCCGTTCCCAGAACATCGACAAATGCATATCCCCATTGAGGTAACTTAGTGATTTACGAAAGTTCTTCGGTTTCATGCTAATCGAAAGTGGTTGTTAATAAGACTTGATCAACCTTATTAATGGATCATTTTTGAACGATATGAAGTTGATGAATTTAGTAAACACTACCTTCTGTCCGTACTTTTTATTCTCTGTTTTTTATTAGTTAAATAAAATAAAATGCCATGTTTTGTCAGTTTTCTGAATTTCCCGTGCAATAAAAAATGACCCAAAAATAAAAGTTCTCAGAATGCCCTGAAAATTTAATATGATTGTTTTTTGAATATTTGAGAATTTTTGGTGTAATAAACATCAGAGGGAGGTGCACCAGGTGGGCACAACACACCTGGGTGCGCCAGCACCCCCAGGCGCGCCCTGGTGGGTTGTGGTCCCCATGTGGCCCCCTCACTTACCTCTTCATACCACATCATCACTCACCTCCAAAAAAAATCCCCATTGCTCTCTCTCCCGTGTTCTGGAGCTCAAACCCGCAAATTTCGATCTCTTTGCTCGAAGCTCCGTTTCCGAAACTGTTTCGGGGGATTGTTGCTTGGTATGTGACTCCACCATTTGTCCAATTAGTTTTTGTTTTGTGGTTTATACTTTGAATAATTAGGTACTCTTGGTGCTGCTGTAGATGTGTTTGCATGTTGAATTCTTAGTGTTCTAAGTAGTTTGAATGCTTGCTATAGCCTCTATGTATCCCTATGAGTAGTTTCTATCAATCTTACAAAGTTTTGTTGACAAATTTTTGTCACTCCAAAATTTTTATTTTCAGAAAATTGTACGCGGACATTAATATCTTCAGGAAGTTTGGCTCTAAGAAGAACTCCAAGGGTGTCATTGGGGAGTCTTCTGACAATGATCTCCACCCTCGGAGGTTGGCGGAAGTACGGCCGTGCGAATGGACGCACACCCCGTTCCTGCAAGAGGCTAGAATTCTTGAGGAGTTCATGCAATATATTGCTAATGCCGGCCTCACCGACTTCATTGCAGATGAGTGTGACCAGCACCAAATCCTCACAAACATCTTTGTTCAGAGCTTTACTATCTTGCCTAGAAATAATCCTCCTGAAGTGAGCTTTGATTTATATGCCGAAAACCATCAGATACCACTTACTGAATTTTGTGACATATGCATGATCCCTTCTGATGGGAGCTTGGTTGAGCCTAGGCTGGCCGAGTTTGAGGCCTTTTATCACACTCTGACAGTGGGTGATGAGAGAGGAGTGTCAGCCATCACTGCCGCTGGCTTACATTTTCTTGTTGTTCGTTACTTTGCACTTTTTATTGCCAAATGCTTGCTTGCTAGGGAGAAAGGTGGGTGCACTTAGTTCACCAGACCTTGCTGTTTTACGTCGTGCATTGGAGGGCAACAACACACATAGCTTGGGAGCTATCGTGGCTCGTCGCCTCCATCTTAATAAATCTAAGGGCAAAATACATGGTGGGATTTTTGCTACTCGTTTGGCAGCTCATTTTGTGGTAGTGATATGCCCTCATGATTTCCCTCTGAACAAAGTTTACCTAGACCGTGCAGCCATGGATCACCACCATTTTACCGATATCGAATCTCCTCACATCCCTATTCCGTATAACCTGGTTTTTAGTCTGAGGACTCGTGATGTTATTCCATTGCCTGCTCCTGCTTTATCTGATCCTGTTGCCAAGGGCGGATATAAGATTATTCCTGCACATATCATCGCCTATCGGAACACTCAGGCTGTTCAGGAGGCAGCACAGGAGGAGCCTCCACAGTGGGATCAGTGGATGCTCGCTCCTCAGCAATGGGATGAGTGGATGCGTGCTCCTCAGGATCCATACTACCCTCCAGGCTACTGATTCACTACCAAGTTAGGCCAAAAGCCTAATCTTGGGGGAGTACGTGTTTCTCACCGACATTACATTCATGTCCAGTTATTCCATTTCTCGGTGTTCACACTTTTTCGTTGTATCATCCATGCTTAGATTTATTTTCTTGCTTTCTTCTTGTGTGTTTGAAAAACTTTAGAAAATCCAAAAAAATTAGTTGTAGTTAATTTACTTTCTATGCATGCTTAGTAGTAGTACTAAAAAGAAAATCCAAAAAGATTTCCTTGTTCTTCTTTTGCTTGTTGGGAGCTTTCCCGTGTAAATAGTTTTTCTCATTTTTTCTTTTCCCTTTATTTGCTTGCTAAAGAAAACCAAAAACTCCAAAAAAATTAGTGTGTTTCTCTGAATTTCTTTTCTTTTATTCGAGTTGTACCGAGGAGAAGGCCATGATGAAAATGTTGAGTGGCTCTCATATGAATAATTGTTGAACTAATAAAGAGCCCATTTTACCTTGTCTTCTCCTGTTGAATAAAATGTTTGCAGATTCCAGCTTAGTCCATGGCACTCTTGCACTATTATTATTTTCGTATCATTTGGTCGTGCAAGTGAAAGACAATAATGACGACATTCAATGAACTGGCTGTGGCAAAGAGAAACTGGTATGAACTCGACTTGTTCTGTTTGTGTAAATATGTTTAACCTAGCATCCAGGCTTCAACCCATTATGATTAAACATGTTTGCAATGACAATTACATATTATAGTTTCTCATGCCATGCATGAGTAGCTGGGAGTTAGTAATGATTTATCTTGGATATCAACATAGCGTTAAGATGATTGTGATGTAGTATGATGATATGGTATCCTCCATTGAATGTTCAAGTGGCTTGACTTGGTACATGTTCATGCATGTAGTTGAATCAAAACCAACATAGCCTCTATAATGTTTATGTTCATGGCATTCATATCTTACTCATGCTAGTGTCCAATGTTACTTACGCATAATGCATGGTTATGATCGTTGTTGCTCTCTAGCTGGCCGCTTCTCAATCTAAATTGCTAGCCTTCGCCTGTAATAAGTGGGGATTCTTCTTGTACATCAAAAACCTTGAACCCAAAGTTATTCCAGATGAGTCCACCATACCTACCCATATACGGTATTATCCTGCCGTCCTAAGTAAATTTGCATGTGCCACCTCTAAAAACTTCTAAAAAATTATCCGTTTTGTGTGCCTGGATCGTTCATGGAACAACAGGAGGTGGTCGGTATCTTCCATGCTAAGTGGGTTACTCTCAGGTCGAGTGTTCATTCACTCGCCATCACACGAGAAAATGGGCGGTAATAGGGATTCCCAGTCCTGAACTGAAAAATGCAAATAATTAAACAAAAACCCCCGGGACTATTGTTGGTTCGGACGGCACCCGTTGTTTTGGACAAGCCGTGGAGTGTGATTGTTGGTGGAGGGGGAGTAAATCTTTACTTCTATCGCTTATGAACCGCCACTAGCGTGCTTAGCATGGAAGATGTTGATAACTGATGGTCGTGAAGTAAATGAGAAAGGTGCATGTCTCAAAATATCATTTATCTACTTTTTATCACGCTTTTCCTCTTGTTTTGGACTCTAATTTGCATGATTTGAATGAAACTAACCCCGGACTGACGTTGTTTTCAGCAGAACTACCATGGTGTTGTTTTTGTGCAGAAATAAAAGTTCTCGGAATGGAATGGAACTTTTTGAGGAATTTTTATATGATATATAAGAATTTCTGGAGCCAAGACCTACCGGAGAGGGGGCCCTGGGTGGGCACAACCCACCAAGGCGCGCCCCCTCTCCTAGCGCGCCCAGGTGGGTTGTTCCCACCTGGTGGCCCCGCAGACCTCAACCCTGACACTACACATTCCTATTTTAGGAGAGAAAAATCAGGGAGAAAGAATTATCGCGATCCATGAGATGGAGTCACCGCCAAGCCCTGTTCTTCCTCGGGAGGGTAGATCTGGAGTCCGTTTGGGGCTCCAGAGAGGGGGGTCTTCGTTCTTCGTCATCACCAACCCTTCTCCATCGCCAATTCCATGATGCTCCCCACCGGGAGTGAGTAATTCCTTCGTAGGCTCACTGGTCGGTGAGGAGTTGGATGAGAGTCATCATGTAGCCGAGTTAGTTTTGTTAGGGCCTGATCCCTAGTATCCACTATGTTCCTAGATTGATGTTGCTATGACTTTGCTATGCTTAATGCTTGTCACTTTGGGCCCGGGTGCCATGATTTCAGATCTGGACCGTTTAGGAATTCATCATTATATTCATGTTCTAGACCCGATCTTGCAAGTTATAGTGACCTACTACATGTTATGATCCGGCAACCCTAGTGTGACAATAACTGGGCCCACTCCTGGTGATGACTATAGTTTGAGGAGTTAATGTATTCACTATGTGTTAATGCTTTGTTCCGGTTCTCTATCAAAAGGAGTCCTTAATATCCCTTAGTTTCCAATATGGACCCCGCTGCCACGGGAGGGTAGGACAAAAGATGTCATGTAAGTTCTTTTAATAAAGCACGTATGACTATTTACGGAATACATGCCTACATTATATCAATGAACCGGAGCTAGTGCCGTATCGCCCTAGGTTATAACTGTCTCATGATGAATATCATCCAACAAGTCACTAATCCAATGCCTACGAACTTTTCCATATTGTTTCTACTAAGTTACTACTGCTATCATCATTGTTACACTTGCTACAAAATTACTGCTATCACTGTTACTGCTACTATTGCTGCTGTCACTACTATCAAAACTATCAAACTACTTTGCTACTGATCACTTCGCTGTAGATAATTAATATCCAGGTGTGGTTGAATTGATAACTCAGCCGCTAGGACCTTTAAATATTCTTTGGCTCCCCTTGTGGTGAATCTATAAATTTGGGTTGAATACTTTACCCTCGAAAATTGTTGCGATCTCCTATACTTGTGGGTTATCAACCCGCCGCAGGCCTCAACACTCATCGGACCGCATACATCAGTATGTATTATTTCCAATAAGTCAGTGGCTCGCTCCATTGTTCCGGAGGACGGAGTCTTGGTCATCTTGCCCATGAGACATGGTTCGCAAGCATCAAGTGATTCATAATCAAGTGATTCCAAAAGCCCACCAGCATGGAGTTTCTTCATGCGCTTTACACCAATATGACCTAAACGGTAGTGCCACAAGTATGTTGCACTATCATTATTAACTTTGCATCTTTTGGCATCAATATTATGAATATGTGTATCACTACAATCCAGATTCAACAAAAATAAACCACTCATCAAGGGTGCATGACCATAAAAGATATTACTCATATAAATAGAACAACCATTATTCTCTGATTTAAATGAATAACCATCTCGCATGAAACAAGATCCAAATATAATGTTCGTGCTCAACGCTGGCACCAAATAACAATTATTCAGGTCTAAAACTAATACCGAAGGTAGATGTAGAGGTAGTGTGCTCAAGGTGATCACATCGACCTTGGAACCATTTCTGACGCGCATCGTCACCTCGTCCTTAGCCAATCTTTGTTTAATCCGTAGCCCCTGTTTCGAGTTGCAAATGTGAGCAACAGAACCAGTATCTAATACCCAGGCGCTACTACGAGCATTAGTAAGGTACGCATCAATAACATGTATATCAAATATACCTTTCACTTTGCCATCCTTCTTATCCGCCTAATACTTGGTGCAGTTCCGCTTCCAGTGACCAGTCCCTTTGCAGTAGAAGCACCTAGTTTCAGGCTTAGGTCTAGACTTGGGCTTCTTCCCGGGAGCAGCAACTTGCTTGCTATTCTTCTTGAAGTTCCCCTTCTTTCCTTTGCCCTTTTTTCTTGAAACTAGTGGTCTTGTTAACCACCAACACTTGATGCTCCTTCTTGATTTCTACCTCCGCAGCTTTGAGCATTGCAAAGAGCTCGAGAATATTCTTTTCCATCCCTTGCATATTATAGTTCATGACAAAGCCTTTTGTAGCTTGGTGGCAGTGATTGAAGAACTCTGTCAATAACACTATCATCCGGAAGATTAACTCCTAGCTAAGTCAAGTGGTTATGGTACCTAGACATTCTGAGTATGTGTTCACTAACAGAACTACTCCCCTCCATCTTGCAGCTATAGAACTTGTTGGAGACTTCATATCTCTCAACTCAGGCATTTGCTTGAAATATTAACTTCAACTCCTGGAACGTCTCATATGCTTCATGACGTTCAAAACGTCTTTGAAGTCCCAATTCTAAGTCGTAAAGCATGGCACACAAAACTATTGAGTAGTCATCAGATTTAGCTTGCCAGATGTTCATAATGTCTGAAGTTGCTCCTGCAGCAGGCCTTGCACCCAGCGGTGCTTCAAGGACGTAATTCTTCTGTGCAGCAATGAGGATAATCCTCAAGTTATGGACCCAGTCTGTGTAGTTGCTACCATCATCTTTCAACTTAGCTTTCTCTAGGAACGCATTAAAATTTAAGGGAACATTAGCACGGGCCATTGATCTACAACATAGATATGCAAAAACTATCAGGACTAAGTTCATGATAAATTTAAGTTCAATTAATCATATTACTTAAGAACTCCCACTTAGATAGACATCTCTCTAGTCATCTAAATGATTACGTGATCCATATCAACTAAACCATGTCCGATCATCACGTGAGATGGAGTAGTTTTCAATGGTGAACATCTCTGTGTTGATCATATCTACTATATGATTCACGTTCGACCTTTCGGTCTCAGTGTTCCGAGGCTATGTCTGTACATGCTAGGCTCGTCAAGTTTAACCCAAGTATTCTGCACATGCAAAACTGTCTTGCACCCGTTCTATGCGAATGTAGAGCTTATCACACCCAATCATCAGTTGTGTCTTGGCACGATGAGCTGTCGCAATGGTGCATACTCAGGGAGAAGACATATACCTTGAAATTTAGTGAGGGATCATCTTATAATGCTACTGCCGTACTAAGCAAAATAAGATGCATAAAAGATAAACATCACATGTAATCAAAATATGTGACATGATATGGCTATAATCATCTTGTGCCTTTGGTCTCCATCTCCAAAGCACCATCATGATCTCCATCGTCACCGGCTTGACACCTTGATCTCCATCGTAGCGTCGTTGTCGTCTCGCCAACTGTTTCTACTACGACTATCGCTAACACATAGTGATAAACTAAAGCAATTACATGTCGATTGCATTTCATACAATAAAGCAACAACCATAAGGCTCATGCCAGTTGCCGATAACGTTAACAAAACATGATCATCTCATACAAGAACGTATATCACATCATGTCTTGACCATATCACATCACAACATTGTTGGGGAACGTAGTAATTTCAAAAAAATTCCTATGCACACGCAAGATCATGGTGATGCATAGCAACGAGAGGGGAGAGTATGTCTACGTACTCTCGTAGACCGAAAGCGGAAGCGTTTATCAACGCGGTTGATGTAGTCGTACACCTTCACGATCCGTCCCGATCAAGTACCGAACGTATGGCACCTCCCCGTTCAGCTCGATGACGTCCTCGCCTTCTTGATCCAGCAAGAGGGGTGAAGTAGTAGATGAGTTTCGGCTGCACGACGACATGGTGACGGTGTTGGTGAAGAACAATCTCTGCAGGGCTTCACCTAAGCACCACGAAAACTATTACGGAGGATAAACTAGAGGGGACGGGGTTGCCGGCACACAACTTGGTGTTTCTTGATGTGTCTTGGGTGCTAGCTCTACCCCTCTATTTATATGTTGAGCCTTGGGGTCGAAACTTGGAGTAAAAGCCTCCACAAAGTCGGTTTTACCCGAAAAGCAAGAGTCCTTCTCGGACTCCAGGGCCAGAAACCAGGGTTCTCGGCGTCTGGACCCAGACGCTAGGCACTACAAAAAAAAACACATCCGTGACATTTTGGGCCGAACGATTTTTTTGCTGTCATACATATGACACTTCTATGACGATAATTGTGACAAACCCCGGTATCATCATAGATGTGGTGGGCTCCTACTTCTATGACAAAAAATAATGACAGAAAATGGGCTTTTCGTCCTGGGCGGGCCGGAGACGCAGCTGCATGACATTCTTTGGGCCGTCCATGATGGAAAAAAAGGTGGTAGAAGCGAGGGCGACGAAAATTTTGGGGAGTTCCCGGTTACGGTGGGAGGTCGGGGGTCGAGCGATGCGCGTTTCTCTCATACACGTACGCGCGTGTGTGCGAGGCGTTGGCTCTAACTGAACCCGAGCGAGGCGTTAGGCTTTAACTGAACCCGAGCGATTGCACTGCATGCTACGCGTTACTGAACCCGAGCGATCGATCGATGGCTGTTAACTGAACCCGATCGTGCGATTCCTTCGCTACTGCTGCTAACTGAAGCTGATTGATGCTGCCTCTGGATGAACAGTGAGCGTTGTGGTGGGGGGGGGGTTTGGATGAACAGTTCCCGGTGGGGGTGGACAAACAGGACCCTGTGGTGTTGCCTCTGGATGAACAAGACCCCGATCGATCGAGCCGGTTAGGGCTGGATGAACAGGACCCCGTGGAGGGCTGGATGAACAGGACCACCCCGTGGAGGGCAGGATGAACAGTAGACGGTGGAGGGCAGGATGAACAGTAGCCCGTGGAGGGGTGGTTGAACAGGAGCCCATGGAGAGGGCTGGTTGAACAGTAGCCGGTGGAGTAGCGCGCGGTGGAGGCTGGATGAACAGGAGCCCGTGGATGAACAGTCGCAGGTGGAGGCTGGAGGAGGTCGATGGTGGATGAACAGTAGCTTGTGGAGGCTGGAGGGGGTCGACGGTGGAGATGAACAGTATCTCGTGGAGTCCCGTTTTGCGGTACGCCACACCCCTCCCGATGAACAGGACCCCGTTTCGACCGTAGCGCTCCAACACAAGTCCGCTTCGTCCGTTTTGCGGTACGCCACACTCCTCCCGATCAACAGGACCCCCGTTTCGACCGTAGGAGGTCCGTTTCCTCCGTTTTGTGGTACGCCACACCCCTCCCGATGAACAGGATCCCGTTTCGAACGTGGCCGGTCGAACACAAGGCCGTTTCCTCCGTTCTGCAGTACGCCAGGCCTCGTTTCCATCGCCTGTTCCGTCCAAGCCCTCCCGATGAACACGACGCATTCCGTTGCCTCCCCATGAACACGACGCATTCCGTTTCCTCCCCATGAACACGATGCATTCCGTTGCCTCCCCATGAACACGACGACAACGCTGTTTCTCCGTTCCGACCTAGCCATGTACACGAGCCCTAGCGTACGTATGCGCGAGTAGGCGTTCGAGACCCCGCCCGTATGTACACATACGTGGCTGTATTTTCTTTCTTGCACCCTGGCCGCCTCTACTACGACACGTGCACGCCTCTACATCCACCAGTATATATGTACGTACACGTTAGTGACCAGAATGACAATGCTACGTACGCTTCGACCAGGTGGGTCCCGACTGTCAGGCACTTCCTTGCATGCGAAGATGTAGCTGGTGGGTCCCAGCAGTCAGGGGGGCGAAATGCGGTGGCCCGTCCGGTGGGTCCCGCTGTCAGGTGGAGGAATAATTATTTTGCACGTAATAAGGAGGCACCTCCTTGCTGCGGCCGTGGACCCAACTGTCAGCCTCTCCACGTACAGTCCACGTCCGATGGAAGCCGTTCCTTGACCACGTTGACCATGCCGCGCCGAGAGCACCAGGGCGGTGGACGATGGCGAGGCCTAGGAAGGGGACGACGCGGAGCCGGGGAAGACGCGGCAGTGGATGCCCACGCGTAGAGGAGTACGAGGGTTCACTGGTTCGCTGCGGTGTGGGGCTGCCGTCGCCGCAGAATAACAGGGGGTGTGGGTGAGTAGAGGGATGGCCTGGCCAGCGGTGGGAGTAGTAGGGGGCGGTGAGGCCTCCGTCGTATCGCAGCCGGCCACGGGAAGCAGGAGCACGAGGCATGACCGGCGCTGGTTTGGGCTGCTGGAGCAAGAAGACCAGAGGTTGAAGAAGCACTACGGCCGTTGGATGGACATCATACGGTCACTGGAGCTAGAATCGTGCATATTGACTAAGTTGACAAAGCCCTCCGTCCCCGTCAACTTAGTAGGCCCACAAGTCAGCCTGCCACTATACTAGGTCCCAGCTAACAGGGGGAGTATTCATTTATTTTGTGCGTAATAAGGAGGCACTTCCTTGCGTGCGAAGATATAGCTGGTGGGTCCGAGCTGTCAACGGTGGTAACGTTTTTTTCGTGAAATACAGAGGCCCTTTCGGTGGGTCCCTGATGTCAGGTGGAGGAATCATTATTTTGCGCGTAATAAGGAGGCATTTCCTTGCATGCGGCCGTGGACCCAGATGTCGGCCTCTCCATGTAAAGTCCACTTCAGATGCATGTCGGTCGTTGACCACGTTGACCAGGCCGCGCAGAGAGCACCAGGGCGGTGGACGACAGCGAGGCCTAGGATGGGACCGACATGGAGGCAGGGAAGACTCGGCAATTGTTTCCCACGCGGAGGGGAGTATGATTGTACGAGGGTTTACTGGTTCGTCTGCCGTCGCCGGAGAATAACAGCAGGTGTGGGTGAGTAGAGGGATGGCTAGGCCAGCGATGGGAGTACGGTGGGGCGGTGAGGCCTGCGCAGCAGCAGAGCCGGCCGCAGGGAGGAGGGAGCAGGCAGTCCCGCCGGCGCCTGTTTGAGCGACTGGAGCAGGAAGAGCAGAGATTGAAGAAGCACGACGGTCGTTGGATGGCCATCCAACAGTCACTGCTTTTGCGTCAACCTTGTTTTAGGAAAGGCTCAAATATGTGGAAAACTGCATACAACCCATCTGCCATTATTTCTAATAATTTACAGCGCATTTGCTAATTATTAAGATTTTTTTGGAGCCCATATTCTTTTTGTTAGCATTACAACCCATATTGTGGCCACGGTTAAAAAATTATACGAAATTTTGCATATTTCGGTGCGGTCCGAACTGTTTTTAATCCCGAAATTTCGACTCACATTCAAACTGATTTTAAAAATAAATGTATATTAATATAAAATCCAACAAATTCTCCACACATAAAAATTAATGTAATTTCAAATCTCGAAATGAAAAAAAGATATTTGAAACTAATTGCCAGTTTGATGCGTTTTAAAATTGTACAATCCATTTCTCATTACTGATGGGCCATTTTCTCGGCCAGCCGAATGAGAGCTCTCCTCGTCTTGAAAGATTTGCAGCCCAACAAGCCTGACAAAGCGACTTACTTGGCAAATCACAAAAAACTGGGCTGTGGCCGTGGACCCACCTGTCAGCCTCTCCACGTACAGTACTCGTCTGATGGAATATCGTTGACCATGTTGACCACGCCGCGCTGAGAGCACCAAGGTGGTGGACGACGGCGAGGCCTAGGAAGGGGACGACGCGGAGCCGGGGAAGACGCGACAGTGGATGCCCACGCGGAGAGGAGTATGAGGGTTCACTGGTTCGGCTGCCGTCGCCGCAGGGCCTGGCTAGCGGTGGGAGTAGTAGGGGGCGATGAGGCCTCATCGGCAGCACAGCCGGCCACTGGAGGCAGGAGCAGGCGGTCTCCCCGGCGCTGGTTTGGGCGGCTGGTGCAAGAAGAGCAGCGATTGAAGAAGCAGCAGGACAGTTCGATTCAAATCCAACAGTTACTGCTGCTAGAATCGTTTGTTGACTAAGTTGACAAGCCCTGCGTACGCATCAACTTAGTAGGCCCACAGGTCAGCCTCCCAACCGGTGCGCCCCAGATGTCAGTGGGAGGAATCATTTTTTTTCGCGTAATAAGGAGGCAGTTGATTGCGTGCGGCCAGTCCAGCGGAGGGAGTAGGGTGGGTTGGGGAAGCCTGCGCGGCATCACAGCGGGCCACAAGAGGAGGGAGCAGGCAGTCCCGCCGGCGCTAGTTTAGGCGGCTCGAGCAGGAAGATCAGAGATTGAAGAAGCACGTCGGCCGTTGGATGGACATCCAACACTAACTGCTGCTAGAATCGTGTGTTCACTGACAAAGCCTTACGTAAACAAGTCAGCCTCGAAATCTGTGGCGTGTACAGCCCATTTGCTATTATTTTTATAATTTTTACTCATTTTCTAATTCGTATGGAATTTATTGCAGCCCGTTTTCCATTTTTAGAATTGCTGGCCATTTTCTGGTCAGTACGAGGGTCAAAAAATTAACTAAATATGTGGGAAATTTTGAAAATTCGCAAATTTTTGCTGGGGAACGAAATATTCTTAATCCAAAAATTGATAGCCATACTAAAACGAATTTAAAAATAAATTAGTACTATGTCATGTTAAATCCAATGAAATACGTATAAGATATCAGTGAAGAACAAAAACAAAAAAGAAACTTATATCCCATTTGCTATAATTTTTTTGGAATTTTCAACCCCTTTTGATATTACTTTTAACAGACATTGACCATACTCTTAAGCCAGGCCGGAATGCATCCCTCCTCGTCTTGAAAGATTTGCAGCCCAGTAATTCAGAGAAAATAAATAGGCCTAGCTTGGGTATTCTTCAAAAAGAAATACCGGGCTACCTATTTTCCCAAAGAACTAGTGCATGAGCATTTAGCTTTATTTATTTATTTATTTACTTATTTATGTTTAGGGGACCATGAGCATGTACCTGGACCGGATTCATGTGAGAGCCTCCCTTCCAGTTAATTATGGGCTTCTCTATTGGGTCTTCATCTGTAGGCTGCATGTTATCAACAAGTGGAAAATGTGTTCCGAGTTTAAAAAAAGTGTTCCGTACGATAAATAGTATGCGCTACGTACGGTACGGGGCACTAAGGGATCGAACCGTGCAATGACTTCCAAAACATTGTGTTTGTCGTTCTAACAACATATTTATTCAACCAACAGATGAAATATACTACTAATTGTACATTGAAAACAGCAGCAGCAGCAACCAGGGCTGGGGGTGCAACAGAAGCAGTAAGCAGGCCAGAAGAGTGAAGACGCAGCTCTCTCTTCCAAACCAAAGATAAACCATCATTAAAAAGGGCTACCAAAAAAGAACAAGTGTATGCATCAAACTAAATAAAGATCCTACTACACCAAGTGTACGCATCTAACTAACTGGCTCAGTTAGACGTTACTATTTATTAAGCTGTGGAGATTGGCTGACAGCTTGAACCAGATGGGTGCCTGACGGGGGAAACTCCAGCCAACAGGTCGAAGTCTGATACTTGCGACCCTCTCTCCTACTTTGGGCTATAGAGCGTGGCGGCACATATCAGGGTATGGTGCATGCAGAGACGCATGGTACGCCGTGTACACACAGTTTTGCCTGATGAACGAAACCGCGCTGCCATCATGATGCTTGCCATCGCTTATCTCCTGGTTAATCGGATAATTTAGTCCGACAAACAGAGAGCGTGTACCAAGGCTACTTACCAGCCTCCAGTCAAAAATTCCTGAAGGTCCAGAGAAGCTGGGATCCTGCTCAAAGACCTTGCAGTGACTGTGATTGTATTCCGCGAAACAACACGTCCGGTACGTGCGAACGATCATCAATCTTTCGTTGTCGTCTGATCGAGCCAGGAACCACCTGCAACTGCCATGCCGCTTTTCTTTGGAAGGTTCTGGGATTAGGAAGGGTAGGGACACCAGGTGGCCTACAACATCATATCAAGTTGGAGTCAAATAAAAACGGGCTCTTGGTTTAGTCAATCTTAAGAACAGCATGTTATGAGCATGAATATTTTTTCAGCAAATGTTGACAGTAATATAAGCAAGCCATCATGATATCATAGGAAAGTAACATACTGCTGTAACAGCCGTTTGTAGCGATGATTGGAGTAGGCCAGCAATACGTCCTGCCATAGAAGGAGTCGACAGTGTAAATGAAGCCCTTGTGTTCAATGGCATCAGATAACCATGGAGGATGTATGATCCTGCGATGGACGTGCAGATTTATCCACTTACCGCAGTGACCTGTCAGATAGGCGAGACCGCGGTTGAAGAACGCAATTAGCCTGAAGTCTTTATAATTCACAGATCTTGTGGGCACTTGGCATTTTACAACCTTGAGCAAATCAAACTTGGTATCATGTTGGCTACTGTAAGATTCTGAGTATTCTGGGCCACGGTGCCAAAGCAGTGAAGTGTTAATCGAAGGAAGGGGGATCAATCGTCGGGTGTAGACCTCCACGAGCATCCAGCTGCCGGGACCGTCGACGAGCACCATCCAAGACGTGTTCATGCCAACCCAGTACATACCGTTAATGTAGTTGAGGCTGTCGGGGATTGGATCGCAGTCAAGGGGGTTGATGCTCGCCACCCTACGATCGTTATTCTGTGTGACACGCCATTTCTGAAGATCAGGCGGCATCAGCAAGCAAGGAGCTGGCTTAAAAAGCTCCGGCCCGAGGGCTTTGAGTAAACGGTACAGCCCTGACGAGCACGCGATGAGCGGCATGGTACTGAGATTGTCCACATGCGAAACAATGAGCTTGATTACCTCTGTGGGGAGCGAATTCCAGCCACTCTTTCAGCGGATGCTACTCGGTTCTGCCATTGTTAGTGCTTGGGTTTCGGATGAGGGGGGGAGGCGCCTTAGCGGGGATGGAAGATTGGACGAGTTTATGTGCGGACAAAGATGGAGAAGCGAATATGTGCTGCGGGAAGTGGACAGGTGATGATGACTACAACACGCCGCTTGACTTACAAGACACATACCAGCAGCGAAGGGTCATGTCGATGACAGACAACTTGCTTGAGTGATCACAGTACTGGTACTCCCTACAATGATATGCCCTAACTTGCTTGAGTAGAGTAGTAGAGTAGGACTCTGCTCTACTACTAGCACCGGAGGAGTAGTATATTCTAATCTAAAATAGTTACAAACTTCAATGCCCGAGCGTGGAACGACTATGAACCATGCTCAAAGACCGTGTCTACGTGGTGTTTGGACCTGGGCGACAACCTCAACACCAACGGTGCTGCTCCCGTTGCACCGTATGTGTTTCTGTCCTTCCTGTTCGAAATCGTGGTGGAATTCATGTTTCTACTCTGTATCCTACTACTATGCTAGTCCACATGATTAGTTTCATCTCTGTTATAGCCGTCATGATTTATTTTGTGCTTATTCGGATTAAATCTCGTAGTAACTTGCTCATATATTCAACTGGCGCAACATCCCCTACAGCCACTCCAATTTCATGGACGGCCTGGTCGATGTTGGAATTTTGCTAGTAGGCCTTTATAAGGTGAGCTCTTCTACCACTTGTATGAGCATGAGAAGTGGAGACCTACAAGCGCACTCCTCCTCCTCGCTCGCCTCGCCACGCCACGCCTCGTCACGATGCGCCGCGGGTTGCGGGATTGAGCCGAGCCGAGGACAGAGCTATACTCCCACGACCTACCCGGCCCGCACTATATAGTTTCTCACCACCGTTCCAGATCATTGCGCCGCCAAGCAAGTCTTCTCCATCCCTCCTTTTGGTATGCACCGGGAGAAGGGACAGTAGGCCTTCGGAACCCCGCCTCTCGTGATCCTGTACGGGAGAGGGGCGATCAGGTTTTTGGGGAGCGCACTCGCGCGACTGCTGGCAGCGACGACTTCGCGAATGACGACTTCTTCCCCGACCTCGGCAACCTCATCCTCGACATGGGCGACAAAGTCAATGCCGGCAACCAGTGAGATACAGGGTGTAGGAAGCGGTTTGGGAATTTGCATGCCTTTCCAACCAGTGAGATACTCCGTACAAAGTACGATAGAGAAATAACCACAGAGAAGGAAGCTAAAAGTAAACAATCAAACGAGCATTTTTGCATTTGTTTTGCACTGAATCATTTCACAAGCTTGACTAGTGTTGTTTTTCTACTTTTACAAAAACCGCATCGTAATGTTAAAACGTGCATTTGTACGTACATAAGTAATAGTAGTACTCCCTCCGTCTAGGTGTATAAGTCTTCCCTCCTTCTTTGTCACGGTGCACAACCGAAGATGACTTATTGACCTGGACGGAGGGAGTAGCATAGTCTGCAAGCATATATCGAGAGAGACGTGTAGTGTGATAGTATATAGTAAAGTTTGTGCTATATGCACGTACTTGCACAATGCGTACGAATACACAAGGTTTCCAAACTTTCCCTTTTACATACTTAATTAAGGATGCTAAAAATTCCTGAACGTTCGGGATTTATCATTTGCGTCCCAAAACTAATGAGATCGCCTTACGAAACAAAAATTATACTCCTCCTAAAAGCCACGACGCTCGCAGGAGCGCTTGCAGCGCGCCACGAGTGCCCTGGTGCGCAGCCGTTTCCCAGCGCGCCGACACAACGCCTCTTCCTCAGCCTCGCAACTCACGAGGTGCTGATTGGCGGCTTGCCGGCGGGCGAGCGCGATCTCACCGGCGTGGTGATCCGGCGCCAACAGGTACTCCTCCTTGCTGGAAGCGTGCACCCGGTCCATGTACCGCCAAGCGTAGATGAGGCGCTTGGGCCCGACTGCACTCAGGGCGTCGGCACGGGCGTCCTCCGCCACCCTCACGGCCCTCGCACAAGCCTTCTGCCAAAGAGCCAATTGCCTGACTCTCTCGGACGCGACATAGGCCTCCCAGGCAGCTTGTTCCGCGGTGCGCTTCTCTTCCTCGGCCTTCTTCTCCGCCTCTATTTTGGCGCGCTCTGCTGGAGGCAAAGCCTCCCACAAGGTGACATCCATTTCTTTCCAAAGCTCCTCAAGGCTGGGGGGCTCAGCGGGCGGCGTGGTGTTCTCCTCGTAGCGGGGAGCCGACGCGTCCTCCGGCGCATGTGCTGGCGAGATTGGGAACACCGACGCGTCCACCTCGATGCGTCGTGGCGAGGAGCGGAACACTGACGCATCCTCCTCGACTAGTGGCAGCGAGGAACGGAACAGCGATGCGTCGCATAGCGGCGAGGAGCGGAACACCGACGCGTCCTCCTCGACTAGTGGCGGCGAGGAACGGAACAGCGACGCGTGACCGTCCACCCGGTGCAGCGAGGGGCTCCTAGGGCTTGGGAGGGGTGATGCCATGGTGGTCGACGTGAGAGGGAGGGGAGGAGATAGCGATGAACGTGAACGTGAGGGGGAGGAGATAGCGATGTCATGGGAGGCGCAGTATTTATAGCGAGCAATGGCACACCTACGTAAGATATGGACTGAGCTGCACTGACTTAACTGCCGGTCCAATTGCATCACTGACATGTGGGCCAGACCCCTGTTGGGCCCATATGTCAGTGACCGAATGCACCTGCAGTTAAGTAACAGCTACGTGGGCATATTTGTTGGAGTAAATTACGGGGGAGCGAAGGGGTGGAAATATTGCTGGTCACAACGGATTGGATGAGCATGGGGGAGGAGAGTCATGCATGCAGATTTTTTCACACGGGGTGGAGTGGTGGGACCGCCGGAGAGAGAAGGAGAGTTTGGCAGGCATATTGTTTCCACACATGGAGAGGAAAAAAAATTGGAGACGAATGGGCTTCCTGCAGGTATGGGGAACGGTGCGTAATAAGTCATCTTACATGCCGGGTTAGGTATAGTCTCAAGTCATTAAAAACAAACACGCCCCACACATGTTCATATTTCAAGGTGCACTAAATTATTGCATGCGATGATTAAGGCTGGCCATAATGGTGGTATCTTAGCTGGTATCATGCACACGGGAATAGCAAACATGCTGATGTGGCAAAGAATTAAAGAAGAGAGGGGGGTTAGAGTAACTAGTGTTCATGCATGCATTGGTAAACACATTTTTTTGTGGAGAACGACAACACTAGTTGAGTACTTCTGCAGACTTCAAAAACTATTCCACAATGTGTCAACATTCACAATGTCAAATCAATATTTTTACACTCATTATAAAACGTAGTTCTTATACTCATTATAATTAGTACTCCCTCCGTCTAGGTGAGCAAGTCATCTTAGATTGTGCACTGTGACCAAGGAGGAGGGGAAAACGAGAGATCTTAATGTTTATTTGCTAATTAATAGCATTGCATGCAATGAACTAACCACTACATGTCGTGTTTGGTAGTCTCAAGTCATTAAAAGCATGCACACCCACATCTCCTATTGTTGATATGTCAAGAAAAAAGAAACGAGGTAGAAGTTAATGCACCGCGCCTAAGTGTTTTGGGAGTATTGTAGATATTGATATTTTTAGTATAAATTTGGTCGTGGGATTTCATTGATGCCTGTCAAAGCGTTGACAGGTCTGCTATGTGTGAACTGAAGATGAAAGCGTCGAGCATCTCGAAGTTGATCAACAATCTTCAATTGTCAAAGATTAGCCGTTCGGCCAATAAGGTGGCACACTTAATCGCTAAGTATAGCTTTGACAATAGATTAGATGGTATTCTTGTAAATAACGTACCGCCCTGTGTGGTGAATATTGTATCGAATGAGTGTACTGGTGTGGCTGGTTAATTAATATAAGGTGGTGTTCAAAAAAAGTATAAATTTGGTCAAACACTTTGCAAACGGTTGACGGGAGTAAAAAGGACCAGAGGGAGTATCATGCATGCGGAGTAGGCAAAAAAATTGCTTGTCTAAAAAAAAGGCAAATTTTTTTCTCATTTATAGCCGGTCGAAGTCTCAAAGGGCGCGACCGCGCGAGGGAGGCGAAGGTCGTGGGAGGCGCGACGTTTGACAGAATTAAGTGAAGTTACATCCACGCGTCGGCATGGCGTGCGAACAGGAAGAAGCTATACCGTTAGGCCTACGATATGGGTCTAGTAGACATGACATCTAGTGGGCCCCGCATAGTTCTCGAGAACTCTTTGGGGGCTTGCAGCCGTTTATCCACCGGGCAAGCCAGCAACCCCACGCTATTCGCACGCCCTACTCGTCCCCGTCTTCTACCTTACAACAGTTCGCTCCCAGTCGTCCCGTCTTTTCACATTAGTTCACTCCCAGTTTTTTTGCGGGGTACAACAGTTCAACTTCTCCTAACCCTCCTCCAAAATCCATGGCCTCCCAAATCTCCATGGTCGCCGCTGAGTACCAGGTTAGAGCCATCACCGGCGATCAGTTCATCGTCATCTACACACGTGGATCCGAGACGGTGAAAGCATGGCTTGCTCGCTTCCTACACATGTTCAACAGTTCAATGGATGAGTGGGTCGCTGGGCTAGATGTTGAGTACACCACAGTCCTGGGACGAGAGAAGGATCTAAAGGACGAAGAGAGGAAGAAGCCCGCCGTGATCCAGGTTTGCGTACATAAAGTTTGCTTGGTCTACCACATATGCCATGCCGACGTTGAGTGCCAGGATTTTAAGAACTTCCTCAAGGATAAAACAGTGAAATTCGTTACTGTAGGCTTTAAGAACGACAATGACGTCCTGCATTGGATAGGTCTCGTTGTAGGCCAGCCCTTCGATCTCCAGAAGGCAAGCCTGGTGTCCTCCTCTCAACCTTCAATGCTGACCCTGGCAGCAGCCATGATTGATCATTCGTATGCTAAACTGAAGAAACCTCATCACGAGTTTCATCATGCATGGGAGTCAAAGACATTAGATGAAGATCACATCCTGTACGCAGCAATGGATGCCTACCTTTGTTTAAATATTGATGACCCACAAGTATAGGGGATCTATCGTAGTCCTTTCGATAGGTAAGAGTGTCGAACCCAACGAGGAGCAGAAGGAAATGATAAGCAGTTTTCAGCAAGGTATTCTCTGCAAGTACTGAAATAAGTGGTAACAGATAGTTTTGTGATAAGATAGATTGTAACGAGCAACAAGTAACAAAAGTAAATAAAGTGCAGCAAGGTGGCCCAATCCTTTTGTAGCAAAGGACAAGCCGGAACAAACTCTTATAATAGGAAAAGCGCTCCCGAGGACACATGGGAATATCGTCAAGATAGTTTTCATCACGTTCGTATGATTCACGTTCGATACTTTGATAATTTGATATGTGGGTTGACCGGTTCTTGGGTGATGTTCTTACTTGAACAAGCATCCCACTTATGATTAACCTGTATTGCAAGCATCCGCAACTACAACAAAAGTATTAAGGTAAACCTAACCATAGCATGAAACATATGGATCCAAATCAGCCCCTTACGAAGCAACACATAAACTAGGGTTTAAGCTTCTGTCACTCTAGCAACCCATCATCTACTTATTACTTCCCAATGCCTTCCTCTAGGCCCAAATAATGGTGAAGTGTTATGTAGTCGACGTTCACATAACACCACTAGAGGCTAGACAACATACATCTTATCAAAATATCAAACGAATACCAAATTCACATGACTACTCATAGCAAGACTTCTCCCTTGTCCTCAGGAATGAACGTAATTACTCACAAAGCATATTCATGTTCATAATCAGAGGGGCAATAATATGCATATAGGATCTGAACATACGATCTTCCACCAAATAAACCAACTAGCGTCAACTACAAGGAGTAATCAACACTACTAGCAACCTACTAGCACCAATCCCGGACTTTGAGACAAGAATTGGATACAAGAGATGAACTAGGGTTTGGAGATGAGATGGTGCTGGTGAAGATGTTGATGGAGATTGCCCTCTCCCGATGAGAGGAGCGTTGGTGATGACGATGGTGATGATTTCCCCCTCCGGGAGGGAAGTTTCCCAGGCAGAACAGCTCTGCCGGAGCTCTAGATTGGATCCGCCAAGGTTTCGCCTCCTGGCGGCGGAGTCTCGTCCCGAAAAGTTCCTCTCATTTTTTCTCATCGAAAGACCTCATATAGGAGAAGATGGGCATCAGAGAGCCACCAGGGGGCCCACGAGGTAGGGGGGCGTGCCCTAGGGGGGGGGCGCCCCCCACCCTCGTGAGCAGGGTGTGGGCCCCCTGGCCTTCATCTTTGGCGTGGATTTTTCTTTATTTCTTTTAAGATGTTCCGTGGAGTTTTAGGACTTTTGGAGTTGCACAGAATAGGTCTCTAATATTTGCTCCTTTTCCAGACCAGAATTCCAGCTGCCGGCATTCTCCCTCTTTATGTAAACCTTGTAAAATAAGAGAGAATAGCCATACGTATTGTGATATAAAGTGAAATAACAGTCCATAATGCGATAAATATCGATATAAAAGCATGATGCAAAATGGACGTATCAACTCCCCCAAGCTTAGACCTCGCTTGTCCTCAAGCGAAAAGCCGATAACAATAAATATGTCCTCATGTTTAGAGGTAGAGGCATCGATAAAATTAAAATACGGACATGAAGGCATCATGATTATTCTCATAACAACAACATATATAGATTTTGTCATATGATTACTTATGTTCAAGTGATGATCTATTCACAATGCAAAAGTATAAATCATAAACCTTATTGGGCTCCGACAAACTATAATCTCAGTCATTGAAGCAATTGCAATTTATCATAACATCGGAAAGAGTCTATGTCAGAGCTAAAAAGCAAGTCCACATACTCAACTATCATTTAGTCCTCCATAATTGATAACACTCACGCGATACTTGTGGTTACGGAGTTTTAATCGGACACAGAGAAAGATAGGGGCTTATAGTTTTGCCCCACAACCTTTTACCTCAAGGGTAATGCCAACAATAGTGGTTCATGCTCCCCTACATCCAATTAGATATATATACCATGTTCTTTCCAACATGCTGAGCTTGCCAAAGGATAAAATGAAAAAGAAAAGGTGAAGATCACCATGACTCTTGCATAAGGTAGAGGATAATAATAAAGGATAGGCCCTTCGCAGAGGGAAGTAGAGGTTGCCATGCACGTTTATGGTTGGATATATAAAATCTCAATGCGAAAGAACGTCACTTTATATTGCCCCTTGTGATATGAACCTTTATTATGCAGTCCGTCGCTTTTATTACTTCCACATCACAAGATCGTATAAAGCTTATTTCTCCCACACCAATCAATCATACATATTTAGAGCAATTTTTATTGCTTTGCACCGATGACAACTTACTTGAAGGATCTTACTCAATCCATAGGTAGATATGGTGGATTCTCATGGCAAAACTGGTTTAAGGATATTTGGAAGCACAAGTAGTATTTTTACTTGGTGCTGAGAATTTGGCTAGCATGAGGGGGAAAGGCAAGCTCAACAAGTTAGAGGATCCATGACAACATACTTTATCTCAGATATAAGAAAGACATAACTCATTATGTTGTCTTCCTTGTCCAACATCAACTCTTTAGCATGTCATATTTTAATGAGTGCTCCCAATCATAGAAGATGTCAATGATAATATATCTATATGTGAAAACCTCTCTTTCCTTATTACTTCCTATTAATTGCAACAATGACCAAAGCTATGTCTGCCAACTCCCAACAACTTTTAATCATCAAACTCTTTCTATGTGAAGTCATTACTCTCAATAAGATCAATATGAAATTTTTGTTTCTTTTTATTCTTTTCTCTTTTCTTTTATTCACCCAAGATCATGGCAAAATAATCAAGCCCTTGACTCAACACTAATCTTTATTATATAGCTCATGGACTCGATTACATAGAGAGATCATAAAGCAAAACTCAGAACTAGATCATGCCATAAACTTTATTCTACTAGATCAAGATACTACTAATAGGATTGAACTAAGAAAAGCGGTAAGATAGGAGTTGTGATTGTGATACGATAACGGGGCACCTCCCCCAAGCTTGGCAGTTGCCAAGGGGAGTGCCCATACCCATGTGATTATATCTCCTTGTTTGGTGAAGAAGGTGGAGGTGACGGATAATCACACATTGAGCGTAAGAGGTCCTCCAGCTTGCGAATAATGCCCTTGAGTGCGACAATATGCTCCTTCAACAAAAATTTTTCTTGTGTGATATACTTGTTTTGAACACGAGCCAACTCAATCATCTTGAAAGCTTCGATCTCAGTTGGGGTAAGAAGGTTATGATCAATTTGAAGGGTATCTTCTGCTGCTGGAGCTTGATCCTCCATGGCCTTCTTGATCCTTTCATCCTTGTTGACCTTCATGGGTTCTTCCCTCTTCAGATCTATCTTAATTAGCCAAACATCGTTGTCACCATTGTTGGAGGAGGGAGACAACATGATGCCTAGCCTGGAAAACCCTGACAGAAAACAGCTCGAAACGAAAACAGAGGAGGTTTGCGTGATACGGGAGTCAAAACCTCTGGGAGATTATATAATGAATTTTTACCGACCAAAATACGTAACGTGCAAGAAAACGGAGTCTGGAAGGCACACGAGGTGCTCACGAGGTAGGGGGGCGCGCCCACCACCCTCGTGGGGCCCTCGTGTCCTTCCCGGACTGCTACTTATTTTTCTATTTTTCTAAATATTCTAAAACGGAGGAATATTGCCTTAAAAATTGTTTTGGAGTCGGTTTACTTACCGTACCACATACCCATTCCTTTTCGGAGTCTGAAACATTCCGGAAAGTGTCTCTTATGTATTCCTCCGGGGTTACGGTTTCAATAATATTGGTTTCAACATTTATGGGATTACCTGAGATATAATGTTTGATTCTTTGACGGTTTACCACCTTCGGATTTGTGCCCTCGAAGTTGTTGATTTTTATGGCACCGGAACGATAGACCTCTTCGATAACACAGGGGCCTTCCCATTTAGAGAGAAGTTTTCCCGCAAAAAATCTTAAAGGAGAGTTGTATAGCAATACATAATCACCTACATTAAACTCACGTTTTTGTATCCTTTTGTCATGCCATCTTTTAACTTTTTCTTTAAACAACTTGGCATTTTCATAAGCTTGGGTTCTCCATTCATCAAGTGAGCTAATATCAAATAACCTCTTCTCACCGGCAAGTTTAAAATCATAATTAAGCTCTTTAATAGCCCAATATGCCTTATGTTCTAGTTCGAGAGGTAGGTGACATGCTTTTCCATAGACCATTTTATACGGAGACATACCCATAGGATTTTTGTATGCAGTTCTACAAGCCCATAATGCATCATCAAGTTTCTTAGACCAATTCTTTCTAGACCTATTAACAGTCTTTTGCAAAATTAATTTGAGCTCTCTATTGCTCAACTCTACTTGACCACTAGACTGAGGGTGATAAGGAGATGCAATTCTATGATTAACATCATATTTAGCAAGCATTTTACGGAAAGCACCATGAATAAAATGTGAACCACCATCAGCCATTAAATATCTAGGGACTCCAAACCTCGGGAAAATAACTTCTTTAAGCATTTTAATAGAAGTGTTATGATCAACACTACTAGTTGGAATAGCTTCTACCCACTTAGTAACGTAATCAACAGCAACTAGAATATGTGTGTATCCATTAGAGGCAGGAAAAGGTCCCATATAATCAAAACCCCAAACATCAAATGGTTCAATAACAAGTGAATAATTCATAGGCATTTCTTGATGTCTACTAATATTACCAATTCTTTGACATTCATCACAAGACAAGACAAACTTACGAGCATCCTTGAAGAGAGTAGGCCAATAAAAACTAGATTGCAATACCTTATGTGCAGTTCTATCTCCAGCGTGGTGTCCTCCATAAGACTCGGAATGACACTTGCGTAGGATCTGTTCATGTTCATGCTCAGGTACACAATGTCTAATAACACCATCTACTCCTTCTTTATAAAGATGTGGGTCATCCCAAAAGTAATGTCTCAAATCATAGAAGAACTTTTTCTTTTGTTGGTATGTGAAGCTAGGTGGTATAAATTTAGCAACAATATAATTAGCATAATCAGCATACCATGGAGTACTATGAGAAGTACTTATAACATTTAACTGTTCATCAGGAAAGTCATCATTAATAGGTAGTGGGTCATCAAGAATATTTTCTAACCTAGACAGGTTGTCTGCAACGGGGTTCTCAGCTCCCTTTCTATCAATAATATGCAAATCAAATTCTTGTAGCAAGAGAACCCATCTAATAAGTCTAGGTTTAGCATCTTTCTTTTCCATAAGATATTTAATAGCAGCATGATCAGTTTGAATAGTTACTTTAGAATCACCAATATAAGATCTGAACTTATCACAAGCAAATACAACTGCTAAGAGTTCTTTTTCAGTAGTAGCATAATTTCTTTGAGCATTGTCTAGAGTCTTACTAGCATAATGAATAACATTTAATTTCTTATCAACTCTTTGCCCTAGAACAGCACCTACAACATAATCACTAGCATCACACATAATTTCAAAGGGTATGTTCCAATCAGGTGGCTGAACAATAGGTGCAGAGACTAATGCTTTCTTAAGTATTTCAAATGCTTCTACACAATCATCATCAAAGACAAATGGTATATCTTTTTGCAATAAATTAGTCAGAGGCTGAGAAATTTTTGAGAAGTCCTTAATGAACCTCTTGTAAAATCTGGCATGACCAAAGAAACTTCTTATAACTTTGATGTCCTTGGGACATGGCATCTTTTCAATAGCATCAACCTTGGCTTTATCAACTTCAATACCTCTTTCAGAAACTTTGTGCCACAAGACAATACCTTCATTAACCATAAAGTGACACTTTTCCTAATTCAAGACAAGATTAGTTTCTTCACATCTCTGCAAAACTCGATCAAGATTGCTCAAGCAATCATCAAAAGAGGAACCATAGACGGAAAAGTCATCCATGAAAACCTCACAAATCTTTTCACAAAAGTTAGAGAATATAGCCATCATGCATCTTTGAAAGGTAGCAGGTGCATTACATAAACCAAAAGGCATACATCTATAAGAAAAAGTACCAAAAGGGCATGTAAAAGTAGTCTTTGATTGATCTCTAGCCGACACAGGTATTTGAGAGAAACCAGAATAACCATCTAGAAAGCAATAGTGTGTATGTTTGCATAATCTTTCTAGAGTTTGATCAATAAAAGGTAAGGGGTAATGATCTTTCTTAGTAGCTCTATTTAATTTGCGGAAATCAATTACCATCCTATAACCTGTGATAATTCTTTGTGGAATCAATTCATCTTAATCATTAGGAACAATAGTAATACCTCCCTTCTTAGGGACACAATGGACATGACTTACCCACTCACTATCAGCAACGGGATAGATTATACCTGCCTCCAGAAGCTTTAGTATTTCTTTTCTTACCACTTCTTTCATTTTAGGATTCAGATGTCGTTGAGGATCACGAAATGGTTTGGCATCTGCTTCCAAATTTATTTTATGGTGACATAGAGTGGGACTAATGCCCTTAAAATCATCAAGAGTATATCCAATAGCAGCACGATTCTTCTTCAGAGTTTTCAATAATCTTTCTTCTTCATGCTCTGAAAGGTTAGCACTAATAATAACAGGATATATCTTCTTTTCATCAAGATAAGCATATTTAAGATTATCAGGCAAAGGTTTGAGCTCAAACATGGGATCACCCTTGGGTGGAGGAGGATCCCCTAAAATTTCAACAGGCAAGTTGTGATGCAGAATAGGTTCCTGTTTAAAGAATACTTCATCTATTTCCCTTCTTTCATTCATGAACATATCATTTTCATGGTCTAGCAAATAATGTTCTAAAGGATCACTAGGAGGTACGGCAATAGAAGCAAGACCAATAATTTCATCCTTACTAGGTAATTCTTCCTCACGATGTTGTTTACTAAATTTAGAGAAATTAAACTCATGAACCATATCATCCAAACCAACAGTAACAATATTCTTAGTGCAGTCTATGGTAGCATTGACAGTATTTAAGAAGGGTCTACCAAATATAATTGGACAAAAGCTATCTTGCGAAGAAGTAAGAACAGGAAAATCAGCAGGATATTTAGTTTTCCCACACAAGACTTCAACATCTCTAACAATTCCAATTGGTGCAATAGTATCTCTATTAGCAAGTTTAATAGTAACATCAATATCTTCTAACTCAACAGGTGCAATTTCATTCTTAATTTCTTTGTATAGGTCATGAGGTATAACACTAGCACTAGCACCCATATCACATAAGCCATGATAACAATGATCTCCTTTTTAACAGAAATAACATGCATGCCTACCACAGGTCTATGTTTATCCTTATCACAAGGTTTAGCAATTCTAGCAGTTTCACGTTCGAACTGAATAACATGCCCATCAATATTATCAGACAAGAGATCTTTAACAATAGCAATATTAGGTTCTACTTTAACTAGCTCAGGAGGTGTATAAGTTCTAATATTGCTTTTACGAACAACAGTTGAAGCTTCAGCATGATCCTTTATTCTAACAGGGAAAGGTGGTTTCTCAATATAAGAAGTAGGAACAATAGGATCATTATAAGTGACAGTCTTTTCTTCAACTTTAATAGGGGCATCTACTTTTACTTCTATGGGAGGATGATATTTAAACCACTTCTCCTTAGGGAGATCAACATAAGTAGCAAAAGATTCACAGAAAGAAGCTACTATCTCAGAGTCAAGTCCATATTTAGTGCTAAACTTACGGAAAATATCGGTATCCATAAAAGATTTAACACAATCAAACTTAGGTGTCATACCTGACTCCTTACCTTCGTCGAGGTCCCAATCTTCAGAGTTGTGTTTAATTCTATCCAATAAATTCCATCTGAATTCAATAGTCTTCATCATAAAAGAGCCAACACAAGAAGTATCGAGCATGGTGCGATTGTTTTCAGAAAGCCGAGCATAAAAACTTTGCATAATTATTTCTCTTGAGAGCTCATGATTGGGGCATGAATATAACATTGATTTAAGCCTCCCCCAAGCTTGAGCGATGCATTCTCCTTCGCGAGGCCAGAAATTATATATATAATTGCGATCACGATGAACAAGATGCATAGGGTAATACTTTTGATGAAATTCCAGCTTCAATCTTTTATAGTCCCACGATCTCATATCATCACATAGCCTATACCAAATCAATGCGTCTCCCTTCAAAGATAAAGGGAAGACCTTCTTCTTAGCAACATCATCGGGTATACCTGCAAGCTTAAATAATCCACAAACTTCATCCACATATATTAAGTGCTCATCAGGATGCTTTGTTCCATCTCCTGTAAAAGGATTAGCTAGCAGTTTTTCTATCATACCCGAAGGATACTCATAAGGAATTTCATTTTCAATAGGTTCAGTAGGTTGAGGAGCAACTCTTTGCTCTACTGGTCGGGGTGAAGATACCGCGAACAAGCCCCTCAGAGAATTACTTTCCATAGTAACAAGTGACAGTAAATTTCAGCACACTATATAAATTTTTCCTTAACAAATTCCACCTACCAAAGGCACTACACTCCCCGGCAACGGCGCCAGAAAAGAGTCTTGATGACCCACAAGTATAGGGGATCTATCATAGTCCTTTCGATAAGTAAGAGTGTCGAACCCAACGAGGAGCAGAAGGAAATGATAAGCGGTTTTCAGCAAGGTATTCTCTGCAAGTACTGAAATAAGTGGTAACAGATAGTTTTGTGATAAGATAGATTGTAACGAGCAACAAGTAACAAAAGTAAATAAAGTGCAGCAAGGTGGCCCAATCCTTTTGTAGCAAAGGACAAGCCGGAACAAACTCTTATAACAGGAAAAGCGCTCCCGAGGACACATGGGAATATCGTCAAGCTAGTTTTCATCACGTTCGTATGATTCACGTTCTATACTTTGATAATTTGATATGCGGGTGGACCGATGCTTGGGTGCTGTTCTTACTTGAACAAGAATCCACTTATGATTAACCTCTATTGCAAGCATGCGCAACTACAACAAAAGTGTTAAGGTAAACCTAACCATAGCATGAAACATATGGATCCAAATCAGCCCCTTACGAAGCAACGCATAAACTAGGGTTTAAGCTTCTGTCACTCTAGCAACCCATCATCTACTTATTACTTCCCAATGCCTTCCTCTAGGCCCAAATAATGGTGAAGTGTTATGTAGTCGACGTTCACATAACACCACTAGAGGCTAGACAACATACATCTTATCAAAATATCAAACGAATACCAAAATCACATGACTACTCATAGCAAGACTTCTCCCTTGTCCTCAGGAACGAACGTAATTACTCACAAAGCATATTCATGTTCATAATCAGAGGGGTAATAATATGCATATAGGATCTAAACATATGATCTTCCACCAAATAAACCAACTAGCATCAACTACAAGGAGTAATCAACACTACTAGCAACCTACTAGCACCAATCCCGGACTTTGAGACAAGAATTGGATACAAGAGATGAACTAGGGTTTGGAGATGAGATGGTGCTGGTGAAGATGTTGATGGAGATTGCCCTCTCCCGATGAGAGGAGCATTGGTGATGACGATGGTGATGATTTCCCCCTCCGGGAGGGAAGTTTTCCCGGCAGAACAGCTCTGCCGGAGCTCTAGATTGGATCCGCCAAGGTTTTGCCTCGTGGCGGCAGAGTCTCGTCCCGAAAAGTTGCTCTCATTTTTTCTCATCGAAAGACCTCATATAGGAGAAGATGGGCATCGGAGAGCCACCAGGGGGCCCAAGAGGTAGGGGGCACGCCCTAGGGGGGGGGGGCGCCCCCACCCTCGTGAGCAGGGTGTGGGCCCCCTGGCCTTCATCTTTGGCGTGGATTTTTCTTTATTTCTTTTAATAAGTTCCATAGATTTTCAGGACTTTTGGAGTTGCGCAGAATAGGTCTCTAATATTTGCTCCTTTTCCAGACCAGAATTCCAGCTGCCGGCATTCTCCCTCTTTATGTAAACCTTGTAAAATAAGAGAGAATAGCCATAAGTATTGTGATATAAAGTGAAATAACAGTCCATAATGCGATAAATATCGATATAAAAGCATGATGCAAAATGGACGTATCAAATATCTACAAGGGTTGGATGAAGAAGCAGAGCCCAGTGTCCGGTTCAAGCAAAGAAGCGTCGGCGAAGAGGAAGAGGAAGAGGGATGAGGACGAAGTCGAGGATGTGGACTCGGACTCCAAGTAGGTGGCAGTGCCGTCGATCATGCTGGTTCTACTGTAGTGTCAACCGGACTAGTTGCTTATTAGTTTATTTTCAAGGGTGTGTTGTGCCGAGGCCCCAGCAGAACTATGTTTATGTTCTTTCTCGTTATTTGAACTCTTTAGTACGTACAGTAGTACTAGTACTATGTCTTACTATTGTTCTTCTTGCAGTTGGTACTACTGCTCGTATCTTCGTGTTCCTATTGTACTTAATACGTTCGTACTAGTAGTATAATTTGGGTTAGTCGATTTATGAAAGAAGTTCGACGGAGCGAAGGAAGAAGACGGCAGAAGAGGTGGAAGAAGCCCTTCTAGCCATCCATGTTGCATCAAACGGCTCACATGAGTCGACTGACCCAAATTGCTCCTTCAGATTGCAGGATCCACATGGCAGTCAAGGTCTCGAAGGTAGATTCCGTGTCTGCACCCGGTTTGCGGGCTCGACGCGTGCGCGACCGGCTTCCGCCGTGACAGCCACCATGCGCGCCTCCTCCACGCGGGTGGAGACGACAATGACACGCTAGTTCCTCCTCGCCGGCGTGCTAGAGCACGCGCTCGTCCTCCTCTTTGTACACTGCGTGCATAGACGCGGCTCCACCAGCTGCTCACGTGTTTGGCAGCGCGGCGGCATCGCGAGGAGGGACTGCAGACGAGGTGAGCGGGCGAGCCTTCGGCTTCATGGCACAGGGATGGCGGCGACACGGCGGTGATGGGCGAGAAATTGTTGGCCGGAGCACGCGGGCGCTGGCATGCGCAACGACGGCGTCATATTGATGAGTGCGCGTGTGGGAGCTTACTTTAGTTTTATATATAAGGTTGGTCAAACTTAAAATAAAACCGTACTAGTACACGTAAACATTAGACTTAGGCAGCGCTTTTATTAGTTACTAGCTTATGTTCTTGCCCATTGTGACCAGCCTTAGTACCACGGCCACGATACGGAATCCTGTGCAAGCGCGTGAACCGCGACCGCGCGGTCGATCGAACGGTGCGTCACCATGTCGCGCTTGAAGGACATCTACCGAACCTTTTTGTGTGTGTGTGAAAACAATCCTCGAATATTACTCAACTTTTTTTCCTGTGAAAGTTCTTGACGCTGCAATATTTCCATATATTTGAATTTAGCTCCAGTTCGTGTTTATTTGGATTTGGACGTTTTAGGTGCGCCCTAGTTTTTTTAATACTGATTTTGTGTGTGTGACTGAGAGAGAATGTGTGTATGTGTCCATATGTGTGTTGTGGTGGAAGGGCAATGTGGAGACGGTGTGCATGTGATACAGACATAGAGAGGTGTGAATATGCAAATGATCGTGCATGAGTGAGACATAGACATATGCCGATACGTTGTGTATACATGAGAGAATGGTCTTCTAGTTTACTTGTGTGTGTGTGAGAGAGAGAGGGAGACAGAGAGACAGAGAGAGGAGCATCCGTAACACAACAACCATCTCTCTCGATTCGTCCGTCCCTCGCACGGTCGCATGCAACACATGCATCAACGCGCACATTTTGACACCCTCACCCGGCCCCTGCCCACCTCAAGGCCCGCACAATCTCTTCGTGAATACCCATTTCTCTCCTTAGGTTTGTCTTCTCTCAATATCTGACACACACACAGAGAGAGAGAGAGAGACACGCAGCACAACACACACACACACACAGAGACACACACAGCACAACACACACGCACACACACACTCCCCCGAGCACACAATTCATCCCCATCCAAGGTTATACGGCGACCACTCTCGCTTGTGCTTCTTTGCACCCCAACATGCACAACACCTCAATCTTCAAAGAGGGCAACGAGCAAATGGTGACCACACCGCGCTAGAGAATGTGGGGTCATTTGGAAGCAGGGTGATGTGACAATGGCTGACTGAGTCCTCCCCCCACCCTCTCTCTCTTGCACAAAATTACCAATCCCTCTCTCCCCCGCACAAAATTGTCAATCCCTCAACCCACGAGATCCTTCCCCTCTCGTCCATGTTTTTCCTGCTCTCTCATCAAACATGTTGTCTCTTCTCCTTCCACGTATACAGAATCCAGATGCACACGCATCTCATGTATATTACATGTATGCATCTTTCTCACAGACCTAACTTCTTCCTCTCTCTTTCTCTCTCTATCTCTCTCTCTCTCTCTGTCTCGTTAGGTTTGTCTCCTACTCTCTCGTCCACATACATACAATCTTTCCCGCCCTATCTGCTCCATCTTCAAAAGCTCTCTCTGCACGTTTCATTCACACATTGGGATATGTCAAAATGTTGCTTCTATAATGGCTGATGTAGAGTTATGGTTGTTCTTGTTGCATCCTACAAAGTAATAACTATGAAATGCATTTAGATTCTCGTTTGACTGGGATTATGTGAGTTTGAGCATGTTGTGAAGTACTATAGACCTTCTATACATCTTGGGATTCGACAATGATTGTAACTATTGAATTGTATAGAACATTACATTCGAAGTCAATAGCCTAATATATTTATTTCACAATTTCAACAAAAATGATTAGTTCACTACTAACTAAGAAAAAAATGTGTACTCCCTCCGTTTTTATTTAAGTCCGCGTATTAGCATTGGTCAAAGTCAAGTTTTGTATACTCTCAGAAAGCTTATAACAAAAAATATTAACATATACAATAACAAATAAATACCATTAGATTCATTATTGAATGTACTTTCACATCATACATATTTGTTATGGTAAATGTTTATATTTTTCTATAAACTTGGTCAAACTTTAGGAAGTTTGGCTTCGGTCAAACCAAATATGCAGAGTCTACTACTACTACTCGCTAGTTGCTTAGCCGAATCACTCAAAACGCCACACGGGGAGTCCAGTGTCACAAAATTTTGAGGTCGGCGGGAAAATCTCCCGCGACCCTGATTCGAGCAGTGGGAAGTTACCATCATAGCCTTCGGAACAGGCCTACGGATGACACTTGGTAGGGGGCTGTTTTCGTAACTTCAGGTTCACCCTACCCAGCCAACCCCACCCCGACACCCAGAGTAGTACACCTGAATACTCCCCAATTTCTATCCCCACCGCAAAATAGACTTCTCCACGGCACTGCAGCCTTCGTGCTCCTCCCCTTTACATCGGCACACTCGTCCACCGCAGCGCATCTGCCTCATCGACGACCTCATACGCCGCACTGGAGCCGGTCCACCGTCGTCGTCGTACACGGAGCCTCTTCCCCGGCATCGTCTTCCACGGTCTCGGATCCGTTTCCCGGAAGCCGACGCCAAGCGCAGAAGTACCACCGTCGTGGACAATGAACTGACTCCCGTTGCCGACCATGACTCACAGAGGCCGCCCCGACCATCGTTCTCCTCCTCGATTGGTAATGTGTGTATTGAATGACTTAGCAGTACATGCGCAGTTCCAATTTTGTTCATACCTACCATTCAAATTTCCTGGGTGCTATTGTTCCCGTAAAAGTAATTGGTTATAGCCTCCATTGTCCAACAGAATATCAACTTGTAATTGTGCGTCGCTCCTGTATCGCGCTGTGCTTGGGTAGGTTTTTCATCTGCAACCAGTAGTGTGGCAAATGATGGAAAGGTTTTTAGAACTAGAAAAATGCCCATGCGTTGCACGCATCAAGATGCATTTGTATGAGTAGTTTATCTTGTTGGAGATGCTCTAACATGGCAGACGAGTGCTTTAATGTTGCCCACAAAATGCGCGAGTATTACTAGTAGTATATTTTTCTTGCCATGTTGAGATTTTAAAACCACGAGTGCAAACATGGAGAGGAGCAATGAAGACAAAACACGGGATATTCGGGACATCTTCAAGGAGCGTGGCAAGTTAAAGAGGAGCTGCACCGAACCTGTAAAATGAGCTTTGGTAAGTAACATCCTTTCAACTACTTTCGTGTAGCCTCGTGTTCTTCGATGTGTATATGTTGTAGTTTCTGTTTCTCTTAAGCGTGGTGTTCTTCGATGTGTAACAAGAAGAGTCTTAATCGTCCTAATCCTTTCGTTTTTAGCTTGATGTAGGAAGTGGGTGTTCTCACCTTGTAGTCTGTTTTTATTTATTTTTTCCTTTTGAATTCACTTCTCTGAGTTCTGTTTACCTGGCTTCTACTAAATGGATCTAGGTTGCTCTGAGTATTGATCTAAAAAAGAAGTAACTTCATGTCAGGATGCAGTTCCTGCGAGGAGGGAAGTATGGTCAACCTCGAGATCAAGTTTCCAAAATGAGGCTGGATTACACATAAGGTGTCAGTTCCCTAATGATGCTGGATTAGACACAAGGTGCAAATTCCCAGATGATGCTGGATTACACACAAGCCAGGTGGAGTCGTCAGCTGTTCGTGTCCTCGTGGCATTAGTAAAGGCTGAAAGAAAGCGTGCAGCAGCCCTTGAGAATGTAGCTGAGTTCCCGAAGAAGCGAAAAGAGCAATCAGATGCTCTCTTCACCCAAGCCAAAGAAGAGATGGAAGAAGCCAGAAATAAGCTAGCAGAGGCAGAGCAGGCTAGGCGTCTCCTGCTATCTAAAACTGTTGTCAATACAAAATTTCCTTCATAATAGCTAGGTTCAAATGTTTATCAAGTCAGCATGCCTGTTGTGATGTCCGTGCATCTACTAATGTGGCACAAAATGTTTTTTTTCGGGTCATGTAATAACAGCAATTACTTTCCAAACAATAACATACGAAGCATTGGACATGGTATAGTTCATGCGCAAGCCCGACATTCCAAGTTCAACTTCCACATCAAACTCATGTTCACAGATATCTGCACATTCATACATAATGTCCACAACCATGATTCACTTCAAAGCCAAAAAATTGAGGAGAGTTATAAATAAAGAAAATCCTCTACTAGTTCCTGCTACCAGTGCGAGCACAACAAGTCAAAGACCATGCATAATTAATTATATTTTAGTCATTTTTTGTGTTCTAAAATGCCTACCGGCTCGCGGAAGGACGTGTTGCCGGCACACACGCGGATTCAATGAAGGTAGGCGGGTCAGTCTTAAGCTGGTTGCACGCGGCGAGGAGGCGTGCTCAGCTCAGGCGGGGCAGTCTTGGCCGGCGCGCCGGTTCAATGCCTGCGCTATGAGAGGTCGCGTCCGTGTCAGAGCAATCACTCCCTCCAGTCCTTTTTTGTTTGGGTATAACAAAAACTCGTTTTCCATTCACATTTTAGTGGTAGGAGTTGTGCGTGTGTGTCTGTGTGAGAGAGAGAGAGGAGACGGTAGTCGGGGTTGTCTGATCGGTAAACAAATGAATAATGTCAGTCTGGGATGGAGATGAAAAGGAGACCGCAACAAATGTTGTGTCTACAGGAGAGATAGAGAGAGTAATTTTAGTGGTATGAGTCATATGTAGAGACATATAGGGTGTGTGAGAGAATCCCATAGAGAGAAACACAAAGTGAAAGACGAGTGGAGACTGTGTGTTTGGCGGTGAAAAAGAAAGCTTAGGTACCGAGTGATACCAGAGAACAATAGAGATGTGAGAGATAATGAAAACCATGTAATTTATAATGATGGGAGAGTGTGACACTTCTCAAGGGAGACGTCGAGAGACCATGTTTGCGAGGATAGGAGCAACATGAAGTGAGCATGCGGGTGAGCCGGAGAAAAGAGAGTGATAGCTACCTGAAGGAGCATGCATACGAGAGAGATGAGCGTGAAAGGAGTGAACAAAAAAGGGATTCAAATATTTGAATTCGAGATGATGATACATGTAATCCATACTCGAACCAAAATTGATCTATCAAACATGCATACTCATATGAATTCACGCACATCTATGTTATTTAATATGTAGATATTACTGATCCATGCATTTTAGTAGAACATAATTTGGTTAAATTTTTTTGAATTCAACCTTAAGATTTCGAGATCGTTGTATTTGTAAATCATATTATACATCTAAAGGAGCAGAATTCTTTGTTGTGCTTTTGAAAGTATATATAAAAAATAATGTGTATAGAATGTAATTCCAATTGAAAATGGATCCCGCCCGGAAAAAAATAGAATACAAACGGGATTCGAATTGAGTTGGCATGGTAAACGTGCACTCTGCAAAATTTGAACGAAGCGGGGAAAGTCGCAGTAACTGCCCGAAACCAAAATCTGTGAGATGGAAATCACTACTGCCTATCCCTGCCACGCAAAGCCTATATGCTGGATTTCTATAGGTTTCGATAGGGGTAGGTTTGTAATTTCACCCAAACGTGACGTAACCGCCTCTCACCCGGATTCATACACGGTGGGCGCCAAAACACAGTGTGTCCTCGGCCAAAATCGACTCCCTCCTCGATTCATATTCATACACGGTGGGCGCCAAAAACAAACTCTCGTCGGCAAATATTCGGTGTATGCGAGATTACCGTCCTATCCCCAACCGACTAGTGTTGTTGTGATGTAGTAGAAATTTGAAATGGGGGCTAAGTTTGTAAATTTCCTCGCATTTGAGACAAGCGCGCCCTGAATACATGGTTCCCCCTTCCTCTCTACCTCCCTTTTCCCCATTCGTACTCCATGGGCGCCAAAACACCCTCTCCACCCCACCCTCCTCCGTCCGCCGCCCCATCCACCGCCGTCCTCCTCCACCACGCCGAAGCTGATACCCCGACACCGCCGTCCATTACAAGAGATCGACCTCTCTCATCCACGGCTTCGAACCGGGATCCTTGCATCCCGTCCTCTCGCTCCATCCCCGCCGTCGTCCACCTTGCCGGTGCCGCTCCTACGACCGTCTCGTCCACCGTGCCCCACCGCCACCGTCTACCCTCCTAGATCTGCTTCCATGCCACCGACAGCCATCGCTACCGCAGCACCGTCAAATTCTCAGCAGATGCATACACGGCGCCGCACCAGAGGCGGTACTCTTTCGTATCTACTCAACTTATTTATCGCAATAAGAAAATAGGTCGCCACTACTTTACTCTGATTTCTTGTCTTGGTTGCGAAGTTGCCTTTGTCCGGTTTGCACCTTCAGATCCGCCATGGCACGCTCAACACCATACTCGCAATGCTTATGGTTTTCCCCTTTTATATTCCACACTAGTTAAATCACAGTAGACTAAATTTCAAAATTGGGTCAGTCGATTTTTCAGAGCTCGCCGGAGTTCGCCGGTGCGATCGAAGGGGCTCGGGTGGGGATGGTGGTTGTGGGGGGCGGTGGTGGGGCCTCGTCGAATGAAGAAAACTCGACGCAGGTGGGGGCGGGGTGGGGGTGGCAGAGGAACACAGGCGGTGGGGCCGGTGGTTCGGCCGGCGGCCCGTGCGGTGTTCTGTATGGGAAGCACAGTACATTCCTTGTCAGGAAGGGGAGCAGGGACATCTGCAGTCAACAGCTGATAGAGATGGCCTGTACGTGATCGATAGACTTTCAATTACTAGCGGCAATACAACACCGTAATTTCCAGCCAGTTCCACTTTCCCAATTTATATATCCTGGTTATGGTGTGCCCCTGTTATGTACACTATGATCTGCCTAGTTGCTGTGTGCTCTTCTTATCATGGTTTGGCAATAAACTCTCTATACAGTATATTATGAACCTATCATCTGCCAGCTATCCTTACTTTTGGAGCCTATTTTTTGTGTACTTGTGCCAGATTATATAAATGCACGCACCATATTACAACACACATGAGCTCTCTCATCAGAATCCAGTGATAGCACACAAGTGTTTACAGGGGCGCCCTATATTAGAATATCATCTGCATTACAAAGATAATATCACAACTATTTATGTTTTCATGGTTCTCATATGTTATATCCAATTACAGTGAATATCAGAATCCGCGCATCAGAAGAATATTGTGGAACCCTGCAATGACTTACAAAATTGGCAGCAAGGCATTGAGTGCCATTCTGGAAGCAAAGAAACTCGTACGCTCCCCACCTATTCATTCTTGTTCAGAATATCATCCTAATGAGTATTCTAACCTCGAGGAGTCAAAGGCAGATGGCCTGTCCCGTTCACCCATCAAGGTGCATGCTCTAATTTGGCAAGGTTTTATTGATTGCGCGTATCTTGCATATGTTGTCTTGCATTTCTTCTACTTTGTTGCACCGCCATCTGCTTAGTTTACTCATCATATATGTCGAGATGCCATGCCCATCCATTATCAATACATATTCCATCTGTCATCATACCATGTTTTTCCACTCAAATGCTGTTCTTGTGCATCAGACATCAAAAAGGAAGAGGGTGATTGCCGAACCTGAAGGAGCACTAGCAAAGTCCTTGAAAAACGTGGTGGTGCCGGAGAAATCAGACAGCACCCCACCTATATTGGCTATACAACCAATGACACAAAACATAGGGCCGACTCCAGCAGACTGTACCCATACTTCACTGGCCACACCACTAGCCCCACCACACAGGACCTACACTCCAGCAAAAGGTATACCGATTTCATTTGCCATAGCACCAGCTGTACCATAGAAAAATCCCACTCCAGCAAAAAGTACAGCAAGTCCACCGGCTGAAGACCTATCCCAACTGCAGAGATGGCCAATTCCTGCAGATTGGAACCCCATTCCATTTATTCCTAGTTTAAAAGACAATGCTTTCAATGTTGTTAGGGACTACGTGCATATATTCCCATCATGGGAAGATTATTGTGAAGACAAACACCATTTTCACATCTTCTTGTCCAACTTACGTGTAAGTGCTATTATTCATGGCTATTATTTTCCTTTTTTTTGCTAATTGAACACATCAATGATTTACATTACATTGTTGTAACTAGGCGAGGGTCAAACTGGATAGTCATGACGAGTAAAGCTTGCTTGTGCTTTTCAAGGAAGCATTGCAGCAGTATCGGTGTTACCTGAGGAAATCACACTTTGATGGCAAGTCTATAAACGAATTTCCGGTGAAGTCTCCTATGCTAAATTTAGAAGACATTGAATGTAAAAACCTTGTTATGCATTGGCCTCGTTCCCAGGATGAGGTACTGCCTATGAAATCACATGACAATTTGAACTTCTACTTTTCCGCATGTGCCTTACGGATCTTTTTGCAGGAAATCTGCTCGAAGAAGAATTCCGGTTTGACAAGAATGACAGGATATCGCAAATATGCTGCCCGCTGCTTTTCTCTTGTTAGTACCTGTTGTCCTGTATCACTGTACTTGCATACATACCTGGTTCATTATGTGACAGCAGTATGCATGATAGCTTGCTTATCAATTGTTCACTCCAAATTATCTGATCTGTATGAATGGTTACATTAGTGTAGAATATATCCAATGCCAATGTTTTTTTAGCTCTGCATTGTTCTTGTAAGTACATGTTGTCCTTTATCAGTGTACTTATAATGATAGGTAGTTGTTCATGTACCATCACTCTGCAGCTTATTTTCCTTTGCCCTCCATTTTCTACACATTAGATCTATATTTACTCTTACCATAAGGTTGGTACTGAAGAAGTTTAGCTGTGCATTGCTCTTGGCTGTACCTTTTGCCTGTATCGCTACACTTACATTTATAGCTACTTGGTTATGTAGCATCACTCTTCATCTTATCTTAAATATTCTCCATTTTTTCGTATATTATCACATCTATATTTACTCTTAACAAAATGTAGAATAAAGGCAATGCTTTTGAAAAAGATTATGTGGTAAACTTCTTGAATTGCCCCCCCCATCAGCATGGACAAGGCCTTTATAGAGCATGCCTTCACCAATAATGTAAGTTTGTCCATCTCAAGCCTTCAAACTTTGTTGCATATATTTGGTTAGGCATGACTGCAACAGCTGTTTATTTTTGGTGTTTGCATCAAATTGCTTATTTAAAGTTTATTATATGTAGTTCATAAACAAAAGTTCGTCCTTTCTCAATTTAAGTTTTCAGTTGTACAACCAAGTTCCTTCTTCATACCATGTAAATTAAACTATACAGAGCAAGTGATCTTCTTTTGCACTGCATGTATGCTTCTGTTCTTCATCTGTAATCCAGTGGTGTGGTGAACCTACCCACTACAGCACAATGTCATATTCTGCAATGTCTTAACTATGAAAAATGTCATATCATTCTACTATTATTTAAAATGTCTCTTTATTTGCCAATCTAAAATGGCATAAATTGACAGCACACTAACCATTGATACTTATGAGTTCTTGATCTATAATCCAGTGGTGTCGTGAAGCTGCCAACTCCTTCACAATGTCATTTCCTGCCATGTCTTGACCTGAACAATACCATATTGTGTTAATGCAAATTTAAACTGTGTCACTTTATTCGTCAGTAAGACATGTGATGAATTGTCAACACTGATACTTTTATGTGCAAAACCTGTCATCTGTCTGCTTGTTTATCTTTCAGAGTGAGGAAGATATAAGTGTTGAACAAGCGCAGTCTCATCATCTTGCTCAGCTGCTTGCGCTGCAGCTCCCCAGCAGGGCTAACCTTTCTTGAACTCTATTGAAGTGCTGTCGGTTTTTTATATTATTTTGTCAGCGTGTTTATTTGCACTGGTGGCGATCTTTGATGCCCAGTGTATGTAATCTGCTGTCTGCTTGTGCTTTATTATCATAGTGGCGAATTTTGATGCCCAGTGGATGTAATATGCCGTAATTTCTTTATTGTATAGTATAGATTTTTTCTTATTCACGATGATGCAATTATTTTACTGTATATATATCCTATCTTCGTAGTAAACCGGCCAAACCGTAAAATTACGGTACATAATCGGGCCGTCATGCAATCACGATGTAGGTTGGGCCTGATACGTGCCGATCAGCTCACGAGCCAGCAGCAGCCCGAGATGAACCCCAGCCCATGATTGTGCGAATCAAATCATGGGCTTTTAACAGGCCGAAAATTGTCTCGGTCCTTGTTTGGCCCAATCAGATATCGGCTGCGAGCAGGCCGGATGCAAACCGGGCCGTAGTTAGGCCCAACTATATGACGGGCTTTTAACAGGCTGAAATTAATATAGGGCCGAAATGTTAAACGGGCCCTTAACAGGCCAAAACTAATATCAGGCCGAATTACTAAGTGGGCCTTTAGCAAGTGGGCCCAAAAGCATAGTGTCAGTTGATGGGCCGAATCTGATATGGGCCATAATTAGGCCCAAAACCTCTTAAAGGGCCGGACCTGATCTGGGCCGTAATTTGGCCTAGAACGTGGTACGCTTTTAACGGGCCGGATCTCATATGGGCCACTATTAGGCCCGGAGCGTGGCAGGCCATTAATAGACCGTATCAAATATGGGCCGGCATTTGGCCCAAAACATGACAGCCAGTTAACGGGCCGACCTACTAGGGTCCTCAAAATCTTGTGGACCTACAGCTGGGCCGGCCCATTAATGTCGGCGAAATCTCGTGGGCCTTTAGCTGGGCCGGCCCATTATGATCCGCAAGAATTTTGTGGGCCTATACTTGGGCCGGCCCATTATGGCACACAAAAATCTTGTGGGCCTTTACCTAGGCCGGCCCATTATGGCCCACGAAATCTTGTGGGCCTTTAGCTGGGCCAGCCCATTATGGTCCGCAAAATCTCATGGGCCTTTAGCTGGGCCGGCCCATTATGGTCCACAAAATCTTGTGGGCCTTTAGTTGGGCCAGCCCATTTAAACTTGTTGGGCCGTGCCACGTGTCGAGTATCATAGGCGCCTTCTGTCCAGTGAGTGGATGGCATCTGTCCCGACGATGAGCCGACACGTGTTTCCTCTAGCCAATGATGAATTTACACATGGAAAATCCCCATTGGTCGGGGCTGTTAACGGGTTATCGGATCCAAAACCCGACCTGATAGCTTAACGGCGTTCCGTTACGGTGGATGCCATGTGTCGGTCACCCTTGACGAAAGCACTTCTGTGACGCGTGATTTATCGTCATGGAAGTGGACACTTCCGTGATGATAATTTTGGTAATGTCATGGAACACTTCTATGACAGCACATGTATGACTATCTTGATTCTTTCATAAATTTGTCATGGATGTACATGCATGACAAAAAAAGCGACCTACTGTGACAAACACGTATCATCACGGAAGTATATTTTTTTTGTAGTGATGCATTCATAAAGTACATCCATTGGTCAACTTTCGCTTAATACTTGCATGCAATGATTTAATGCACCTTGAAATCTGGACATGTGATGGGGAACAACCAAATTGAGCCTTATAAAATGGAAAAACTACAATTTTGAGATAAGCCTATAAACCGGAAAGGAGGGAGTATATATGCATGATACTAGTGATGCATGCATACAGGTATGACTATCTTGATTCTGTCATAAATTTGTCATGGATGTACATGCATGACAAAAAAGCGACCTACTGTGACAAACACGTATCATCACGGAAGTGTATTTTTTTGTAGTGAGGGACCCTGGCATCTGGCCCCTAGACTCCGCAAAACTTCCTTTTACGCTTTCCAAAAACCTCGTGGGCTTTCCCCTTTGGCCCAAATAAAGTGTTCTCGTACCCAAACATTTCGGGAGACATCCGGAACCCCTTCCGGTGATTTCCGGAACCCTTTTGGAGACCAAACACTATTATCCCATATATCAAACTTTATCTCTGGACCCTTCCGGAGTTCCTCGTCATGTCCATGATCTTATCTGGAACTCCGAACAACATTCGGTTACCAACATACATAACTCATAAATACTATATCGTCAACCAACATTAAGCGTGCGGACCCTACGGGTTCGAGAACTATGTAGACATGACCGAGACACTTCTCTGGTCAATAACCAATAGCGGAACCTGGATGCCCATATTGGCTCCTACATATTCTACGAAGATATTTATCGGTCGAACCGCATAACAACATATGTTGTTCCCTTTGTCATCGGTATGTTACTTGCCCGAGATTCGATCGTCGCTATCTCAATACCTAGTTCAATCTCGTTACGGGCAAGTCTCTTTACTTGTTCTGTAATACATCATCCTGCAACTAACTCATTAGTTACAATGCTTGCAAGGCTTATAGTGATGTGCATTACCGAGTGGTCCCAGAGATACCTCTCTGACAATCGGAGTGACAAATCCTAATCTCGAAATACGCCAACTCAGCTAGTACCTTCGGAGACACCTGTAGAGCACCTTTATGATCACCCAGTTACATTGTGACGTTTGGTGGCACACAAAGTGTTCCTCCGGTAAATGGGAGTTGCATAATCTCATAGTCATAGGAACATGTACAAGTCATGAAGAAAGCAATATCAACATACTAAACGATCAAATGCTAAGCTAACGAAATGGGTCAAGTCAATCACATCATTCTCCTAATGATGTGATCCCGTTAATCAAATGACAACTCATGTCTATGGTTAGGAAACATAACCATCTTTGATAAACGAGCTAGTCAAGTAGAGGCATACTAGTGACACTCTGTTTGTCTATGTATTCACACATGTATCATGTTTCCGGTTAATACAATTCTAGCATGAATAATAAACATCTATCATGATATAAGGAAATAAATAATAACTTTATTATTGCCTCTAGGGCATATTTCCTTTAGTGTCCCACTTGCACTAGAGTCAATAATCTAGATTACACAGTAATGATTCTAACACCCATGGAGCCTTGGTGCTGATCATGTTTTGCTCGTGGAAGAGGCTTAGTCAACGGGTCTGCAACATTCAGATCCGTATGTATCTTGCAAATCTCTATGTCTCCCACCTGGACTTGATCCCGAATGGAGTTGAAGCGTCTCTTGATGTGCTTGGTTCTCTTGTGAAATCTGGATTCCTTTGCCAAGGCAATTGCACCAGTATTGTCACAAATGATTTTCATTGGACCCGATGCACTAGGTACGACACCTAGATCGGATATGAACTCCTTCATTCGCTGCTTCTGAAGCAGCAATGTACTCTGCTTCACATGTAAATCCCGCCACGACGCTCTATTTAGAACTGCCCCAACTGACAGCTCCACCGTTCAATATAAACATGTATTCGGTTTGCGATTTAGAATCGTCCGAATCAGTGTCAAAGCTTGCATCAACGTAACCATTTACGATGAGATCTTTGTCACCTCCATAAACGAGAAACATATCCTTAGTCCTTTTCAGGTATTTCAGGATGTTCTTGACTGCTGTCCAGTGATCCACTCCTGGATTACGTTGGTACCTCCCTGCTAAACTAATAGCAAGGCACACATCAGGTCTGGTACACAACATTGCTTACATGATTGAGCCTATGGCTGAAGCATATGGAACATCTTTCATTTTCTCTCTATCTTCTGTAGTGGTAGGGCATTGAGTCTTACTCAACTTCACACCTTGTAACATAGGCAAGAAACCTTTCTTTGCTTGATCCATTTTGAACTTCTTCAAAACTTTGTCAAGGTATGCGCTTTGTGAAAGTCCAATTAAGCGTCTTGATCTATCTCTATAGATCTTGATGCCTAATATGTAAGTAGCTTCACCGAGGTCTTTCATTGAAAAACTCTTATTCAAGTATCTTTTTATGCTATCGAGAAATTCTATATCATTTCCAATCAACAATATGTCATCCACATATAATATTAGAAATGCTACAGAGCTCCCACTCACTTTCTTGTAAATACAGGCTTCTCCAAAAGTCTGTATAAAACCATATGCTTTGATCACACTATCAAAACGTTTATTCCAACTCCGAGAGGCTTGCACCAGTCCATAAATGGATCGCTAGAGCTTGCACACTTTGTTAGCACCTTTTGGATTGATAAAACCTTCAGGTTGCATCATATACAACTCTTCTTCCAGAAATCCATTCAGGAATGCAGTCTTTACATCCATTTGCCAAATTTCATAATCATAAAATGCGGCAATAGCTAACATGATTCGGACGGACTTAAGCATCGCTACTGGTGAGAAGGTCTCATCGTAGTCAACTCCTTGAACTTGTCGAAAACCTTTCGCAACAAGTCGAGCTTTGTAGATAGTAACATTACCATCAGCGTCTGTCTTCTTATTGAAGATCCATTTATTTTCGATGGCCTGCCGATCAACGGGCAAGTCAACCAAAGTCCATATTTGTTCTCATACATGGATCCCATCTCAGATTTCATGGCCTCAAGCCATTTTGCGGAATCTGGGCTCATCATTGCTTCCTCATAGTTTGTAGGTTCATCATGGTCAAGCAACATAACCTCCAGAACACGATTACCGTACCACTCTGGTGTGGATCTTGCTCTGGTTAACCTACGAGGTTCGGTAGTAACTTGATCTGAAGTTACATGATCATCATAATTAGCTTCCTCACTAATTGGTGTAGGTGTCACATGAACCGGTTCCTGTGCTGAACTATTTTCCAATAAGGGAGCAGGTACAGTTACCTCATCAAGTTCTACTTTCCTCCCACTCACTTCTTTTGAGAGAAACTCCTTCTCTAGAAAGGATCCATTCTTAGCAACGAATATCTTGCCTTTGGATCTATGATAGAAGGTGTACCCAATAGTTTCCTTTGGGTATCCTATGAAGACACATTTCTCCAATTTGGGTTCGAGCTTATCAGGTTGAAGCTTTTTCACATAAGCATCACAACCCCAAACTTTAAGAAATGACAACTTTGGTTTCTTTCCAAACCATAGTTCATAAGGTGTCGTCTCAACGGATTTTGATGGTGCCCTATTTAACGTGAATGCAGTCATCTCTAAAGCATAACCCCAAAATGATAGCGGTAAATCAGTAAGAGACATCATAGATCGCACCATATCTAGTAAAGTACGATTACGACGTTCGGACACACCATTACACTGTGGTGTTCCGGGTGGCATGAGTTGCGAAACTATTTTGCATTGTTTTAAATGTAGACCAAACTCATAACTCAAATATTCTCCTCCACGATTAGATCGTAGAAACTTTATTTTCTTGTTATGATGATTTTCCACTTCACTCTGAAATTCTTTGAACTTTTCAAATGTTTTAGACTTATGTTTTATTAAGTAGATATACCCATATCTGCTCAAATCATCTGTGAAGGTGAGAAAATAACGATACCCGCCGCGAGCCTCAATATTCATCAGACCACATACATCAGTACGTATGATTTCCAACAAATCTGTTGCTCGCTCCATAGTTCCGGAGAACGGCGTTTTAGTCATCTTGCTGATAAGGCATGGTTCGCAAGTACCAAGTGATTCATAATCAAGTCATTCCAAAAGTCCATCATTATGGAGTTTCTTCATGCGCTTTATACCAATATGACCCAAACGACAGTGCCACAAATAAGTTGCACTATCATTATCAACTCTGCATCTTTTGGCTTCAACATTATGAATATGTGTATCTCTACTATCGAGATTCAACAAAAATAGACCACTCTTCAAGGGTGCATGTCCATAAAAGATATTACTCATATAAATAGAACAACCATTATTCTCAGATTTAAATGAATAACCGTCTCGCATCAAACAAGATCCAGATATAATGTTCATGCTTAACGCTGGCACCAAATAACAATTATTTAGGTCTAAAACTAATCCCAAAGGTAGATGTAGAGGTAGTGTGCCGACGACGATCACATCGACTTTGGAACCATTTCCCACGCGCATCGTCACCTCATCCTTAGCCAGTCTTCGCTTAATCCATAGTCCTTGTTTCGAGTTGCAAATATTAGCAACAGAACCAGTATCAAATACCCAGGTGCTACTGCGAGCTCTGGTAAGGTACACATCAATAACATGTATATCACATATACCTTTGTTCACCTTGCCATCCTTCTTATCCGCCAAATACTTGGGGCAGTTCCGCTTCCAGTGACCAGTCTGTTTGTAGTAGAAGCACTCAGTCTTAGGCTTAGGTCCAGACTTGGGTTTCTTCTCCTGAGCAGCAACTTGTTTGCTGTTCTTCTTGAAGTTCCCCTTCTTCTTCCCTTTGCCCTTTTTCTTGAAACAGGTGGTCTTGTTGACCATGAACACTTGATGCTCCTTCTTGATTTCTACCTCCGCTGCCTTTAGCATTGCGAAGAGCCCGGGAATTGTCTTGTTCATCCCTTGCATATTATAGTTCATCACGAAGCTTTTGTAGCTTGGTGGAAGTGATTGAAGAACTCTGTCAATGACACTATCAACCAGAAGATTAACTCCCAGTTGAGTCAAGTGATTATGATACCCAGACATTTTGATTATATGTTCACTGACAGAACTATTCTCCTCCATCTTGCAGCTATAGAACTTATTGGAGACTTCATATCTCTCAGTCCGGGCATTTTCTTGAAATATTAACTTCAACTCCTGGAACATCTCATATGCTCCATGACGTTCAAAACGTCGTTGAAGTCCCGGTTCTAAGCCGTAAAGCATGGCACACTGAGCTATCGAGTAGTCATCAGCTTTACTCTGCTAGACGTTCTTAATGTCATCAGTAGCATCTGCAGCAGGCCTGGCACCCAGTGGTGCTTCCATGACGTAATTCTTCTGTGCAGCAATGAGGATAATCCTCAAGTTACATACCCAGTCCATGTAATTTCTACCATCATCTTTCAACTTTGCTTTCTCAAGGAACACATTAAAATTCAACGGAACAACAACACGAGCCATCTATCTACAATCAACATAGACAAGCAAAATTCTATCATGTACTAAGTTCATGATAAATTTAAGTTCAATTAATCATATTACTTAAGAACTCCCACTTAGATAGACATCCCTCTGATCATCTAAGTGATCACGTGATCCAAATCAACTAAACCATGTCCGATCATCACGTGAGATGGAGTAGTTTTCAATGCTGAACATCACTATGTTGATCATATCACTTTTATGATTCACGCTCGACCTTTCGGTCTCAGTGTTCTGAGGCCATATCTGCATATGCTAGGCTCGTCAAGTTTAACCTGAGTATTCTGCGTGTGCAAAACTGGCTTGCACCCGTTGTAGATGAACATAGAGCTTATCACACACGATCATCACGTCGTGTCTCGGCACGACGAACTTTGGCAACGGTGCATACTCAGGGAGAACACTTTTACCTTGAAATTTAGTGAGAGATCATCTTATAATGCTACCATCAAACAAAGCAGAATAAGATGAATAAAGGATAAACATCACATGCAATCAATATAAGTGATATGATATGGCCACCATCATCTTGTGCTTGTGATCTCCATCTCCGAAGCACCGTCATGATCACCATCGTCACCGGCGCGACACCTTGATCTCCATCGTATCATCATTGTCGTCTCACCAACTATTGCTTCAACGACTATCGCTACCGCTTAGTGATAAAGTAAAGCAATTACAGGGAGATTGCATTGCATACAATAAAGCGACAACCATATAGCTCCTACCAGTTGCTGGTAACTCGGTTACAAAACATGATCATCTCATACAACAAAATATAGCATCATGTCTTGACCATATCACATCACAACATGCCCTGCAAAAACAAGTTAGACGTCATGTACTTTGTTGTTGCAAGTTTTACATGGCTGCTACGGGCTGAGCAAGAACCGTTCTTACCTACGCATCAAAACCACAACGATAGTTCATGAAGTTAGTGTTGTTTTAACCTTCGCAAGGACCGGGCATACCCACACTTGGTTCAACTAAAGTTGGAGAAACTGACACCCGCCAGCCACCTGTGTGCAAAGCACGTCGGTAGAACCAGTCTCGCGTAAGTGTATGGGTAATGTCGGTCCGGGCCGCTTCATCCAACAATACCGCCGAACCTAAGTATGACATGCCGGTAAGCAGTATGACTTGTATCGCCCACAACTCACTTGTGTTCTACTCGTGCATATAACATCTACGTGTAAAACCAGTCTCGGATGCCACTGTTGGGGAATGTAGTAATTTCAAAAAAAAAATCCTACGCACATGCAAGATCATGGTGATGTATAGCAACGAGAGGGGAGAGTATGTATACGTATCCTCATAGACCGAAAGCGGAAGCGTTTATCAACGCGGTTGATGTAGTCGTACACCTTCATGATCCGTCCCGATCAAGTACCGAACGTACGACACCTCCGCGTTCAGCACATGTTCAGCTCAATGACGTCCTTGCCTTCTTGATCCAGCAAGAGGGGAGAAGTAGTAGATGAGTTCCGGCAGCACGATGGCGTGGTGACGATGTTGGTGAAGAACAATCTCCACAGGGCTTCGCCTAAGCACAACGAAAACTATTACGGAGGATAAACTAGAGGGGACGGGGTTGCTGGCACACGGCTTGGTGTTTCTTGATGTGTCTTGGGTGCTAGCCCTACCCCTCTACTTATATATTGAGCCTTGGGGTCAAAACTTGGAGTAAAAGCCTCCACAAAGTCGGTTTCACCTGAAAAGCAAGAGTCCTTCTCGGACTCCAGGGCCAGACGCCAGGGTTCCCGGCGTCTAGACCCAGACACCAGGGATCCAGGCGTCTGGCCCCTGGCCTCTGCAAAACTTCCTTTTGCGCTTTCCAAAAACCTTGTGGGCTTTCCCCTTTGGCCCAAATAAAGTGTTCTCGTACCCAAACATTTTGGGAGACATCCGGAACCCCTTCCGGTGATTTCCGGAACCCTTTCGGAGACCAAACACTATTATCCCATATATCAAACTTTATCTCCGGACCATTCCGGAGTTCCTCATCATGTCCGTGATCTTATCTAAAACTCCGAACAACATTCGGTTACCAATATACATAACTCATAAATACTATATCGTCAATGAACGTTAAGAGTGAGGACCCTACGGGTTCGAGAAGTATGTAGACATGACCGAGACACTTCTCTGGTAAATAACCAATAGCGGAACCTGGATGCCCATATTGGCCCCTACATATTCTATGAAGATCTTTATCGGTCGAACCGCATAACAACATACGTTGTTCCCTTTGTCATCGGTATGTTACTTGCCCGAGATTCGATCGTCGGTATCTCAATACCTAATTCAATCTCGTTACTGGCAAGTCTCTTTTCTCGTTCCGTATTACATCATCCCGCAACTAGCTCATTAGTTACAATGCTTGCAAGGCTTATAGTGATGTGCAACACCGAGTGGGCCCAGAGATACCTCTCCAACAATCGGAGTGACAAATCCTAATCTTGAAATACGCCAACTCAACAAGTACCTTCGGAGACACCTATAGAGCACCTTTGTAATCACCAAGTTACGTTGTGACGTTTGGTGGCACACAAAGTGTTCCTTCGGTAAATGGGAGTTTCATAATCTCATAGTCATAGGAACATGTATAAGTCATGAAGAAAGCAATAGCAACATACTAAACGATCAAATGCTAAGCTAACGAAATGGGTCAAGTCAATCACATCATTCTCATAATGTTGTGATCACGTTAATCAAATGACAACTCATGTCTATGGTTAGGAAACATAACCATCTTTGATAAACGAGCTAGACAAGTAGAGGCATACTAGCGACACTCTGTTTGACTATGTATTCACACATGTATCATGTTTCCGGTTAATACAATTCTAGCATGAATAATAAACATTTATCATGATATAAGGAAATAAATAATAACTTTATTATTGCCTCTAGGGAATATTTCCTTCAAACATGCCCTGTGAAAACAAGTTAGACATCCTCTACTTTGTTTTTGCAAGTTTTACATGGCCGCTACGGGCTTCTAGTAAGAACCATTCTTACATACGCATCAAAACCACAACGACTTTTCGTCAAGTGTGCTGTTTTAATCTTCAACAAGGACCGACCGTAGTCAAATTCGATTCAACTAAAGTTGGAGAAACAGACACCCACCAGCCACCTTTATGCAGAAGAAGTTACATGTCTGTCGGTGGAACCGGTCTCATGAACGTGGTCGTGTAAGGTTGGTCCGGGCCGCTTCATCCAACAATACCGTTGAATCAAAATAAGACGTTGGTGGTAAGCAGTATGACTATGATCGCCCACAACTCTTTGTGTTCTACTCGTGCATATCATCTACGCATAGACCTGGCTCAGATGCCACTGTTGGGGAATGTAGCATGTAATTTCAAAATTTTCCTATGATCATGCAAGATCTATCTAGGAGATGCATAGCAACGAGAGGGGGAGAGTGTGTCCACGTACCCTCGTAGACTGAAAGCGGAAGCATTAGGTTAACGCGATTGATGTAGTCGAACGTCTTCGCGATCCAACCGATCAAGTTCTGAATGTACGACACCTCCGAGTTTAGCACACATTCAGATCGATGACATCCCTCGAACTCTTGATCCAGCAAAGTGTCGAGGGAGAGTTTCGTCAGCACGACGGCGTGGTGACGATGATGTTGATGTGATCCGTGCAGGCTTCGCCTAAGCACTACGTGAATATGATCGAAGGAGTAAACCGTGGAGGGAGATGCCGCACACGGCTTGGAACAATTGGTGTGTCTCCAAGGGGTTCCCTGCCCACGTATATAAAGGAGGGAGAGGGAGGAGGCAGGCCAGGGGGCGCGCCATAAGGGGGGAGTCCTACTAGGACTCCTAGTCCTAGTAGGATTCACCCCCCTCTTATTCCTTCTCATGGAGGGGGAAAAGAGGGAAGAAGAGGGAGGAGGAGAAGGAAAGGGGGGCGCCTCCCCCTCCCCTAGTCCAATTCGGAATCCCAAGGGGGGTGCGGCCACCCCTTGTATCACTACTAGGAAAAGGGCTATAGATAATATGGACACTACTGGCGCACCAGACATGTGGTGCGCCACTACTATATAGCAGTGGTGCACCATGTGTTGGTGCGCCACTACTAACATATTTTTTTATTTTTCCAAAGATACTAATGGCGCACCAGGGCACAGTGTGCCATTACTAGTTTTAACTAGTAATGGCGCAACACTCACCCCGTGCGCCACTACTATCATTTTTTTGCAAAACTACTAATGGCGCACCACCAGCTGGTGCGCCATTAGTAACCAGGGTTACTAATGGCGCATTTGTAGGTGGTGCGCCATTAGTAACCTGGGACCAGCTAGATATTTTGGACAGCCACCTACACACTCACTTTCCCCACTTCATTCTCTCCACCTCCTCCTCCAAGCTTGTCTCGGCTGCCTCCTCCTCCTCACCTCATTTGCACCATAGATTCATCCAAATTAAGTGGTTAAATTACCTTTTTTTGATAGGTAAGTAAGGGGAAAGCTTTCTTTATGTTGTAGATCTACTTTTTTCTCCCTCCAACAACGTGCACATGCACTTTTTATGGCCTAGCTAGATCTATGTATGTTTGTGGTGTTGCATATGTTTGTGATGTTGCATATATGTTTGCAGGTACCGGTATTTGAAATGCGATAGTTGCCAATATTTTGCCGAAATGTTGATTCATTTCCGTTTCGGCGAGAATTTTGGCACTATGCATTCTTTTTGGTCCTATTTTTAGGGAAAGTCATGCCAAATTTTTTCTTGGTTCTAAAATATCGTTTTGCTCTACCCCGCAGGCGACCATGGTCCGCACAATGACCGAATGCATTGTGAATAGGTTTTTGAGCTCCGCAAAGGCCGAGATGCTTCAAAAGAACGAGACGGAGATAAGATGTCCGTGTCGAAGATGCAAGCTGAAGAGCCTTATTGCGGACCCGGATTCCGGGCAGGTGCGGGACCACCTGCTCTTGCGTGGTTTCATGGATTGCTATCAGTGGCAAGGTGATGAAGATGACTATGAAGTTGTCCATGGGGGCCAGGCAAGAAATGAGGAAGGGTAGCAAGACAACCACCGCGGCGAGGGCGGGCGAGAAGTCGAAGAATCTCCAGGACATGATCACGACGGTGATGATGTACACAGTCATCATGTAGAAGATGCCGGACATCATGATGAGGAAGATCAAGACGAAGGGCATGATCATGAAGATGAAGATGTCGAAGCAGATGATGATGGACCATCGATGGGCTGGGTGCATGACCCTCATATTCAAGAGCTGCTTCTCAAGCAGACGGATAATGCAAGAGCTGCCGCCCGAGAGAAAGCCAAGCTGGATCAACTGGAGATAGACGCGGTTACTCCATTGTATGAAGGATGCAGGCCTGAGGATACCCACCTGAAAGTAACGCTCATGGCTCTGGAGATGAAGGTAAAACACAAAATGACCGACGCATGCTTCGACGAGAACATGTCATTCTAGCACGAACGTCTTCCCAAGGGGAACAAGTGCCCGACCAGTTTCGAGGAGGCGAAGAAAATCGTGTGTCCTCTGGATTTACCACACGTGAAATACCATGTGTGCATGAACAATTGCATCATTTATCGGGACGAGCACGCGGAGTCTACCATATGTCCGGTGTGCGGCGTCACTCGATACAAGAACAGGAAGAAAGCTCCTTGAAAAGTGGTGTGGTACTTTCCGATCACTCCTCATCTGTAGCGGTATTTCGCGGACCCTAAGGTAGCAAAGCTCCTGCGTTGGCACGCAGATAGGGAGGAGAAGAAGCGAGAAGATGACGTAAATGATCCGGTGATAAATAAAAAAGACAAGATGCTGAGTCACCCTAAGGATGGGAGCCAGTGGCAAGCGTTGAACTTCGAACACCCAGAATTTGGGAACGATCCAAGGAACATCGTGCTGGGCGCGAGGACCGATGGAGTCAATCCATTTGGCAGCCAGAGAAGCACACATAGCACCTGGCATGTGTTTGTGTGGATGTACAACCTTCCCCCCTGGTTGTGCATGAAGAGGAAGTACATTCACATGAGTATGCTAATTGAAGGGCTGAAACAACCAGGGAACGACATCAATCTGTATCTGGGGCTGCTGAAAGAGGAGCTAGACACGCTGTGGAAAACGTCAGCCAATACGTGGGACGCCGCAGAGAAAGAATATTTCCCTATGAGAACACACTGCTTACGATGGTGCAGGACTATCTCGGTTACGGATATGTCGCGGGGTAGGTGGTCCACGGATTTTCTGGATGCGTCAGGTGCATGGATGACACAACGTATTGCCAGCTAGATAGAGATCCCAGGTCTTCGAAAACCGTGTTCATAGGACATCGAAGGTGGCTTCACGACGATGACCCGTGGAGAAAACGCAAGGATTTGTTTGATGGTGAAACCGAACCCCGAAGATGCCCGCGTACGAGGAGCGGCGAGGAAATAGATGAGCTGTTGAAAAATTGGAAAGATTGCCCACTGCCGGGAAAGAAGCAAAAGGCGCCAGAGCCGAGAAAGAAGCGAAAGGCGCCAGAGCCGCTGCTGAAGGTATGGAAAACGAGGTCTGTTTTCTGGGACTTGCCGTACTAGAAGATCCACTGTGTGCCTCACAGCCTTGATGTCATGCATATCACGAAGAATGTGTGCGAGAGTCTCCTTGGTACCTAGCTCAAGATGCCAGAGAGGACCAAAGATGGGCCGAAAGCAAGGCAGACTTGAAATCAATGGGCATCAGGGAGGAGCTTCACGCTAATGATGATGATGATGATGAGGCGAAGCAGGACACGGAAAGTCGTCGCAAAGGCAAAAAGGCCAAGAAGACCGGAAATGACTTACCTCCCGCGTGCTTCACTCTAAGTCAGGAGGAGATCGATCAGTTTTTCGCCTGCCTCGTAGGAGTAAAACTTCCTTACGGTCACGCGGGGAAGATATGCAGATACCTCAGCGAAGCAGAAGTTCAGCGGGACGAAGTCTCATGACTGTCACGTGCTGATGACGCAGATACTTCGAGTTGCAATCCGTGGGATCTTGGACGCGCACGTCCGTGAAACGCTATTTGGCCTATGCAACTTTTTCGACGCCATCTCTCAGAAGTCGGTTGGCGTGAGGAAACTCAGAAGGCTACAGGGAGAGATCGTGGTGATACTATGCGAGCTTGAGATGTACTTCCCGCCCGCATTCTTCGATGTTATGGTGCATCTGCTGGTACATATCGTGGAGGATATCATCCAACTCGGGCTGACGTTCCTACAAAGCATGATGCCATTCGAAAGGATGAATGGTGTCATCAAAGGATACGTTCGCAACATGTCACGTCCAGAGGGAAGCATAGCCAGGGGCTTTCTGACCAAAGAGTGGATATCCTATTGCACGAATTATCTAGGCATCGAGAACCCCATTGTTCTGCCCGTCAACAGGCACCTCGGCAGGCTCGCTGGATGGGGTCACCGCAAGGGTCACCGTGAAATGCATGTCGACTTCGAGGGTCGACTCGCCGACTTTGAAAGATCAAACCTAGTCGCGCTACACCACATAGACGTGGTCGATCCTTGGGTGGTAGAGCACGAAACCTTTATTGAGAAGACGTACAATGACCGAGGCCAACAGAGGACGGACGGAGATATAATCAAAGAGCACAACTCATGTTTCACGCGTTGGTTCAAGAAGAAGCTTCTGTCGTACCCTTTACATGAGGATTCTTCCGCGGAAGAAAAACTCATATTCGCCTTGTCACAGGGCGCCGAGCACAACCTGATGACCTATGAGACATACGATATCAACGGCTACACATTCTACACCGAGGACAAGGACATGAAGAGCGATGGTTATCAGAACTCCGGGGTAACGATGGAATCCTACACCGGTAACAACAAGGACAGATACTACGGAAGGATCGAGGAGATCTGGGAGCTGAGCTACGCTGGAGAGAAGGTCCCGATGTTCCGTGTCAGATGGGCCAAGAGCGTCCTAAAAGAAGACCAGTATTTCACCACCATAGTTATACCCGAAGCCAAATCGAAGACCGCGGGCACAAACGTCACCGCGAAAAATGAGCCATGGGTACTGGCTTCCCAAGTGAACCAATGCTTCTTCATTACCGACCCGTCAAAGCCCAGTCGTGTTGTCGTGAGGAGAGGCAAAAGGAAGATCATCGGAATGGATGGAGTCGCCAATGAGCAAGACTTCGACAAGTACGACGACCCGAAGATGGAACATGATGAGGACGATGAAGTGCCATACACCACAAGAAGAAGTAGAACCACCCTACCTAAAGGACGTCCGTTCCACAGAAGAACTCCATTTGCGAAAAAGAAGGGCAAGAAGATTGTGAACAGATAGCTAGCTAAGATCGATTGTATTTAAATTGTAGCCTTCATTTTCTCGATTGTATTTCGATATATTGAAATGGAATTTCTTCTGTTCTAGTGTCCTCATGAATATTTATTTATGTTTATTGTGGTATTGAATTTCTAATTCACAAAAAGTATTGAATTTGTTAATATTTTTTGAACTCGTGAATATTTTTAAATTTAATTCATGGGCACTTTTTGAATTCATAAATATTTTTAAATTGAATATGAAAAAATATTGAATATTCATGAGGACACTCGATCTCGATCCCCCTCCATCTCGATCGCTATCCCCCCTCGCCAGATCCCCCTCGCCGTCGAGCACCCCCCGCACCCTCCCCCGCTCCACCGCCACCGAGCACCCCCCGCACCCTCCCCCGCTCCACCGCCGCCGCCGACCCCCCGCACCCTCCCCCGCTCCACCGCCGCCGACGACCCCCCGCACCCTCCCCCGCTCCACCGCCGCCGCCGAGCCCCCGCACCCTCCCCTGTCTCCTCGCTCACTAGGCAACAAAAAATCCTAAAAAAATACTAATGGCGCATCGCCAGGGGGTGCTCCATTGCTATCCAAAAAAAGATTACTAATGGTGCACCGCTAGGGGGTGCGCCATTGCTATCCAAAAAATATTACTAATAGCGCACCTCTAGGGGGTGCGCCATTGCTATCCAATTTTTTTTCTAATGGCGCACCGCTAGGGGGTGCGCCATTGCTAAGCCCCCCCACTAAAATCCCTAATCCCCTTTCAATTCTTCCCCTTTCTGACCCACTGCGCCGCAGCCGCCCACGCGCTCCCGTGCTCGCCGTCCCCGGTCGTGCTCACTGCCCCCGCCGCACCCGACCACCACCACCCCCAACGCCCCGGCGCCTCGCTGCCCGTCGCCCTACCGCCCCCGACGCCCCCGACCCCCACCAGACAACCGCCGCCCCCAAATCTCTCTATCGCTCCAACCGCCGTAGCCTTCCTCCTCCCCCACCCCCCAATCCAGCCCCACCACCGCCGCCTTCCTCCTCCCCCACCCCCCAATCCAGCCCCGACGCCGATGACTCCGCCCGCCGCCGGCTCCCCGCACCATCTCCTCCTCCACCGACAACCCCGAGTTCAGGGCCGTGCCCACCATCTCCTCTGCCTCCGGACGCCGCCCCCTCCCCCGTCGTGCAGAGCATCCAGGCGAGACGCCGACGCCCCCCTCTTCACCGCCCTCCTCGACTACGCCCCCCTCTTCAACGCCGGCCACTCCGACCTGCCTCTGCCTCGTCACCGGACGGTGAGCTCCTCTGCTATGCGAATTTGTCAATTGAAGCGCTTTAATGATGTTAGCTTAGCATTTGATGATAAATGTGATGTTCTTTCTGTCAGTGTGAAACTCGATGGATAGGGTGTAAGATTTAATCAGTACATATAGTCTATTAGGAAGGGGGTGCAAAGTTGCAAACTCAGGAGTTTGAAAAATGAGCCTAATTGGTCTGATGTAAATTTTCTACTGCACTGGAGCATAATATAATATGGTGCTGACTATATTATGTTTGGCGTCCTTATTCTTCAGTGGCATAGCTTAAAAGTTACCTGCCTTGGCTCGAATGAAGGTTGTTCGATATCTCGAAATAAGCAAACATGCCTTGTGTCAAACCATATTTTAAATCTGCAAGCTCGATTTTTCTTCTATCTACTATTTTCTCATGCATTGGCTTGTAAAACTAAATTGGGACTTAGGGCCAGAGTAGATAGAAGGTGCAATCTTGGCCATTTTTTCACATGCTTCCGTTTAGACTCTTGAGAGCTAGAGCTATTTTATCAATATTTTCCTTTACCACACCAGCATATGTATGACATGAGCTCTTATGTTTTTAGAACATTGAGACTAAGTTTAACTAATTCTGATCAAACCATCCCTGAAAGTCGGTTTGTGTTGTCTGGTCGAATTGTGTGGTGAATGAGACTGCTATTGGTTGGTGGTCACTAGTTGTTATTGTTGTTGTGGTTATGTTTGTAGCAACAGAGACGTAATAGCAGAGGAGAGGAGCATATTGATGCATGTGATGATTGGTCATTTTTTTATATGATGATGAGGAGAGTATCTTATTTGGCATGACTAGTAATTAACTTGTAGTAACTGATAGTGTGATACCCATCATGCAGACATGCTTTAGGCAGGCTTGGTAGATTTGTCAAGGCAGGCTTGATATGCATGCATTCTCTGCTTGTTTATATTCATTCTTGTAAACTGAACATGCTCATCTATCTAACTATCTATCTACCTGCTTTAGTTTGTATGTATGCATTGTATTTTTATTTCCTTTGGAAAGTAAAGTTAATGTGAAAGGAAGAGAGAAAAAGAAAGGGAGGAAGACAGATGCTTCAGTCAGTCTAAGCCCAGCTTAATTTGAGTGACAATCACCTGCCTTGCTGACTGGCATGATCATCTTTTACAGAAAACAATTTTCAGCAAAGGTCATGTCTCCGACCATCGTGTCGTGATGATTTTGCAGGTACCCCAAGAGGCCCTTGAGTTTGCTGGAATGTCGATTAACTTCCGTTCCGGCAAATTTGGGTACTCCATATGTCCTATTTTTAGCAAGGTCATGCTGAAATTTTCCGCCATGGGCCGGGGTATCTTAGTACTTAATTAAGTAGGATCAACTGCCCCTTTATTCTTGTTGCATTAAACCATAGGTGGCAATAGAGCCAAGTGATTAGGCCCAACTTAGAATTCTCCTTCCCAGCTTAGCTTTTAGGATGCCTCGGTGTCGACAAACCATAAATTATAAAATCTTGGCTTTTAGGGTGCCTCGGTGTCGATAAAAACCTAAATGATGAAAGCTTAGGCTTTTAGGGTGCCTCGGCGTCGACAAACCCTAAATGATAAAAGCTTAGCTTTTTGGATGCCTCGATGTCGACAAACCCTAAATGATGAGACCATGATCTTGTTACTTGACAATAACCAACTTTTTGACCAAACTTTTTTCCTATTTAGAGAAAAACATGGCCCGCAATGATGAGGCCGGCGGTTTGGGAAAGCAATTCTGGGAGCTATCTCAAGAGATGGAGGAAGAAGCTCACCGCTATGAGGACGCCGCGGAAGACATCGATCCTGACTACACAACCCCTAGTGGTGTCGGGGATGACACCACTAATGGTGCCGCCGAGGATGCCACCACTGATGATGGCAGCGCACGCACATATGGCAGCCAACCAAAGAGGCAACGGAAGGACCGGCACCTGAACGTGCTCGGCACCGTCAAGGAGGAATTTACTGAAGTGAACTCCAACAGGAATCCAACGACGCCCAAAGAATTAGTCAAGGGGTACTCGGTTCAACTCGGGTGCCTTCTCCGGAGCACCGTCTCGATCAACACCGAGAACCTAAGGCATAAGGACGAGGGAATTTGTGCAGCCTCCCCTTCACGAAGCTACACGAACGATACAAGTTCCCCACTGACTTTGCAAACACACGCCTCTCAGGGAATAAAGTGAACAGTGCCGCCCTCACGAGGATGAGCATGGCCCTGTGTACTTGGAGAAGCGCGGTGAAGAGAATGATTGGCAAAGGTTATAGTTATGAGAAGATCAAGGCGAAAAATCATTCGATCAGTGAAGATGACTACAAGGAGTTCAAGATCAAGTGCGAGAGCAGCGCAACCTCCGAATCAAGTCAGTGGGGGAAAGAAATGCGGGAGTTGAACTTAGGGGTCCACCAACTCGGTCCCGACGGTTACAGAGTGGCAGAGCCTATATGGGACAAGGAGGACGCGGAGCTGCCGAGCAAGGCCTACCGCCCCGCTTCGAGAAATATCATGACAAACAGACCGGGAACTATGTCAGGGCCCGGTACAAGGAGGACCCGGTAACAAAGGAGCTTACCACGGATCTGAAGACCAGGGCGCTTGAGCGTGTTCTGGTAAGGAATACACCACCGTGTAATTAGCTCCATATGGTTGCATTCTAATTAATGAAGCCAAATTTCTAAATGGTTCACATTCCTTCCGCGGGAAACTGAAAGCAATAGCGCGGGGTCGTCTCAGAGCTCCCCTTGGGACAACACTCTAAATAGGGCATTGAACGTAATGAAAAACAAGGATAAGCTCAGTAAGCCGTCGTCAGCTGGTCGTGTGGCCGGCAAAGGCTTGTCCACAAAATGGTCGTCATACTATAACGCTGGTGGGCGAAAGGAGAGAAAGTCAGCTCGGAAAGCCAGTCGCGCGAGGTTCAAGAACTCAAGGCACAAGTGGTGCAGATTCCGGAGATTGTCCAAGAGCAAGTGCAACAACAACTGGGAACGACGCTCACCGCCATTGTGCCTACCTTGATTTAGGGGCTGCAGGCGTGGATTGCGGGCGGCCAACAGGGACCGCCCCCGGTTCCCAGCACCAGCAACTCGCACAACGCGCAGGTGGCGCCATTGGTGTCTCCGGCGGAGGCGGTATTGGTGTCTCCGACGCCGGCACAGGCATTGGAGCTTATTGCACCCGGGTGTACGCCGGCCGGCACCTCGGCAGCAAGCGGCCCCTCCATCAGTTGCATGCCCGCCGTTGGCGGTGCCATGACATTAGCCGAGCTCGACGCCATCACGGTAACTAAGCCTCTCGGCCGATGAATTCATATCCTTGCCTTTGACTGGGCATCCCTGACGCCCTACATGTTTTCACAGGGCGCCGCCGATGTTCCATGCACTCTCCTCCACTTCGTGGGCGGCGAGTTGATCGATGTCGCCAAGGGCAGAATCGTTCAATCGGGCAACCCCGTGTTCCACGGTAATCCGATGCCACCCACCGTGTATACGGTTGAGCTGGTTCGGGTGCTGCCAGGCTGTGACGAGTTGTTATCTCCGATTCGACCCACTGGGGCCGATGAAGATGATGTGATGACCCTCAGCGCCTGCGTAAGCTGGCCCCTGCTTTGGCCGAAGATCCAGATTCGTTTGGGGGCGGGGGACACTACCCCACAGACAACACCGCCAGTCGTGCCGGCGCCAAGCCATGGCAAGACCGCCGCAATGCTATCGGACATGCCGGACATCCCTATGGCACAGGATCCAAACATGCATATGGCACAGGATCCGGACGACGACGACAACGACGATGGTACATTTACCAACGTCAATAAGTACTTTGCCGAACATGGGTACGGTGATGAATTCTTCGGGCCTCCTTCTCAAGAACCCAACCCTAAAAAAGACGACCGCGATCTAGCTGGTACCGCGGAGAAACCCAATTGCAACAGGTGTCGTCTGGCATTCAGTTCTGAAGAGACGCCTGTAGCTGCCGCCTTCACCGAGCCTCAGATAGCCGAGGTGCGAAATATTATCAGCCCCAACACACTCAAGAAGGCGGTCTGTGAGCAGAACTCGATCCCATTACAGTAGAAGAAGAAGGGATGAAAAAGAAAGAGTAACAAGGGTGGGAGCCAGCCGGCACCGAGTACGATCCGTGCTCAGGATGGTCCACCTTCACCTAAGGATATCACGAGGAGGGTGCATGTGGCGGGTAGGCCGATGCTACCGACTAATCTACTCAATGCTGCAACCGGTGCTATGCGGAGTCTGCATGGCAGTGTTCTTTCTTTGGAGAAGCGGCGTCTCTCTGAGAATGATGTGGCATACCCGGTTTTCATGGCCAAGGTGCCAGACGGCAAGGGCTTTGTGGATAACGCCATCGGGGGTACGATCGTCCTGCAGTTTGATGACATCTTTGCTATGTTTAACCTTCATCTACTGCACTACACCTTCGTTCGGCTATTTTCGCTGAGTATGGAGATGCGGATCATTAGAGATAAGACCCCGGACATCGTGATAGTCGACCCCTTCTACATGCGTGCCAAGATCTTGGGCAGCGCTGGGGACGGGCAAGTTGCGAGTTCATACCTCGAAGGCTACATTCTGGCAAACCCAGATAAGGATAACTTCCTCGTGCCTTACTTTCCCGAGTAAGTCATCCCCTCACCGCCCCGTAGCATATGATTTCTTAGATTTCGATCGTTCTTTTTTTTCTAACATTCCGTGTTTTGTGCAGTGACACACATTGCACACTCATCCTCTTAAGCCCGAAATATTCCATGGCCACATATTTTGACTCAGACCGTCAGTCGAAGAAAGACTACACAAATATCAAGAAAGTTCTTGATGATGTTCTCCCCGGCCATGCCAGATATGGAGGCACCTTCACCAGGCCAATTCGTAGGTACGGCAAGCACGTGTTCGCCCACAATACGACGTTCCCCTGCGTCAAGCAGCCGCCTGGCGGTCAGGAGGATGCCTACTACGCCCTCCATCACATGTGGGCGATCGTACGGGACCATAATCACCTTCTGCTACCAAATAATCTCAAAGATTGGGCCGCAAGCTTGTCGGCAATCCAAGACGCGGACATTATACAAGAATTCTTTCGCATCCAGTCAGAGTTTGCGGAAATCATCCATCAAGATGTCCTTCGTACCTCGGGGCAGTTCTACCTTAGATATCAACCGTCCAACAGTGATATAGACACAACACTACAAATGCGGGCTGACAACGCCCGCGATTTCATGACCATCACGAGAGACGGCGGCTTCATCCATGCTCCGGTCCATGAGTCGAGTCGAAAGTAGTGATGCTATGTGTAGTTCTGAAATATCGATTAGCTCATGTTGTAATTAAACTTTAATGAACTTGTATGTCTCTTTGGTTTGGACAGTCGTTCAACTTAGATGTAATCGATGCTATTTATTAGTAGGACCATGAATCGTGCTATTAATGTCTTGCTTTTCTCTTCCGATCCTTTTGTTGCATACTTATATATTGCTTATGTATTGTCTGTGAATTGCTACTAACGTTTTGTTTGGCTAGTGCATAGACATGCTGTCGTATGTCGTGTACAAGGGTAAGGTTCCCGGAGTCTACGACGACTGGGAGGAGTGTCGGAGACAGGTTCACCGTTTCAGCGGTAACAGTTACAAAGGGTACACCACTAGGGCAGAGGCGGGATCTAGATACGCGCACTATCTAGCGGGAGAGAGGAGGGAGCAGAGGAGGAACCGGATGAAGACCAGTTTCATCGCGATGATGCTCATCGTGATGACCGCAGCTCTCTTCTATGTGATGGTTGTTTAGATGATCGATACCGACTTGTAATGTGAAGACAAACTCGCTACTCGCAGTCTCGAGACTTGTAATGTTCTATCTTTATTCGGTCTTTTGAATTCGGAGACTAATATGATGAATTGTATTCGGAGACTAATCTTCTATTGTATTCGATGAATCTGCTGTTGATGTGTGGTGCAGTCTATATTCTGTCCAGTAATGTATTTTGTAACCTGTGCAAATATCAAAAAAGAAAAAAATCCCTAATATTCATACTAGTGGCGCACCACCTAGTGCGCCATTAGTAAGCCAGAGCACACTAGTGGCGCATCATCAACTAGTGCGCCATCAGTAAGCCAGAGCACATGGGTAAATATGGCCCCCTGGGAGGCATACTAATGGCGCACCGTGGGATATACTAATGGCGCACTGCGTGGTGCGCCATTAGTATACCAGATACTAATGGCACACCCGTGGTGCGCCATTAGTAAAAATTCTAATGGCGTGATGCTAGTGGCGCACCTGTAGTGTGCCAAAACAGGTGCGCCACTAGCAGGCCTTTTCCTAGTAGTGTGGGCTGCTGTAACGCCCTCGATGCGGCTATATCTCCCACGTGTCGAAGCACGACTTAGAGGCATAACCGCATTGAAAGCAATGTTGCAAGTGAGGTAATCTTCACCAACCCATGTAATACATAAGGGAAAAAGATACATAGTTGGCTTACAATCGCCACTTCACACAATTACATGAATAAAGCATTACATCACCCAGATACAAACAAGGTCCGGCTACAGAACCAAAATAAAGAAGACTACCCCAAATGCTACACAGATCCCCGATCGTCCCGACTGGGCTCCACTACTAATCAACTAGCATGAAACAAAACAAAGGACAAGATCTTCATCGAGCTCCTACTTGAGCTTGGTTGCGTCACCTGCTCGGTTACATCGGCACCTGCAAACTGGTTTTTGAAGTAACTGTGAGTCACGGGGACTCAGCAATCTCACACCCTCACGATCAAGACTATTTAAGCTTATAGGAAGGTAAAAGGTATGAGGTGGAGCTGCAGCAAGCGACTAGCATATGAGGTGGCTAACTTATACGCAAAAGAGAGCGAGAAGAGAGGGTAAAAGCACGGTCGAACAACTATGATCAAGAAGTGATCCTAGAACAACCTACGTCAAGCATAACTCCAACACCGTGTTCACTTCCCGGACTCCGCCGAGAAGAGACCATCACGGTTACACACGCGGTTGATGTATTTTAATTAAGGTCAACTTCAGGTTTTCTACAACCGGACATTAACAAATTCCCATCTGCCCATAACCGCGGGCATGGCTTTCGAAAGTTCAAATCCCTGCATGGATGTCCCAACTTAGCCCATCACAAGCTCTCACGGTCAACGAAGGATATTCCTTCTAGCGGGAAGACCTGATCAGACTCGGAATCCCGGTTACAAGACATTTCGACAATGGTAAAACAAATCCAGCAACACCGCCCGAATGTGCCGACAAATCCCGATAGGAGCTGCACATATCTCGTTCTCAGGGCACACTCAGATGAGCTCTCCATACAACTAAAACCAAACCTCGAGTTTCCCCGAGGGGGCGCTGCATAAGGCTCTAGTTTGGATCAACACTCAGAGGAGCACTGGCCTGGGGGGGGGGGTAAAATAAAGATGACCCTCAGGAGCGCGACTCCCAAGGGAAAAGAAAAGGCTAGGTGGCGAATGGTAAAACCAATGTTGGGCATTGCTGGAGGAGTTTTATTCAAGGCGAACTATCAAGGGGTTCCCATTATAACCCAACCGCGTAAGGAACGCAAAATCCGGGAACATAACACCGATATGACGGAAACTAGGGCGGCAAGAGTGGAACAAAACACCAGGCATAAGGCCGAGCCTTCCACCCTTTACCAAGTATATAGATGCATTAATTAGATAAAAGATATTGTGATATCCCAACAAGTAAACATGTTCCAACAAGGAACAACATCTCCATGTTCCAACAAGGAACAAACTTCAACCTTCACCTGCAACTAACAATGCTATAAGAGGGGCTGAGCAAAGCGGTAACATAGCCAAACAACGGTTTGCTAGGACAAGGTGGGTTAGAGGCTTGGTTTAACAACATGGGAGGCATGATAAGCAAGTGGTAGGTATCACAGCATAGGCATAGCAAAAGAGCGAGCATCTAGCAAGCAAAGATAAAAGTAATTTCGAGGGTATGATCATCTTGCCTGAAATCCCGCAAGGAGAAGAACGAGTCCATGACGAAGACAAACGGACGTAGTCGAACGAATCCTCACAACACGACGTTATCGGAACCAACCCGAAGAAGCAACACTGGAAAGAAGAAAACAATCATGGTAAACAACCAACACATAATCATGTCATGATGCACAATCAAGTATGATGCATGTCCGGTTTAATGAGGCATGGCATGGCAAGGTGCACAAGCAATTCTACGAATTAAGTGGAGATCAATATGCAACGAGTTGCATATTGACGAAACACCACAACAAGTTATTTAGTTCGATCTCGTTTATGTACCCAACAAGATTAAATGTTGTAAGCATGACAAGAGATGAAACATGATGAAACTATCTAATCTAGGCAAGTTTAAATGAGGCCGGAACAACAAAACAACAAGTCCAGAAACTCCTCATATGCATATATTAGGTTGGGTACTGTTCTGCCCTAAACATAATTTTAGAGTTGTTAACCATGCTAGATGAGTGTATCATGTTAAACTAGGCATTTTTCTACCCCATTTACATATAAAGTTCATTAAATTTGGAGCTACGGTTAATTAGTTATGAATTAAAGCATTTTAGCATGGCATATGGGCAAATTTAAACAAGCAGCATTTTAAACATTTTTAACATGGGTGAGAGTTACATATAATGAAACTAGACAAAACTCTAAGAATTTTACATATATGACATGATCTATTTGGGTGCATGGATATTTAGTAATGCACAAATCAAAATGATGGCATTACTGAAATTATGCAAAAGAAAATAAAACACGGGCTGAGCCAGCCACTGTCAAAGACGAGGGGGCCCAGGGTGCTGAGGTGGCAGGACTGTGGGTGTGGAGAGGGGTGTATGGATGGAGAGAATGACGAGTGGGGTCCCACTGTCATAGAGGCCAAAATGGTAAAAATTGGGCACTTCACAAGTGGCCCAACGGGGATTTGAACCTGGGTCTACAAGGTAAGTGGGAGAGGTTTCAACCACTGGGCTAGGATCAGGTGATTTGGATAAAGGTATGGCCGAGCTGCTCTTAAACAGTTAGGGGCCCTGGCTTGGCTTCTTCTACGGAAACAGAGGAGATGGCATCGTCGCCGGCGAGCAACTACAGCACGGCAGGACTCCGTATGCGGCGGTGGGCGTGCGGGAAGGAGCAGTAGTGCTGATCCTAGGGCGCTGGAAGGCTTGGAGCAGCAGGGCGCTCAAGTTCAAGCTCGACTCGGCTCGGTCATGCGGACGCGTGCAGAGGCAGGGAAGGGAAACACGGCGAGGCGGCGTGTCCTTGCGTTCGAGTGCGGGCGCGTGGTCAGGATGCGGGCGTAGGTACGGCGACACGCGACGTGGGGCAGAGAGGGGGTTGTGCTCAAGTTCGAGCATGCGTGTGCAAATCTGTGATTGCGGTAGCCCGAGGACGAGCTAGTGCTTGACTCGGGCCGTCTCGGCGCTGCCGAACTGAGGCGATGGCGAGCAGGAAAGTAGGATTGCGGGCAAGGCATGCGGGAGCACGTGCGTGCGAAGAAACTGGCAAGGACGCGAGCATAGCGTGGAGTGCGTGGACGCACCTACAGACAGAGAGCGAGGTGCTCTGTTTCATGCGCAAGGCGAGGTTACAGCGACAATTCTCTGACATGACATCTCGAGGCTGAAACGGAAGCAAACGACGTCGAGGGAGAGCGAGGAGGGGAGGCTGCTCACCGGGGTCCCGTAGGACAAAACGAAGAGGCCGAAATCACGATGGCAGAGGTGCGAGGAGGCGCTGATCATGGAGGCGTTCGGCTCCGTGAAGAAGACGAGCGGAGGAGGAAGATGAGGGTGCAGGCGACACCATCTTGACGGCCCGTGGCGCCGTCGTGGTCGGAGGCGACGCAGACGATGTCAGGGAAGATGACACGCACGGCAAAGTCGGATGGTTCTGGCCGGAGGCTTGCCGGCGACGAGCTCGCTCTCACGAACTCGCTCGGGACCAAAAAGGCGATGGCTATGGTGGGCGACTCACCTGCGGCGGTGGCGGAGGGAGGAGAGGAAAAGAAGGGAAACCTAGGGTACGAGGCGCTGGCTTAAAAGGGGCTAGGGCGACGGGACGGCACGACGGTGCTCTCGTGCTCACGGTCCCCATGGCGACGGCAAGAGGAAAGGGAAAGGTGGGTGTGGTGCGGTGCTACAGGGAGGCCCTGACAGGTGGGGCCGAAGCGACCATGTGGCGAGGGGCTAGCGGGGGTAGGCTAGGGCGCGGGTGAGAATAGCATGAGAGGGAAAGGTGCGGGTGGCTGAGCGGGCTGGCGGGTGTGCTCGGCCTGGGAGGCCGAGGCCCAGGTAGGCGGCTGCTGCTGGGTTGCACTGCTGCTGCTGCTGCTTTCTTTTCCATTTCTTCAGACAGAAATACCAAAAGGAAAGAGCAGGGGAAAAAGGAGAGGAGCTAGGGAAATATAAAAATATTCTCATGATCTTGAAAATGTTCTCTATTTAATAAAAGTGGTTTGGAGATTTTTAAAGGAAGTAAAATAATTCAAGTTTGAATTAAATTCAAACTTGAACCATTTTAAACCCTAACCAAAACAATTCCAATTGAGATGAAATTTGCAGAGAGGCTAGGTATATGGTGTTAGAATATTGGTGAAAAGATGAACATTTATGGTGGAGGCAAAGTGGCTGTAACATCCCAAATTTTCAATTTGGAATGTTATACATTAGATCATCTATGCATATCATATTTTATTTCTGCATTTTGGTTGATCCTAGAAATCCTAAGCAACTCAAGGACCCACGGAGAGAGTTGGGGGTTTTGTTATTTTCATATTCGAGTTTTCTCAAATTTTGAGATTAGGATCATTTGATTTTATTTATTTTATCATCAATTATTTATATTACAAAAATATGAGAGAGGGAATAAAATGACTTTCCCAAAATAAAGAAATATTGAGGATCAAATAATAAAATCAAATAAGATTTTAATTCGGAGTTTTTCGGTGTTTTATTTGAATTTAGGAAAAATGTGCATTTTTCAAAATTGCATTTAGGTCCCAAATAGATGTTCACCTTGTGCGGCTTGATTTTAGAAGCCCGTGAAAATTTATTTCGGAATTTTTGGAGCCTGTTTAGTATTTCTTTTTATTTTTTTTCTTCTGCGCGTAATATTAAAAAAACGAACCGACCTACGGTCCGTGTCGGACCTGGACACCGGCCCGGGAAGGCTTTATAAGCCGAGCCAGCGCCCCAGCCCCGGAAACCCTAGCCGCCGCTCCCGCCGCGCCGCCCCGCCGCCGCCAACGCTGCCGCCGCCCCGCCGCCGCCAAACGCCGCCCGAGGTCCGCCGCCGCCTCGTTTTCCGCGTTGTTTTTTTATTTTTTTTCGAAAAACCGTCGGTTTTTCTGTCAGTTTTTTTCTAGTTTCGGTTTTTTAAATAGATCGGTTTTCCGGTTTATTTAATTAGCGAGCGTTCGTTGTTTTTCTTTTTCTCGGATTAAATCCGCGATTTTTCTGATCGCGATTCCTGATCCGATTTTCGTTTTAGTATAACTTTTCGCTCGTTTTTCGGAATCAGGCGATTCGAGCGCCTGGAGTTTAACCAACTTAAACAAGATTTTGCTACTGTAAAATTTGCCCTAGATCCAGATTAGTAGAACGAAGTTGTTTTCTTTCACCGTTTGACTTTCTTGCTTCGTTCGATTTGATTCTTTTTGCCAACCGGAGTTCTTAAGTTGAACCTCCTGGTTAGATCTCTTATTTGAGTTTTACCCGTGCATTAGATGAGTACTTATTGTATGCTTGTTTGTTTGTCTGCGATAGAATACCCGGAGTGCGCCGCCTGTTACTTCGAATCTCTAGGTTTCGCGGATCATCAGCAAGGCAAGTAACACTTTGATCATATTTTTCCTACAACCCAGTTTTATTGCATTAGATCAATCCTCACACATTGCATGATTAGGATCTAATTAAATTGTGGGATGGGAAGTAGTTGAGGTAGTACCTATTACCTGTTTATTATCAAACCTTTGGGAGTTACTTCTACGTTTGCTTATTATGCCATGCTATGCTAGTAGACGTGGATTGGGTGAGTGATATCCATGACAGATGTGAGTTTGTCAATTAATGGTTTATCTAAGGTGGCAACTTAAACACAGATCTGGGTGGATTGAGGCACCTGGGTATTCCAGGACTTGCCTGTTTTCTTTTGGACCGCCACCCAGGCTCAAAGGGATCATGAGACTATTCATACTAGAAACTTCCGTGTGCAGCCACAAGCTATTATGGGCTCTAGCATAGTTGACTAAGTTGTGCGAACTCTTACAGTGGTAGACTAGCAGATGTAGGGGATATAGGTGGTACGGTCTACCCGATCGTAAGGTGCTAGCGCTTCTGAAAGACTATGTCTCGGTCATCCGTCTTCTCAAACACCGTGTAGTGCGAGAAACCAAACGGAGGCGATCGAGTCTTGTGGGGATAAGTGCGCAAACCTCTGCAGAGTGTAATAAACTAATCATGATTAGCCGTGTCCCCGGTTATGGACAATCTTGAGTATCTAGTACCTGGATTATCATGTGAATCTCAACATGTTACTCTAAATAAATTTTGTTGGGTTATGTTTAATGATGATGTTTAATTGGGATTGAGAATGCTGTCAACCATTCTCAATGTTTAACAACTACCATGATAGTAATTAAATTTTATTCCTTTGAAGTAGGGAAAAATTGGCTTTACGCAAAACTGTAACCATAGAGCTTTCCACCAGCCAAATATGCATATAGTATAGCTGTTTCATTCCATTACTCTCTATGTGTTACCTTGCCATCATATTCCATGTGCTGACCCGTTTCGGGCTGCAACGTTAATGTTGCAGACTTTTTAGACAACGATTAAGGAGATTTAGGTCGTGGTTCTATACTCAGTGATGCCGTTGGAGTTGATGGACTCACTTATCTTCCAAGCCTTCCGCTGTTATCGTTATTAGATGGCCTTAAGCCATATTTATTGTAATAAGTTCTCTTATGAGACACTCGATGTAATAAGTGTGTGATTGCTACTCTGCTATAAATCCTCTGAGTACTATGTGGTGTCAGCATTACTGATCCAGGGATGACACCCGAGCACAGAGATCAGACTGTTTGAGGTCTGGTCGCTACAGTGGCACTTGCAAAGAATGAAAGAAAAGGGAAGGAAGGAGAAGTGATGGTGCAATGGTTTGAGAGGGTGACAAGGGTAATGCACATGATGACATGATGAAATGCAACACGCAAAGCAAAAGACATGGCAACAACAACGAATAACTCGAAGACACCTGGCACATCGGTCTCGGGGCGCTATAGCTGCCTCCTCTCTCCCCTATGGCCCATCTTTCCCGAGGGGGGGGGGTCCGGCAACCTCCCAGTACTCTGAAAAATACCCAAAACGATCCGAAACCGTTCCGGTGTCTGAATACTATCATCCAATATATAGATCTTTACCTCTCGACCATTTCGAGACTCCTTGTGATGAGGAACACTAGATGAGAAGAAAGAAAACACATGCCAGATCTGTTTGGCTACTTCTAGGTGCTTCCACTTAGTTTAGTATTTCTTTCCTTTTCTTTGCTATCCTACCTACTGTTTTCTAGAGTCTTGTAGTTGTGAGTAGCTATGAGTAGAATGGTGAAACTTACATAATGTTTTCTAGAGTATTCCAGCTATAAGTAGAAGTATGTGAAGGCTTCCCAAAGCCCTATAAATAGAGGTCCTCACCTCTACTTTGTAACCAGACTATGTACCCCTACCTATAATAGAACTTGCTGTTCTTATCTAAGATCTTGTGCCCTAGGAGTTCTGGATTGAACTCTTGCTACCCTATCCGCCTACATTCGCCTCTAGAGCGATATCTAGCGCAACAAGTTGAAGTTGTTCCTTCAACACTTGTGTTGTACACATTGTATCAGCAAGGTGGAGTTACTCCTCCATAACCTTTGTGCTTCTTCAGGTGGCATCAGAGCCTCATTGACCCATAATCGTCTTGCTATCCTCGTCGAGAGCAAGTTGGAGCAAGCAATGGAGCAATTGGAGAAGAGGATGGATACTGCTGAACAACAAATCAAAGAGCCGCGTGAAGATCTTAATAGGAGATTTGACCAGCTGGTTGAGATGATAAGAAAGGGTGTCCCCCCTGCTACCAATGAAGGAGATTCATCTAAATAAGAGGAAGATGTTCATCAAGGAAGAAGGAGAGGTAATATTGGAGCGAGACCGCCACAACAACATGTTGTTTAACATGCTTCAAGAAGACCGATTTATGTTGAAGCTTCTGAAGGTGAAGAATATGATGATGCCCTTGAAGAACCAAATCTCTACGCAGATCGGAGAGCACCCAACCCTACATATGCAAGAGATACATACAAGGTGAAAGCTGAGATCCCAAGTTTTAATGGAAATGTTGACATTGAAGGGTGCCTGGATTGGTTATATGAAGTGGAGACTTTCTTTGAGGTCATGGAGGTTCCGGAAGATCATAGAGTTCCTTTGGTCGCATACAAGCTGAAAGGGGGAGCCGGTGCATGGTGGCATCGCATTCAAGAGGAGCGCAGGCTGAGAGGAGAACTTCATGTTAGAACTTGGCGACAAATGAAAGGCCTCTTGAAAGGGAGATTTTTGCCCGCTGATTATGACCAGATCCTATTTATCCAATTTCAAAATTCTGCTCAAGGAAATAAGACTGTTTCAGATTACACGGAGGAGTTTCTAAGGCTACAAGTGAGGTGCAACCTTGCTGAAACTGAAGAGCAACAAGTTGCAAGGTACATCAATGGTCTCAATGATGCTATTCAAGATCGATTGATGATGCAACAAATCTGGTCCGTCGATCAAGCACAAGCTCTAGCCTTAAAGGTCGAGAGGTTTGTGAGGATGAGAAAGACAACTAAGGCTCCATATCCACATACCGAAGGCTCATCTAGGAGCCGACCTAATAGAGTGGAAGAAAAGACCACTCCAGCAAAGACAAAACAACCCATCCCGAAGCAAATTAGAGGCAAGGGTAAGGCAAATGAAGGCCCAAAGTGCTATAAATGTGGTAAAGAGGGGCACATATCCAGCGGTTGACCACTAAGGAAATTTGTTAACACGACTATCCATGATGGTGAAAGCGATGAGGAAGAATGCGAATCTGAAGATGTAGACGAACAAGAGGTTTGTCAAGAAGAAGTTGAAAAGGTGGTATGTGTGATCCAGCATGTCCTATGTTCCACACCACAACTCGATGACACACAACGGAAGAAAATATTTGAGAGCAAATGCACGGTGAATGGCAAGGTATGCAAACTACTGATTGATAGTTGCAGCCGCGAGAATCTTCTCTCCCAGAAGTTGGCGGACCATTTAAAGCTTGAAACCCATGATCATCCAAATCCCTACACTATTGGATGGATCAAGAAAGGAGTGAATATGAGGATCACCAAACAATGCAACCTGCCACTTTCTTTGGGTAAGCATTATCGCTCAAATGTGTTGTGTGATGTGGTTGACATAGATGCCAGCCATGTTCTTCTTGGGAGGCCTTGGCAATTTGATGTGGATACTACACACAAGGGCAAGGAAAATTCTTACTCTTTCATTTGGAACAAGAGAAAGATCATTATCTTACCAAACAAAACCGAAGGCAATACCTCTAACGAGGAGGGGAAAACTATGTTAACTATCTCCCATACCTCTCATGAGTTTATGGAAGACTTGAAGGAGGCAGATTTGTGTGCTGCACTTGTTGTAAAGGGAGAAGAGAACCTGACTGTTGAAATTCTAGCAAAGGTACATGGTTTATTGGCAGAATTTCAAAACATACTTGGGGAGCCACATGGCTTGCCACTGATGAGAGGAATTCAAAAAAGAATTGACTTAATTACAGGAGCAAGTCTTCCTAATCTTCCACACTATCGAATGAGCCCAAAGGAGCATGATATATTAAAGGAGAAAGTGGAGGAATTGTTGCAAATGGGTCACATTCGAGAAAGTATTAGCCCATGTGTTGTACCAGCCCTACTCGCGCCAAAGAAAGATGGATCTTGGCGCATGTGTACAGACAGTAGAGCCGTTAACAAGATCACCGTAAGGTATAGATTCCCTATTCCCCGTCTGGATGATATGTTGGATCAGCTTAGTGGAGCAAGAGTGTTCACAAATCTAGATTTGAGAAGTGGATATCATCAAATCCGTATAAGACCCGTGGATGAATGGAAGACCGCCTTCAAGACAAAGGAAGGGTTGTTTGAATGGCTAGTCATGCCATTTGGACTCTTAAATGCACCAAGTATCTTTATGCACTTAATGAATCAAGTCGTTAGACCCTTCTTATCCCACTTTGTTGTGGTCTATTTTGATGACATCTTGATCTATAGCATGGATGAGGATGAACACTTTGATCACATTCGGAAGGTGCTAGAAGTAATAAGGGAAAATGAGCTCTACGTCAACTTGAAGAAATGTGTTTTCCTACAAATACAACTTATTTTCCTAGGATTCGTCATAACATGTGACAGTATTTGTGTTGATGATTCTAAGGTTGAAGCAATCCGAGAATGGCCAACTCCTAAGACCATTTATGAGGTAAGAAGCTTTCATGGCCTTGCAACTTTCTATAGGCGATTTGTGAAGAATTTCAGCACTATAATGGCACCAATTACCGAGTGTTTGAAGAAAGGAAATTTCCAATGGACAGAAGCAGCTGAAGCTAGTTTCAATGAGATTAAACAAAAGCTATCACAAGCTCTTGTCTTGGTACTACCTGATTTCAACAAGACTTTTGAGTTGGAGTGTGATGCAAGTGGAGTAGGCATTGGAGATGTCCTATCTCAAGAAAGGAAGCCCATTGCTTTCTTTAGTGAGAAGTTAAGTGAAGCTAGACAGAAATGGAGTACCTATTAGCAAGAATTATACGCAGTTTTCAGAGCATTGAAAACTTGGGAAGTCTATTTGTTGCCTAAAGAGGTCATTGTTTATAGCGACCATCGATCCTTGAAGCATTTTAGAAATCAAAAGCATGTTGACCGCATGCTAGCAAGATGGGCAGCATATCTGGAGAGGTTTAATTATCTCATCATGCACAAATCTGGAATAACTAACAAAGTGGCCGATGCTTTAAGTCGTCGTGCATGCCTCTTGACTTTTTTTGAAGCTGAACTTCTGAGCATGGATCAAATAAAGGAGTTGTATGAGGGTGACGAAGACTTTGGCCATGTTTGGGTAAAGCACGCAAGGGGCCAACCATTAGGTGATGACTATTTGATGCAAGATGGATATCTCTTAAAAAATGATCGTTTGTGCATTCCAAGAAGTTCTCTACGTGACAAGCTGGTTAGAGAGCTCCATTCAAGTGATCTTAGTGGCCATGTTGGACGGGACAAGATTGTCGCTAGCCTGGAAGCTCGCTACTTTTGGCCACAACTAAAGAGATATGCTGGAAAGTTTGTTCAGCGATGCCCTGTATGTCAAACCTACAGAGGCCATGTCCAGAACACAGGGTTATACATGCCTTTGCCTGTTCCTGTCGCTCCATGGGAGGACATCTCTATGGACTTCGTCTTGGGCTTGCCAAGAACAAGACGAGGGAGTGATGTTGTGTTTGTGGTCGTGGTCAGATTCTCTAAGATGGCTCATTTCATTCCATGCCGCAAGACAACGGATGCTCATCATGTGGCAAACCTATTCTTTCGTGAAGTGGTCAGACTTCATGGAGTTCCAAGCTCCATCATCTCAGATCGTGATAGCAAGTTTCTTGCTGCATTTTTGCTCACTTTGTGGAAGAAATTCAACACTGAATTGAAATTTTCTAGCACTGCTCATCCACAAATAGATGGACAAACGGAAGTGGTGAACAAGTTTTTGGGTAGTCTGATCCGTTGCATTTGTGGAGAAAGAAAGGGGCAATGGGATTTGTCTTTAACTCTTGCAGAGTTCTCCTACAATAACTCGAAGCATAGATCCACATGAAGGAGCCCTTTTTCCATTATCTACACTAAAGTTCCAACACATGTGGTGGACCTAGTGAAGCTGCCATCAAGGGGAAACTCAAAATCAGCATTGTCCTTTTCTCATAATTACACCGAGTTATTTGAAGAGATTCGCGGCACTTTGGAAGCAAAAAATCAAAAATACAAACAACTTGCTGATTGCAAAAAGAGGCCAAAATCATTCCAAGTCGGTGATAAGGTGATGGTCTACCTCTGAAAAGAGAGGCTGCCTTTAGGTGTTAAAGGGAAACTTAGGCAACGAAGGTATGGGCCCTTCTCTATCATGAGGAAGATAAATGATAATGCTTATGTGATAGATCTTCCAAGTGACATGGGTATCTCCAACACTTTCAATGTTGCGGACTTGACTCTCTACCATCCAGAAGAAGCGCTCTATGAAGATAACTCGAGGGCGTGTTCCAAACAACCAGGGGAGAATGATGAGGAACACTAGATGAGAAGAAAGAAAACACATGCCAGATCTATTTGGCTACTTCTAGGTGCTTCCACTCTAGTGTAGTATTTCTTTCCTTTTCTTTTCTATCCTACCTACTGTTTTATAGAGTCTTGTAGTTGTGAGTAGCTATGAGTAGAATGGTGAATCTTACATAATGTTTTCTAGAGTATTCCAGCTATAAGTAGAAGTATGTGAAGGCTTCCCAAAGCCCTATAAATAGAGGTCCTCACCTCTGCTTCGTAACCAGACTATGTACCCCTACCTATAATAGAACTTGCTATTCTTATCTAAGATATTGGAGTAGATCTTGTGCCCTAGGAGTTTTGGATTGAACTCTTGCTGCCCTATCCGCCTACATTCGCCTCTAGAGCGATATCTAGCACATCATGTTGAAGCTGTTCCTTCAACACTTGTGCTGTACACATTATAGTAGCAAGGTGGAGTTGCTCCTCCACAACCTTTGTGCTGCTTCACCTCGTCATGTTCGTCATCTCATCTGGGACTCCGAACAATCTTCGGTCACCAAAACACATAATGCATAATACAAATCGTCATCGAACGTTAAGCGTGCGGACCCTACGGGTTCAAGAACTATGTAGACATGACCGAGACATATCTCCGATTAATAACCAACAACAGAAACTGGATGCTCATATTGGTTCCTACATATTCTACGAAGATCTTTATCGGTCAAACCGTAATGACAACATACGTTATTCCCTTTTTCATCGGTATGTTACTTGCCCAAGATTCGATCGTCGGTATCCTCATACCTTGTTCAATCTCGTTACCAGCAAGTCTCTTTACTTGTTCCTTAATGCATCATCCCGCAACTAACTCATTAGTCACATTGCTTGCAAGGCTCATTGTGATGTGCATTACCGAGGGGGCCCAGAGATACCTCTCCGATACTCGGAGTGATAAATCCTAATATCGATCTATGCCAACCCAACAAACACCTTCGGAGACACCTGTAGAGCATCTTTATAATCACCCAGTTACATTGTGACGTTTGATAGCACACAAGGTGTTCCTCCGGTATTCGCGAGTTGCAAAATCTCATAGTCAAAGAAACATGTATAAGTCATGAAGAAAGCAATAGCAATAAAACTTAACGATCATTATGCTAAGCTAACAGATGGATCTTGTCCATCACATCATTCTCTAATGATGTGATCTCGTTCATCAAATGACAACACATGTCTATGGTCAGGAAACTTAACTATCATTGATTAACGAGCTAGTCAAGTAGAGGCATACTAGGGATACTCTGTTTTGTCTATGTATTCACACATGTATCAAGTTTCTGGTTAATACAATTCTGGCATGAATAATAAACATTTGTCATGATATAAGGAAATATAAATAACAACTTTATTATTGTCTCTAGGGCATATTTCCTTCAGATAACGCTCTAGAAAGGAGAAATAATTCAGTCACTAGGAGGGAATGTTTTGGTTTCTGCATAGAATCAAATCAACAAGCATTCATGTCATACTAAAGGTTCTACTTGGCACTTTATCTAAATAAAGATACAAGCACAATAACTATAATCTTGTGGACACATAAAAAAGGGGGAAATAAAGGATAAATATTGGGTTGCCTACCAACAAGCTCTTTCTATATTTCCATTAAGATAGGCTTGATATTTTAGTGATGTTCACATGAAAAATAAGAACATTTGAGTCTAACTCACTTCTTTTGCATAGGCTTCTGATGAGTAAACAGATTGTCATGGTAAGCAATATTTATCATATGCAAGGAAGAAGAACAAAATAATGATAATTCTAACACGGAGAAAGGTAATTGAGTAACATGAAAATTTCTATAATCATATTTGCCTCTCTCAAAATAGTTACATATAGGATCATAATCAAATTCAACTATATAGTTATCATGTAAGACATTCTTTTTATCATCTAGATGCATAAAAAAAATATAATCTTCCAAGAATATTATAATGTACGAGCTGCATCTCCCCCGTCCCTTCCGTGATGGAGAGGATGGTTTGAGTTTCCGAGGACATGTTTGGTGTGGATGATTTTGTGGAAGCGTGGATACAGAGAAGAAGACCATATTTGGTGGTTGCGAGAGGAAAGAGACGATAGAGAGTGAAGTGAGGATATTTATTATGTCCTTAACCCTTTCATACAATTGCTACAGTTGTTTTGTGTGCAATTATGTGTGTAGAAAAAACTTTGAAATGCAAATGAGTTGTTTGTGATGGCTAGGAGCATCGCACATGATGCATGGTGCGAGTACTCGTGTGCGATGATTTATAAGTTATACATACGTTTCCTTATGTTAACACATCTATGATAACATGTGACACCAAATATGGTTGTGTGTGGAGAATTATGTACTCCACTTAGTCTTCCCGTGCTCCTGAGGTCCTCTGAGGAGCAGCTTCTTCTTCTTCTTGGGGGTGACCTCAAGAGGGTGGATGGCGCCCTCGTCATCTGAGTTCTCGACCGCTGCGGCCCGGTAGGCACGCTCAAGGGAGCACACCGCATCCTTCTCACTGCAGGCGATTGTGATGATGCCGCAACTTCCTGGCATCTTCAGGACGTTGTAGCTGTGGTGAGTCACCACCATGAACTTGGCGAGGGTCGGGTACCCGGGGATGGCGTTGTACGGGAGGCAAATGTGGGCAACGTCGAAGTCGATGAGCTCAGTGCGGTAGTTGTCGTGCTTGCCGAAGGTGATAGCGAGGCGAATCTGTCCCAGGGGGATGGTGGAGCCATTGGTCACCCCTGAGAAGGGCTTGGTGGGGAGGAGCTGGTCGTAGGGCACCTCGAGCCTCTGGAATGTCTCAGCAGAGAGGACATTCAGCCCCGCACCTCCATCAGTGAGTGTCATGGTAACGAGGACGTTGCTGATGGTCGGTGATCAGAGCATTGGGAGCGCGCCGGCGGTGGCTGCACACTTGAGTTGATCCATAGAGTTAAAGGTGATGGCGTACATGGACCACCTGAGGGGACGTGACGCCTCGAGCTTGGGGAGGTCCGCGTTCACCTCACGAGCGAACTGCTTCAAGATGCGATGGGAGGCGGGGGCCTGAGCGCCATCCAGGATGCAGGCGATAGCACTGGGCTTTTGGAAGCCCCGGGCCCCATCATCTTTGCCATGGTCATCATTCCTCCTTGGTGGCGGCGGCAGCGGAGGAAGGACGATCCTCACGAGGCCGGTCCCTCTAGGGGCCATCACGAGGCTGGCCCTACCAGCCGTCCTCAGAAGGCTGACCACGCCAGCCTTACAAGGGTCACGGTTGTCCCAGCGACCTCCACCACGGCCTCCTCCATGTCCGTAGCCACGGTCAATGCGCTCAAGGCGACGGCCAAGGCGCCCGTCTGGAATGGCCCTGAGCTCTAGGCTATCGTTGGTGTTGTGGCTGTGGACGTTGTGGAAGACGCAGAATGGGCGGCTGCCCTTGGAGGACTCAGGGTGGTCGCAGTCGTGCTTCATCTCGGGCTCAGCCGTGAGCACAGTCGGGCCCTTGCACTTCATGTCCTTGGCCTTGGCCTTCTTGTCTTCAGGGTCGGCCTCTGGAGCTTTAGGAGTGAGAGGCGACCTTCCTCTTCCCTCGCGCACCTGGTTGCCATGTTGAACATCTCTAGAGCCAAGGACAGGTCGTCGTCTATGGCGATTTCTTCCTTCATCTTGATATCCTGGATGCCATTAGTGAATGCTGAAATGATGCGTCGCAGGGGTGGCGAGTGTGCTGGAAGTTGGTGATGAAGCGCTCGCGCACCTCATCCCAGGAGGAGATTGGTTCCACTAAGAGGTTCAGGAGCCACAAGCGCGCGCCATCCTTGAGAGCCATGGAAAACCAGTTCGCCATGACCTTCTCGTCGCCGTTCGCCGCCTCGATGCTCTGCTTGTAGAGCTGGAGGAACTTAGTGGGGTCAGGGGTGCCATCGTAGCGCGGAGGCAGATCCGGCTTAAACTTGCCGGGCCAGAGGACGCGGCAGGCTCCAGAGTGAACGCTCAGTAACCTGCCGCGCTCATGGGAGCCCGTCGCGGAGGGGGAGCCTGGTCTTCGCACCCGCGTGCCACCGCCTCGGGCGGCACACGGTCTTGACGTGGCGGTGCTGGGAGCGCACGCGCCTCTCCTTGAGGCCGCTGCACCACCTGGCAGCTGTCTTCGTCGCGTTGGGGGGCCTCATGGCTTGGCTCGAGGACAATATCACGTCGGAGAGGAGGAGAAGGTGCACCATGGGCCACGTCACCTGCCTGAAGCGGCGGGGGAGGCAGCGAGTGAGACATCACAGGAGCCTCTCCAACGGCGGTGACGAGATCGGCGATGCGGGCCAGCCATTCCTCATAGAGGTCACCGACTGGACAGTAGCGCAGAAGCTCGCGCGCCATGAGAAACGCAGCCTGCGTGTTCACCAGCCCGCGACGAGCATGAGAAGACGAAGCAGCGGCTAGAGTTAGCGAGGGGGTGACGGTGCGACAATCGCGTCGAACAGAAGGCAGCAGCGACGAGTCTTGCTGCTCGTGGACCACGGGGCAAGTAGCAGCGTTAGCCACAGGAGACAGGGAGCGGAGGGGAGCACCATCGCCCGCAGGTACTCTCTGAGCAACGTGGGCGACGAGGGCTGCCCGACACACGGCATGAAGTCGACGAGCATCGTCCATGAGAACGGTGGAACGGCGGTGGACCGACCGATGGAAGAGAGGCTGATACGTTTCCAACGTATCTATAATTTTTGATTGTTCCATGCTATTATATTATCTGTTTTGGATCTTAATGGGCTTATTTATACACTTTTATATTATTTTTGGGACTAACCTACTAACCCAAGGCCCAGTGCAAATTGTTGTTTTTTTTGCCTACTTCAGTGTTTCACAGAAAAGGAATATCAAACGGAATCCAAACGGAATGAAACCTCGGGGAGAGTTATTTTTGGAACAAACATGATCCAGAGGACTTGGAGTGGACGTCAAGAAATCAACGAGGAGGCCACAAGGCAGGGGGCGTGCCTACCCCCCTGGGCGCGCCCTCCACCCTTGTGGGCCCCTTGTGGCTCCACCGACCTACTTCTTCCTCCTATATATATATATATATACCCCGGAAACAGCCAGGAGCACCACGAAACCCTATTTCCACTGCCGCAACCTTCTGTACCAAAGAGATCCCATCTTGGGGCCTTTTCCAGAGCTCCGCTAGAGGGGGAATCAATCATGGAGGGCTTCTACATCAACACCATAGCATCTCCGATGATGAGTGAGTAGTTTACTTCAGACCTTCGGGTCCATAGTTATTAGCTAGATGGCTTCTTCTCTCTCTTTGGATCTCAATACAAAGTTCTCCTCGATCTTCTTGGAGATATATTCGATGTAACTCTTTTTGCGGTGTGTTTGTCGAGATCCGATGAATTGTGGGTTTATGATCAAGTTTATCTATGAACAATATTTGATTCTTCTCTGTAATCTTTTATGTATGATTGGTTATCTTTGCAAGTCTCTTCGAATTATCAGTTTGATTTGGCCTACTAGATTGATCTTTCTTGCAATGGGAGAACTGCTTAGCTTTGGGTTCGATCTTGTTGTCTCCTTTCCTAGTGACAGTAGGGGCAGCAAGGCATGTATTGTATTGTTGCCATCGAGGATAAAAAGATGGGGTTTACACCATATTACTTGAGTTTATCCCTCTACATCATGTCATCTTGCCTAATGCGTTACTCTGTTCTTATGAACTTAATACTCTAGATGCATGCTGGATAGCGGTCGATGTGTGGAGTAATAGTAGTAGATGCAGAATCGTTTCGGTCTACTTGTCGCGGACGTGATGCCTATATACATGATCATGCCTAGATATTCTCATAATTATGCACTTTTCTATCAATTGCTCGGCAGTAATTTTTCACCCACTGTAATACTTATGCTATTTTGAGAGAAGCCACTAATGAAACCTATGCCCCCCTGGTCTATTTCCATCATATAAGTTTCCAATCTATTTTTACTTTGCAATCTTTACTTTCAATCTATATCATAAAAATAACCAAAATATTTATTATCTCTATCATATCTCACTTTTGCAAGTGGTTGTGAAGGGATTGACAACCCCTTTATCGCGTTGGTTGCAAGGTTCTTATTTGTTTGTGTAGGTACGAGGCGACTTGCATGTAGTCTCCTACTGGATTGATACCTTGGTTCTCAAAAACTGAGGGAAATACTTACGCTACTTTACTGCATCACCCTTTCCTCTTCAAGGGAAAACCAATGCAGTGCTCAAGAGGTAGCAAGAAGGATTTTTGGCGCCGTTGCCAGGGAGATCTACTCACAAGTCGAGACATACCAAGTACCCATCACAAAATCTTATCCCTCGCATTACATTATTTGCCATTTGCCTCTCGTTTTCCTCTCCCCCACTTCACCCTTGCCGTTTTATTCGCCCTTCTTCTATTCATATTTCCATTTGCTTTGATATCTTACTTGGCTCGTTTGCTCGTATGGTTGGAATAGTTGTTTATTTATTGCTAAATAGAGAACCTAAGATCTATGGATCCTCATCCGCTTGCTAATCTTTTTAAGAGATCCAATTATGATGAACCAATTGCTAGTGAGTTTTGTGCACTAGATTATCTTTATGAAGTTTTTCTTGATATTCATGAATCTGAAAATTGTGATGAAGCACTTTATGGAGTGATTCACGATGGATCTTTGAATAGAAAGCATGATTGCAATGATGATAGTATAAATTCTATTAATGTCAATTGTTCTTATAATATGCAAAACCCTAAGCTTGGGGATGCTAGTTTTGCTATGTCTACTACTTGTTGCAATGATCATGATTGGGGTGATTCTTCTTATGATCTTGAAAGTTTATTTAAGCCCCATGATGAATATGAGATTGATTATAATGTTTCCAATAATATTTAAAGTGGGTTTGGAAGAGTGTCAACTTTAGATCCCACATATTTGTAGAATGTTCAATCTTATGAAGTTTTTGATAAAAGTGGGTTTGGAGAGGTCATGACTTTAGTTAATGTTAATCCCACTATTTTGGAAGAGTGTCAACTTTGCATACATGTGGATCGTTTTAAGAATATGTTTTGTGATAGCTATATTGTTGAATTTGCTTATGATCCTACATGTAATTATTATGAGAGAGGAAAATATGATTGTAGAAAATTTCATGTTAGTAAATTTCCTCCCGTTATGTTGAGATTGCTATTGTTTCTTTCTGCTTCCTTGCATATGCTAGTTTTTGCTTGTTATGATAATTTGTTTGCCTATAATATTCCTATGCATAGGAAGTATGTTAGACTTAGATGTGTTTGTCACGTGTTTTATGATGCTCTCTTTGTGCTTCAATTCTTGTTTTTCATGTGAGCATCGTTGAAATCTTTTTCCTAGCTAAAAGGCTTTAAAGAAAAGCGCTTGTTGGGAGCCAACCCAATATATTTCCTTGTTGTTATTCAATAAATAATCCATTTAGCCTCTGTTTATATGTGGTTTTATGCTTTTAATTAGTGTTTGTGCCAAGTAGAACCTTTGGGAAGACTTGGGGAAAGTCTTTGCGATCTTGCTGTAAAAAACAGAAAATTTAGTGCTCACGAGATTTGCTGCCATTTTTTAACAGGAGAGTGCGATTAGGTTTATTATTTTTGTAGATGATTAATAGATAAATTTCTCACGTTCAGAAATTTATTTTAGAATTTTTGGGGTTACATAAGTATTCGAAACCTACAGATTACTACAGACTGTTCTGTTTTTGACAGATTCTGTTTTTCGTGTGTTGTTTGCTTATTTTGATGAATCTATGGCTAGTATTGGAGATTCTGAACCATATAGAAGTTGGAATACAGTAGGTTTAACACCAAAATAAATAAATAATGAGTTCATTACAGTACCTTAAGTGGTGGTTTGTTTTCTTATACTAACGGAGCTCATGAGATTTTCTGTTTAAGTTTTGTGTTGTGAAGTTTTCAAGTTTTGAGTAAAGATTTGATGGATTATGGAATAAGGAGTGGCAAGAGCCTAATCTTGGGGATTACCAAGGCACCCCAAGCTAAAATTAAAGGGCAACCAAAAGCCTAAGCTTTGGGATGCCCCGGAAGGCATCCCCTCTTTCGTCTTCTTCTATTAGTAACTTTATTACTTGAGGCTATATTTTAATTCACCACATGATATGTGTTTTGCTTGGAGAGTCTTGTATGATTTGAGTATTTCCTTGCTGTACATACCTTTTGGGAGAGACACACATGAATTGTAATTTATTAGAATACTCTATGTGCTTCACTTATATATTTTGAGCTAAATAATTTTGCTCTAGTGCTTCACTTATATATTTTAGAGCACGGTGGTGGTTTTATTTTATAGAAATTATTGATCTCTCATGATTCACTTATATTATTTTGAGAGTCCTGGTAATTTGCTTTGGTTATAAAATTAGTCCTAATATGATAGGCATCCAAGATGGGTATCATAAAAACTATCATAAAAAGTATGAGAAGTTTGATACTTGATGATTGTTTTGAGATATGAAGATGGTGATATTAGAGTCATGCTAGTTGAGTAGTTGTGAATTTGAGAAATACTTGTTCTAAAGTTTGTGATTGTCGTAGCATGCACGTTATGAGTGGCGGAGCATGATTTATTTATTGATTGTCTTCCTTATGAGTGGCGGTCGGCGATGAGCGATGGTCTTTTCCTACCAATCTATCCCCCTAGGAGCATGCGCGTAGTACTTTGTTTCGATAACTAATAAATTTTTGCAACAAGTATGTGAGTTCTTTATGACTAATGTTGAGTCCATGGATTATACGCACTCTCACCCTTCCACCATTGCTAGCCTCTCTAGTACTGCGCAACTTTCGCCGGTACCATAAACCCACCATATACCTTCCTCAAAAGAGCCATCATACCTACCTATTATGGCATTTCCATAGCCATTCCGAGATATTATTGCCATGCAACTCTCCACCGTTCCGTTTGTTATGACACGCTTCATCATTGCCATATTGCTTCGCATGATCATGTAGTTGACATAGTATTTGTGGCAAAGCCACCATTCATAATTCTTTCATACATGTCACTCATGAGTTATTGCACATCCCGGTACACCACCGGAGGCATTCACATAGAGTCATATGTTGTTCTAGGAATTGAGTTGTAAGTAAATAAAGTGTGATGATCATCATTATTAGAGCATTGTCCCATGTGAGGAAAGGATGATGGACTATGATTCTCCCACAAGTCGGGATGAGACTACGGGCGAAAAATAAAAAAAAGAGAAAAAAAAAGAGGCCATAAAAAATAGAAAAGGCCCAAATAAAAAATAAAAAATAAAAAATGAGAGAAAAAGAGAGAAGGGACAATTCTACTATCCTTTTCCACACTTGTGCTTCAAAGTAGCACCATGATCTTCATGATAGAGAGTCTCCTATAATATCACTTTCATATACTAGTGGGAATTTTTCATTATAGAACTTGGCTTGTATATTCCAATGATGGGCTTCCTCAAAATGCCCTAGGTCTTCGTGAGCAAGCAAGTTGGATGCACACCCACTTAGTTTCTTTTGTTGAACTTTCATATACTTATAGCTCTAGTGCATCCGTTGCATGGCAATCCCTACTCACTCACATTGATATCTATTAATGGGCATCTCCATAGCCCGTTGATACGCCTAGTTGATGTGAGACTATCTTCTCCTCTTTTGTCTTCTCCACAACCACCATTCTATTCCACCATAGTGCTATATCCATGGCTCACGCTCATATATTGCGTGAAGATTGAAAAAGTTTGAGAACATGAAAAGTATGAAACAATTGCTTGGCTTGTCATTGGGGTTGTGCATGATTTAAATATTTTGTGTGGTGAAGATAGAGCATAGCCAGACTATATGATTTTGTAGGGATAGCTTTCTTTGGCCATGTTATTTTGAGAAGACATAATTGCTTTGTTAGTATGCTTGAAGTATTATTATTTTTATGTCAATATTAAAATTTTGTCTTGAATCTTTTGGATCTCAACATTCACGCCACAATAAACAAAATTACATTGAGAATTATGCTAGGTAGCATTCCACATCAAAAATTATGTTTGTATCATTTACCTACTCTAGGATGAGCAGGAATTAAGCTTGGGGATGCTTGATATGTCTGCAACGTATCTATATTTTTTGATTGTTCCATGCTATTATATTATCTATTTTGGATGTTAATGGGCTTATTTATACACTTTTATATTATTTTTGGGACTAACCTACTAACCCAAGGCCCGATGCAAATTCCTGTTTTTTTGCCTATTTCATTGTTTCACAGAAAAGGAATATCAAACGGAATGAAACCTTCGGGAGAGTTATTTTTGGAACAAACGTGATCCAGAGGACTTGGAGTGGACGTCAAGAAATCAACGAGGAGGCCACGAGGCAGGGGGCCTCTTCGAATTATCAGTTTGGTTTGGCCTACTAGATTGATCTTTCTTGCAATGGGAGAAGTGCTTAGCTTTGGGTTCAATCTTGCGGTGTCCTTTCCCAGTGACAGCAGGGGCAGCAAGGCATGTATTGTATTGTTGCCATCAAGGATAAAAAGATGGGGTTTACATCATATTACTTGAGTTTATCCCTCTACATCATGTCATCTTGCCTAATGTGTTGCTCTGTTCTTATGAACTTAATACTCTAGATGCATGCTGGATAGCGGTCGATGTGTGGAGTAATAGTAGTAGATGCAGAATCGTTTCGGTCTACTTGTCGCGAACATGATGCCTATATACATGATCGTGCCTAGATATTCTCATAATTATGCACTTTTCTTTCAATTGCTCGACAGTAATTTGTTCACCCACCGTAATACTTATGCTATCTTGAGAGAAGCCACTAGTGAAACCTATGGCTCCCGGGTCTATTTTCCATCATATAAGTTTCCAATCTATTTTTACTTTGCAATCTTTACTTTCAATCTATATCATAAAAATACTAAAAATATTTATTATCTCTATCAGATCTCACTTTTGCAAGTGGCCTGAAGGGATTGACAACCCCTTTATCGCGTTGGTTGCAAGGTTCTTATTTGTTTGTGTTGGTACGAGGCGACTTGTGTGTAGTCTCCTATTGGATTGATACCTTTGTTCTCAAAAACTGAGGGAAATTCTTACGCTACTTTACTGCATCACCCTTTCCTCTTAAAGGGAAAACCAACGCAGTTCTCAAGAGGTAGCAGAGGCTTCAACACGCCCCTACCTGGCGCGCCAAAGGTCAGATTCGGGGCTCCGAAGACCCAAGGAAAGGTTCAAACTCTGGGGAGTGTGCGAAGAACTCAACCTCTCTAGCCAGCCAACTCGTCGCTCTCACGGCCTAGCTCGATGAATAGGAAAGGAAAGAGACAGGGCAGTTTACCCAGGTTCGGGTCACCTTGAGGTGTAAGACCCTACTCCTGCTTTCGGGTGGATTAGCCTCACGAGGGGCTGAGGATGAACTAGTACAGAGGAAGAACAACCTCGGGTGGTTTGTTCCTGTGTGAGTGTGAGCTAGTGAGGGTTCGGATTTGGGGATCCCCTCCTATGGTGGTGCCTAAGCAATATTTATAGTGGCCTCGGTCCTCTTCCTCCAAAACGAAGGCAGGAAGGGAACCCATAGTGGCCAAGTTTGAAGGGAGACAAGTAGTACATCTTATCCTGAGGAAAGTTGGTCTTCGCTTGCAAAGCCTCTGCTCGTGACCCCGTGGTGGGCTCAGCGATGACATCCGTCCTTCCGTCCTGGCAGCCTTGGTCTTGTTGCACTGGAATGGAAACCTTTAGCTGAGACCTCGGGACCCCGCGCCTGCACTTGCCTCCCTAGCACCAAAGAGAAAACATGTCACTCTGCGTCCGCCTGGCCTTGGTCGTCACGGCTTGCGTCACCCAAACCTCATGAGGTGGGCATTTGCATAGGAATCTCCGCTCCTCAGGAGGCCGCCTGGGGAGGCCGCTCCCTCCTGAGGTATTGGTGTCGTCCACCTTGCGAGGCTTGGCCCCTCATGAGGGTCTTGTCTTGCCGGAGTTGAAGATGGGCCATACCAGGACGTGATGGAGCCTTGCTTGAGTGGAAAGGAGATGAGAACTTGGGCGCTGGAGCTCGAGATTGGAAGGGCGAAGACAGAGAGAGGGCGTGGGAGAGGAAGAGGGAATCATTATCCCCTTATAAAGGCAACGAATATTAAACGCCTCCTCACTCGCCTTAAGATTCGCCTATTCCCAAGGGCTGTATAAATGGCACGGTTAGGTTACCCATGCCCGCATTGATGAGAATCCCACGATAAGGGGACACGATCTCTGCTTTGACAAGACATGCCAATGGCAACCACGTCTCGGGACGTGGGGCGTCGAAACATGAAAGTGGTTTGGAATTGTGACCGGGCAGACGTGATGTCATATTGTAAAAAGTTGTCAGCAGATTAGACTCGTGTAAAAATATATTATCTCTGCGGTTATGTATGGTGTGTGTGACAGGTCCGGATACTATCATCACATCCGAAGACTATCTTGAAGTTCGGATAGAAGGGAACCCGCCTTGAAATACCGAAGACAATCTGCACGCCGGACTCCTCGTCAGTGAAGCCAGGTTCATGGGCCGGACTGATGGGCTATGAATACATGAAGGCCGAAGACTGTACCTGTGTCCGGATTGGACTCTCCTTGTCATGGAAGGCAAGCTTGGTGACCGACTATGAAGATTCCTTCTTATGTAACCGACTCTATGTAAACCCTAGATCCCCCCGGTGTCTATATAAACCGGAGGGGTTAGTCCGGAAAGGATATACTCATTACCATAGTCATACATGCTAGGCTTCTAGGCTTTAGCCATTATGATATCGCGGTAGATCAACTCTTGTAACACTCATATTCATCAAGATCAATCAAGCAAGACGTAGGGTATTACCTCCATAGAGAGGGCCCAAACCTGGGTAAACATCGTGTCCCCCGTCTCCTGTTACCATTGATCCTAGACACATAGTTCGGGACCCCCTACCCGAGATCCGCCGGTTTTGACACTGACATAGGGAATGAACCTGAGTAAACAGGGTTAGATAACACAGATACATTTACAAGCCAGAGCAACCAAAAGAACCCACAAGAGTACCAAGACTGGGATGACATGTAGTGAGTGAGTACTGAGTACTCTATTTGATATAGACATGTCCCCAAAAGGTAAAGATATGCAATGAATTCACAGATTTCCTTCCTAGTAGTCTTTCTCCCCCTGAGTCTTGTATTGGATAATGGCAGGACATAGGGAAACAAAATCAGAGCAACTTTCTCTTTCTCCCCCTTTTTCTTTTTCTCCCCCTTTGAAGAGAACAAGCTTTGATGTGATCTCTCTCCCCCTTTGACATCAATTTCCAAGAAGGTATCTTCTGGAGTGTGAGTTAAATAGGTTTGGTCCCTGAGTCACAGAGCAAAGCAGCATATAGATCGTGATGCTGGTAGAGGACAAGAATCATCGAGTGGAGCTGGAATAAAACTACAGGAACAAATGTCAAATTTTCTTCTCTGTAGTGAAATTGGTGATACCGAGTTGTAGTCTTCGGTGACACCGAATTGGTTTGGTGTGACTGAAAGCAACAGATCGGTATGACCGAGTTCAACACAGATAGAACACTTGTCACCTCAGCTCGCTAGGCAAAAAGATCTCACAAAGATTTGCAAGGAATTAACTAAAGGATTTGCAATGAATTGGGTACAGGGAAATGCAGAACTAAAACAGAGAAAAGAAAAGCTAGATGAAGTATGCAAAAGCTCAAGGAAACACTAGAGACCTTCATCTAGAATTGGGCGGTGACAAAGTCACCTATGTTAGAGTATATTGACTGAGGAATCAAGTGAGAACACTTGATCGTAAGTCATACTCATTGTTTAAGCTTAAAATGGGGTTACCATTTTTCGTTTAAGCATTTGATGTATTCACATCTTGTTGAGTTGCTTTGACCTAAGATTTGAGGTAAAGCTTCTCTAATATGGAATGACATACCTTGGGTGGTGGTGTTGATCTTGATCATGTAGTCGAACTTGCATGGGTAGCTCAAGGTTGATGTAGCGCAAAAATGGTTGGGAGCACCACTTGGAATTGAGTTCATCTACCTGCATGGGTTAGTTTTCCAAGGAAGAGCACTTGTGTATCCAAAATGACAATCATGAAATTTGATACACAGAATTTGTCAAAGGATATGTTGAAATGTTTCATGCTTCCTTGTTTTCAACCACCATTGAGTAGAGACTTGGTGATGTAGAGATTGCTCAAGATGTGAGTGAGTTGCAATCTCATAGATTTAGATTCATCCAAGTACCTACAAGGGTTAGATAGCATGAAAGGGTGCAAATATATCCAAGACATATGATCACCATCAGAGAGATATCAAGGATTAGTCATAGATTCATGCCTTGCATGTATCCAAATGGAGTCCCTACTCCAAGTTTGAAGCGTCAATGATGTTCAATTCACCTCTCAAACGGCAAAAGGATTTCTCATCAAGCGGTTTGGTGAATATATCCGCCAATTGCTTATCGGTAAGAACATGCTTAAGATCAATGTCCCCTTTAGCAACATGATCTCGAATGAAATGATGACAACTTCAATATGCTTAGTTCAAGAATGTTGCACGGGATTGTGAGCGATCTTAATAGAACTCTCATTGTCACAAAGCAATGGAACATGTTTCACATTGATCCCATAATCTTTAAGAGTTTGGGTCATCCAAAGTAATTGAGCACAACATGAACCAGCGGCAATGTATTCCGCTTCGGCAGTGGATAAGGATACCGAATTTTGTTTCTTCTAGGACCAAGATACAAGAGATCTACCAAGAAATTGACAAGTACCCAAAGTGGACTTCCTATCAACCTTGTCTCCGGCATAGTCCGAATCAGAATAGCCAACAAGATCAAAAGAGGACCTCTTAGGATACCAAATGCCAAAATTTGGTGTATGTATTAAGTATCTCACTATCCTTTTCACAGCCTTAAGATGACATTCTTTGGGGGCCACTTGATATCGTGCACACATGCACACACTTAGCATGATATCAGGACGAGAGGCACATAGATATAACAATGAACCAATCATAGATCGGTAAACCTTTTGGTCAACCGGTTTACCATCCTTAGTCAAATCAAGATATCCACTAGTAGGCATGGGAGTTTTCATACCTTTTCTTTCTTGCATGTTGAACTTCTTGAATAAGTCCTTGGTGTACTTTGTTTGAGAGACAAAGGTGCCTTCCTTAGTTTGCTTGATTTTCAAACAAAGAAAGAACTTGAGTTCACTCATCATAGACATCTCAAACTTCTCCGACATTATCTTCCCAAACTTTTTACTAAAAAGAGGGTTAGTCGAACGAAATATGATATCATCAACATAAATTTGGCACACAAACAATTCACTGTTAACCCTTTTAGTAAAAAGAGTAGAATATATTTTTCCAATCTCAAATCCTTTATCAATAAGGAACCTGGTCAAGCATTTGTACCACGCTCTAGGAGCTTGTTTAAGACCATAAAGAGCTTTGTGAAGTTTGTAAACATGATCGGGTTTCTTAGGATTGACAAAGCCGGGAGGTTGTTTAACATAAACTTCCTCCTCAATTTCACCATTTAGAAAAGCACTTTTAATGTCCATTTCGTATAAAGTGATATCATGGTGATTAGCATAGGCAAGCAAGATGCGGATGGACTCAAGTCTAGCAACGAGGGCATATGTCTCACCGTAGTCCATACCTTCGACTTGAGTGTAGCCTTGGGCGACTAGAAGAGCTTTGTTGCGGACGACTTGACCATCTTTGTCTTGCTTGTTGCGAAAAACCCATTTGGTACCAATGATATTGTGGTTGTTGTCGGGCTTCTCGACCAATGTCCACACTTGATTTCTCTCAAAGTTGTGTAGCTCTTCATGCATGGCGTTTATCCAATCCGGATCTTACAATACTTCTTCAACCTTCATAGGTTCAATACTAGAGATGGATGAATAATGTTCACAAAAATTAACCAAAAGATATTTAGAGCGAGTGATTCTCTCGGTTTGGATATCATTGTAGATTTGCTCGACGGGATGGTCTCTAGCGACTCTTGCTCGAACTTGTGAGAGCTTTTGTTTTGCTTGGGGTGTAACATCTTCTTCATCATCTTGTCCTTCTTCTTGGCCTTCTTCATTATTGGCGTCGTTGTTCCCTTGTCGTGGTGGAGGAGGTTGATGAGGTTCATCTTGGTGTACTTCCTCATTTTCTTCATCTTGGTGTGTCCCACTCGTGGATGCTTCCATGTCGACTCTTGGTTCACCTTGTCGTGAGGTAGAAGCTTCCACTTGGACGGACGAGGTACTCTCCTTCACCTCCGTTGGGCGGATCTTGCCAATAGACAGGTCCTGGATGGCTTTCGAAGGATCATTATCTCCTACATCAATTGGCAATTGCTCTACTTGTGAGCCGTTAGATTCATCAAACTTCACATCTACCGGCTCTTCAACCTTTCGGGTGAAATTGTTGTAGACACGGTAAGTGTGAGAGTTTGAGCCATAACCATGTAGGAATCCTTCATGAGATTTAGGAGCAAAATTAGAAGAACGATGCTTGTCAAGAATGTAACACTTTGAGCCAAATACTCGAAAGTATCCAACTTGGGGTTTGTTACCGGTGAGAAGCTCGTATGCCGTCTTGCTGAGTAGCTTGTGAAGATACAAGCGATTTGTTGCATGACAAGCTATCTCAACGGCTTCCGCCCAAAAGTGCTTTGGAGTCTTGTACTCATCAAGCATCGTCCTCGCCATCTCAATAAGAGTTCAGTTCTTCCTCTCAATAACTCCATTTTGTTGAGGCGTGTACGTAGCGGAGAACTCATGTGAGATCCCTCTTCGTCAAGAAAGGTATCCACATTTGCGTTCTTGAACTCCATTCCGTTGTCGATGCGAACCTTCTTGATCTTCACTTCAAATTGATTTTGGGCCTTCCTAGCAAAGTTCTTAAAGATCTTTTGGACCTGCGATTTATCATCAAGAAAGAACACCCACGTAAATCTTGAAAAATCATCAACTATAACTAGGCTGAATGAGTTACCACCGAGACTCTTATAGGCATTGGGACCAAAAAGATCCATATGAAGTAGCTCGAGCGGTCTTCTCGTGGTCATAATGTTCTTCACAGGGTGGCTTCCTCCAACTTGTTTTCCTACTTGACAAGCACTACAAAGTCTATCCTTGTCAAATATAACATCTTTTACTCCAAGGATATGATCACCTTTAATAAGCTTATCAAGATTTTGCATGCCCACATGACCTAGCCTTCTATGCCACAACCAACCTTTCGAGGATTTAGCAATTAGGCAAGTTCTAGGTTGAGCCTTCTTAGTGAAATCAACAATGTAAAGATCACCTCTACGTGTACTGGTAAAGACCATTTTATGATTATCTCTATGAAACACTTGGCAATCTACTTCAGTAAATAGGACATTGAAACCAAAGTCAGCAAGTCTAGATACGGAAAGTAAATTGTAGCCAAGAGATTCAACGAGCATAACATTTTGTATGGAGCTATCATGTGAGATGGCCACCTTACCAAGGCCAACCACCTTACCCTTTGAGTTTTCACCGAAAGTGACATACTTTCGAGGGCCGTCGTTTTCAGCAAGCTCACGAAACATGTCTTTGTCTCTAGTTATATGGTTGGTACACCCACTATCAAGAACCCATTCCTTTCCTCCAGCCATGTAGCCGCGAAGATTAGCCATAAGACCAAAGTGTCTCATTGCATCATCAAGATCATAGTCACTATCATCATCCTCATCATAGTATCCATGTTCAACATCGTCATAAGGTGGATCAATTCCTAGAGAGAGTGATTCATTAGAAGTGTGACCGTAGCAATGTTCATCTCTATGAATTCTAATGACTTCAGAAATGATATTGCTAATGATTCCAACATCTCCTTTGGCACTCGTAAGATTTGTAAGCTCAAATTAACAGTCACCAAATTTGGGGTCATTGGAACTCATCTTACTCAAGGCAATAGACTTATGAAGAATCTCATCTAGAGTTTTTTAAGGAATAGTTTGAAAAACGTTCCTCAAGGAATCTCCATATGGTGTAGGCACAATCAAGAGCAGGCAAGCTAGCAAGAAAGTTTCTAGGCAAACCTCTAGTGATTAAATTCATAGTTCTATGATTGCGGATCATGTCAATAGACTCATCAAGAGTAGGATGCAAAGGATCAACATGAGGTGCACAAGGGCTAGTAATGTACTTATCCAAATGATATTCATTGAAAATCTCAAGCACTCATGAAAGTACTCTCCATCAAGTATAGGCACTCTACGTCTAAGACTCCCCAATGTAGACTCATCCATCTTCCTCTAAAGGTGTTGAAACCAAAGCAATGGAGACCAATGCTCTGATACCAATTGAAAGGATCGAGAAGAGGTGTCTAGAGGGGGGTGAATAGACTCTTAGCAAAGTTGCAGTTTTTAAATTCTTTAAGTTGAAGTGGAGTTTTAGCACAAGTTCAAACATTCACAATACATATCAAGCAAGCATGACAAGAGTATATGAGCAGCGGAAAGTAAATCATGCAAGTTGCAAGAATTTAAAGGGATGGGATTTGAGTGTGCAAACGCAATTGGAGACACGGAGATTTTTGGCGTGGTTCCGGTAGGTGGTGCTATCGAACATCCACATTGATGGAGACTTCAACCCACGAAGGGTAACGGTTGCGCGAGTCCACGGAGGGCTCCACCCACTAAGGGTCCATGAAGAAGCAACCTTGTCTATCCCACCATGGACATCGCCCACGAAGGACTTGCCTCACTAGGGTAGATCTTCACGAAGTAGGCGATCTCCTTGCCCGTAAAAACTCCTTGGTTCAACTCCACAATCTTGACGAAGGCTCCCAAATGACACCTAACCAATCTAGGAGACACCACTCTCCAAAAGGTAATAGATGGTGTGTTGATGATGAACTCCTTGATCTTGTGCTTCAAATGATAGTCTCCCCAACACTCAACTCTCTCTCATAGGATTGGATTTAGTAGAAAGATGATTTCAGTGGAAAGCAACTTGGGAAAGGCTAGAGATCAATATTTATGTGGTTGGAATGGAATATCTTGACCTCAACACAAGTGTAGGTGGTTCTCTCTCAGAAAATGTATGTTGGAAGTGTAGGCATATTCTGAAGGCTCTCTCCTTGAATGAAGAGTGGGTGGAGGGGTATAAATAGCCTCCACACAAAATCTAACCGTTACACACAAATCACCAAACTCAGTGGGACCGAATCATACAACTCGGGCAGACCGATTTAGTTCATAATGTGACCGTTAGGGTTTTTGGTGGGACCGACATGTCAACTCGGTGGGACCGATTCCATTAGGGTTAGGGTAAAGCCTCATCTCAGTTGGACCGATTACACAAACTCGGTAGGACCGATTTTGGTAATAAGCTAAACAGAGAGTTGGCCAAGCAAACTCGGTGGGACCGATTTCATATTTTGATGGTACCAAAATTAATGCAATAGGCAACAGAGAGTTTGCAAGCCCATCTTGGTGAGACCGAGATCCCGTCGGTGAGACCGAATTGATTAGGGTTTCTGGCAGTGGCTATGCCAAGTGAACTCGGTGGCGCCGGATAGGAAATTTCGGTGGGGCCGAGTTTGACTTTTGGTTTGGGACATATGTGGATTTGAGAAAGTGGTTGAGGGCTTTGGAGCATATCACTAAGCACTTTGAGCAAGCAAGCCATTAAGCAACACCTCATCCCCTTTTAATAGTATTGGCTTTCCTATGGACTCAATGTGATCTTGGATCACTAAAAATGAAAAATGTAGAGTCCTGAGTCTTTGAGCTTGAGCCAATCCTTTGTCCTTATCATCTCAAAAGGGTTCCACATCCTCTAGTCCATGCCACTCACTTATCTAAAGCATTCTAGATGAAAGCATTAGTCCAACAAGAGATATGTTGACATTAATTACCAAAATCACCCAGGGAGCACTTGTGCTTTCACATAGTCATTGGGGTACAGTGTCGACGGTGAGCACGGAGCATGGTGCTTCCACTTGGACGTGGGAGGGAGTGCTACCTCTTGAGCACTGCGTTGGTTTTCCCTTGAAGAGGAAAGGGTGATGCAGTAAATCAACGTAAGTATTTCCCTCAGTTTTTGAGAACCAAGGTATCAATCCAGTAGGAGATCACGCTCAAGTCTCACGCACCTATACAAACAAATAAGAACCTCGCAACCAACGCGATAAAGGGGTTGTCAAGCCCTTCTCGGTCACTTACGAGAGTGAGATCTGATAGATATGTTAAGATAATATTTTTGGTATTTTTATGATAAAGAGAAATAAAGATGCAAAGTAAAATAAAAGGGAAAGGAAATAACTAAGTATTGGAAGATTATATGATAAAAGATAGACTCGGGGGCCATAGGTTTCACTAGTGGCTTCTCTCAAGAGCATAAGTATTACAGTGGGTAAACAAATTACTGTCGAGCAATTGATAGAATTGAGCATAGTTATGAGAATATCTAGGTATGATCATGTATGTCGGATGTGGAGTTCCGGCAAACCCTTAAGGTTCAAACACTGCGGTACGCGTGAAGTCTTTTCCTCCCAACGATCTACGCCCTAACTCGCTAAGATCTCACGGACGAACTCGACGAACTCGCAACACAGAAAGACACAAGATTTATACTGGTTCGGGCCACCGTTGTGGTGTAATACCCTACTCTAGTGTGGTGGTAGTGGATTGCCTCTTGGGCCGATGATGAACAATACAAGGGGAAGAATAGCCTCCTCGTGTTGAGGTGTTCTTGTGCTTAGCTAACTTGTGTGGGTGAGTGCTGGATGAACTGCTCGATCTCCCCCCTCTCTCTCTACTGTGGTGGCTAGCTCTACTTATATAGGCCCTAGTCCTCTCCCCAAATATTGAGCGGGAAGGGAGCCAACAACGGCGGGCAAATTTGAAGGGGGACAGCTAGTACAAGCCATCCTGACAAAGGTGGTCTCCGCCTGTGAAAGGCTCTGGTGGTGACGCCGTCTTGGGCACCATGATGACCTCCATCTTGCCGTCCTTCTGGTCTTGGTCCTGTTGCACCGATATGGCAACCTTTGCCTGATGCCTCGGTACTCCTCTCTTGCGCTGGACTCCTTAGCACCAAAGAGGAAACAAGGATGTTGCGCGCGCTGGCGCCCGCCTGGTGTCGATCGTCATGTCTCACATCACGAGAGCCTCGTGAGGTTCGCCTCGCCTTGTTATCTCCGCTCCTCGTGAGCCTGCCCGACTAGGCCACTCCAGAGGGGGTCTCGTGTCGTCCCCCTCGCGAGGCTTGTCCCCTCGCGAGGGCCTTGGATGCCTTGTTGATGAAGACGGGCCGTATGGCCTGCTGGCTTAGCCACGCCGCGGGCCGCAGGCACGCAAGTCTGGGGACCCCCGTTCCCAGAACACCGACAGTAGCCCCTGGGCCCAAGGTGCGCTCGGGCTTGGCTTCGCGGCGAAGCCAAGGGTCAAGTACGGAGCACCGCGGGCCCCAAAAGCCTGTGGCCTCGGTCGACGCGTGGCGGTTGATTGGACGTGGGCGTCTCCGCTTCCCCACGCTGCCTTGGCAACTACACGACTTGGCAAATCCCTACGACATGCAAGGAAAACCATCATTACTTGCGATCGTGGGAGGTGCCGGTTGGCCTTCTCTTGCTATAAATGGGGAGGGGGGTTGAGCCCCCGTTGCCCATCTCTTCCTTTCTCACTTGCTTCTTCCTCCTTGCTCCACTGCTAATATCAATGGCGCCTATCAGAAGGTTCTCCGCCGAAGTAAAGGGGAAGGCCCCCCGAGATGACCCGGAGCCACTTCCACCAAAGAAAAGGTCGATCCACCGCCGTGATGAAGCGGCGATGCAGGTGGTGAAGAGGCCTTGGTGCGAGCGGCCTCCCCCAGGGTATCCGCTACCCCTGTATGTCCAACCCGAGGGCTCAGGAGGGCGGAGCGACGAGCAGTGCCGCCCGCGCCGTGCCCGGGGTCGCCGTGCCGCGGCAACGCGCGGCGTCGCCCCCGGAATCCACGCCGCGGACTCCTCGCGCGAGCTGGTGCTGTGGGTGCCGATGCCCCCAAGCTCTTGGATCCGCTTCCGGCGGTTCTTCTCCGACGTGATGCCACCGAGGGGGCCTCTCGAGCTCTGCTTGCAGCATGCCGACTGCGGCGCTCCAGCGACTGGAGCAGAGATCGAAGCGGTCCTCACCGGCAAGATCTTCATGACTCGTGGCTGGGGCGAGATTGCGCAGGTCTGCCGCACGAGGGGCGCCCTCGCGATCCACCTTGAGTACGACGGATTCTCCATGCTCTTCTTCAAGGTCTTCGATGCCGAGGGCCGCCGCCTGGAGTGCTGCTCCAGAGAGGAGCGCGAGGCTGATGCGTGTTCCGCTCGCGGACACTCCAGCAGCAGTAGCCCTTGGGAGTCCAGCAGCTCTCCTGAGCTCTACGAGACTCCGGAGACGAGCGAAGACAGCTACGTGCCCCCGAGCTCTCGCTGCGCTCGGAGCAGTGCTGCCGCATCTGGCCATCGCCACCGCTGATCTGGATGGGGTTGGCGCCGGCCTCCCGTGGCCCACTGTTGATGATGGCGTCTGCCACAGGAGGGTGTAGATAGGGTCCTTCTTACTTTTAGCTTTCATTCCCTGCAAAGAATCATGAAGCGCCCCATGGGGGCATATAAGGGTCTGTAATGTCTTTTGGGCTTATCTTCCCTGTTATGAAGATTTGGTGAACGCGCGTCCTAAGGCTCGGTCCCCCCTTTCTTTCCTCGCGATAGCCTGTTGCTCTACACCGACAGGTCCTGGTCCCTAGGCAAGCTACAGCCGTCGCTGGTATGCCAGGTCGCGTGCCATGGTCAAGGCCAGGAGGTGTGCGGCTCGAGGTCCAGTAAGAGCCCCTGAGGCGCGATGCTCAGGAGGTCCCCCTTAGTGCTCAAGCAGCCACGGTAAGGGAAGAAAGGGAGTTAACGTGGCCGCGGCAGGGTTGCGGCAAGGCATGAGTAACCATAAGGCTCAGACATTTAGCCAATCCGAGGGCGAGACTTATCTTGTGAACTTCATGGCGATTCCTGACGTTGTGCTAGGGTCGCGCGCCAACTTGTGCGGCATAGCCAGGCCGGCCCATACGGGTTTCCCTCCTCCCCTGCTCTCCTTAGTGCTCTGTGTCCTCAGGTCCCGGCCCTCAAGCGAGCTCAGCCGCCGCTGGTATGCCAGATCGCGATGCCGTGGCAAGGCCAGGGGTGAGGGCTGGAGAGTCAGTAAGAGCTCCTGAGTCACGATGCTCAGGAGCCCCCCTTTTAACGCGCAAGCGAAGTGCACGAGAGAAAAGGAGACTCGCGGTGCCGCCTGCTATCCTCCCCGCGGGGTCCCTGTGAACAGGCACAAGAAGAACATGGTTTGCCGTTACAGCCGCCAGCCTGCCGCTGGTTGGTCCGGACGAGATGAAGGTGAGGGCCTGGTGAGGTGACGTGTGTGGGGCGTGTCGCGAGCCAGAGCTCGACCTCTCAGATTTTGTCGATGTGGCAGGGACGGACCCATGCACCAGCGCCGTGCCTGTGAGGAGGCCCCATGGGAGGCAATGATCGAGCAGGTGATAACCGTAGGCATGTTAAGCAGGAAAGGCAAATCAGCTTGGGTAAATGCAGGAAGATACGTGCCACTGGGTCCGGCCCGAGCGGCTTGGGGATGATGCAGCCCGAGGGGCACCCCCAACAAGGTAAGCTAAAGACATGAGCAAAAGGGATACACGCCGCAGGGAAGGGCCCACGTGGCCTGGGAATAATGCAGCCCAAGGGGCGCTCCCAGCTTAAACGAGCTCGGAAGATGTCACCTGGTTCTGTAGACAAAGCAGAGTTGGTGCAGCTGAAGGCGTGCGTCGAAGAAATGACTCCTCATGAGTCACCGGAGCCCTGAGCCTCGGGCGGCTCTACGGGCTCAGGAGGCTCCCTGAAGACCGTCTTCGTTTCCTCCAGGACGTCGCGGTACCTGGCCTCTTGAGCCGCCAGGTCACGCCGCGTGTTGCACTGATAGGTCGATGCCACGCCCGGCAAGCCGAGGGGCATGTGAACGTAGCTGTGCGGCGGGCCCTCGCAACGGCCCACACGCGAAGGCCAGAAGCGCTCTTGAGACGTGGCCCTGTCGAGCCCTAGGACGTCGATGCAGACACGCAGCCCAACACCCTCACCTGGGTGGTGAGCTGCGCCCTGTGAGCGGCTGTCGTCGCGCATGGCTCTTGCGTCTTGCAGTTCCTGTGTGGTCTTGGCGATGAACTTCTAAGTGGTGGGCACCCCTTGCCCTGTGTTCTCCTAAGGAAAACGTGTCGCGTAGCACACCTCCAAGTGGTGCCCAAGCGCCTCCCTCGTGAGGTTGGCAAGGCCTGAGGCCCTCCAGAAGAGAGCCCCCGAGCCCTGCCCGAGGAGGGCACTGGGCGCGCCTTCTTATGCGATGGAGGGAGGCGCCCCTGGGATGGACGCTGATCCTGATGAGGCTCCTACCGCGACGCCATCCTCCTGAGGTCCTGCGTGGCGCAGTTGCTTCTTCTTGGGGATGGCCTCCGGAGGGCCCTCACTTCTACTGTCGGGGTCGTCGATTGCTGCAGCTTGGAAGGCGTGCTCGAGGGAGCACACCGCATCCCTTTATTCACACGGGACCGTGATGACCCCGCCGCTTCCAGGCATCTTGAGGACGTTGTAGCCGTGGTGGTGACCGCCATGAACTTGGCCAGGGCCGGATACCCAAGGATGGCGTTGTACGGTAGGCGGATGTGCGCGACGTCGAAGTCGATGAGCTCGGTGCGGTAGTTGTCGCGCGTGCCGAAGGTGACAGGCAGGCGTACCTACCCTATCGGTGTGGTGGAGCCGTCGGTCACTCCTGAGAAAGGTTTGGTAGGCTGGAGCTGCTCATATGGCACTTGGAGGTTGTTGAATGTGTTGATGGACAGGACATTGAGCCCCGCACCGCCGTCGATGATGGTCTTTGTAACCTGCACATTGCTGATGACTAGGGAACACAACATCGGGAGGACGCCGGCGGTGGCCGCACACTTGAGCTGATCTGCCGAGTTGAAAGTGATGACGCACTGGGACCACTTGAGCGGGCACGCGGCCTCAAGCTTGGGGAGCACCGCGTTCACCTCGCGAGCGAACCGTTTGAAGATGCGCTGAGAGGCCGGGGCCTGGGCGCCGCCCAAGATGCAAGCAATTGCACACGGCTCCTGGAAGCCCCCAGCCCCCTCGTCCTGATACTGATCGTCATTCCTTCTTGGTGGCGGCAGCGGGGGAAGACCAACGTTGCTTTGGGGGCGATCCTCACGAGGCTGATCCCTCCGGGCCCCCTCACAAGGATGGTCCTGCCAGCGGTTCTCACAAGGCCTGTCATGCCATTCCTGGCGCGGGCCATGATCGTCCCAGCGTCCGCCTCCACGTCCTCCTCCACGGCCGTAGCCTCGGTCGCTGTGCTCGGGGAGTCGACCGTAGCATCCTTCTCGTATGGCTCTAAGCTCTTGGCAGTCGCTAGTGTTGTGGGTGTTTAGGTTGTGGAAGGCGCAGAATGGTCGGCTGTTCTTGGATGACTCGGGCAGATCTCTGCCCCGTTTGGTGTCGGGCTCTGCTGCTAGCACCGCTACTTCCTTGCGCTTCACGTCCTTGGCCTTGGCTTTCTTCTTCTCTGTGCCCGCGGCTGGGAGCTCAAGGAGAGAGAGGTGCCCCTCCTCAGCTCTTACGCACTTGGTCGCCAGGTTGAACAGCTCCTGAGATGTGCAGAGCTCCTTGTGGATAGCGAGCTCTTCCTTCATCTTGACGTCACGGACGCCGTCGGAGAACGCGAAGATGATGGCCTCATCCGTGACCTTGGGGATCTTGAGGCGGGTGTTGTTGAAACGCTGGATGTACTTCTGTAGGGTCTCCCCTGGTTGTTGCTTGATGCGGCGCAGGTCGCCTGCGGCCGACGGGTGCTACCTCTTGAGCACTGTGTTGGATTTCCCCGAAGAGGAAAGGATGATGCAGCAAAGTAGCGTAAGTATTTCCCTCAGTTGTTGAGAACCAAGGTATCAATCCAGTAGGAGGTTGCACATGCGTACCTAGTACCTGCACAAAACAAATAACTCCTCGCAACCAATGCGATAAGGGGTTGTCAATCCCTTCGCGGTCACTTACGAGAGTGAGATCTGATAGATATGATAAGATAATATTTTTGGTATTTTTGTGATAAAGATGCAAAGTAAAATAAAAGCAAGGTAAAAAGCAAAGGAAATAACTAAGTATTGGAACATTAATATGATGAAGATAGACCCGGGGGCCATAGGTTTCACTAGTGGCTTCTCTCAAGAGCATAAGTATTTTACGGTGGGTGAACGAATTACTGTTGAGCAATTGACAGAATTGAGCATAGTTATGAGAATATCTAGGTATGATCATGTATATAGGCATCACGTCCGAGACAAGTAGACCGACTCCTGCCTGCATCTACTACTATTACTCCACTCATCGACCGCTATCCAACATGCATCTAGAGTATTAAGTTCATGAAAACAGAGTAACGCCTTAAGCAAGATGACATGATGTAGAGGGATAAATTCATGCAATACGGTAAAAAACCCATCTGGTTATCCTCGATGGCAACAATACAATACGTGCCTTGCTACCCCTACTGTCACTAGGAAAAGACACTACAAGATTGAACCCAGAGCTAAGCACTTCTCCCATTGCAAGAAAGATCAATCTAGTAGGCCAAACCAAACTGATAATTCGAAGAGACTTGCAAAGATAACCAATCATACATAAAAGAATTCAGAGAAGATTCAAATATTGTTCATAGATAATCTTCATCATAAACCCACAATTCACCGGTCTCAACAAACACACCGCAAAAATAAGATTACATCGAATAGATCTCCACAAGAGAGCGGGAGAACATTGTATTGAAATCCAAAAAGAGAGAATAAGCCATCTAGCTAATAACTATGGACCCGAAGGTCTGAAGTAAACTACTCACACTTCATGGAGAGGCTATGGTGTTGATGTAGAAGCCCTCCATGATGGATACCCCCTCCGGTGGAGCTCCGAAACAGGCCCCAAGATGGGATCTCGCGGACATGGGAAGTTACAGTGGTGGAATTAGGGTTTTGGCCCTGTATCTGATCGTTTGGGGGTACGTATGTATATATAGGAGGAAGGAGTACGTCAGTGGAGCAACAGGGGGCCCACGAGGGTGGAGGGCGCGCCTAGGGTGTAGGCGCGCCCCTACCTCGTGGTCTCCTCCTTTGTTTCTTGACGTAGGGTCCAAGTCTCCTGGATCATGTTCGGTGAGAAAATCACGTTCCCGAAGGTTTCATTCAGTTTGGAATCCGTTTGATATTCCTTTTCTTCGAAACCCTAAAATAGGCAAAAAAAAACAGCAATTCTGGGCTGGGCCTCCGGTTAATAGGTTAGTCCCAAAAATAATATAAAAGTGGATAATAAAGCCCAATAATGTCCAAAACAGTAGATAATATAGCATGGAGCAATCAAAAATTATAGATACGTTGGAGACATATCAGCGGGGGGTCGCGAGTGCCCTGGAAGTTGGCAACGAAGCGCTCGCGCATCTCTTCCCAGGAGGAGATCGAGCCGTGCTGCAGGTTCAGGAGCCAGGAGCGGACCCCGTCTCTGAGAGCCATGGGAAACCAGTTTGCCATGACTTTCTCGTCGCCATTGGCTGCTTCGATGCTCAGCTCGTAGAGCTGTAGGAACTCCGCGGGGTCGGCGGTGCCGTCGTAGCGAGGAGGCAGATCCGGCTTGAACTTGCCTGGCCAGGCGACGCTGCGCAGCTCGGGGGTGAAGGCGCGGCAGCCGGCCATGGTTACTAGTGCCCGCTTCGGAGGTGGAGCCTGGTCTTGATGAGGCCCGCACGGCGCCGCTACGAGCGCGCGCGGTCTTGACGGGGCGGCACGGGAAGCGCGGGTGCAGCTCCTCGCGGCCGAGGGATTCACTACAAAAAAAGACACATCTGTGACATTTTGGGCTGAACGAAATTTTTTTCTGTCATACATATGATACTTCTATGACGATAATCATGACAAAACCCGGTATCATCATAGATGTGGTGGGCTCCTACTTCTATGAAAAAAAATCATGACAGAAAATGGGCTTTTCGTCCTGGACGGGCCGGAGACGCAGCTGCATGACATTCTTTGGGCCGTCCATGACGGAAAAAACCGTGGTAGAAGCGAGAGGGAGGAAAATTTTGAGGAGTTCCCGGTTACGGTGGGAGGTCAGGGGCTGAGCGATGCGCGTTTCTCTCGTACACGTACGCGCGTGTGTGCGAGGCGTTGGCTCTAACTGAACCCGAGCGAGGCGTTGGGCTCTAACTGAACCCGAGCGATTGCACTGCAGGCTACGCATTACTGAACATGAGAGCGGTCATCTATTTGCCAATTATGTGAACTAAACAGTCAACATATAAAATAATTTAAATATATATAATATAGTTAGAAGGGAAACATAAGTTGGACCTGGCGTTCCTATTCTTATAGAGAAAAATAGAACAGACCTCTGTGTTCTCTTCAAAAAAATACATAAATTGGGCTGCCAAAAATAAAACCTCGGATGGGAGGTCCATAGGCCGGTCGATACATGACGGCCCTAAGAAAATACAAACAGGCCTATGGACCTCCCATCCGAGGACGTGGGCTGCGCATGTTAAAAATGAAAGCCTAGATGGGGCAGCCCAAAACCACGTCCAACACTTGCCAAAACTTCGTCCCTCATTTTCTCTGTGTTTCGCACACTCGACATTGTGTGGGCATTTTGACTATGCATCATACGAAGATGTGCTATGCATGAATGTTGATCAGCATGATGTTAACTGGCTGGTAGTTCCATTTTCGACCATGAATAGAACTTCCAAGGTGATGTTAACCCTGTTTGAAAAGGCTGTGTTAATATAAATGCTCTGCCTCTGAAAGTTGCAGTTTTCTTATCTGAAACTGAACTTGCAGTTTCTTATCTGAAACTCAAGCTTGCAGTTTCTTCTCTAAGAATCACATTGTCTGCACTTTGATACTCCTATGAAACTACATTTTTAAGTGCTAAAAATAGATATCTAGAATTCATAAAATACTTCATATGCTCAATACTGCAAATCTGAAATTGAAAAGACATTCATATCTGAAAGTACTCTCAAAATACACAACACAAAACACAATTCACAACCTGCAAATACTGACAACCCTAAGCTCCTCCTGACAATTCACAACCTGCCTGACTATTGGGCTGGGGGGGCAGCCCCCTCCTATTCCTCGACGGCAGACAGCGGCCCCGTGAGACGATGTGAACGGCGAGGGAGACGATGGCAGGGAAGCGTCGTCGGGCCAACTGCTTTTCTCCTCTTGCAGTTGGGTTCGGTCGACGAAGACTCCACCGGCTCGCTCTGGCAGGACACCCTCACGAACGGCACTCTGTAGATGCTCGATCCTTCAATCTCGGGCGGATGCTCCATCTGGGATCGATACTCCCACCACCGCTCCCTCACGATCGGATTCGGTGAATCTGTTTGGTCCATGGCCCAGAGGAGCAGCTCTATGTACTCTGGCGCGACTCCCTCCGGGAGTATCGCCGCCTTTTCGCTCTGTTGCATATATTTGGTCATGGATGTCGCAGTCGCTGCTAGTTGGTCCTTGTTGTCAAACCAAGACTGTATCTCCAACATCCTAGCTAGCTTCACAGGGTCGCCGTCTGCGATCCTCACGTATCGGTTGTACTCCTCCATCGATCTACTTCTCCACAACACCTTCACTCGCCGGCGGTGGTTTTTGAATGGAAGAGGAGATGAGCAGCACTGGTTTTGGATTAGAACGGGAGAGGAGAGATGCTGGTTTTGGACTGGAACAGGAGAGGAGGGGCAGTGGTTTTGAAATGGAAGAGGAGAGGAGCAGCGCTGCATTTAGATTGGAACAGGAGAGGAGCGGCGGTGGTTTAAGAGGAGAAGAGCGGAAGAGCGGCGCTGGTCTTGGAAGTATTTTTTGTTGTTTTGCATATTTTGGGTCAAAGTTTGACCACGTACTGTATTTGACAAGCAAAATGTGAATGCATGTCACCAAAAATTGTATCGTTTGGTTCGTATCTGAATGTACTTTCAAATTATACTCCCTCCATTTTTGTATACAAGGCCACAAACTCATATTACAGGTACCAAGGTAAAAATCAATGCTATGTTTAAGTCAATGTTGCAAGCTAGCTTGTCACTTTGATTGTCGTGTTAATTAATGTGGTTTTTCTCTCCCAAGCACAACAAGCCAACCCTCTTACTCCTCATTGGTTGATTAATGTTGGGAATGCAAGCTAACCTTCTCACTCCCGCATGCACACAAGGGTATTAATGTCCTCGGGTGCTAGTACGAGGCAAACGCCATCAATTTTGCCTCGATTAATGTTAGTGGCCTTGTATAGTTGCAAATTGTAATTTTGATAGTGGCCTTGTATACAACGTATAACATATATTTTATGTGCGAAAATCATGGTCAATTATGACTCAGAATAAAAGGGAGACTTGTTAATGTGGGGTCGCTTTATTAATTGAAGGGTAAATTGATTTTGATTGTGATCCAGTCAGAGCGCGCCGGCCCTCTCGTCCAATTCTAAATCGCTAATGCACGCTACTCTCCCTCTTCTCCATTGCAAAACCACCTCCTCTCCTCTCCATCATCTCCATTCCAAAACCACCGTCTCGCCTCTCCCTCTTCTCTATTGCAAGACCACCGTCTCTCCTCCGTTTCCTAGACGCTTTGCTCCATAACGCGGGTGCAATCCGTGGATACAAAATTAGTATACTGTATACTATTTAAAAGTCGAGGGCGGGGCTTTTACTGCGTGGTAGGCGGCGGGGCAGTTCCGCCTAGTTGGTTCGACAGAGACGCGAGAAGATGAGGGAGTAGGCTGCTGCAAACGTAGGGCTGTGTGATTTGACAGCGAGTTACTGCTGGACAGGTGGGGCCCCGTGATTTGACTTGCCATTATCATTTTAACTGCGGCGCTACGACCGGCGTGAGTCTCCCAGATTCCTGACCACCTCCATACAGGTGCCTCTCCCAATGCTCCACCATGTAGTAGAGGCTGGCTCTTGCATGAGAGCCCACTTCTCCACTTTTTCCTTGCCTCTCTTTCCTCCACATATGCAAAAATGCCATGTAAAGCGCACTATTGTACTTACTTTTACTTGCTCCTACAGGTGCTTAAGCTTGCCACATAGGCATAAAGTCTGATGTGGCAAGTTAATCAAGAAGAGAGAGACTAGTTTGGTGACCCAAGAAAGAAACGGTGCTAAGCGCGTGTACCTAGGTGAAAAGACAATTTTGAGTCTATAGCTAATTAAATGAAGCAAACTTAGCAACACCATTTCATTGGAAGAGGTCACTCCTTGGCAAATGCAATAAATACACGCGCTTAGCACTGTTTCTTCCTTGAGTACGAAGAAAGGGATAGAGAGGAGTAAAAAAATACACTTATAGCCAACCTTGTTGTAGTATGAGTGACTAAGTGATGACTATGTATGACATGGCAACATCAGATAGCCTAACGCACCGTGTTAAATCTCCAAGAGCGCGACCGCGCGAGCGACGCGACGGTCATGGTAGGCGCGACCATGATACGGGCTGCTAGCAGCCCTTGGATCTGAGATCAAACGGTCGCATGCTAAGTTGCTGAAAATTTGCAGAATAACCCTCCAGGATAGGATATTCACCAATAGGTCTAGAATCACGCCATGCAACCATTCGATCTCAGATCCAAGGGCTCTCGGAAGCCCGTGTCATGGGAGAATGGAAAGCCACTACCCTGCCATTCGCACGCTGGCAGTTCGCTCCTACTCGTCCCTGCACGTCCTTCAATACTACGGTGGTTCGCTCCTAGTCGTCCCGTCCATTCACATTACGGCAGTTCCACTAATCCTAACCCTCCTCCCAATCCATGGTGTCCCAAATCTCCACGATCAGCGGTGAGTACAAGGTTAGAACCATCACCGGTGATGAGTTCGACGTCATCTACACCTGTTCTTCCGCGACGCTGAAAGGATGCCTTTCTCGCTTCAGACGCATGTTCGAAGACTTAGATGATGAGTGGGTCGCTGGGCTAGATGTTGAGTACACCACAGTCCTGGGACGAGAGAAGGATCTAAAGGACAAAGAGAGGAAGAAGCCCGCCGTGATCCAGGTTTGCGTGCATGACTTATGCTTGGTCTACCACATATGCCATGCCGACGTTGAGTGCCAGGATTTTAAGGACTTCCTCGAGAGCAACCTAGTCAAATTCGTTACTGTATACTTCGGTAACGACAAAGAAGTCCTGCATCGGGTAGGCCTCGTTGTAGGCAACACCTTCGACCTCTAGAAGAATCGGCTGGTGTCCTCTCGTCAGCCTTCAATGCTGACCCTGGCAGGAGCCATGGTTCATCCTTCATACGGTAAACTGGAGAAACCTCATTACACGTTTCATCGTCATGCATGGGAGCGGAATTTACTAGATATAGACCACATCCACTATGCTGCAATGGATGGCTACCTTTGCTTCAATATCTACAAGGGTTGGATGAAGAGCAATAGCCAAGTGTGCGGTTCAAGCAAAGAAGTATCGACCAAGAGGAAGAGGGACAAGGACGAAGTCGAGGACATGGACAAGGACTCCGAGTAAGGTGGCAGTGTCGTTGCTCATGGTGGTTCTAATGCAGTGTCTACAGGAATAGTTGCAAAGTTTAATTTCAGGTGTGCTTAATTTAATTTGAGGGGTGTGTTGTGCTGAGCCCCCAGCAGAACTATGTTATGTTTCTTCTCGTTACTTTAACTCTTCAGTACGTACATACTAGTATTTCTTACATTTCATCTTTTAGTTGGTATAGTACTACCACTCATTTCTTCACATTATATACGTACAATATATATGGCCAACATCATATAGCCAGTAGTTTAGTTGTCAAAGAATTTCAGGGTGCTTAGTTTTGTCAAAGAATTCCAGGATGCTTAGAGGGTGCTTGGATCCAAGTGACTCATTTTAGTCTGACTAAAAATAGTCTCTTTAAGAGGCTAAAGTTCCAAGCACCCCTGACTAAAGAGGGGCTAAAACTAGTCTTGAGACTAAAAAAATTTAGTCAGGGGTACCCCTACTAAAATGTGGATTAGTCCTCTCTCTACTCATTTAACTCCTCTCCTTTAACACAGGCGAGTTCTGGATTGGAGGGTTTGGAGGATAATAAATGCTCACTAACTTGATTTTAGCCTTTTTAGTATTTGGATCCAAGCATGGGTGAGGCTAGCATGTTTTAGTCCCACTACTTTTAGTCATGGGACTAAAACGTATCCAGGCACCCTCTTAGTTTTATTTGAGGGGTGGGTTGTGCTGGACACCATTATTGTGACTAGCCTTTTTAATAGTACTATATGCATAATTCGGCTACGAGCGCTCTCTATATGTACCACCTTTTTTTAATTTCAAGTTTTGCTCCATGGCGCAATCCATCGATACTACTACTGGTGTACAAAAGTATACATTTTTTAAAAGGCTAGAGGGCGGGCAGTCTAGCTTGGTCGGTTTCACGAGAGGCGAGGGCCTTTGTGATTTGACGGCTCATTACTGCTGGAAGGCGGGGCCTTGTGATTTGACTGCTCGTATAAATGCGCCGACGACCTGATCGAGGAGGAGCAAAGAACCGTGATGTATACTCAAGTTTTCCACTGGAGCAGTACTGCGATGGAGGAGCACGAAAAACGGCAGCCCAGTGCCATATGGAGATAAAAAATGATCTAATTTGCTAGTCATCTCATTGTTAGCATTGTTCTATTCATTCCCTCAAAAAAACATTGTTCTATTCATGCCTCGCAGAGAACGTAACACGTGCGGCGAAATACCCGAAGCAAAAGATGAAACACATGAGCAAAATAAGAAGAAAGATTATCACCCCAAATAATCTAATTCGCCAAGGAGTCGTAACTGCTTCTTCATCGCCTCCACGACCTCCATCTCCTTGCGCATATCCTCCGCCATCTTCATCATTGTGTCCATGATGCGGCATTTCTCGACGCGAGCCTTCATCATCTGTTCCACGACCATATTACGTACCTTGACAGCAGCCGGGTGCTCGATGCGGAGCTTCGCCAACTCTTCCTTTTGTTCCATGGTGAGGGCCTGCAGCATCTTCATCGAGGAACTACTATTCTCATGCAGCTTCTTCCAGCCGGTGTTCTTCTTATTCAACAGGTCGATCTCATGGCAGAGCTTCACATTGTTCTCCCGAAGTCGTAGGATTTCGCCGGTCACCTTCTTCTTTGAGGCAATGCTCTTCTTCAGCAGCATCACCAAGCCGGTGGTTAACTCCCCCTGCTGATTAAGCTCAGCGGGCATGTCGTCAAGGCTCTCCTTCAGCAACTCCATCAAGCATTGGATGAACTCCTTCTGCTTATTGAGCTGATCGGGCATGCCGTCGAGGGATAATGACTCTAGCTCCACCGGCTCGGCATGTTTGCCTCCGTGTCTAGGGCGCTCCTGGGAGCCATCGCCTGCCCGTGAGAGATCTTTCGAGGTCTCTGCGTGGCGGCGAGCCCTCTCTTTCTTTTCTGCAGCCTTGGTTTCCGCTCCCTTGTTACGAGTAGTTCTCGACCTAGAGCTCTGCTCACCGGCCATGGCAACGACGGACGAAGAAGAAGCACTTATGAGGAGGAAAGGTAGAGTGATTTTCGGTTAGGTAGTTCCCCTTTTTATAACCTAAATACTAGCACTAGTACTAATACCTGCATAGTGGGAACACGTTCAGGTTTGGTACGTACTACTAGTAGGTGTGAGCAGGCTTTCGAATGTGATGGGAACAAGGTAAAGATTAATTGATGGTTTTGGTTTCGAGGCCCGAAACGGCTCCCGATGAGTTTAGCGGAACATGAATTTCAAGTACTACACTGCTCAAATGCGTAAATATTATGTTACTATCAAAAATTGGCACAAAATACGAAGGAGACCAATGGAAGTACTACTAGGAACCCACGATTTAACTACTCGCATGCGCGCATTGGAGTAATAATGTCTTTCTTCCACCCTCACGTCCACTCAATTTGCATGCGCTGTATTAATTGACCATCAATGAAGTGAACGACTTTACACGCGTCAAATTATCACATGGGGTGGATCTTGGTACAAAATTGCGTCCGCCTGTGTACCCGCGTGTGCGTGCGAGGAATGAGTGTGTGCATGGCGTGCGTGCACATCTTCGCTTCGTGCATGTACCGTCAGTATGGCTCAGGGAGGACGAGTACATTCTTCTGGAATCCTACAGGATTGTACGAGTGTTTGATTGTGCATAGAAAAAACGCAGAATTCTTTCAAAGAGGTTTGAGTGGATGGGATGTTTCCTATGAAATCTAGTGCAAATGAATCATATGGAAAAATTCCTATGGTTTACAATCCTACGAATCAAACAACCAAGATAGGAAAAATTCCTAATGATTAGAATCCTCCAAAATTCCTTTGAGAATCCTTTGAATCAAAGAAGCCCTTAATCTATTTTATGATTCATGGAATTGTGCGTTGTAAAGCATAAAGTAAAAACAAATAATGGCAATTCAACTAGAAAAAAGTTTGGGCAATTATGATACGGAAGATTCTAGAACAAAAGAGAACCACTGTTGTTTTGAGGTTTGTGCATTATGCTTAAGTTCAACCATGGAGTCTGCTAGATTGTACATGTGGCAAAATCCGGTGGGGGGCTAGAAGATGGTGCGAGGGGCCGAGTGGAGGGAGACTATGAAGGAATGCACAAGTGTGAGATCGATATTTAGAGAGAGGGGGCGAACACATGCGTTGATGCGCGCAGTGGCGGAGCCATGAAAAATAAATGAGCTAGGGGGCCAAGCATTGCTAATCCTTTACAAGGAGGGTCAATTCATGAACTTAAACCATTTTTAGCAGCAATTGTCTAATGATCACATTCATATTAGCCTTGATATATAGTGATGTTAGGGGGGAGGGAGCGGGGCCCTTACTGCCCCCTGTCTTCGCCATTATGCACGCATCTGAGAGATGAAGCGGAAGGCATGGATGATGAGAGGGGGACGTTGGATACATAATTAATGTGGGTGTATTAGCTATATATGTTAATCCTATATAGAGAGGTATAGATTGATCGATGTGGACGTGGGAAAGAGGGTGAGACCTCACTGGATATATCGATTGATCGGTTTGTGTGGAAAACTATGAAAGACCTAGCTATATACACACATACATAGAGGAACATCGATCGTTGCGCATGCACGCGTGAGAGATAAAGAATGCCCGATATGATGGAGAGGGGGATGTGTTGGTGTGTGCCTTCATGGGAGACCGATCTGAAGAAAAAGATTGCATGCGTGCGATGGATAATGCCGACTGGTAGTGTTTGTGCATGCATGCACGGGAGAAAGTTAGTGGTACAATTATAAAGGGAAGACTATTGTGTGGGTGTAAAAGAATAGCTGAATAGGTGAGGTCACAATCAATGTAAAGTTGAATTCAAATATTTGAATAAGAGATCCTGATGTTTGAAACACATGCATGCATGAATATAACGGAGATCTGCGCGGTGTGGTTTGGAAACGAGCATGTTGTAATGTATACACACTGAACAAGGTCAGACTGATTTGAATTTGAGATATCGATGGCAGACATCATTTGGCCACGTCGCATCCGTGCATGGACACACTATTCTAATTGGAGATGATGGGCAGCTTTTGCATCACATATCTATATCTATACCCCTATATATATTATATTTTATATTTTTTTATATTGTGTGCGGGTAACTTTAACTTTGAAAGATGGTCGTTGGATGAGGCGAATCCGATGGTCCAAAGATGGCAAATTTGAGCACTACTGGCCGTTGGGTATCATCTAGATTCCACCAGATTTCGCCACATGTATAATTTAGAAGACTCCATGGTTGAACTTAAGCATAATGCACAAACATGAAAACACAAGCACTTCTTATTTGTTCTAGAATCTTCCGTATCAGAATTGCCCAAATGTTTTTCTACATGATTTGCCATTATTTGTTTTTACTTTATGTCTTACGACGCATAATTCCATGAATCTTAAAATAGATTAGCTTTCTTATAAAAACTAGTTGATTTTGAATGAAATGAACTATAAGAATTAAACGAACATCTACATCATGCATATATGACTCAAAGCTTGCATGCTATAATGTGGTATTTATTCATAATTTGGTTGCCAAATCTCATGCGTGCAATGCATGTGTACCTTACTCTAGTCTAAATGGTGTTTGTGTGTGTGTTGTGCGTGTTGAGGTGCAAATTGTCTTTTTTGGGTACACATTAAGCTTGTTCTTCCGAAATTTCAAGTCGCGCCTTGTTATGCCGAAAATTCAAGCTAGCGTCTCTGTCTATCGTGCTGCGAAACTCCCGCCTCTTCAACCCGTGCCTTGTTAGCCCGAAATATTTAAGATATATCTTTGTCTCGTTGTGCTATGACAACTCCCTCCATATCAACCCGCGCCTTGCTATTCCGAAATTACAACGCGCGCGGAAACTCCCACCTCCTGTGAAATCCCGACACGCTAAATGCCCGTGGTACCCCTGAACCAAAAGAACCGCCTCAAATTGGTGGGGGTACTTTCGTAACTTACCCCACATTTCGGACAAGCGCGTCTCTAAGCCATGGTTCCCCACTGCCATCCCGTCCGCCCACCCATTCATACACCGAGGCCGCGAAAACCCGCGACGAAACCCCACACCCTACTCCGTCCGCCACCCAGCCGGAGCCTCTTCCCCGATGACGTCGTCCACAGCAATACCTCAACGTCCCTCATCCACCGTACCGGATGTGGATCCGTCGTCGATCTCATCGTCCCGCCGGTTCAGCCACCCCGTCCTCCACCTCCAAGGAGCTGCCCCGACGTTCCCCTCGTCTTTCCCGCCACCTCCATTCCCACAGCGCCGTCTTCACCTGCACCACCCGGAAGAGCATCATCATCACCGTTTCCTCGGATGAAGTTGCGGCCTAATCGGCACCACCAAAGAGGTTGTACACTAATCGCCGCATTTTCTTCTTGATTCGATCTCACAGTGCTGCCGGCGCTCGGTCCCGAGCCGACACGGCGCGGCTCCATCCACGGCGGCGGCGCCGGCCACTTCCTCCACGGCGTTGCTCCCTCGGCGGCGATGTCCACATCAGTAGGACCTGCTGCTGCTTTAGCTCTCGCTCGCACTGCTGCTCTGCTCTTGCTCTCAGTCCCCTGCCTGGTATGCTCTTGCTATTGCTCTTGCTCGCGCTGCTGCTCTCGCTCTTGCTCTTGCTTGCGATGCTGCTCCGATTTAACTACACTTCACTCTGATGCCGCCGGGGTGAAGGAAGAACCAGCCGCAGCGGGGAGGGGGGCTCGCTGGAGAGGTACCCCACTATCTATCTTAGGGTTCACGATGGGGGCGGTGGTCGCCGGCGGTGGCGGGGCGTTGGCGGGGAGGTGGCGTGGGGATCGCCGGAGAAAAAGCTCGGCACGGGGGGGCTAGAGGGATGGCCGGGGCGGCGGCGGACCGGCGGTGGGGAGTGTTTTCGGGGCGGGCGGGGTGGCGCGCCGCCGGCCGCGGGCGACGGGGGGCTGCTGTTTGGCCGGCTCAGGGGGTGGAGGTTGAAGATGAAACGCAGACCCTTGATTTCGTATCCAACGGCTGCAAAATCGACTGACCAGAGATGAAAAAGTTAGTCGACCGACGTGTAGCCTCACCTTGCTAGTGCATTCAGTTTCGACGGCAAAATTCAGTTTCGACAGCAAAATTCAGTTTCGACAGTTAAGTTCAGTTTCGACAATTAAGTTCAGTTTCGACAGTTAAATTCAGTTTCGATAGTTAAGTTCAGAGATGAGCGGCTGATGTATTTTACATCTAGCACTTTGTGTTTATGTATTTTACGTCATGTATTGGAGATGCCATTAGAATTCCACTCAGGTTAACGTTGTTCGTTGTCTCTCTTGCCCTGCTTTAGCCTCGGCGTCGTACAACTCACCGGAGCTGCTCCAACGACGAAACCCTCCATCACAGCGGAGCAGTACCTCGGGCTCCATCTCCAGATGCCTAAGATCTTCTTCCCCTCCTCCGACAGCCAAGTCAGCTGGAGCATCCGCACTGGCCAACCCAATCACGTTGAGATCGACATGGCTTCGCCAAAGAGGTTGTACACTTGTTGCATCTCTTTTTTACTCTACATGTTATATATATTGTCCACTGAGCACTCGTAGTAACGGGAAATACGATCATTTTATCCTACTATATGACAAGTAGTGAGGTACTAGGCAACTTAGCTATCCGTGATGGACTCTCTTGAACGCCATCATTATTTATCTCTGCGCGTTTGAGCTGTGCATTTGTCGATGGGCCTGGGAGTTGAGCTAGTATGGCAGTGGCCTGGGTCCAAAGTAATAGAAGTAGCACAAAAACATTTTTTTAGTGTAGGATTTTCCTTGCTCAAGCCTGCCTACTAGAATCGCCAGTGCTTGAAAGGAAAAGTGAATGAAAACATCGGAATTGGAAAGTTTCCTATGGTACTACTTTTCATGAATTTGGTGCAAAGGAATTGAGCAAAGGAAGACTGTACGATTTGTTCCTTTAGTGTCTCCTTGAAAGAAAAACCGTAGGAATTCTAATTTCCACTTCTCCTCCTTTTCATATTCCTAATCATCAAGCACAAGACTAAGAGATAGTAGCATAATAGCATTATAACCGTACATTTTCTTGTGGCTTGACTTAATCTCATCATGCTTTTTTGCATCATGTGATCTTCCAATTGTTGTGAATCAAACACCCAGATTGGCAGAAATCCTTTGTTTTTAAATTCTCTGTTTTGCACGTGCATTCTATCCTATTCCTGTCTATTTCCTATCCCTGCATTGTTAGAATCCTCAAATTCAAACAAGCCCTTACTCAATTACTTCTGTTACAGATATGTGTCAAAGAAAACCTTGTGTGGTTTGTCCTGCTCCTGCAGCGTTGTGTTCCACCCCAGCTCAGCTGCTCCAACGACGGAAGGGTTCACCACAGCAGGGATCCGCTCTCCAGACTATCTTTCGCCGCCTCAGATCTTCTTCCTCGCCGCCGGCAGCCATGGCAACTACATTACCATCATCAACTGAGTAGATGACCTTGAGGACTACACGGGTCCGCAAGAGAGGTCGCACTCTTCCGTGTCTGCTTACATTATGTGTCGCTTAATATGATGACATGCTACATTATCATCGTGTTCAACTATTAGAATCTAAGTCAGGTCTGAACTAATGTTGAAACTTGAGTTTTTAAATGGTTGTGGGGTACATATTGGGGTAGCAATTAGTACTATCTGTCTACTATCTGGTTAATCTCCGGTGTCTACTATAAGTTTCATGTTGGGTGCAAACAAACATTAAAGGAGCCATTATCTGTATTTTTTAACTAAAGCTATTATCTGCCTGCTATCATTGGTTTTGGGTCTATCCACAGTTTTCTACCATCACTCTGGGTTTGTGCATGCACTCCTTACATAATCTCACTATGTTTTATTCCTATGCATGCCAGTTATTGTACACAATGGAACTGATCATGTAGAGCAAAAGAGACGAGCCTTGCGTGGCAATAAAATTTCATGCAGACGTCGTTCCATGGTGGGCGCAAAGGCAGCCCCCCTCCACCCATTTCGGATCGTAATCAAGAGGAAGATAACTGTTATGAGGGGGATTCAGAAGGAGAAGACCACTCCTATTTACCCCATGAGGTCTTCGCTCTAACTTGGCATGCAGATGTTGGTAATATCATGCATATGGTGACTTGCATTGCTTACTGTATACATTATAGATGTCATCTGCTTAGTTTAGACATGCTTTGTGTCAATGCCATCTTTTTAGTTTCTTTATTGTATATGTGAATCATGCAATGCCATCTTGTCTAGCCAGGAATCATATATGTGAATTTTGCAATGCCACCCTGGTTAGCCAGTCATCTTATATGTGAATTATATCATGCCATCATTTTTTTATTACATGTTAAATTTGTCAACAATTTTAGTACATTCAATTACTCTTCCTGTGCATCAGCCATTTGGCACGGTCATGGAAAAATCTGGAGTGGAAAAAAGGTCTTCAGAGCAGAAAATGCTATCTGACGAAGCGCATGTCTTGCTGGTTACCGATAGCTCCTCAGAGGAGGATTTAGAGACAGATGACCAGTCATATCCCCCCCGAGGTGCATGCCCTAACTTGGCAGGGTTATGTTGCTCATATCATGCGTGTGGTATCTTGCATTGCTATGTCATTTGCTTAGTTTAGACATGCTTTTTGTGAAGGCCACCTGTTTAGTGTCTAATTACCATATATGTGAATTATGCAATGCCATCTTGTTGCAAGACATTATATATGTGAATTATGCAATGTTATCTTGTTGCAAGGCATTATGTATGTGAATTATGCAATGCCATGCTGTTTAGGCAAGCGTCATATATGTGAATTATATCATGTCGTCCTTTTTTTGTATTTCTCATTGCTTTTGTCGACAATGTTTGTATATTCAACTGCTCTTCCTGTGCATCAGCCATTTGAATTGGTGATGGAGAAATCTGGAGTGAAAACAAGGTCTTCAGAGCAGACAATGCTACCTGCTGAAGCAGATATCTTGCTGGTTACAGATAGCTCTTCAGAGGAGGATTCAGAGGCAGATGACCAGTCCTATTTATCCCCGTGAGGTGTATGCTCAAACTTGGCAGGGTTATATTACTCATATAATGGATATGTTGTATTGCAATGCTTAGTTTTTACATCATATACACAATATTGAATGCCATCTCCTTAGTTGACACATCATATATGCGATTGCCCTCTGCTCACTTCCTTAGTATATAAATCATATATTTGAATTATGTCATGCCATGATGTTTACATAGACAGCATGTATCTGAATTATGGCATGCCAACCCATTTTCTAAAGACATAATATAGTTATATCATCTCATCCTGTTTACATAGTCATCATATTTAAATTATGTCATTCTATCCGTGAATTATATCATGCCATCATGTTTCCATCGACGGCATGTTTGTGATTTATGGCATGCCAACCACTTTAATAGACACATCGTATAGTTATATCATGTCATCATGTTTACATAATCATCATATTTTGAAGTATGTCATTCTATCCTGTTTAGTTAGCCATCATACATGTGAAATTGTGTCATGCTATCCTGTTTAATTAGCCATCATATATGTGAAATTATGTCCTGCTATTCCGTTTGCTTAGACAACATAAATGTGAATTATTTCATGCCCTGTTTTCTTCCCTACTATCCATTGCACCTGTCTATCTTACAATGTCTGTACATTCAATTACTTTTCTTGTTTATCAGCCATTTCAATTGGAGGGAGTGATGGCAGTATCTGTGGGAGTAAAAACACGGTCTTCAGAAAAGACTGTGCTACCTGTCGATGCAGATAGAACCACGGTTGTACTTGCCCAAGAACCAGCCCCACCACACATAACCCACACTCATGCAGATTGTACCCCTACCTAGTTGGACAGAGAACCAGCTACACCCCTTCTAACCCCAACCCCAGCAGATAGACACCCAGTTCCCATTGACACAGCATCGTCTCCACCACAGAGCACCCAAACACGAGCAGTTAGTAAGGCAACTGCAGTGCCCAAATCACGAGGACCACCACTCCGAACCCGAAGTCAACGCTTAAAGCAGAAGAAGGATTGTTCTCAGGTCAGGTTCCGTAGCTATGGTTCATACTACTTTGCTCTTGCATCACTGTATTTACTGATACCAACTAATTTCAAATTTGAAGGATGCAATTGAAACTCCAATGGCACAACAGGTATGTTTTAAACATGTTTCTTCAACGTGTTTGGCTGTTTGCTGTTGTAACTTTCTCTATGTTGATTTCAGTTTTAATTGAATAAACAGTTATGTTCTCATGCCATGCACATTACAAGTGTTGTTATTGTTGTGTAGTTTCCCACACTTATATTCTGTCTATGCTGCTTTGTCTTAAATAGATATGATTCGAACTGTATCTATCTTGATTTGGCAACATAAACTAGAATGATATAGACCATACAGTGACCATACTACATAGATATATGTTTGTTTCATGCTGTTATCCTGTCCACCTTACTACTGAACTGGTTTACCAAAATGAGTTTCATATACTACATTGTAAACCTGAGATGTGTTTGTTTGTTTCTCTTTTAGAACACGGACAAAATATTGGAGAAGAGTACCCTGTTATGCAATGGTAAAGGAAGTAATGCAGATAAGGTTCAAGATAGTGAGACATCCCTGTTGGTCTCCAAGAAAGCTGATAAAAACTATATTGAAGACACTGAGACAACCCCAAAGTCATGTCTTGATGTAGTGTTCGAGTTACTGGCTACCACTGCTGGCACCAGCTCTTCGAACTCATTGCCTGAATCAGTTCGGCTTCTTGAGTCTCAACTTCAAGTTGAAAGACATCGATCAGATGTTATGCGACAGGAAGCTGAAGGACTAAGGAAGTCCCTGCAGAATTCAGATGCATACTTTCTGGTGCAACAGCAAGCGCTGGAGGAATTAAGCGCCAAACAAGAGAAACTTAATAAGCTTGCTAAGCATCTTGCCAGCATTATGGGTACCCAGGATATTGTTTCTTGAGCTCTTCTGAAGTGGTTTCAGTTCTGGACTTGTTTTGCTGTGGTGTTTATATGCTGTTGTGTTCCCTATATTTGCACTGGTGGCGAACTTTGATGCCCAGTGGATGTAATTTGTGTAATAGCCGTGATAGCCTAGTGTAAGTTGCTTGCTTATTTATTTCCTTGTTGTCTTGTTTATTTGTTTGCTTGTAGTCAGTGCAGTTCTTTTTCCGCGGTTTGCTAGTGGCTGCAATAACCTATTTTTTAAAACTAGGCCACAATAACCATTGGCTAATATTTACTGTAGTGACACTGGGCCTCCTACGGGCCGTAGAAACAGTGGGCCTTCTATGGGCCGTATAAATAGTGGGCCTTCTACGGGCCGTATCATCAATGGGCCTTCTACGGGCCGTATGATCGATTGGCCAAACATGGGCCAAACAGACCGCATTCTGGCCGTAAAACGGGCTAGAGTTGGAATCGTCCGTTCATGGGCCGACCATAACGGGCCATCGTTAATAGGCCGTATTTGATGACGCTATGAAAACGGCCCAACGTATTAACGAACCACAAACGGCCCGACTGTAACCACGGGCAGAATTTGGCCCACAAGCAGAAAATGACAGTAACGGGCTGTAAGTAAACGAATGCTGGAAATGAGCCCAAGAATAAATGGGCTCTGAGAAGGCTGAAAGATAACATGGGCTGGAGACGGCCCAACGGAATAACGGGCCGTTATTGGGTATAAAGTGATACAATGTTCATTACGGGCCAGTTTCACCACGGGCCGTTAATGGGTGTACAGTGATACACTGTTCATTACGGGCCAGTTTCACCACGGGCCGTTAATAGGCCAAGAGTTACATAGGGCCTCATATGGGCCAAAAGACGTCATGGTCCATACATTGGCCAGAAGTGAAAACGGGCTGGAATCATATTGGATGGCCCAGATGATGCTACTGGGCCTAATTCGGATAGGGCGTAACGGGCCTCGGGTTAGCGGGTTGTAAATGGGCTATATGCGAACAGGCTGTTAATAGGCTTTCCATGGGCCGGCCCGCCACCTTTTGACCAAGTCAGACGGGCCGGCCTTTTCACAGGAATGGGCCTCTGTTGGGTCGTGCCACGTGTCAATGTACCATAAGCGCCTTCTGTCCAATGAGTGGATGACATCTGTCCCGAGGATGAGCCAACACGTGTTTCCTCTAGCCAATAATGATTTTACACGTGGAAAATCCCCATTGGTCGGGGCTGTTAACGGGTTATCGGATCCAAAACTCGACCCGATAGCTTAACGGCGTTCCGTTACAGTGGATGCCACGTGTCGGTCACCCTTGACGAAAGCACTTCTATGACGCGCGATTTATCATCATGGAAGTGGACACTTCCGTGATGATAATTTTGGTAATGTCATGGAACACTTCTACGACAGCACAGGTATGACTATCTTGATTCTGTCATAAATTTTTCATGGATGTACATGCATGACAAAAAAACAGACCTACTGTGACAAACATGTATCATCACGGAAGTGTATTTTTTTGTAGTGATTTCTTGGCAGCTTCTCTCTTCGCGCGCGGGCACCGGGCGTGGCGGATCACACCACGGGGCCGTGCGCTTTGGTGCCAAGGCACCGTCTTTGGGCTGGGGTGGAGGAGGCGCACCTCGGGCCTCGTCGCCCGTGACAGGCTGAGGGTGAGGCAGAGAGTGGGATGGCGTCGGGGAGCCCCCTGTGGCGCGGACGAGCTCGGCGATGCGGTCGAGCCACTCCTCGTAGAGGTCATTGTAAATGCATCTAGTGCCACCCCTAGTTGGTTTTGGAGTATTGACGACAAACCTAGTTGAGGGACTAATGTGTTTGTGAGAATTGCAGAATAACACAGGTAGAAGTCCCTCATGATTCGGTTTTACTACCAGAGATGACCCCTAAAACTTTATGAAGGCATTGAAGTCGAAGGTGGTATATGAAGATATTCACATTGAAGACTATGACAAGAGAGGACACGATATGAAGCCTATGGAGCTCGAAGACATAGATCTTTCGTAGTTATTTTTCTTTTGTGTTGAGTCATAGGAACCACCGTACTGTTAAGTGGGGTCGAAGAGAAACCAGTCAGAATGACTGAAGTGATGCCTAAACCAAAAACCTATGTCTTCGAGTGAAGACTATGAGAGCGAATCTTGTCCAGAGTCGGACAAGTCAGCTTTGCTTGTAGCCCAAGTAAAGTTGCCGTGTGAGTTTGAAATCTGACCGTTGGGACATGTGTCAGTTCCTTAGTGACCCAGGGTCATTTCGGACAAATCAGGTTGGGTTGCCAAGTGGCTATAAATAGCCCACCCCCTACAACCATAAACGGTTGGCTGCTCAGATTGAAAGTACGGCTTTTGTCGTTTGAGAGCAACCCACCTCGAAGCCTTTGAGAGAGAATTCCCTGCGAGGATAAAGCCCTAACCACCCAGAGCCATAGAGAATTGGGCATCACTTAAGTCTTCTTGTCTGTGTGATCTAAAGACTTATTACACTTGAGGACTGTGCATCCTCCAGCCGGTTAGGCGTCGCGTTCTGAGCATCCAAGAGACATTGTGGATTGCCGGTGAACGAAGTCTGTGAAGGTTTGGGAGTCTACCTTGAAGACTTACCAGAGTAATTGGGCGAGGTCTATGTGACCTTAGCTCAAGGAGAATACGGTGAGGACTGGGTGTCCTGAGCTGCGTGTTCAGGACTGGGTGTCCGGGACTGTGTGTCCTAAGGTTTGAATACCTAGCCGCTCCAACCAGACGTACAGTTGTCACAGCAACTGGAACTGGTCCAACAAATCATTGTCTTCAACGAGTCACTGGTTTCATCTTCACTTCACTTTACTTACTGTTCCTCCTTGTGAAGTCATTGTATGTTTGCTCTATCATTTGTCTTCACTGAGTGACTGCGTGTTCTGTTTGGATTCACAATATCTTCCTACCTGATCCTTACTACCTAGCTGCTATTAGTCTTTGTGCTTTCACTTCATTGAATACTTGACTATGGTTTGCCTAGTGTAGTCTACCTTCCGCTGCATGGTAATAGGTTTAATTTTATCGTTTGTCTTCAAAACTCCCATGTTCTGAAGACTTTCATAAAAATTGCCTATTCACCCCCCTCTAGTCGATATAACGCACTTTCAATTGGTATCAGAGCAAGGTGCTCCCTTGTTCTGTGTGATTCGGTTTAACCACCTGGAGTTTTAGCTATGTCGACTGCAGGGATAATTAAAGTCTCCGCTGCGTGCCCCGTCTTCGATGGAACTGAATATCCCTACTGTAAGAATAAGATGCGTATGCATCTTGAAGCCATTGACGTCGACCTATGGTATGTCGTCGAGAACGGTGTTCCCAAGGCTGGAGAAGGTGTCACTACTTCTGATGTCAAGAAATTCGTTCAACTGGACTCTACTGCCAAGAATATCATCTGTCGTCATCTGACCAAAGGACAGTATGGCCGTGTGAGTGCTTTGAAGACATCCAAGCTGGTCTAGGACTGGCTCTCCAAGGTCAATGAAGGCATCTCAACCCAGAGAGATCAGAGAATCAGTGTCCTTCGCAACCTCTTCAACCGCTTCAAGCGAAATGACAATGAGAATGTCCAGCACACATTTGACCGACTCACTGACATCACAAATGAGCTTCAAGCCCTCGGCGCCACTGAGATTACCAAACACGAAGTCGTCAAGACGCTGCTGAGATCACTTGATAGTTCGTTTGACATCCTGGCCCTGATGATTCAAGAACGTCCTGATTTCAAGACTCTCGATCCGTCTGACATACTTGAGAGGCTCAACACACATGAGTTCCAGCTTTCGGAGAAAAGAGAGATCTACGGTCCAAACTATGGGCGAACTCGTGCCTTGAAGGCAAAAGCTGTCTCCTCATCTGAAGAAGAATCTGACAACAGTTCTGACGACCCTGAAGACATTGGAACGGAACTTGCTATGCTTGTCAAGAAGTTCCAAAAATTCACCAAGAAGAAAGGCTTCAGAAAGTCTTCCCGATCAAGTTCAAGGAATGATGAAGCTCCTGCTCATGACTACAAGAAGAAAACATGTCACAAGTGCAAGAAACTTGGCCACTTCATCTCTGAGTGTCCACAGTGGGACAATGAGAACAAAAAGAAGAAGAAGAGCAAGGAATATGACTCTGACGACAAGAAGAAGAAGAAGAAGAAATACTCAAAGTCTTCTTCCAAGTCTTCCTCAAAGTCTTCATCACACAAGAAGAGTTCATCTGGCAAGGCACGTGCGTTTGTTGGCAAGGAAATGGATTCAGAGGAGGAGTCTGCTTCTGAGGAGGCGGAGGTAGAGTCTGAGGAGGAATCCGACTCAGGCGTCGCAAGTCTGGCTGCAGCATACGTTGCCAAGTCCATCTTCAACACTGAAGACAATGACTTCATCACCGACACCGATGCAAATGACAAGGACTACTCCGCTTCTACCTACTGCTTCATGGCACGCGGTGCCAAGGTAAACACACGCACTACTCACTATCAAACATCTAGTGATGATGACTCTGATTGTGGTTCAAAACCTAGCTACAAAACATTTGCTAAAATTGCAACTGAACAACAGAAAGCTATGGAACATATTCAAAAACTGTTAGACAGAAGCGATGATCTGTTAGGTGCTGAAATGACTCGATCCGAATCCTTAATTGAAGACATAAAAAATCTTCACGTTAAGTATCAGGAACTTGAAAGTCGTCATGAAACTCTCTCAACAACTCATGAAAAGCTTTCCTATGATTATCTTCAAAGGAAGCAAGATCTTGAGAAATTGAGAGCGGTTCATGAAGATCTTCAAATGGAAAACGAGTCACTTCGCGCCAAACAGATCAGTCCCGCTCAGGAAGGATTTGAACCACCATGTCTTAAATGCATTGAGCGTGATAATGCTACTTCTGTTCCTGAATGTTCTACTGCTACTGCGGTTGCAATATCTTCAACTGTTGATGCGGTAACTAACCCCTCTGCGGAGGATACCACCGCTATTGCTGATGAGAATGCTAGGTTGAAGACATTGCTTGAAACAGGGATGTACAAAAGTCTTCAAGGGCATCAGACACTATGTGATGTCCTCAAAAAGCAGATTCTGAACCGAAACCCTAGGAAAGAGGGTGTTGGGTTCATAAGGAAAATGAATGCAGATGGCTCTTACTGGAAACCTGAGCAGTACCCCAAAACCATGTGGGTTGCTGCAAAGGAACCTTCAGCAGATCCATCCAATCTAACTGGCTTCACTTGTGCTAATCCCATTATCATTGATGAATCCTTTGATGCAAACTATATACTGTTTAAGAATCAGAATGGTGAAGTGTTTGCCAGGTACATTGGTACTAACTGCAGGAATGGACCGCCTATGAAGAAGATCTGGGTTCTTGAAGGTGTCTTGAAAATCTTCCTGTGAATGTCTTCATGACACCTCACTTGAAGAAGACAAACCTCAGACCAAAGGCTTCATACGGTCCAAAGGCTTCATACAAACAGAGGACTCACCTGAGTCGCACTAATGCAAATGTTTTGCAGGGAAACCATACTCAGGCATATGAATATGAGAGCGGTTCATCAAACCGCCATGTTCATAAGACCAAGAACTATTCTGCTTATTCTTATGAGTACTATTGTCCGCCTGCAAGACTGTTTGCTAAGGCTTCAAAGCCAAAATTCTCAGATGCTGCACTTAGACTTATTGCTTCTAAGCCACCCTTGAAGATGTGGGTGGTTAAGAAGGCTTAACTCTCTTTTGCAGGGAAAGGTCTCCAGCAGAAAACCAAAATTGTCTGACGCTATTGCTAGGGACCTTAAACATCTTGTAGGGCGCAAGATCAAATGCCCAAATGGTCTTACTATGTACTTCGTACCTGAATCGCTTGCTACTCTCCCTATTAGTCCTAACCTGGATCTAAGCTTTCATAACCCACTGGTTTGTCAAATGTTTTTGCTTCACAATGCTCTTGGTGAAGCCTATCCCCCTAACTGCACTGTAGGGTACGACACCAGCGTCTTCAGAATGGATTATTGACAGTGGGTGTACAAATCACATGACTGGCAAAAGAAGTCTTCTTATGGACTCAACCTTACGTCCATCCGACAAGAGCCACATCACATTTGCTGACACTGGTAAAAGTAAGGTATTGGGTCTAGGTAGAGTTGCAATCTCAAGGGATCAACACATGGATAAAGTCATGCTTGTTGAATCCCTTGGCTTCAACTTAATGTCTGTCTCAATGCTTTGCGATTTGAACATGATCGTAATGTTTGGAAAATATCGTTGCCTTGTACTAATGGAATCTGACAAGTCTCTAGTGTTTGAAGGGTATCGAAAAGATGATTTGTACGTGGTAGATTTCTCAGCAGGGCCACAGCTTGCAGTATGTCTTCTAGCAAAGGCTTCAGAATGATGGCTCTGGCATCGGAGGCTTGGACATGCTGGCATGAGGAACCTCCACACCCTTGCGAAGAAGAAGCATGTCATAGGCATCGAGGGCGTCAAGTTCAAGAAAGACCACTTATGCGGTGCCTGTGAAGCAGGGAAGATGACGAGGGCCAAACATCCCTCAAAGACAAACATGACTACTACTCAACCCTTCGAACTGCTTCACATGGATCTTTTCGGTCCCACTCATTACTCAACTCTAACTACTACTGCTTGCCTCTATGGCTTCGTTATTGTTGATGATTATTCTAGATATACTTGGGTGCACATAATCCTATACAAGACTGAAGTGCAGGATGTCTTCAGACGCTTCGCAAATCGAGCTATGAACAATTTTGGCGCCAAGATAAAGCACATCAGAAGTGACAATGGCACTGAATTCAAGAACACTGGCCTTGATACATATCTTGATACCTTGGGCAACACACATGAATTCTCAGCCCCGTACACGCCACAGCAGAATGGCGTCGTCGAATGCAAGAACAGAACACTAATTGAGATGGCCAGAACGATGCTAGATGAATACAAGACCCCAAGAAAATTCTGGCCCGAAGCCATTGATACTGCATGCCATACAATCAATCGTGTTTATCTTCACAAGCTACTGAACAAGACATCTTATGAGTTCCTTACTGGCAAAAAGCCAAATGTCAGTTACTTCAGAGTATTTGGCGCAAGGTGCTGGATCAAGGACCCACATCACACCTCAAAATTTGCACCAAAAGCACATGAGGGTTTTATGCTTGGATATGGAAAGGATTCGCACTCCTACAGAGTCTTCAATCTCTTTCATTACAAAGTGGTTGAAACAGTGGATGTGCGGTTCGATGAGACCAACAGTTCACAAAGAGAGCAGCTGCCAAATGTGCTAGATGAAGTTCCATCCAGTGAATCAATCAAGCTAATGGGAACTGGAGAAATTATACCTTCTGAAGCTCATCCTGAAGAAGAACTTATCATTTCAGCACCTGATCAACATGAAGACAATGCTCAGCCTGAAGATATTCCTTCCAACAACGACAATGAACAGCAAGAGCAAAGTCTTCGCCCTGTACATCCTCGCGTTGCCAATGAAGTGCAGATTGAAAGAATAATTGATAGCATCAATGCACCTGGTCCACTCACTCGTTCAAGGGCAACTCAGCTAGCAAATTTCTGTGGGCACTTCGCATTCGTCTCAATAGCAGAACCCAAGAAAGTTGAAGAAGCCTTCATGGAACCTGAATGGATTCAAGCTATGCAAGAAGAGCTTCAACAGTTTGAGCTGAATAATGTATGGGAACTGGTTAAGCATCCTGATCCACGGAAGCACAAAATAATAGGCACCAAATGGATATACCGCAACAAGCAAGATGAGCATGGTCAAGTTGTCAGAAACAAAGCTCGTCTCGTTGCTCAAGGATATACTCAAGTGGAAGGCATTGACTTCGATGAAACATTTGCTCCTGTGGCTAGACTTGAAGCCATACGCATACTGCTAGCCTATGCAAATCATCATAACATACTTCTATATCAAATGGATGTGAAGAGTGCCTTTCTCAATGGCAAGATTGAAGGAGAAGCGTATGTTGCACAACCGCCTGGCTTTGAAAATCCAAAACATCCTGACATGGTATACAAGCTCAACAAGGCACTGTATGGCCTCAAACAAGCCCCTAGGGCCTGGTATGACACACTCAAATACTTCCTGAAGAGCAAAGGCTTCATACCCAGTTCCCTAGATCCCACTCTTTTCACGAAGACATATGATGGTGAACTATTTGTGTGCCAAATATATGTGGATGACATTATCTTCGGCTGCACCAATCAGAAGTACAGTGAAGAGTTTGGATATATGATGCAAGAGCAATATCAGATGTCCATGATGGGGGAGCTGAAGTTCTTCCTTGGTCTTCAAATACGACAACAACGCAATGGCATCTTCATATCTCAAGAGAAGTATCTCAAAGATTGCCTGAAGAAGTTCGGTATGCAAGACTGCAAAGGCTTCACAACACCAATCCCAGCCAAACATCATCTGGGTCCTGACGACAATGGTAAAGAGTTCGATCAAAAGGTATACCGCTCCATGATTGGGTCTTTACTTTATCTATGTGCATCTAGGCCAGATATTATGCTTAGTGTTTGCATGTGTGCTCGATTTCAAGCGGCACCAAAGGAGTCGCATCACTTAGCTGTGAAGTGAATTCTTCGATATTTGGCTCACACCCCAACTCTAGGATTATGGTATCCAAAGGGCTCAGAGTTTGATTTGGTTGGATTCTCGGATGCTGATTATGCTGGTGAGAAAGTTGATCGCAAGTCTACATCAGGCACATGTCACTTTCTAGGACGATCACTTGTATGTTGGTCTTCAAAGAAGCAGAACTATGTATCTCTCTCCACTGCTGAATCTGAATACATTGCTGCTGGATCTTGCTGCGCTCAGCTTCTGTGGATGAAGCAAACACTCAAGGACTATGGCATTCATCTGAAGCAAGTGCCACTTTACCGCGACAAGGAAAGCGCCATCAAGATTGCTAACAACCCAGTTCAGCACTCGAAGACAAAGCACATTGAAATTCGTCATCACTTTCTCAGAGATCATGTTGTGAAGGAAGACATTGATATCATACACGTCAACACTGAAGAGCAATTGGCAGATATCTTCACCAAGCCCTTGGATGAGAAGAGGTTTTGCAAGTTACGGTGTGAGCTAAATATCCTGGAATCCTCAAATGTCCTGTGATCAGGCACACATCCTAACCCTTATGCATATTGATGACTTAGATGTGCAACACACGAAGTGAAGTATATCTTCAGTCGATGAAGACATACATTCCAAGTGTGAATACATTAATGTGGAATTTGACTTCGGAGTGCCACGATAATTGTGCGCCGTGTCTGGGTCTAATACTTCCTATACGGTGGGTAACGCCACCACCAAACATTCTATTTTGAAGTGTTTCACTCATGGCATTACCTTGCAATGTCTTCACATTTGGTTTGGCTTTGAACTCAACAGATTTTCATGATCATCTTCACTATGTTGAGTATATATATATATATATATATATATATATATATGCTAGTGTTCTGTCCTCTACAGCATTCACTTATAGCTATGTCTTCGTGTTGAATCTTTTGAACTAAGTGAATGTGATCGGACCCCAACTTCTCTATGCTTTCTATCTCAAACTCTATCCCTCCAAGTCATATGCATTCTATTGAAACTATCGAATGTCTTCTCTGCGTCCTTGTCAGCAGAAGATACAGAGACAACCATTAAGTCCGTTTTCAATGCTCATTCCTCCACATGAAATCCGGAGAAGTAGGAACGACCACCCGACAATCCAGGCGTGCGTGGGACGTGGAACAAACCCCAAAATTCCGCATACTGGCCACGTGTTCCTCAGATGCGAATCGCTAGGGGCACCTGTGTAATAGCACAGTGCCGCCCCTGTGCCTATAAATACACACTCATAGCGGTCATTATCTCTTCTTCCACCCTCGCACGAACCCTAGCGCCACCGCTAGCTCTCGACGACGCCGACGACGAATGCTTCGCTGCCGCAACCTCTCCGACGGCGTCTTCACGCCGACCGCGGACATCGTCCTCTCCGCCATCGCCGTAGGTGTCCTCCGTCGCCAAGTTAGGGCACGGAAGAGTGAACTACTCGGCCTCATCTCCCACTCCGTCTAGCAGTTCTCAGTGTGGTAAATAAAACTCCCTTTTTACAGCACCGTTGATCCTATTGATTTGTCACTTTCTACCACAAGAAGTTTCTGTTCACACAAGCTAGATCTCTCTCATACTGCATCTCATAACATGCCTAGTATATTCACTTGTGCTTCACAAAGTAGTTAGATTCCTCACTTGTACTGATCTGTGGATTCGTACAAATCTGGAACCAACTTCATATCTATGAATGAATGTCTTCGCACGATGAGGTCAATGTCTTCTAAACTGATTTATCTTGAAAATCTTCTGAGAATGCATATGACCTCTTCCCCTTCCCTCGCACCTTAATGCTGTCACAGGTACATGTCCGTGGGAGAATCCTTTGGTTCTCATAGTCTGCATTCATTTGCAGAATTCTTACAGCATCACATAAATTTTCCCGAAGCCAGTTCCTGTTGGTCCAGCAAACGAAAACCTTTGAAGCCTTTGAACGACTTGAAGCCTTTCAAGTTAAAGTTTATGTCTTTAGAAAAGGCAGCAAGGAAGGGTGGCAGAAAGCGTCGTGGTGAGACCTCCAGAGATCTGCCAGATGAACTCTCAGAAATGTACAAGACAGATCCTAAAGAGGATTACAGTCAGCGCAAGACCCGAATCCAATGGATTCGAAGATATTGGGCAGAACAATGGTTCAAATACAGATTTGTGACCCAGGAGTATGCTGAGAAAAACGCCATCAGGAGACCGTGGGGAGACATTCTTTTCAAGAATCTTCTACCCAGGTCCAGAGATGAAGCCATTGCTCAAGGCTTCTATCCATGCATGGTCCGTGGACCACAGCCTGCTGATGCACATTCGTCGTCACTGCTATGGTGTCGTGACGACAATCTGTTCAAGCGCAACTTCCAGTTTGCTCAAAACTCTGCGAAGCAGAACAAGAAGACTTTTGGGTCAGACTTCAACCCTGGTCCCTCATCTCCAAGGGCAGATGGCACACGACATGCAGAACCCAATGTCATCGGTCCTTTCGCCAACCTTGAAGGCCTCATCACCTACATCTTGGTTCAAGGGACTGCAGTGAATGAGCCTGTGGCTGACACTGAGTCTGATGACGCGCCTGCAGTGCCAAAGCCAAAGCAGTTGAAGAAGCCAAAAGCTTCAAAGCCAGCCCCTTCACCAAAAATCTCAAGGGCGAAGCCATTGGCAACTGCACCTCCTGAAGACAGTGTGCAGTCTGAAGATTTATCACGCGTCTCCAAGCCCCAGAAGGCCAAGATGCCTCTGTCTCACACTGGCAAAGAGCTAACAGCTGCTGCCATCCTGCGCAATGACGACATTGATCTGTCAAGTGATGAAGATCTTGCAGACGACGCTCTTGAGCAACTCATCAAGAGCAAAGAAGAAGCAGAAATCTTCAATGATCTGCCTCTCTTTGATGTCACCATCATCCACAACTTCATTGACGAGTGGTTTGACATGCCAAACATTAGCTTTGAAGATCTGCAGCTACCTATTGGCCTCAGTGTCGCCTTCCAAGGCGCCATTGCTTCAGAACTTGCTATTGCCCAGCGCATTGTTGAACTGAAGCAGAAGATTGACTATGAAAAGGCACAGTTCAAGAAGCATATGGCCAAGCTCACCGTGCAAGAAGTGAAGAACTTCAAGACAATGATGCATGAGCTCAAGGAAGCCTTTGTGAAGAAGCGTGCAGAAGCTCAGGGTTCGCGTGAGCACATGAAGACTCTGGCTGACAGATGTGTGCAAGCCTATAATGAGGCTGAGAAGCGCAAGGCACTTGGGCGTCCTGGCATCGACCCCAGGATGGCCGCAAAGAAGAAGAAGAAGCCTGCTATGGCTGAATCTGATGCACCAAGACAAGAAGCAGTTCCGATTGTCTTCCCAACAAGAATGACTGGCTCGAAGCCAAAGAGCCGGTCAAAAGCTTCAGAGCTCAAGAAGACAAGAACTGCTGGGGCTGAAGCCAGGAAGAGGAAACACTCTGAAGACTCTCCTACTGCCCCCACCAAGAAAAAGAGAAAAACCAAGAAAGCTCGGGCTGCTCCCACAGAGCCCTTAATAGTTGAACCCATTTCTATGGTTCATCCTGACGCAGAACGTCAACTGACAGTTCATGAGCCTGCTTCCATAGAGGCTCCTGAAGCTGAAGACATTCCAGCAGCTGATCCCATCGCTACTGAAGACATTGGTCATCATGACAATGTAGAAGATGATGCAGTCCTTCCTCAGTTAGAAAACAGCGAACTCATCAGCATTGGTCGTCCATTGACGCCAATTGCACAGGATGCTTCATGGGCGGATCGCCCACAAGAGGAAGAAGACTATGAGGCCCAGCCCACTCCAACTCCACAGGCGTCGTCTGCGTTCCGCAGGCTTCGCAAAGGTCCAAGGCCTCAAGTCTCTGCTGAAGACATTCCGACTGCATCAGCCGCAGAAGAAGAAGTAGTACCACAAGATCCCACTCCCTTGCTCCACCAAGAAGCAGTTCTCCAGGAGAACGTGCCTGTGACCGACCCTCCAGCTAGTCAAGTGGAGGATGAAAATCTTGAGGCTGCCACAACCAACAACGAAGCTAATGTGGAGCCCTCCCCAGCAAAAGCTTCAGAAGACAGCGAAGTCACTGATCCCACCACTTCTGTTCCCGAGTCTGCTGCCGGTCCCCAATTCAACTATCATGTTGAGCACAGGCCTCAGGTCCAGAAGCCAATCCCAAGACTGCGAAGGTTTCCAGGTCCTACATCAGCACCTGGCTCCTTCAACATCAATGGCTTCAGGGCAGACACCACGTTCTTCGATAGCTCCAGGAACCCCTACTCAAGGGAAAGGATATCATCTGATCGGTTCTGGAGCTATCCTCAGCGAAGCTATTACTCTTGCATTCTTTACAACCAAGGTCACATCTTCCCACACAAGCGCCTTGACGTTGAAGCTATAGCTGGTCTGCCCTGTCTAGAAGAAGCGTTGGATTGCTTCAAGCAAGTGAGTCTGCTGCAATTTGTTACTGCTGAAGAGCATTGGAATGAAGAGTTGCTGCAACAATTCTATGCCACACTTCACATCAAAGGATACAGCAGAGATCCAAAGACTTGGGTTCTGGAGTGGATGACTGGCAATGTTCATCATGAAGCCAATGCATTTGACATCATTGAGCTCACTGGCTTGCCCGCTCCTGGCGATCTCTTCGAGCAAGGCTGTCAGCTGCATGTTGAAGCTATTGAGAGCATCTTTCAGCGGCCAGAACCTAATATGAGTCAAATGCTCAGTATGATGAAGCCATTGCCTCAAGATGCTGCGTATCCCACAGAGTTCTTCGTTGAAGACCTTGAGTACCTGCCCAGAACCATCTATCACATCATCAGGCGAACTCTCTGGCCTATCAAAGGGCACTCTCCAAATGCCAAGCTTCAGGGTGCAATGAAGACTTTGGTCTTCTATATACTTCATGGAAAATGCTTCAATGCACAGGACTTCTTCATACGCCAACTTGCTGCATCAGGCATTGATCTGTTTGGTTTGAAGGTCTACGCCCCTTAGGTCATGCGGCTGATCAAGCTACACTCCGCCATCTCTTATCAGCCCTCAGCCCACAACCATCGGATCTTCTTGCCTGACGTGGACATGTCTACTGAAGCCATATATTCTGAGCCTGCCAAGCAACCTCTAAGTCTTCAGAATGCAGAACATCAGAGTTTTACACAGAACGTTGAAGGCGTTGAAGCAATTTCTCGAGTGTATCCTTTGGCTGGCACTACATGTGCACCACACCCTGCTTCCACTGAAGCCACTGACAGTGCCACCGCTTCAAGACCCAAGAAGCGCACTCGTGTTCTCAACGACCGAGAGCTTCTTGTGGCCCTACATCAGAAACAAGATAGGCATCATGACTGGCTGAAGCGTCAGATGAAAAGCCTCTTGGTGGATGTTAATCACACTCGAAATCTTGCCACCAAGAATGCTTTCATTGCCCATGAAACATGTCGCCGCACATGGAAAGGGCTAACGATGATGCTTTCTGAAGCTGATCTTCAAGAGGATGGCTTCACTGAGAGATTCAAGTTTGACTCCACACCTCCTCGAAGGGCTGTGCTGCTAGGAACTCCATCCCTTGAAGACTCCGAGTTCTCTTCCTCTGTTGCCACAGTGACTGCCAGAATTATTGAGGAAGAAGACGATGCTACTTCACCGCCACCTCCTTCAGCACCTCCGAGCTCTTCTGCACCGCCAAACAACACCAACAACCCTGCTACTTCACCTACTCCTCATGGGAACGAGTAGAGGCTCTATGTCTTCAAACCTTTTTGGTCATTACTGACAAAAGGGGGAGAAGCATATGAGATTGATAGTCTTCAAGAGGGTTCATATGGGCGGGTGCCTTATATTTTGCTTCATGCTTACAACTCTCGTTTTTTTGCTACATTTGGTTCTTATGAGTTGTAACACTTAAACTAGATGGTCGTCTGCTACTTATTCGCCACCTTGTTTTGCGAAGATAAATTCCGCATGTGCGACGATAAATTCCGCACTTAGCTCATTCTGCAGACATCCATTTTCCATTATGCATGGCATTATCTTCATATACTTTCACATGCATAGTGGATTGTCATCATAAGTTGAAGTGGATCTCCACAAGTACCACCTGCCATGTGCATTTGCATTCCAAAAGCAAATTAACTTATATGCACATCTTCAGGGGGAGCCCTCGCAACTTATGAAGACAATTCCTTATTCTTTACAGTTTCACAGATTATATTCCCCGTTGAAAACTTCAACTAGTTTGTCATCAATCACCAAAAAGGGGGAGATTGTAAGTGCATCTAGTGCCACCCTTAGTTGGTTTTGGAGTATTGACGACAAACCTAGTTGAGGGACTAATGTGTTTGTGAGAATTGCAGAATAACACAGGTAGAAGTCCCTCATGATTCGGTTTTACTACCAGAGATGACCCCTAAAACTTTATGAAGGCATTGAAGTCGAAGGTGGTATATGAAGATATTCACATTGAAGACTATGACAAGAGAAGACACGATATGAAGCCTATGGAGCTCGAAGACTTAGATCTTTCGTAGTTCTTTTTATTTTGTGTTGAGTCATAGGAACCACCATACTGTTAAGTGGGGTCGAAGAGAACCAGTCAGAATGACTGAAGTGATGCCTAAACCAAAAACCTATGTCTACGAGTGAAGACTATGAGAGCGAATCTTGTCCAGAGTCGGACAAGTCAGCTTTGCTTGTAGCCCAAGTAAAGTTGCCGTGTGAGTTTGAAATCTGACCGTTGGGACACGTGTCAGTTCCTTAGTGACCCAGGGTCATTTCGGACAAATCAGGTCGGGTTGCCAAGTGGCTATAAATAGCCCACCCCCTACAACCATAAATGGTTGGCTGCTTAGATTGAAAGTACGGCTTTTGTCGTTTGAGAGCAACCCACCTCGAAGCCTTTGAGAGGGAATTCCCTGCGAGGATAAAGCCCTAACCACCAGAGCCAGAGAGAATTGGGCATCACTTAAGTCTTCTTGTCTATGTGATCTGAAGACTTATTACACTTGAGGACTGTGCATCCTCCAGCCGGTTAGGCGTCGCGTTCTGAGCATCCAAGAGACATTGTGGATTGCCGGTGAACGAAGTCTGTGAAGGTTTGGGAGTCTACCTTGAAGACTTACCAGAGTAATTGGGCGAGGTCTATGTGACCTTAGCTCAAGGTGAATACGGTGAGGATTGGGTGTCCTGAGCTGCGTATTCAGGACTGGGTGTCCGGGACTGTGTGTCCTAAGGTTTAAATACCTAGCCGCTCCAACCAGACGTACAGTTGTCACAGCAACTGGAACTGATCCAACAAATCGTTGTCTTCAACGAGTCACTGGTTTCATCTTCACTTCACTTTACTTACTGTTCCTCCTTGTGAAGTCATTGTATGTTTGCTCTATTATTTGTCTTCACTGAGTGACTGCGTGTTCTGTTTGGATTCACAATATCTTCCTACCTGATCCTTACTACCTAGCTGCTATTAGTCTTTGTGCTTTCACTTCATTGAATACTTGACTATGGTTTGCCTAGTGTAGTCTACCTTCCGCTGCATGGTAATAGGTTTAATTTTATCGTTTGTCTTCAAAACTCCCATGTTCTGAAGACTTTCATAAAAATCGCCTATTCACCCCCCTCTAGTCGATATAACGCACTTTCAGTCGTCGACTGGGCGGAAGCACAGGAGTTTGTTTGCTACGAGGAGTGCGGCCCACGCCTCCATGGGAGCGTGGCGTGCATGGGACGAAGAACCGGCCGGGGTCAGCAATGGAGTGGCAGTGCGGTCGTCCTGCCGTACCAAAGGATGCAGCGAAGACGCTTGCTGCTCGTTGATAACCCACAAGTATAGGGGATCGCAACAGTTTTCGAGGGTAGAGTATTCAACCCAAATTTATTGATTTGACACAAGGGGAGCCAAAGAATATTCTCAAGTATTAGCAGTTGAGTTGTCAATTCAACCACACCTGGAAACTTAATATCTGCAGAAAAGTGTTTAGTAGCAAAGTAATATGATAGTAGTGGTAGCGGTAGCAAAAGGTAATGATAGCAAAAGTAATGTTTTTGGTATTTTGTAGTGATGATAGCAATAGCAACGGAAATTAAATAAGCGAATAAACAATATATGGAAAGCTCGTAGGCAATGGATCGGTGATAGAGAATTATGCCGGACGCGGTTCATCATGTAACAGTCATAACCTAGGGTGACACAGAACTATCTCCAATTCATCAATGTAATGTAGGCATGTATTCCGAATATAGTCATACGTGCTTATGGAAAAGAACTTGCATGACATCTTTTGTCCTACCCTCCCGTGGCAGTGGGGTCCTAGCGGAAACTAAGGGATGTTAAGGCCTCCTTTTAATAGAGTACCGGACCAAAACAGTAACACATAGTGAATACATGAACTCCTCAAACTACGGTCATCACCGGTAAGTATCCCGATTATTGTCACTTCGGGGTTAACGGATCATAACACATAATAGGTGACTATAGACTTGTAAGATAGGATCAAGAACTCTCATATATTGAAGAAAACATAATAGGTTCAGATATGAAATCATGGCACTCGGGCCCTAGTGACAAGCATTAAACATAGCAAAGTCATAGCAACATCAATCTCAGAACATAGTGGATACTAGGGATCAAACCCTAACAAAACTAACTCGATTACATGATAAATCTCATCCAACCCATCACCGCCCAGCAAGCCTACGATGGAATTACTCACACACGGCGGTGAGCATCATGAAATTGGTGATGGAGGAAGGTTGATGATGACGATGGCGATGGATTCCCCTCTCCGGAGCCCCGAACGGACTCCAGATCAGCCCTCCCGAGAGGTTTTAGGGCTTCGCGGCGGCTCCGTATCGTAAAACGCGATGAATCTTTCTCTCTGATTTTTTTTCTCCCCGAAAGCAAGTATATAGAGTTGGACTTGAGGTCGGAGGAGCTCCAGGGGGCCCATGAGGTAGGGGGCGCGTCCTAGGGGGGCAGGCGCGCCCCCCACCCTCGTGGACAGGTGGTGGGCCCCATGGTCTTCATCTTTTGCAAGGATTTTTTATTATTTCCAAAAAGAGGTTCCGTGAAGTTTCAGGTCATTCCGAGAACTTTTGTTTCTGCACATAAATAACACTGAGGGAGTCCTGGATTAGGGGGTCTCTGGACAGCCGGACTATATCCTTTGGACGGACTATTGGACTATGAAGATACAAGATTGAAGACTTCGTCCCGTGTTCGGATGGGACTCTACTTGGCGTGGAAGGCAAGCTAGGCAATACGGATATGTATATCTCCTCCTTTGTAACCGACCTTGTGTAACCTTAGCCCCCTCCGGTGTCTATATAAACCGGAGGGTTTTAGTCCGTAGGACAACATACACTCATACCATAGGCTAGCTTCTAGGGTTTAGCCTCTCCGATCTTGTGGTAGATCAACTCTTGTAATACCCATATTATCAAGTATAATCAAGCCGGACGTAGGGTTTTACCTCCATCAAGAGGGCCCGAACCTGGGTAAAACATCGTGTCCCCTGTCTCCTGTTACCATCCGCCTTAGACGCACAGTTCGGGACCCCCTACCCGAGATCCGCCGGTTTTGACACCGACATTGGTGCTTTCATTGAGAGTTCCTCTGTGTCGTCACCGTTAGGCTTGATGGCTCCTACGATCATCGATAGCGATGCAGTCCAGGGCGATACTTTTCTCCCCGGACAGATCTTTGTATTCGGCGGCTCCGCACTGCGGGCCAACTCGCTTGGCCATCTGGAGCAGATCGAGAGTTACGCCCCTGGCCGTCAGGTCAGGTTTGGAAGCTTCAACTACACGGTAGATATCCGCGGATTCTTGATCTCCGACGGATTCGAGCCATTGCCTAGTGCGCCACATGGTCATGATGGCGTGATTTAGCTCTGCCATCGGACAGTGTCCAGGAGATCGCGCTGGCAACCGCTCCGACCCTCAATTCGGAGCCAGCTGCGCCATCCATGGGTGGGTGGATAGACCCCGCCACGGAGGCCGTATCCTCAGCGGCGATCGAGCCGAATATCGACCTTACCCTTCACGAGAGCCGTGATGCTGAACTACCGGATTCTTCCCCGGCCACAGACTCCGAACCGCCTGCGGCCGTGCCTATCGAATCCGATTGGGCGCCGATCATGGAGTTTACCTCCGCGGATATCCTTCAGCACTCGCCCTTCGGCGATGTACTGAACTCATTAAGGGCTCTCTCCTTGTCGAGGGCGGGGCTTTTCCTGCGTGGTAGGCGGCGGGCCAGTTCCGCCTAGTCGATTCGACAGAGACGCGAGAAGATGAGGGAGTAGGCTGCTGCAAACGTAGGGTTGTGTGATTTGACAGCGAGTTACTGCTGGACAGGTGGGGCCCCGTGATTTGACTTGCCATTATCATTTTAACTGCGGCGCTACGACCGGCGTGAGTCTCCCAGATTCCTGACCACCTCCATACAGGTGCCTCTCCCAATGCTCCACCATGTAGTAGAGGCTGGCTCTTGCATGAGAGCCCACTTCTCCACTTTTTCCTTGCCTCTCTTTCCTCCACATATGCAAAAATGCCATGTAAAGCGCACTATTGTACTTACTTTAGTTGCTCCTACAGGTGCTTAAGCTTGCCACATAGGCATAAAGTCTGATGTGGCAAGTTAATCAAGAAGAGAGAGACTAGTTTGGTGACCCAAGGAAGAAACGGTGCTAAGCGCGTGTACCTAGGTGAAAAGACAATTTTGAGTCTATAGCTAATTAAATGAAGCAAACTTAGCAACACCATTTCATTGGAAGAGGTCACTCCTTGGCAAATGCAATAAATACACGCGCTTAGCACTGTTTCTTCCTTGAGTATGAAGAAAGAGATAGAGAGGAGTAAAAAAATACACTTATAGCCAACCTTGTTGTAGTATGAGTGACTAAGTGATGACTATGTATGACATGCGAACATCAGATAGCCTAACGCACCGTGTTAAATCTCCAAGAGCGCGACCGCGTGAGCGACGCGACGGTCATGGTAGGCGTGACCATGATACGGGCTGCTGGCAGACCTTGGATCTAAGATCAAACGGTCGCATGCTAAGTTGCTGAAAATTTGCAGAATAACCCTCCAGGATAGGATATTCACCAATAGGTCTAGAATCACGCCATGCAACCATTCGATCTCAGATCCAAGGGCTCTCGGAAGCCCGTGTCATGGGAGAATGGAAAGCCACTACCCTGCCATTCGCACGCTGGCAGTTCGCTCCTACTCGTCCCTGCACGTCCTTCAATACTACGGTGGTTCGCTCCTAGTCGTCCCGTCCATTCACATTACGGCAGTTCCACTAATCCTAACCCTCCTCCCAATCCATGGTGTCCCAAATCTCCACGATCGGCGGTGAGTACAAGGTTAGAACCATCACCGGCGATGAGTTCAACGTCATCTACACCTGTTCTTCCGCGACGCTGAAAGGATGCCTTTCTCGCTTCAGACGCATGTTCGAAGACTCAGATGATGAGTGGGTCGTTGGGCTAGATGTTGATTACACCATAGTCCTGGGATGAGAGAAGGATCTAAAGGACAAAGAGAGGAAGAAGCCCGCCGTGATCCAGGTTTGCGTGCATGACTTATGCTTGGTCTACCACATATGCCATGCCGACGTTGAGTGCCAGGATTTTAAGGACTTCCTCGAGAGCAACCTAGTCAAATTCGTTACTGTAGACTTCGGTAACGACAAAGAAGTCCTGCATCGGATAGGCCTCGTTGTAGGCAACACCTTCGACCTCTAGAAGAATCGGCTGGTGTCCTCTCGTCAGCCTTCAATGCTGACCCTGGCCGGAGCCATGGTTCATCCTTCATACGGTAAACTGGAGAAACCTCATTACACGTTTCATCGTCATGCATGGGAGCGGAATTTACTAGATATAGACCACATCCACTATGCTGCAATGGATGGCTACCTTTGCTTCAATATCTACAAGGGTTGGATGAAGAGCAATAGCCAAGTGTGCGGTTCAAGCAAAGAAGTATCGACCAAGAGGAAGAGGGACAAGGACGAAGTCGAGGACATGGACAAGGACTCCGAGTAAGGTGGCAGTGTCGTTGCTCATGGTGGTTCTAATGCAGTGTCTACAGGAACAGTTGCAAAGTTTAATTTCAGGTGTGCTTAATTTAATTTGAGGGGTGTGTTGTGCTGAGCCCCCAGCAGAACTATGTTATGTTTCTTCTCGTTACTTTAACTCTTCAGTATGTACATACTAGTATTTCTTACATTTCATCTTTTAGTTGGTATAGTACTACCACTCGTTTCTTCACATTATATACGTACAATATATATGGCCAACATCATATAGCCAGTAGTTTAGTTGTCAAAGAATTTCAGGGTGCTTAGTTTTGTCAAAGAATTCCAGGATGCTTAGAGGGTGCTTGGATCCAAGTGACTTATTTTAGTCTAACTAAAAATAGTCTCTTTAAGAGGCTAAAGTTCCAAGCACCCCTGACTAAAGAGGGGCTAAAACTAGTCTTGAGACTAAAAATATTTAGTCAGGGGTACCCCTACTAAAATGTGGATTAGTCCTCTCTCTACTCATTTAACTCCTCTCCTTTAACACAGGCGAGTTCTGGATTGGAGGGTTTGGAGGATAATAAATGCTCATTAACTTGATTTTAGCCTTTTTAGTATTTGGATCCAAGCATGGGTGAGGCTAGCATGTTTTAGTCCCACTACTTTTAGTCATGGGACTAAAACGTATCCAGGCACCCTCTTAGTTTTATTTGAGGGGTGGGTTGTGCTGGACACCATTATTGTGACTAGCCTTTTTAATAGTACTATATGCATAATTTGGCGACGAGCGCTCTCTGTATGTACCACCTTTTTTTTAGTTTCAAGTTTTGCTCCATGGCGCAATCCATCGATACTACTACTGGTGTACAAAAGTATACATTTTTTAAAAGGCTAGAGGGCGGGGCAGTGTAGCTTGGTCGGTTTCACGAGAGGCGAGGGCCTTTGTGATTTGACGGCTCATTACTGCTGGAAGGCGGGGCTTTGTGATTTGACTGCTCGTATAAATGCGCCGACGACCTGATCGAGGAGGAGCAAAGAACCGTGATGTATACTCAAGTTTTCTACTGGAGTAGTACTGCGACGGAGGAGCACGAAAAACGGCAGCCTAGTGCCATATGGAGATAAAAAATGATCTAATTTGCTAGTCATCTCATTGTTAGCATTGTTCTATTCATTCCCTCAAAAAAAACATTGTTCTATTCATGCCTCGCAGAGAACGTAACACGTGCGGCGAAATACCCGAAGCAAAAGATGAAACACATGAGCAAAATAAGAAGAAAGATTATCACCCCAAATAATCTAATTCGCCAAGGAGTCGTAACTGCTTCTTCATCGCCTCCACGACCTCCATCTCCTTGCGCGTCTCCTCCGCCATCTTCATCATTGTGTCCATGACGCGGCATTTCTCGACGCGAGCCTTCATCATCTGTTCCACGACCATATTACGTACCTTGACAGCAGCCGGGTGCTCGATGCGGAGCTTCGCCAACTCTTCCTTTTGTTCCATGGTGAGGGCCTGCAGCATCTTCATCGAGGAACTACTATTCTCATGCAGCTTCTTCCAGCTGGCATTCTTCTTCTTCAACAGGTCGATCTCGTGGCAGAGCTTCGCATTGTCCTCCCGAAGTCGTAGGATTTTGCCGGTCACCTTCTTCTCTGAGGCAATGCTCTTCTTCAGCAGCATCACCAAGCCGGTGGTTAACTCCCCCTACTGATTAAGCTCAACGGGCATGTCGTCGAGGCTCTCCTTCAGCAACTCCATCAAGCATTGGATGAACTCCTTCTGCTTATTGAGCTGATCGGGCATGCCGTCGAGGGATAACGACTCTAGCTCCGCCGGCTCGGCATGTTCGCCTCCGTGTCTAGGGCGCTCCTGGGAGCCATCGCCTGCCCGTGAGAGATCTTTCGAGGTCTCTGCGTGGCGGCGAGCCCTCTCTTTCTTTTTTGCAGCCTTGGTTTCCGCTCCCTTGTTACGAGTAGTTCTCGACCTAGAGCTCTGCTCACCGGCCGTGGCAACGACGGACGAAGAAGAAGCACTTATGAGGAGGAAAGGTAGAGTGATTTTCGCTTAGGTAGTTCCCCTTTTTATAACCTAAATACTAGCACTAGTACTAATACCTGCATAGTGGGAACACGTTCAGGTTTGGTACGTACTACTAGTAGGTGTGAGCAGGCTTTCGAATGTGATGGGAACAAGGTAAAGATTAATTGATGGTTTTGGTTTCGAGGCCCGAAACGGCTCCCGATGAGTTTAGCGGAACATGAATTTCAAGTACTACACTGCTCAAATGCGTAAATATTATGTTACTATCAAAAATTGGCACAAAATACGAAGGAGACCAATGGAAGTACTACTAGCAACCCACGATTTAACTACTCGCATGCGCGCATTGGAGTAATAATGTCTTTCTTCCACCCTCACGTCCACTCAATTTGCATGCGCTGTATTAATTGACCATCAATGAAGTGAACGACTTTACACGCGTCAAATTATCACATGGGGTGGATCTTGGTACAAAATTGCGTCCGCCCGTGTACCCGCGTGTGCGTGCGAGGAATGAGTGTGTGCATGGCGTGCGTGCACATCTTCGCTTCGTGCATGTACCGTCAGTATGGCTCAGGGAGGACGAGTACATTCTTCTAGAACCAGCAGCACATCATTGTGATCAATCCACGCAAGGAGGTCGCGACAACGCCTACACATGTGCGACGTGGCTTCATGAACTGTAAGAAAGACACTGTGTAGCGTGCCATTGGTATTCTAATTTACGTGTTTTGCACATACTCGAAGTACTAGTAAGGTACACGTGCATTGCACGCATCAGATTTTGTAACCAAATTATGAATAAATACCACACTATAGAATGTAAGCTCTGAGTCATATATGCCTGATGTAGCCCTTCGTTTAATTCTTATAGTTCATCTCATTAAAAATCAATTAGTTTTTATAAAAAAGCTAAGAACGCAGGAATAGGAAAAACATGGGATTATAGTGGAATGTCGTCTTGAATCCTACAGGATTGTACGAGTGTTTGATTGTGCATAGAAAAAACGCAGAATTCTTTCAAAGAGGTTTGAGTGGATGGGATGTTTCCTATGAAATCTAGTGCAAATGAATCATATGGAAAAATTCCTATGGTTTACAATCCTACGAATCAAACAACCAAGATAGGAAAAATTCCTAATGATTAGAATCCTCCAAAATTCCTTTGAGAATCCTTTGAATCAAAGAAGCCCTTAATCTATTTTATGATTCATGGAATTATGCATTGTAAAGCATAAAGTAAAAACAAATAATGGCAATTCAACTAGAAAAAAGTTTGGGCAGTTATGATACGGAAGATTCTAGAACAAAAGAGAACCACTGTTGTTTTGAGGTTTGTGCATTATGCTTAAGTTCAACCATGGAGTCTGCTAGATTGTACATGTGGCAAAATCCGGTGGGGGGCTAGAAGATGGTGCGAGGGGCCGAGTGGAGGAAGACTATGAAGGAATGCACAAGTGTGAGATCGATATTTAGAGAGAGGGGGAGAACACATGCGTTGATGCGCGCAGTGGCGGAGCCATGAAAAATAAATGAGCTAGGGGGCCAAGCATTGCTAATCCTTTACAAGGAGGGTCAATTCATGAACTTAAACCATTTTTAGCAGCAATTGTCTAATGATCACATTCATATTAGCCTTGATATATAGTGATGTTAGGGGGGAGGGAGCGGGGCCCTTACTGCCCCCTGTCTTCGCCATTATGCACGCGTCTGAGAGATGAAGCGGAAGGCATGGATGATGAGAGGGGGCGTTGGATACGTAATTAATGTGGGTGTATTAGCTATATATGTTAATCCTATATAGAGAGGTATAGATTGATCGATGTGGACGTGGGAAAGAGGGTGAGACCTCACTGGATATATCGATTGATCGGTTTGTGTGGAAAACTATGAAAGACCTAGCTATATACACACATACATAGAGGAACATCGATCGTTGCGCATGCACGCGTGAGAGATAAAGAATGCCCGATATGATGGAGAGGGGGATGTGTTGGTGTGTGCCTTCATGGGAGACCGATCTGAAGAAAAAGATTGCATGCGTGCGATGGATAATGCCGACTGGTAGTGTGTGTGCATGCATGCACGGGAGAAAGTTAGTGGTACAATTATAAAGAGAAGACTACTGTGTGGGTGTAAAAGAATAGCTGAATAGGTGAGGTCACAATCAATGTAAATTTGAATTCAAATATTTGAATAAGAGATCCTGATGTTTGAAACACATGCATGCATGAATATAACGGAGATCTGCGCGGTGTGGTTTGGAAACGAGCATGTTGTAATGTATACACATTGAACAAGGTCAGACTGATTTGAATTTGAGATATCGATGGCAGACATCATTTGGCCACGTCGCATCCGTGCATGGACACACTATTCTAATTGGAGATGATGGGCAGCTTTTGCATCACATATCTATATCTATACCCCTATATATATAATTTTATATTTTTTTATATTGTGTGCGGGTAACTTTAACTTTGAAAGATGGTCGTTGGATGAGGCGAATCCGATGGTCCAAAGATGGCAAATTTGAGCACTACTGGCCGTTGGGTATCATCTAGATTCCACCAGATTTCGCCACATGTATAATCTAGAAGACTCCATGGTTGAACTTAAGCATAATGCACAAACATGAAAACACAAGCACTTCTTATTTGTTCTAGAATCTTCCGTATCAGAATTGCCCAAATGTTTTTCTACATGATTTGCCATTATTTGTTTTTACTTTATGTCTTACGACGCATAATTCCATGAATCTTAAAATAGATTAGCTTTCTTATAAAAACTAGTTGATTTTGAATGAAATGAACTATAAGAATTAAACGAACATCTACATCATGCATATATGACTCAAAGCTTGCATGCTATAATGTGGTATTTATTCATAATTTGGTTGCCAAATCTCATGCGTGCAATGCATGTGTACCTTACTCTAGTCTAAATGGTGTTTGTGTGTGTGTTGTGCGTGTTGAGGTGCAAATTGTCTTTTTTGGGTACACGTTAAGCTTGTTCTTCCGAAATTTCAAGTCGCGCCTTGTTATGCTGAAAATTCAAGCTAGCGTCTCTGTCTATCGTGCTGCGAAACTCCCGCCTCTTCAACCCGTGCCTTGTTAGCCCGAAATATTTAAGATATATCCTTGTCTCGTTGTGCTACGACAACTCCCTCCATATCAACCCGCGCCTTGCTATTCCGAAATTACAACGCGCGCGGAAACTCCCACCTCCTGTGAAATCCCGACACGCTAAATGCCCGTGGTACCCCTGAACCAAAAGAACCGCCTCAAATTGGTGGGGGTACTTTCGTAACTTACCCCACATTTCGGACAAGCGCGTCTCTAAGCCATGGTTCCCCACTGCCATCCCATCCACCCACCCATTCGTACACCGAGGCCGCGAAAACCCGCGACGAAACCCCACACCCTACTCCGTCCGCCACCCAGCCGGAGCCTCTTCCCCGATGACGTCGTCCACAGCAATACCTCAACGTCCCTCATCCACCGTACCGGATGAGGATCCGTCGTCGATCTCATCGTCCCGCCGGTTCAGCCACCCCGTCCTCCACCTCCAAGGAGCTGCCCCGACGTTCCCCTCGTCTTTTGCGCCACCTCCATTCCCACAGCGCCGTCTTCACCTGCACCACCGGAAGAGCATCATCATCACCGTTTCCTCGGATGAAGTTGCGGCCTAATCGGCACCACCAAAGAGGTTGTACACTAATCGCCGCATTTTCTTCTTGATTCGATCTCACAGTGCTGCCGGCGCTCGGTCCCGAGCCGACACGGCGTGGCTCCATCCACGGCGGCGGCGCCGGCCACTTCCTCCACGGCGTTGCTCCCTCGGCGGCGACGTCCACATCAGTAGGACCTGCTGCTGCTTTAGCTCTCGCTCGCGCTGCTGCTCTGCTCTTGCTCTCAGTCCCTGCCTGGTATGCTCTTGCTATTGCTCTTGCTCGCGCTGCTGCTCTCGCTCTTGGTCTTGCTTGCGATGCTGCTCCGATTTAGCTACACTTCACTCTAATGCCGCCGGGGTGAAGGAAGAACCAGCCGCAGCGGGGAGGGCGGCTCGCCGGAGAGGTACCCCACTATCTATCTTAGGGTTCAGGATGGGGGCGGTGGTCGCGGGCGGTGGCGGGGCGTTGGCGGGGAGGTGGCGTGGGGATCGCCGGAGAAAAAGCTCGGCACAGGGGGGCTAGAGGGATGGACGGGGCGGCGGCGGACCGGCGGTGGGGAGTGTTTTCGGGGCGGGCGGGGTGGCGCACCGCCGGCCGCGGGCGACGGGGGGCTGCTGTTTGGCCAGCTCAGGGGGTGGAGGTTGAAGATGAACCACAGACCCTTGATTTCGTATCCAACGGCTGCAAAATCGACTGACCAGAGATGAAAAAGTTAGTCGACCGACGTGTAGCCTCACCTTGCTAGTGCGTTCAGTTACGACAGCAAAATTCAGTTTCGACAGCAAAATTCAGTTTCGACAGTTAAGTTCAGTTTCGAAAATTAAGTTCAGTTTCAACAGTTAAATTCAGTTTCGATAGTTAAGTTCAGAGATGAGTGGCTGATGTATTTTACATCTAGCACTTTGTGTTTATGTATTTTACGTCATGTATTGGAGATGCCATTAGAATTCCACTCAGGTTAACGTTGTTCGTTGTCTCTCTTGCCCTGCTTCAGCCTCGGCGTCGTACAACTCACCGGAGCTGCTCCAACGACGAAACCCTCCATCACAGCGGAGCAGTACCTCGGGCTCCATCTCCAGACGCCTAAGATCTTCTTCCCCTCCTCCGACAGCCAAGTCAGTCGGAGCATCCTCACCGGCCAACCCAATCACGTTGAGATCGACATGGCTTTGCCAAAGAGGTTGTACACTTGTTGCATCTCTTTTTTACTCTAAATGTTATATATATTGTCCACTGAGCACTCGTAGTAACGGGAAATACGATCATTTTATCCTACTATATGACAAGTAGTGAGGTACTAGGCAACTTAGCTATCCGTGATGGACTCTCTTGAACGCCATCATTATTTATCTCTGCGCGTTTGAGCTGTGCATTTGTCGATGGGCCTGGGAGTTGAGCTAGTATGGCAGTGGCCTGGGTCCAAAGTAATAGAAGTAGCACAAAAACATTTTTTTAGTGTAGGATTTTCCTTGCTCAAGCCTGCCTACTAGAATCGCCAGTGCTTGAAAGGAAAAGTGAATGAAAACATCGGAATTGGAAAGTTTCCTATGGTACTACTTTTCATGAATTTGGTGCAAAGGAATTGAGCAAAGGAATACTGTACGATTTGTTCCTTTAGTGTCTCCTTGAAAGAAAAACCGTAGGAATTCTAATTTCCACTTCTCCTCCTTTTCATATTCCTAATCATCAAGCACAAGACTAAGAGATAGTAGCATAATAGCATTATAACCGTACATTTTCTTGTGGCTTGACTTAATCTCACCATGCTTTTTTGCATCATGTGATCTTCCAATTGTTGTGAATCAAACACCCAGATTGGCAGAAATCCTTTGTTTTTAAATTCTCTGTTTTGCACGTGCATTCTATCCTATTCCTGTCTATTTCCTATCCCTGCATTGTTAGAATCCTCAAATTCAAACAAGCCCTTACTCAATTACTTCTGTTACAGATATGTGTCAAAGAAAACCTTGTGTGGTTTGTCCTGCTCCTGCAGCGTTGTGTTCCACCCCAGCTCAGCTGCTCCAACGACGGAAGGGTTCACCACAGCAGGGATCCGCTCTCCAGACTATCTTTCGCCGCCTCAGATCTTCTTCCTCGCCGCCGGCAGCCATGGCAACTACATTACCATCATCAACTGAGTAGATGACCTTGAGGACTACACGGGTCCGCAAGAGAGGTCGCACTCTTCCGTGTCTGCTTACATTATGTGTCGCTTAATATGATGACATGCTACATTATCATCGTGTTCAACTATTAGAATCTAAGTCAGGTCTGAACTAATGTTGAAACTTGAGTTTTTAAATGGTTGTGGGGTACATATTGGGGTAGCAATTAGTACTATCTGTCTACTATCTGGTTAATCTCCGGTGTCTACTATGAGTTTCATGTTGGGTGCAAACAAACATTAAAGGAGCCATTATCTGTATTTTTTAACTAAAGCTATTATCTGCCTGCTATCATTGGTTTTGGGTCTATCCACAGTTTTCTACCATCACTCTGGGTTTGTGCATGCACTCCTTACATAATCTCACTATGTTTTATTCCTATGCATGCCAGTTATTGTACACAATGGAACTGATCATGTAGAGCAAAAGAGACGAGCCTTGCGTGGCAATAAAATTTCATGCAGACGTCGTTCCATGGTGGGCGCAAAGGCAGCCCCCCTCCACCCATTTCGGATCATAATCAAGAGGAAGATAACTGTTATGAGGGGGATTCAGAAGGAGAAGACCACTCCTATTTACCCCATGAGGTCTTCGCTCTAACTTGGCATGCTGATGTTGGTAATATCATGCATATGGTGACTTGCATTGCTTACTGTATACATTAAAGATGTCATCTGCTTAGTTTAGACATGCTTTGTGTCAATGCCATCTTTTTAGTTTCTTTATCGTATATGTGAATCATGCAATGCCATCTTGTCTAGCCAGGCATCATATATGTGAATTTTGCAATGCCACCCTGGTTAGCCAGTCATCTTATATGTGAATTATATCATGCCATCATTTTTTTATTACATGTTAAATTTGTCAACAATTTTAGTACATTCAATTACTCTTCCTGTGCATCAGCCATTTGGCATGGTCATGGAAAAATCTGGAGTGGAAAAAAGGTCTTCAGAGCAGAAAATGCTATCTGACGAAGCGCATGTCTTGCTGGTTACCGATAGCTCCTCAGAGGAGGATTTAGAGACAGATGACCAGTCATATCCCCCCCGAGGTGCATGCCCTAACTTGGCAGGGTTATGTTGCTCATATCGTGCATGTGGTATCTTGCATTGCTATGTCATTTGCTTAGTTTAGACATGCTTTGTGTGAAGGCCACCTGTTTAGTGTCTAATTACCATATATGTGAATTATGCAATGCCATCTTGTTGCAAGACATTATATATGTGAATTATGCAATGTTATCTTGTTGCAAGGCATTATGTATGTGAATTATGCAATGCCATGTTGTTTAGGCAAGCGTCATATATGTGAATTATATCATGTCGTCCTTTTTTTGTATTTCTCATTGCTTTTGTCGACAATGTTTGTACATTCAACTGCTCTTCCTGTGCATCAGCCATTTGAATTGGTGATGGAGAAATCTGGAGTGAAAACAAGGTCTTCAGAGCAGACAATGCTACCTGCTGAAGCAGATATCTTGCTGGTTACAGATAGGTCTTCAGAGGAGGATTCAGAGGCAGATGACCAGTCCTATTATCCCCGTGAGGTGTATGCTCAAACTTGGCAGGGTTATATTACTCATATAATGGATATGTTGTATTGCAATGCTTAGTTTTTACATCATATACACAATATTGAATGCCATCTCCTTAGTTGACACATCATATATGCGATTGCCCTCTGCTCACTTCCTTAGTATATAAATCATATATTTGAATTATGTCATGCCATGATGTTTACATAGACAGCATGTATCTGAATTATGGCATGCCAACCCATTTTCTAAAGACATAATATAGTTATATCATCTCATCCTGTTTACATAGTCATCATATTTAAATTATGTCATTCTATCCGTGAATTATATCATGCCATCATGTTTCCATCGACGGCATGTTTGTGATTTATGGCATGCCAACCACTTTAATAGACACATCGTATAGTTATATCATGTCATCATGTTTACATAATCATCATATTTTGAAGTATGTCATTCTATCCTGTTTAGTTAGCCATCATACATGTGAAATTGTGTCATGCTATCCTGTTTAATTAGCCATCATATATGTGAAATTATGTCCTGCTATTCCGTTTGCTTAGACAACATAAATGTGAATTATTTCATGCCCTGTTTTCTTCCCTACTATCCATTGCACCTGTCTATCTTACAAGGTCTGTACATTCAATTACTTTTCTTGTTTATCAGCCATTTCAATTGGAGGGAGTGATGGCAGTATCTGTGGGAGTAAAAACACGGTCTTCAGAAAAGACCGTGCTACCTGTCGATGCAGATAGAACCACGGTTGTACTTGCCCAAGAACCAGCCCCACCACACATAACCCACACTCATGCAGATTGTACCCCTACCTAGTTGGACAGAGAACCAGCTACACCCCTTCTAACCCCAACCCCAGCAGATAGACACCCAGTTCCCATTGACACAGCATCGTCTCCACCACAGAGCACCCAAACACGAGCAGTTAGTAAGGCAACTGCAGTGCCCAAATCAAGAGGACCACCACTCCGAACCCGAAGTCAACGCTTAAAGCAGAAGAAGGATTGTTCTCAGGTCAGGTTCCGTAGCTATGGTTCATACTACTTTGCTCTTGCATCACTGTATTTACTGATACCAACTAATTTCAAATTTGAAGGATGCAATTGAAACTCCAATGGCACAACAGGTATGTTTTAAACATGTTTCTTCAACGTGTTTGGCTGTTTGCTGTTGTAACTTTCTCTATGTTGATTTCAGTTTTAATTGAATAAACAGTTATGTTCTCATGCCATGCACATTACAAGTGTTGTTATTGTTGTGTAGTTTCCCACACTTATATTCTGTCTATGCTGCTTTGTCTTAAATAGATATGATTCGAACTGTATCTATCTTGATTTGGCAACATAAACTAGAATGATATAGACCATACAGTGACCATACTACATAGATATATGTTTGTTTCATGCTGTTATCCTGTCCACCTTACTACTGAACTGGTTTACCAAAATGAGTTTCATATACTACATTGTAAACCTGAGATGTGTTTGTTTGTTTCTCTTTTAGAACACGGACAAAATATTGGAGAAGAGTACCCTGTTATGCAATGGTAAAGGAAGTAATGCAGATAAGGTTCAAGATAGTGAGACATCCCTGTTGGTCTCCAAGAAAGCTGATAAAAACTATATTGAAGACACTGAGACAACCCCAAAGTCATGTCTTGATGTAGTGTTCGAGTTACTGGCTACCACTGCTGGCACCAGCTCTTCGAACTCATTGCCTGAATCAGTTCGGCTTCTTGAGTCTCAACTTCAAGTTGAAAGACATCGATCAGATGTTATGCGACAGGAAGCTGAAGGACTAAGGAAGTCCCTGCAGAATTCAGATGCATACTTTCTGGTGCAACAGCAAGCGCTGGAGGAATTAAGCGCCAAACAAGAGAAACTTAATAAGCTTGCTAAGCATCTTGCCAGCATTATGGGTACCCAGGATATTGTTTCTTGAGCTCTTCTGAAGTGGTTTCAGTTCTGGACTTGTTTTGCTGTGGTGTTTATATGCTGTTGTGTTCCCTATATTTGCACTGGTGGCGAACTTTGATGCCCAGTGGATGTAATTTGTGTAATAGCCGTGATAGCCTAGTGTAAGTTGCTTGCTTATTTATTTCCTTGTTGTCTTGTTTATTTGTTTGCTTGTAGTCAGTGCAGTTCTTTTTCCGCGGTTTGCTAGTGGCTGCAATAACCTATTTTTTAAAACTAGGCCACAATAACCATTGGCTAATATTTACTGTAGTGACACTGGGCCTCCTACGGGCCGTAGAAACAGTGGGCCTTCTATGGGCCGTATAAATAGTGGGCCTTCTACGGGCCGTATCATCAATGGGCCTTCTACGGGCCGTATGATCGATTGGCCAAACATGGGCCAAACAGACCGCATTCTGGCCGTAAAACGGGCTAGAGTTGGAATCGTCCGTTCATGGGCCGACCATAACGGGCCATCGTTAATAGGCCGTATTTGATGACGCTATGAAAACGGCCCAACGTATTAACGAACCACAAACGGCCCGACTGTAACCACGGGCAGAATTTGGCCCACAAGCAGAAAATGACAGTAACGGGCTGTAAGTAAACGAATGCTGGAAATGAGCCCAAGAATAAATGGGCTCTGAGAAGGCTGAAAGATAACATGGGCTGGAGACGGCCCAACGGAATAACGGGCCGTTATTGGGTATAAAGTGATACAATGTTCATTACGGGCCAGTTTCACCACGGGCCGTTAATGGGTGTACAGTGATACACTGTTCATTACGGGCCAGTTTCACCACGGGCCGTTAATAGGCCAAGAGTTACATAGGGCCTCATATGGGCCAAAAGACGTCATGGTCCATACATTGGCCAGAAGTGAAAACGGGCTGGAATCATATTGGATGGCCCAGATGATGCTACTGGGCCTAATTCGGATAGGGCGTAACGGGCCTCGGGTTAGCGGGTTGTAAATGGGCTATATGCGAACAGGCTGTTAATAGGCTTTCCATGGGCCGGCCCGCCACCTTTTGACCAAGTCAGACGGGCCGGCCTTTTCACAGGAATGGGCCTCTGTTGGGTCGTGCCACGTGTCAATGTACCATAAGCTCCTTCTGTCCAATGAGTGGATGACATCTGTCCCGAGGATGAGCCAACACGTGTTTCCTCTAGCCAATAATGATTTTACACGTGGAAAATCCCCATTGGTCGGGGCTGTTAACGGGTTATCGGATCCAAAACTCGACCCGATAGCTTAACGGCGTTCCGTTACAGTGGATGCCACGTGTCGGTCACCCTTGACGAAAGCACTTCTATGACGCGCGATTTATCATCATGGAAGTGGACACTTCCGTGATGATAATTTTGGTAATGTCATGGAACACTTCTACGACAGCACAGGTATGACTATCTTGATTCTGTCATAAATTTTTCATGGATGTACATGCATGACAAAAAAACAGACCTACTGTGACAAACATGTATCATCACGGAAGTGTATTTTTTTGTAGTGATTTCTTGGCAGCTTCTCTCTTCGCGCGCGGGCACCGGGCGTGGCGGATCACACCACGGGGCCGTGCACCTTGGTGCCAAGGCACCGTCTTTGGGCTGGGGTGGTGGAGGCGCACCTCGGGCCTCGTCGCCCGTGACAGGCTGAGGGTGAGGCAGAGAGTGGGATGGCGCCGGGGAGCCCCCTGTGGCGCGGACGAGCTCGGCGACGCGGTCGAGCCACTCCACGTAGAGGTCGTTGTAAGTGCATCTAGTGCCACCCCTAGTTGGTTTTGGAGTATTGACGACAAACCTAGTTGAGGGACTAATGTGTTTGTGAGAATTGCAGAATAACACAGGTAGAAGTCCCTCATGATTCGGTTTTACTACCAGAGATGACCCCTAAAACTTTATGAAGGCATTGAAGTCGAAGGTGGTATATGAAGATATTCACATTGAAGACTATGACAAGAGAGGACACGATATGAAGCCTATGGAGCTCGAAGACATAGATCTTTCGTAGTTCTTTTTCTTTTGTGTTGAGTCATAGGAACCACCATACTGTTAAGTGGGGTCGAAGAGAAACCAGTCAGAATGACTGAAGTGATGCCTAAACCAAAAACCTATGTCTTCGAGTGAAGACTATGAGAGCGAATCTTGTCCAGAGTCGGACAAGTCAGCTTTGCTTGTAGCCCAAGTAAAGTTGCCGTGTGAGTTTGAAATCTGACCGTTGGGACATGTGTCAGTTCCTTAGTGACCCAGGGTCATTTCGGACAAATCAGGTTGGGTTGCCAAGTGGCTATAAATAGCCCACCCCCTACAACCATAAACGGTTGGCTGCTCAGATTGAAAGTACGGCTTTTGTCGTTTGAGAGCAACCCACCTTGAAGCCTTTGAGAGAGAATTCCCTGCGAGGATAAAGCCCTAACCACCCAGAGCCATAGAGAATTGGGCATCACTTAAGTCTTCTTGTCTGTGTGATCTAAAGACTTATTACACTTGAGGACTGTGCATCCTCCAGCCGGTTAGGCGTCGCGTTCTGAGCATCCAAGAGACATTGTGGATTGCCGGTGAACGAAGTCTGTGAAGGTTTGGGAGTCTACCTTGAAGACTTACCAGAGTAATTGGGCGAGGTCTATGTGACCTTAGCTCAAGGAGAATACGGTGAGGACTGGGTGTCCTGAGCTGCGTGTTCAGGACTGGGTGTCCGGGACTGTGTGTCCTAAGGTTTGAATACCTAGCCGCTCCAACCAGACGTACAGTTGTCACAGCAACTGGAACTGGTCCAACAAATCATTGTCTTCAACGAGTCACTGGTTTCATCTTCACTTCACTTTACTTACTGTTCCTCCTTGTGAAGTCATTGTATGTTTGCTCTATCATTTGTCTTCACTGAGTGACTGCGTGTTCTGTTTGGATTCACAATATCTTCCTACCTGATCCTTACTACCTAGCTGCTATTAGTCTTTGTGCTTTCACTTCATTGAATACTTGACTATGGTTTGCCTAGTGTAGTCTACCTTCCGCTGCATGGTAATAGGTTTAATTTTATCGTTTGTCTTCAAAACTCCCATGTTCTGAAGACTTTCATAAAAATTGCCTATTCACCCCCCTCTAGTCGATATAACGCACTTTCAATTGGTATCAGAGCAAGGTGCTCCCTTGTTCTGTGTGATTCGGTTTAACCACCTGGAGTTTTAGCTATGTCGACTGCAGGGATAATTAAAGTCTCCGCTGCGTGCCCCGTCTTCGATGGAACTGAATATCCCTACTGTAAGAATAAGATGCGTATGCATCTTGAAGCCATTGACGTCGACCTATGGTATGTCGTCGAGAACGGTGCTCCCAAGGCTGGAGAAGGTGTCACTACTTCTGATGTCAAGAAATTCGTTCAACTGGACTCTACTGCCAAGAATATCATCTGTCGTCATCTGACCAAAGGACAGTATGGCCGTGTGAGTGCTTTGAAGACATCCAAGCTGGTCTAGGACTGGCTCTCCAAGGTCAATGAAGGCATCTCAACCCAGAGAGATCAGAGAATCAGTGTCCTTCGCAACCTCTTCAACCGCTTCAAGCGAAATGACAATGAGAATGTCCAGCACACATTTGACCGACTCACTGACATCACAAATGAGCTTCAAGCCCTCGGCGCCACTGAGATTACCAAACACGAAGTCGTCAAGACGCTGCTGAGATCACTTGATAGTTCGTTTGACATCCTGGCCCTGATGATTCAAGAACGTCCTGATTTCAAGACTCTCGATCCGTCTGACATACTTGAGAGGCTCAACACACATGAGTTCCAGCTTTCGGAGAAAAGAGAGATCTACGGTCCAAACTATGGGCGAACTCGTGCCTTGAAGGCAAAAGCTGTCTCCTCATCTGAAGAAGAATCTGACAACAGTTCTGACGACCCTGAAGACATTGGAACGGAACTTGCTATGCTTGTCAAGAAGTTCCAAAAATTCACCAAGAAGAAAGGCTTCAGAAAGTCTTCCCGATCAAGTTCAAGGAATGATGAAGCTCCTGCTCATGACTACAAGAAGAAAACATGTCACAAGTGCAAGAAACTTGGCCACTTCATCTCTGAGTGTCCACAGTGGGACAATGAGAACAAAAAGAAGAAGAAGAGCAAGGAATATGACTCTGACGATAAGAAGAAGAAGAAGAAGAAATACTCAAAGTCTTCTTCCAAGTCTTCCTCAAAGTCTTCATCACACAAGAAGAGTACATCTGGCAAGGCACGTGCATTTGTTGGCAAGGAAATGGATTCAGAGGAGGAGTCTGCTTCTGAGGAGGCGGAGGTAGAGTCTGAGGAGGAATCCGACTCAGGCGTCGCAAGTCTGGCTGCAGCATACGTTGCCAAGTCCATCTTCAACACTGAAGACAATGACTTCATCACCGACACCGATGCAAATGACAAGGACTACTCCGCTTCTACCTACTGCTTCATGGCACGCGGTGCCAAGGTAAACACACGCACTACTCACTATCAAACATCTAGTGACGATGACTCTGATTGTGGTTCAAAACCTAGCTACAAAACACTTGCTAAAATTGCAACTGAACAACAGAAAGCTATGGAACATATTCAAAAACTGTTAGACAGAAGCGATGATCTGTTAGGTGCTGAAATGACTCGATCCGAATCCTTAATTGAAGACATAAAAAATCTTCACGTTAAGTATCAGGAACTTGAAAGTCGTCATGAAACTCTCTCAACAACTCATGAAAAGCTTTCCTATGATTATCTTCAAAGGAAGCAAGATCTTGAGAAATTGAGAGCGTTTCATGAAGATCTTCAAATGGAAAACGAGTCACTTCGCGCCAAACAGATCAGTCCCGCTCAGGAAGGATTTGAACCACCATGTCTTAAATGCATTGAGCGTGATAATGCTACTTCTGTTCCTGAATGTTCTACTGCTACTGCGGTTGCAATATCTTCAACTGTTGATGCGGTAACTAACCCCTCTGCTGAGGATACCACCGCTATTGCTGATGAGAATGCTAGGTTGAAGACATTGCTTGAAACAGGGGTGTACAAAAGTCTTCAAGGGCATCAGACACTATGTGATGTCCTCAAAAAGCAGATTCTGAACCGAAACCCTAGGAAAGAGGGTGTTGGGTTCATAAGGAAAATGAATGCAGATGGCTCTTACTGGAAACCTGAGCAGTACCCCAAAACCATGTGGGTTGCTGCAAAGGAACCTTCAGCAGATCCATCCAATCTAACTGGCTTCACTTGTGCTAATCCCATTATCATTGATGAATCCTTTGATGCAAACTATATACTGTTTAAGAATCAGAATGGTGAAGTGTTTGCCAGGTACATTGGTACTAACTGCAGGAATGGACCGCCTATGAAGAAGATCTGGGTTCTTGAAGGTGTCTTGAAAATCTTCCTGTGAATGTCTTCATGACACCTCACTTGAAGAAGACAAACCTCAGACCAAAGGCTTCATACGGTCCAAAGGCTTCATACAAACAGAGGACTCACCTGAGTCGCACTGACGCAAATGTTTTGCAGGGAAACCATACTCAGGCATATGAATATGAGAGCGGTTCATCAAACCGCCATGTTCATAAGACCAAGAACTATTCTGCTTATTCTTATGAGTACTATTGTCCGCCTGCAAGACTGTTTGCTAAGGCTTCAAAGCCAAAATTCTCAGATGCTGCACTTAGACTTATTGCTTCTAAGCCACCCTCGAAGATGTGGGTGGTTAAGAAGGCTTAACTCTCTTTTGCAGGGAAAGGTCTCCAGCAGAAAACCAAAATTGTCTGACGCTATTGCTGGGGACCTTAAACATCTTGTAGGGCGCAAGATCAAATGCCCAAATGGTCTTACTATGTACTTCGTACCTGAATCGCTTGCTACTCTCCCTATTAGTCCTAACCTGGATCTAAGCTTTCATAACCCACTGGTTCGTCAAATGTTTTTGCTTCACAATGCTCTTGGTGAAGCCTATCCCCCTAACTGCACTGTAGGGTACGACACCAGCGTCTTCAGAATGGATTATTGACATTGGGTGTACAAATCACATGACTGGCAAAAGAAGTCTTCTTATGGACTCAACCTTACGTCCATCCGACAAGAGCCACATCACATTTGCTGACACTGGTAAAAGTAAGGTATTGGGTCTAGGTAGAGTTGCAATCTCAAGGGATCAACACATGGATAAAGTCATGCTTGTTGAATCCCTTGGCTTCAACTTAATGTCTATCTCAATGCTTTGCGATTTGAACATGATCGTAATGTTTGGAAAATATCGTTGCCTTGTACTAATGGAATCTGACAAGTCTCTAGTGTTTGAAGGGTATCGAAAAGATGATTTTTACGTGGTAGATTTCTCAGCAGGGCCACAGCTTGCAGTATGTCTTCTAACAAAGGCTTCAGAATGCTGGCTCTGGCATCGGAGGCTTGGACATGCTGGCATGAGGAACCTCCACACCCTTGCGAAGAAGAAGCATGTCATAGGCATCGAGGGCGTCAAGTTCAAGAAAGACCACTTATGCGGTGCCTGTGAAGCAGGGAAGATGACGAGGGCCAAACATCCCTCGAAGACAAACATGACTACTACTCAACCCTTCGAACTGCTTCACATGGATCTTTTCGGTCCCACTCATTACTCAACTCTAACTACTACTGCTTGCCTCTATGGCTTCGTTATTGTTGATGATTATTCTAGATATACTTGGGTGCACATAATCCTTTACAAGACTGAAGTGCAGGATGTCTTCAGACGCTTCGCAAATCGAGCTATGAACAATTTTGGCGCCAAGATAAAGCACATCAGAAGTGACAATGGCACTGAATTCAAGAACACTGGCCTTGATACATATCTTGATACCTTGGGCATCACACATGAATTCTCAGCCCCGTACACGCCACAGCAGAATGGCGTCGTCGAATGCAAGAACAGAACACTAATTGAGATGGCCAGAACGATGCTAGATGAATACAAGACCCCAAGAAAATTCTGGCCCGAAGCCATTGATACTGCATGCCATACAATCAATCGTGTTTATCTTCACAAGCTACTGAACAAGACATCTTATGAGTTCCTTACTGGCAAAAAGCCAAATGTCAGTTACTTCAGAGTATTTGGCGCAAGGTGCTGGATCAAGGACCCACATCACACCTCAAAATTTGCACCAAAAGCACATGAGGGTTTTATGCTTGGATATGGAAAGGATTCGCACTCCTACAGAGTCTTCAATCTCTTTCATTACAAAGTGGTTGAAACAGTGGATGTGCGGTTCGATGAGACCAACGGTTCACAAAGAGAGCAGCTGCCAAATGTGCTAGATGAAGTTCCATCCAGTGAATCAATCAAGCTAATGGGAACTGGAGAAATTATACCTTCTGAAGCTCATCCTGAAGAAGAACTTATCATTTCAGCACCTGATCAACATGAAGACAATGCTCAGCTTGAAGATATTCCTTCCAACAACGACAATGAACAGTAAGAGCAAAGTCTTCGCCCTGTACAGCCTCGCGTTGCCAATGAAGTGCAGATTGAAAGAATAATTGATAGCATCAATGCACCTGGTCCACTCACTCGTTCAAGGGCAACTCAGCTAGCAAATTTCTGTGGGCACTTCGCATTCGTCTCAATAGCAGAACCCAAGAAAGTTGAAGAAGCCTTCATGGAACCTGAATGGATTCAAGCTATGCAAGAAGAGCTTCAACAGTTTGAGCTGAATAATGTATGGGAACTGGTTAAGCATCCTGATCCACGGAAGCACAAAATAATAGGCACCAAATGGATATACCGCAACAAGCAAGATGAGCATGGTCAAGTTGTCAGAAACAAAGCTCGTCTCGTTGCTCAAGGATATACTCAGGTGGAAGGCATTGACTTCGATGAAACATTTGCTCCTGTGGCTAGACTTGAAGCCATACGCATACTGCTAGCCTATGCAAATCATCATAACATACTTCTATATCAAATGGATGTGAAGAGTGCCTTTCTCAATGGCAAGATTGAAGGAGAAGCGTATGTTGCACAACCGCCTGGCTTTGAAAATCCAAAACATCCTGACATGGTATACAAGCTCAACAAGGCACTGTATGGCCTCAAACAAGCCCCTAGGGCCTGGTATGACACACTCAAATACTTCCTGGAGAGCAAAGGCTTCATACCTAGTTCCCTAGATCCCACTCTTTTCACGAAGACATATGATGGTGAACTATTTGTGTGCCAAATATATGTGGATGACATTATCTTCGGCTGCACCAATCAGAAGTACAGTGAAGAGTTTGGATATATGATGCAAGAGCAATATCAGATGTCCATGATGGGGGAGCTGAAGTTCTTCCTTGGTCTTCAAATACGACAACAACGCAATGGCATCTTCATATCTCAAGAGAAGTATCTCAAAGATTGCCTGAAGAAGTTCGGTATGCAAGACTGCAAAGGCTTCACAACACCAATCCCAGCCAAACATCATCTGGGTCCTGACGACAATGGTAAAGAGTTCGATCAAAAGGTATACCACTCCATGATTGGTTCTTTACTTTATCTATGTGCATCTAGGCCAGATATTATGCTTAGTGTTTGCATGTGTGCTCGATTTCAAGCGGCACCAAAGGAGTCGCATCACTTAGCTGTGAAGCGAATTCTTCGATATTTGGCTCACACCCCAACTCTAGGATTATGGTATCCAAAGGGCTCAGAGTTTGATCTGGTTGGATTCTCGGATGCTGATTATGCTGGTGACAAAGTTGATCGCAAGTCTACATCAGGCACATGTCACTTTCTGGGACGATCACTTATATGTTGGTCTTCAAAGAAGCAGAACTATGTATCTCTCTCCACTGCTGAATCTGAATACATTGCTGCTGGATCTTGCTGCGCTCAGCTTCTGTGGATGAAGCAAACACTCAAGGACTATGGCATTCATCTGAAGCAAGTGCCACTTTACTGCGACAACGAAAGCGCCATCAAGATTGCTAACAACCCAGTTCAGCACTCGAAGACAAAGCACATTGAAATTCGTCATCACTTTCTCAGAGATCATGTTGTGAAGGAAGACATTGATATCATACACGTCAACACTGAAGAGCAATTGGCAGATATCTTCACCAAGCCCTTGGATGAGAAGAGGTTTTGCAAGTTACGGTGTGAGCTAAATATCCTGGAATCCTCAAATGTCCTGTGATCAGGCACACATCCTAACCCTTATGCATATTGATGACTTAGATGTGCAACACACGAAGTGAAGTATATCTTCAATCGATGAAGACATACATTCTAAGTGTGAATACATTAATGTGGAATTTGACTTCGGAGTGCCACGATAATTGTGCGCCGTGTCTGGGTCTAATACTTCCTATACGGTGGGTAACGCCACCACCAAACGTTCTATTTTGAAGTGTTTCACTCATGGCATTACCTTGCAATGTCTTCACATTTGGTTTGGCTTTGAACTCAACATATTTTCATGATCATCTTCACTATGTTGAGTATAGATATATATATATATATATGCTAGTGTTCTGTCCTCTACAGCATTCACTTATAGCTATGTCTTCGTGTTGAATCTTTTGAACTAAGTGAATGTGATCGGACCCCAACTTCTCTATGCTTTCTATCTCAAACTCTATCTCTCCAAGTCATATGCATTCTATTGAAACTGTCGAATGTCTTCTCTGCGTCCTTGTCAGCAGAAGATACAGAGACAACCATTAAGTCCGTTTTCAATGCTCATTCCTCCACATGAAATCCGGAGAAGTAGGAACGACCACCCGACAATCCAGGCGTGCGTGGGACGTGGAACAAACCCCAAAATTCCGCATACTGGCCACGTGTTCCTCAGATGCGAATCGCTAGGGGCACCTGTGTAATAGCACAGTGCCGCCCCTGTGCCTATAAATACACACTCATAGCGGTCATTATCTCTTCTTCCACCCTCGCACGAACCCTAGCGCCACCGCTAGCTCTCGACGACGCCGACGACGAAGTGCTTCGCTGTCGCAACCTCTCCGACGGCGTCTTCACGCCGACCGCGGACATCGTCCTCTCCGCCGTCGCCGTAGGTGTCCTCCGTCGCCAAGTTAGGGCACGGAAGAGTGAACTGCTCGGCCTCATCTCCCACTCCGTCTAGCAGTTCTCAGTGTGGTAAATAAAACTCCCTTTTTACAGCACCGTTGATCCTATTGATCTGTCACTTTCTACCACAAGAAGTTTCTGTTCACACAAGCTAGATCTCTCTCATACTGCATCTCATAACATGCCTAGTATATTCACTTGTGCTTCACAAAGTAGTTAGATTCCTCACTTGTACTGATCTGTGGATTCGTACAAATCTGGAACCAACTTCTTATCTATGAGTGAATGTCTTCGCACGATGAGGTCAATGTCTTCTAAACTGATTTATCTTCAAAATCTTCTGAGAATGCATATGACCTCTTCCCCTTCCCTCGCACCTTAATGCTGTCACAGGTACATGTCCGTGGGAGAATCCTTTGGTTCTCATAGTCTGCATTCATTTGCAGAATTCTTACAGCATCACATAAATTCTCCCGAAGCCAGTTACTATTGGTCCAGCAAACGAAAACCTTTGAAGCCTTTGAACGTCTTGAAGCCTTTCAAGTTAAAGTTTATGGCTTTAGAAAAGGCAGCAAGGAAGGGTGGCAGAAAGCGTCGTGGTGAGACCTCCAGAGATCTGCCAGATGAACTCTCAGAAATGTACAAGACAGATCCTGAAGAGGATTACAGTCAGCGCAAGACCCGAATCCAATGGATTCGAAGATATTGGGCAGAACAATGGTTCAAATACAGATTTGTGACCAAGGAGTATGCTGAGAAAAACGCCATCAAGAGACCGTGGGGAGACATTCTTTTCAAGAATCTTCTACCCAGGTCCAGAGATGAAGCCATTGCTCAAGGCTTCTATCCATGCATGGTCCGTGGACCACAGCCTGCTGATGCACATTCGTCGTCACTGCTATGGTGTCATGACGACAATCTGTTCAAGCACAACTTCCAGTTTGCTCAAAACTCTGCGAAGCAGAACAAGAAGACTTTTTGGTTAGACTTCAACCCTGGTCCCTCATCTCCAAGGGCAGATGGCACACGACATGCAGAACCCAATGTCATCGGTCCTTTCGCCAACCTTGAAGGCCTCATCACCTACATCTTGGTTCAAGGGACTGCAGTGAATGAGCCTGCGGCTGACACTGAGTCTGATGACGCGCCTGCAGTGCCAAAGCCAAAGCAGTTGAAGAAGCCAAAAGCTTCAAAGCCAGCCCCTTCACCAAAAATCTCAAGGGCGAAGCCATTGGCAACTGCACCTCCTGAAGACAGTGTGCAGTCTGAAGATTTATCACGCGTCTCCAAGCCCCAAAAGGCCAAGATGCCTCTGTCTCACACTGGGAAAGAGCTAACAGCTGCTGCCATCCTGCGCAATGACGACATTGATCTGTCAAGTGATGAAGATCTTGCAGACGGCGCTCTTGAGCAACTCATCAAGAGCAAAGAAGAAGCAGAAATCTTCAATGATCTGCCTCTCTTTGATGTCACCATCATCCACAACTTCATTGATGAGTGGTTTGACACGCCAAACATCAGCTTTGAAGATCTGCAGCTACCTATTGGCCTCAGTATCGCCTTCCAAGGCGCCATTGCTTCAGAACTTGCTATTGCCCAGCGCATTGTTGAACTGAAGCAGAAGATTGACTATGAAAAGGCACAGTTCAAGAAGCATATGGCCAAGCTCAGCGTGCAAGAAGTGAAGAACTTCAAGACAATGATGCACGAGCTCAAGGAAGCCTTTGTGAAGAAGCGTGCAGAAGCTCAGGGTTCGCGTGAGCACATGAAGACTCTGGCTGACAGATGTGTGCAAGCCAATAATGAGGCTGAGAAGCGCAAGGCACTTGGGCGTCCTGGCATCGACCCCAGGATGGCCGCAAAGAAGAAGAAGAAGCCTGCTACGGCTGAATCTGATGCACCAAGACAAGAAGCAGTTCCGATTGTCTTCCCAACAAGAATGACTGGCTCGAAGCCAAAGAGCCGGTCAACAGCTTCAGAGCTCAAGAAGACAAGAACTGCTGAGGCTGAAGCCAGGAAGAGGAAACACTCTGAAGACTCTCCTACTGCCCCCACCAAGAAAAAGAGAAAAATCAAGAAAGCTCGGGCTGCTCCCACAGAGCCCTTAATAGTTGAACCCATTTCTATGGTTCATCCTGACGCAGAACGTCAACTGACAGTTCATGAGCCTGCTTCCACAGAGGCTCCTGAAGCTGAAGACATTCCAGCAGCTGATCCCATCGCTACTGAAGACATTGGTCATCATGACAATGTAGAAGATGATGCAGTCCTTCCTTAGTTAGAAAACAGCGAACTCATCAGCATTGGTCGTCCATTGACGCCAATTGCACAGGATGCTTCATGGGCGGATCGCCCACAAGAGGAAGAAGACTATGAGGCCCAGCCCACTCCAACTCCACAGGCGTCGTCTGTGTTCCGCAGGCTTCGCAAAGGTCCAAGGCCTCAAGTCTCTGCTGAAGACATTCCGACTGCATCAGCCGCAGAAGAAGAAGTAGTACCACAAGATCCCACTCCCTTGCTCCACCAAGAAGCAGTTCTCCAGGAGAACGTGCCTGTGACCGACCCTCCAGCTAGTCAAGTGGAGGATGAAAATCTTGAGGCTGCCACAACCAACAACGAAGCTAATGTGGAGCCCTCCCCAGCAAAAGCTTCAGAAGACAGCGAAGCCACTGATCCCGCCACTTCTGTTCCTGAGTCTGCTGCGGTCCCCAATTCAACTATCATGTTGAGCACAGGCCTCAGGTCCAGAAGCCAATCCCAAGACTGCCAAGGTTTCCAGGTCCTGCATCAGCACCTGACTCCTTCAACATCAATGGCTTCAGGGCAGACAACACGTTCTTCGATAGCTCCAGGAACCCCTACTCAAGGGAAAGGATATCATCTGATCGGTTCTGGAGCTATCCTCAGCGAAGCTATTACTCTTGCATTCTTTACAACCAAGGTCGCATCTTCCCACACAAGCGCCTTGACGTTGAAGCTATAGCTGGTCTGCCCTGTCTAGAAGAAGCGTTGGATTGCTTCAAGCAAGTGGGTCTGCTGCAATTTGTTATTGCTGAAGAGCATTGGAATGAAGAGCTGCTGCTACAATTCTATGCCACACTTCACATCAAAGGATACAGCAGAGATCCAAAGACTTGGGTTCTGGAGTGGATGACTGGCAATGTTCATCATGAAGCCAATGCATTTGACATCATTGAGCTCACTGGCTTGCCCACTCCTGGCGATCTCTTCGAGCAAGGCTGTCAGCTGCATGCTGAAGCTATTGAGAGCATCTTTCAGCGGCCAGAACCTAATATGAGTCAAATGCTCAGTATGATGAAGCCATTGCCTCAAGATGCTGCGTATCCCATAGAGTTCTTCGTTGAAGACCTTGAGTACCTGCCCAGAACCATCTATCACATCATCAGGCGAACTCTCTGGCCTATCAAAGGGCACTCTCCAAATGCCAAGCTTCAGGGTGCAATGAAGACTTTGTTCTTCTATATACTTCATGGAAAATTCTTCAATGCACAGGACTTCTTCATACGCCAACTTGCTGCATCAGGCATTGATCTGTTTGGTTTGAAGTTCTACGCCCCTTGGGTCATGCGGCTGATCAAGCTACACTCCGCCATCTCTTATCAGCCCTCAGCCCACAACCATCGGATCTTCTTGCCTGACGTGGACATGTCTACTGAAGCCATATATTCTGAGCCTGCCAAGCAACCTCTAAGTCTTCAGAATGCAGAACATCAGAGTTTTACACAGAACGTTGAAGGCGTTGAAGCAATTTCTCGGGTGTATCCTTTGGCTGGCACTACATGTGCACCACACCCTGCTTCCACTGAAGCCACTGACAGTGCCACCGCTTCAAGACCCAAGAAGCGCACTCGTGTTCTCAATGACCGAGAGCTTCTTGTGGCCCTACATCAGAAACAAGATAGGCATCATGACTGGCTGAAGCGTCAGATGAAAAGCCTCTTGGTGGATGTTAATCTCACTCGAAATCTTGCCACCAAGAATGCTTTCATTGCCCATGAAACATGTCGCCACACATGGAAAGGGCTAACGATGATGCTTTCTGAAGCTGATCCTCAAGAGGATGGCTTCACTAAGAGATTCAAGTTTGACTCCACACCTCCTCGAAGGGTTGTGCTGCTAGGAACTCCATCCCTTGAAGACTCTGAGTTCTCTTCCTCTGCTGCCACAGTGACTGAGGAAGAAGACGATGCTACTTCACCGCCACCTCCTTCAGCACCTCCGAGCTCTTCTGCACCGCCAAACAACACCAACAACCCTGCTACTTCACCTACTCCTCATGGGAACGAGTAGAGGCTCTATGTCTTCAAACTTTTTTGGTCATTACTGACAAAAGGGGGAGAAGCATATGAGATTGATAGTCTTTAAGAGGGTTCATATGGGCCGGTGCCTTATATTTTGCTTCGTGCTTACAACTCTCGTTTTTTTGCTACATTTGGTTCTTATGAGTTGTAACACTTAAACTAGATGGTCGTCTGCTACTTATTCGCCACCTTGTTTTGCGAAGATAAATTACGCATGTGCGACGATAAATTCCGCACTTAGCTCATTCTACAGACGTCCATTTTCCATTATGCATGGCATTATCTTCATATACTTTCACATGCATAGTGGATTGTCATCATAAGTTGAAGTGGATCTCCACAAGTACCACCTACCATGTGCATTTGCATTCCAAAAGCAAATTAACTTATATGCACATCTTCAGGGGGAGCCCTTGCAACTTATGAAGACATTTCCTTATTCTTTACAGTTTCACAGATTATATTCCCCGTTGAAAACTTCAACTAGTTTGTCATCAATCACCAAAAAGGGGGAGATTGTAAGTGCATCTAGTGCCACCCCTAGTTGGTTTTGGAGTATTGACGACAAACCTAGTTGAGGGACTAATGTGTTTGTGAGAATTGCAGAATAACACAGGTAGAAGTCCCTCATGATTCGGTTTTACTACCAGAGATGACCCCTAAAACTTTATGAAGGCATTGAAGTCGAAGGTGGTATATGAAGATATTCACATTGAAGACTATGACAAGAGAAGACACGATATGAAGCCTATGGAGCTCGAAGACTTAGATCTTTCGTAGTTCTTTTTATTTTGTGTTGAGTCATAGGAACCACCATACTGTTAAGTGGGGTCGAAGAGAACCAGTCAGAATGACTGAAGTGATGCCTAAACCAAAAACCTATGTCTTCGAGTGAAGACTATGAGAGCGAATCTTGTCCAGAGTCGGACAAGTCAGCTTTGCTTGTAGCCCAAGTAAAGTTGCCGTGTGAGATTGAAATCTGACCGTTGGGACACGTGTCAGTTCCTTAGTGACCCAGGGTCATTTCGGACAAATCAGGTCGGGTTGCCAAGTGGCTATAAATAGCCCACCCCCTACAACCATAAATGGTTGGCTGCTCAGATTGAAAGTACGGCTTTTGTCGTTTGAGAGCAACCCACCTCGAAGCCTTTGAGAGAGAATTCCCTGCGAGGATAAAGCCCTAACCACCCAGAGCCAGAGAGAATTGGGCATCACTTAAGTCTTCTTGTCTATGTGATCTGGAGACTTATTACACTTGAGGACTGTGCATCCTCCAACCGGTTAGGCGTCGCGTTCTGAGCATCCAAGAGACATTGTGGATTGCCGGTGAACGAAGTCTGTGAAGGTTTGGGAGTCTACCTTGAAGACTTACCAGAGTAATTGGGCGAGGTCTATGTGACCTTAGCTCAAGGAGAATACGGTGAGGACTGGGTGTCCTGAGCTGCGTGTTCAGGACTGGGTGTCCGGGACTGTGTGTCCTAAGGTTTAAATACCTAGCCGCTCCTACCAGACGTACAGTTGTCACAGCAACTGGAACTGATCCAACAAATCATTGTCTTCAACGAGTCACCGGTTTCATCTTCACTTCACTTTACTTACTGTTCCTCCTTGTGAAGTCATTGTATGTTTGCTCTATCATTTGTCTTCACTGAGTGATTGCGTGTTCTGTTTGGATTCACAATATCTTCCTACCTGATCCTTACTACCTAGCTGCTATTAGTCTTTGTGCTTTCACTTCATTGAATACTTGACTATGGTTTGCCTAGTGTAGTCTACCTTCCGCTGCATGGTAATAGGTTTACTTTTATCGTTTGTCTTCAAAACTCCCATGTTCTGAAGACTTTCATAAAAATCGCCTATTCACCCCCCTCTAGTCGATATAACGCACTTTCAGTCGTCGACTGGGCGGAAGCACAGGTGTTCGTTTGCTACGAGGAGTGCGGCCCACGCCTCCATGGGAGCGCGGCGTGCATGGGACGAAGAACCGGCCGGGGTCAGCAATGGAGTGGCAGTGCGGTCGTCCTGCCGTACCAAAGGATGCGGCGAAGACGCTTGCTGGTTGTTGATAACCCACAAGTATAGGGGATCGCAACAGTTTTCGAGGGTAGAGTATTCAACCCAAATTTATTGATTTGACACAAGGGGAGCCAAAGAATATTCTCAAGTATTAGAAGTTGAGTTGTCAATTCAACCACACCTGGAAACTTAATATCTGCAGAAAAGTGTTTAGTATCAAAGTAATATGATAGTAGTGGTAGCGGTAGCAAAAGGTAATGATAGCAAAAGTAATGTTTTTGGTATTTTGTAGTGATGATAGCAATAGCAACGGAAAAGTAAATAAGCGAATAAACAATATATGGAAAGCTCGTAGGCAATGGATCGGTGATAGAGAATTATGCCGGACGCGGTTCATCATGTAACAGTCATAACCTAGGGTGACACAGAACTATCTCCAATTCATCAATGTAATGTAGGCATGTATTCCGAATATAGTCATACGTGCTTATGGAAAAGAACTTGCATGGCATATTTTGTCCTACCCTCCCGTGGCAGTGGGGTCCTAGCGGAAACTAAGGGATATTAAGGCCTCCTTTTAATAGAGTACCGGACCAAAACAGTAACACATAGTGAATACATGAACTCCTCAAACTACGGTCATCACCGGTAAGTATCCCGATTATTGTCACTTCGGGGTTAACGGATCATAACACATAATAGGTGACTATAGACTTGCAAGATAGGATCAAGAACTCTCATATATTGAAGAAAACATAATAGGTTCAGATATGAAATCATGGCACTCGGGCCCTAGTGACAAGCATTAAACATAGCAAAGTCATAGCAACATCAATCTCAGAACATAGTGGATACTAGGGATCAAACCCTAACAAAAACTAACTCGATTACATGATAAATCTCATCCAACCCATCACCGCCCAGCAAGCCTACAATGGAATTACTCACACACGGCGGTGAGCATCATGAAATTGGTGATGGAGGAAGGTTGATGATGACGATGGCGACGGATTCCCCTCTCCGGAGCCCCGAACGGACTCCAGATCAGCCCTCCCGAGAGGTTTTAGGGCTTCGCGGCGGCTCCGTATCGTAAAACGCGATGAATCCTTCTCTCTGATTTTTTTCTCCCCGAAAGCAAATATATAGAGTTGGACTTGAGGTCGGAGGAGCTCCAGGGGGCCCATGAGGTAGGGGGCGCGTCCTAGGGGGGCAGGCGCGCCCCCCACCCTCGTGGACAGGTGGTGGGCCCCCTGGTCTTCATATTTTGCAAGGATTTTTTATTATTTCCAAAAAGAGGTTCCGTGAAGTTTCAGGTCATTCCGAGAACTTTTGTTTTTGCACATAAATAACACTGAGGGAGTCCTGGATTAGGGGGTCTCCAGACAGCCGGACTATATCCTTTGGACGGACTATTGGACTATGAAGATACAAGATTGAAGACTTCGTCCCGTGTTCGGATGGGACTCTACTTGGCGTGGAAGGCAAGCTAGGCAATACGGATATGTATATCTCCTCCTTTGTAACTGACCTTGTGTAACCTTAGCCCCCTCCGGTGTCTATATAAACCGGAGGGTTTTAGTCCGTAGGACAACATACACTCATACCATAGGCTAGCTTCTAGGGTTTAGCCTCTCCGATCTTGTGGTAGATCAACTCTTGTAATACCCATATTATCAAGTATAATCAAGCCGGACGTAGGGTTTTACCTCCATCAAGAGGGCCCGAACCTGGGTAAAACATCGTGTCCCCTGTCTCCTGTTACCATCCGCCTTAGACGCACAGTTCGGGACCCCCTACCCGAGATCCGCCGGTTTTGACACCGACATTGGTGCTTTCATTGAGAGTTCCTCTGTGTCGTCGCCGTTAGGCTTGATGGCTCCTACGATCATCGATAGCGATGCAGTCCAGGGCGATACTTTTCTCCCCGGACAGATCTTTGTATTCGGCGGCTCCGCACTGCGGGCCAACTCACTTGGCCATCTGGAGCAGATCGAGAGTTACGCCCCTGGCCGTCAGGTCAGGTTTGGAAGCTTAAACTACACGGTAGATATCCGCGGATTCTTGATCTCCGACGGATTCGAGCCGTTGCCTAGTGCGCCACATGGTCATGATGACGTGATTTAGCTCTGCCATCGGACAGTGTCCAGGAGATCGCGCTGGCAACCGCTCTGACCCTCAATTCGGAGCCAGCTGCGCCATCCATGGGTGGGTGGATAGACCCCGCCACGGAGGCCGTATCCTCAGCGGCGATCGAGCCGAATATCGACCTTACCCTTCACGAGAGCCGTGATGCCGAACTACCGGATTCTTCCCCGGCCACGGACTCCGAACCGCCTGCGGCCGTGCCTATCGAATCCGATTGGGCGCCGATCATGGAGTTTACCTCCGCGGATATCCTTCAGCACTCGCCCTTCGGCGATGTACTGAACTCATTAAGGTCTCTCTCCTTGTCAGGAGAGTCCTGGCCGAACCATGTCCGGCAGGATTGGGGTACGGATGACGAAGAAATTCGCCACCCACCCACCACCCACTTAGTAGCCACTGTCGACGATTTGACCGACATGCTCGACCTCGACTCTGAAGACATCGACGGTATGGACGACGATGCAGGAAACAAACAGGAACCACCGCCCATAGGGCACTGGACGCCCACCTCATCATATGATGTATACATGGTGGACACACCCAAAGAAAATGACGACGAGGAACGGAAGGACGCAATGAAGGGTTGTTCCCTCGAGAAGCAATCAAATCGGCGACGTAAGCACCGCTCCAAATCCCGCCTCGCCAGAAACAACGGTCACATAGACCCAGCGATAGAGCAGGGTGAACCATCGCCTGACCAGGGCAACACGGAGAATCAAACTGAACAACCCGACTCTGTCGAAGATAACAGTCCGAACGATATCACACCGGACAGGCGCCCGGAGCAACAGAATGCCCATCAAAGGCTTGTTGCCACTGCGAGGAGTCTGAAAAAGCAGAAGCAAAGGCTCAGGACTGTGCAAGACACACTCAGAATCAGATGGAGTGAAGTACTCAACACTGCAGCGAAGTACGGCGGTAATCGCCACACCAAGAGCTACCCGAAGCGAAAGTTGCTACCTGAATTTGACGAGGAGGCCTTAGATCCTCCGCAATTAGAAAATAAAACGGCCATCCGGTCAGATAGACGACCTTGCGACCAATATAAAGCGGCAAACGACGCCGCACATAAGCCAGTACGCGATCCACGCGAGGGCTCGCATCAAAAGGACGGCGCAACCAGATCCATATACGGGCCACGCAAGCGCGCTCCAGTATGCAATACAACACAACAAATATCCGAACACCACGGTACACCCAAATACATGGGTGCCGCACACCCCCTATGTTTCACCAATGAGGTGCTGGACCATGAATTTCCAGAGGGATTCAAACCCGTAAACATAGAGGCGTACGACGGAACAACAGACCCTGGGGTCTGGATTGAGGACTATATCCTCCATATCCACATGGCTTGAGGAGACGATCTCCACGCCATTAAGTACTTACCCCTCAAACTCAAAGGGCCAGCTCGGCACTGGCTTAAAAGCCTCCCCGAAAACTTCATTGGAAGCTGGGAAGAGCTCGAAGACGCCTTTCGGGCAAATTTTCAAGGGACCTATGTCTGACCACCGGATGCAGACGATTTAAGTCATATAACTCAACAGCCCGGAGAGTCAGCCCGAAAGCTTTGGAACAGGTTCCTCACTAAGAAGAACCAAATAGTAGATTGTCCGGACGCCGAAGCCTTAGCAGCTTTCAAGCACAGCATTCGAGACGAATGGCTCGCCAGACACCTCAGCCAAGAAAAGCCGAGAACAATGGCAGCATTAACAAGCCTCATGACCCGATTTTGCGCGGGCGAGGACAGCTGGTTAGCCCGATGCAGCACCAGCGACCCAAGTACATCCGAAGTCAGGGACGGAAACGGGAAATCACGACGCAGCAAAAACAAGCGCCGAAATAAAGAAGACAGCCAAAGAGCATGGCGGTAAATGCCAGATTCAGAAGCTCTCGGCCACGGTCAGCAAAAGCCGCCCCCGAAAGGCAACAGAGACGAACTGTCTAGCCTAAACAAAATTCTGGACCAAATATGTCAGATCCATAGTACCCTCGGCAAACCTGCAAATCATACCCATAGAGAATGTTGGGTCTTCAAGCAGTCCGGCAAGCTCAACGCCGAACATAAGGGGCATGATACACCAAGCGAAGACGAGGACGAGCCTCGCAAGCAAAGCATTGGGGAACAGAAGAAATTCCCACCAGTAGTGAAAGTGCATTATATCGACTAGAGGGGGGTGAATAGGCGATTTTTATGAAAGTCTTCAAAACATGGGAGTTTCGAAGACAAACGATAGAAATAAATCTATTACCATGCAGCGGAAGGTAGACTACACTACGCAAACCATAGTCAAGTATTCAATGAAGTGAAAGCACAATGACCAATAGCAGCTAGATAGTAAGGATCAGGTAGGAAGATATTATGAAGCCAAACGGAACACGTAGTCAGTCAGTGAAGACAAAAGATAGTGCAATCATACAATGACTTCACAAGGACCAATAGTAAGTAAAGGGAAGGGAAGGATGAAACCAGTGACTCGTTGAAGAAAATGATTTGTTGGACCAGTTCCAGTTGCTGTGACAACTGTACGTCTGGTTAGGGCGGCTAGGTATTTAAACCTGAGGACACACAGTCCCGGACACCCAGTCCTGAACACGCAGCTCAGGACACCCAGTCCTCACCGTATTCCCCTTGAGCTAAGGTCACACAGACCTCGCCCAATCACTCTGGTAAGTCTTCAAGTTAGACTCCCAAACCTTCACAGACTTCGTTCACAAGTGATCCACAATGTCTCTTGGATGCTCATAACGCGACGCCTAACCGGCTGGAGGATTCACAGTCCTCAAGTGTAATAAGTCTTCAGATCACACAGACAAGAAGACTTAAGTGATGCCTTAACACTCTTTAGCTCTGGGTGGTTAGGGCTTTATCCTTGCAAGGAATTCTCTCTCAAAGGCTTCGAGGTGGGTTGCTCTCAAATGACAAAAGCCGTACTCTAACTCTGAGCAGCCAACCGTTTATGGTTGTAGGGGTGGGCTATTTATAGCCACTGGGCAACCCGACCTGATTTGTCCGAAATGACCCTGGGTCACTAAGGAACTGACACGTGTTCCAATGGTCAGATTTCAAACACACACGGCAACTTTACTTGGGCTACAAGCAAAGCTGACTTGTCCGACTCTGGACAAGATTCGCTCTCATAGTCTTCACTCGAAGACATAGGTTTTGGTTAAGCATCACTTCAGTCATTCTGACTGGTTCTCTTGGACCCCACTTAACAGTACGGTGGTTCCTATGACTCAACAAAGAAGAAAAAGAACTACGAAAGACCTAAGTCTTCGAGCTCCATAGGCTTCATGCGATGTCTTCTCTTGTCATAGACTTCAATGTGAATATCTTCATATACCACCTTTGACATCAGTGTCTTCATACATTTTTAGGGGTCATCTCTGGTAGGAAAACTAAATCAATGAGGGACTTCTACCTGTGTTATCCTGCAATTCTCACAAACACATTAGTCCCTCAACTAGGTTTGTCGTCAATACTCCAAAACCAACTAGGGGTGGCACTAGATGCACTTACAATCTCCCCCTTTTTGGTGATTGATGACAAACTAGTTGAAGTTTTCAACGGGGAATATAATATGTGAAATTGTAAAGGATAAGGAATTGTCTTCATAAGTTGTGAGGGCTCCCCCTGAAGATGTGCATATAAGTAATTTGCTTTTGGAATGCAAATGCACATGGCAGGTTGTGCTTGTGGAGATCCTCTTCAACTTATGATGACAATCCACTATGCATGTGAAGGTATGTGAAGATAATGACATGCATAATGGAAAATGGACGTCTGCAAAATGATCTAAGTGCGGAATTTATCGTCGCATATGCGGAATTTATCATCGCATCACAAAGTGGCAAATAAGTAGCAGACGACCATCGAGTTTAGGTGTTACAACTCGAAGAATCAAAAGTATCAAAACGAGAGTTGTAAACACGAGGCAAAATATAAAGCAACCGCCCATGTGGACCCGCTTGAAGACTATCAAACTCATATGCTTCTCCCCCTTTTGTCAGTAAGGACCAAAGAGGTTTGAAGACATAGAGCATCTACTCGTTCCCATGAAGAGTAGGTGAAGCAGCAGGGTCGTCGGTGGTGTTCGGCGGTGCAGAAGAACTTGGAGCAGTGTCGAAGCGTGCTGAAGGAGGTGGCGGTGAAGTAGGATCGTCTTCGTCCTCGATCACTCTGGCATTCACAGTTGCAGCAGAGGAAGAGAACTCAGAGTCTTCAAGAGATGGAGTTCGTCGTAGCACTACCCTTCGAGGAGGTGTGGAGTCAAACTTGAAGCGTTCAGAGAAGCCATCTTCTTGAAGATCATCTTCAGAGCACATAAGCGTCAGCCCTTTCCATGTGCGTCGAGAGGTTTCATGGGCAACAAAGGCATTCTTGGTGGCAAGATTGCGAATGCGGTTGACATCCACCAAGAGGCTTTGCATTTGGCGCTTCAGTCAGTCATGATGCCTATCCTGTTTCTGATGAAGAGCCACCAGAAGCTCTCGGTCATTAAGGACACGAATGTGCTTCTTGGGTCGTTGGGCAATTGTGCTATCGGTGGCTTCAGTAAAGGCAGGATGTGGTGCACGTGTAGTTCCAGCCAACGGATAAACACGAGTGACTGCTTCAACTCCTTCAATGTTCCGAGAAAAGGTTTGATGCTCCGCATTCTAAAGACTAAGAGGCTCCTTGGCAGGCTCAGGATAAATGGCTTCAACGGACATATCCACATCAGGCAGAAAGATCCGATGATTGCGAGCAGATGGCTGATATGAGATAGCAGAGTGGAGTTTAATCAGCCGCATTATCCATGGAGCGTAGAACTTCAAGCCAAATAGATCAGAGCCTGATGCAGCAAGTTGGCGGATGAAGAAGTCCTGTGCATTGAAGCATTTGCCATGAAGAATATAGAAGACCAAAGTATTCATTGCACCTTCCAGCTTGGCATGTGGAGAATGTCCTTTGATGGGCCAGAGAGTTCGCCTTATGATGTGATAAATAGTCCGTGGCAGATACTCAAGGTCTTCAACAAGGGATTCCTTAGGATATGTAGCATCTTGTGGCAATGGCTTCATCATACTGAGCATCTGACTCATGTTTGGTTCAGGCTTCTGAAAGATGCTCTCCATAGCTTCATTGTGAAGCTGACAGCCAGGTTCGTAGAGATCGCCAGGAGTGGACAGACCAGCGAGCTCAATGATATCAAAGGCTTTGGCTTCGTGATGAACATTTCCTGTCATCCACTCCAGGACCCAAGTCTTCGGATCTCTGTTGTACCCACAGATGTGAAGTGTGGCATAGAATTGAAGCAGCAACTCTTCATTCCAGTGCTCTTGGTCGGTGACAAACGGCAACAGTCCAACCTCTTTGAAGCAATCCAGAGCTTCTTCCAGACAGGGCAGACCAGCTATTGCTTCGATATCAAGACGCTTATGTGGGAAGATGCAACCTTGATTGTACAGAATGCAGGAGTAATAGCTTCACTGCGGATAGCTCCAGAACCGATCAGAAGATATTCTTTCCCTTGAGTAGGGGTTCTTGGAGCTATTGAAGAAGGTGTTGTCTGCTTTGAAGCCATTGACATTGAAGGATCCAGGTGCTGATGCAGGACCTGGAAACCTGGGCAATCTTGGGATTGGCTTCTGTACCTGAGGCCTGTGCTCAACATGATAGTCAAACTGAGGACCAGCAGCAGGCGCAGGAACATAAGCAGTAGTATCATTGGCTTCGCTGACTTCTGGTGCTTTTGTTGGTGTAGGCTCCACATTGGCTTCAGCCATGACAGAGTCAGTGGCTTCATTGGTGTTGGTGGTGGCAGCCTCACGATTCTCAACCTCCACTTGATGAGCTGGAGGGTCGGTCATAGTCACGTTCTCCTTGAGAACAGCTTCTTGGTGAGACGGGGGTGTAGGAACTCTTGGGGTTTCTTCTTCATCGGCTGATGCAGCCGGAATGCCTTCAGCAGATTTAGCTTCAGACTCGGAGACTGGAGGCCTTGGTTCTTTGCGAAGCCTGCGTAACGCTGGCGACGCCTGTGAAGTTGGAGTTGGCTGGGCCTCAAAGTCATCTTCCTCTTGTGCTTGTGGGTGATCAGCCCATGATGCATCCTGAGCAATTGGCGTCAGAGGACGACCAATGCTGATGAGTTTGCTGTGCGTTAGCACAGGCGATGATACCTGTTGGTGCTCGAGCTGAGGAAGAACTGCATCTTCTTGAGGAAAGTCTTCAGCAGCGGTGGGATCAGCTGCTGGAAAGTCTTCAGCTTCATGAGCCTCTGTGAAAGCAAGCTCATGGACAGTCAGTTGACGCTCTTGATGTTCAGCGTCAGGGCGAACCATAGAGATGGGTTCAACAATTAAGGGCTCTGTGGGAGCAGCCCGTTCCTTCTTGGTCTTCCGCTTCTTCTTGGAGGGAGCAGTAGCAGAGGCTTCAGGATGTTTCCTTTTTCTGGCTTCAGCCTCAGCAGTCCTCGTCTTCTTTAGTTCTGAAGCGGTTGACCTAGCCTTTGGCTTCGAGCCAGTCATGCTAGTTGGGAAGACAATGGGATCTACTTCCTGCCTTGGTGCGTCGGGTTCGGCCATAGCGGGCTTCTTCTTCTTCTTTGCATCCATCCTGGGGTCGATGCCAGGACGCCCAAGGGCCTTGCGCTTCTCAGTCTCATTGTAGGCTTGCACACACTTGTCAGCCAGGCTCTTCATGCGCTCACGATAACCTTGAGCTTCTTCACGCTTCTTGAGAAAGGCTTATTTAAGCTCGTGCAGCATGATCTTGAAGTTCTTGAACTATTGCACGTTGAGCTTGGCCATATGCTTCTTGAACTGAGCTTTCTCAAAGTCAATCTTCTGCTTCAGTTCGATGATGCGCTGAGCTAGAGCTAGCTCTGAAGCAATGGCGCCATGGAAGGCGACACTAAGACCAATGGGAAGTTGCAGGTCTTCAAAGCTGAGGTTGGGCGTTTCAAACCACTCATCAATGAAGTCGTGGATGATTGCCATGTCAAAGAGAGGCAAATTGTTGAAGATTTCTGCTTCTTCTTTGCTCTTGATCAGTTGCTCAAGAGCGTCATCTGCAAGATCTTCATCACTGGACAGATCAATGGCATCGTTGCGCAGAATAGCAGCAGCTGTCAGTTCTTGGCCGGTGTGTGGCAGAGGCATCTTGACCTTCTGGGGCTTGGAAACGCGTGACAAGTCTTCAGACTGCACACTGTCTTCAGGAGGTGCAGTGGCTTCGCCTGTGAGATTTTTGGTGCAGAGGCAGGCTTTGAAGCTTTTGGCTATTTCAGTTTCTTTGGCTTCGGCGCTGCAGGTGCTTCATCTGATTCAGCGTCATCTGCAGGCTCATTCACGGCTGTCCCTTAAACCACGATATGAGTGATGAGACCTTCCAAGTTGTAGAAGGGCCCAAGAAGATAGGGTTCAGCTTCGCGAGTTCCATCAGCACGGGGAGCAGAGGGACCAGGGTTGAAGTGTAATCCCAAAGACTTCTTGTTCTGCTTCGCTGAGTTCTTGGCAAACTGGAAGTTGCGCTTGAACAGATTGTCGTCATGACACCATAGTAGTGACGATGGGTGTGCATCTGCAGGCTGTGGCCCACGGACCACGCAGGGATAGAAGCCTTGTTCAATGGCTTCTTCTCTGGACCTGGGTTGAAGATTCTTGTATAGGATGTCTCCCCACGGTCGCTTGATGGCATTTTCTCAGCATATTCTTGGGTCACAAACCGGTATTTGAACCATTGTTCTGCCCAATATCTTCGAATCCATTGGATTCGGGTCTTGCGCTAATTGTAATCCTCTTCAGGATCTGTCTTGTAAAGCTCTGAGAGGTCATCAGGCAAATCTCTTGATGTTCCCCCACGACGCTGTCTGCCTCCCTTCCTTGCAAATTTCTCTGTAGCCATGAACTTTAACCTGAATGTCTTCAACACGTTCAAAGGCTTCAGAGGCTTTCGCTTCCTGGACAAACAGGAACTGGCTTCGGGAGAATTTATATGATGCTGTAAGAATTCTGCAAATGAATGCAGACTATGAGAACCAAGGGATTCTCCCACGGACATGTACCTGTGACAGCATTAAGGTGCGAGGGAAGGGGAAGAGGTCATATGCATTCTCAGAAGATTTTGAAGATAAATCAGTTTAGAAGACATTGACCTCATCGTGCGAAGACATTCACTCATTAAGGAGTTGGTTCCAGATTTGTATGAATCCAGAGATCAGTACAAGTGAGGAATCTAACTGCTTTGTGAAGCATAAGTGAACATACTAGGCATAATATGAGATGTTGTATGAAGTGGATCCAACATGTGTGAACATAAACTACTTGTGGTAGAAAGTGACGAATCCGTAGGATCAAAGGGGCCGTAAAAAGGAAGTTTTATTTACCACACAAGGAACTGCTAGACAGAGTGGAAGAGGAGGCCGAGCAGTTCGATCATCCGTGCCCTAACTTGGCGACGGAGGACACCTACGGCGACGACGGAGAAGACGATGTTCGCGGTCGGCGTGAAGACAGCGTCGGAGAGGTTGCGGTAGCGAAGCGCTTCGTCGCCGGCGTCGTCGAGGTCTAGCGGTGGCGCTAGGGTTCGTGCGAGAGTGGAAGAAAAGATAATGACTACGGTGAGGCGTGTATTTCTAGGGACAGGGGCGGCTCAGTGTTATTACACAGGTGCCCCTGGCGATTCACATCTGAGGAACGCGTGGCCATCATGCAACATGTCGGAGGTTGTTCCACGTCCCACGCACGCCTGGATTGTCGGGTGGTCGTTCCCACTTCTCCGGGTTTCAGGTGAAGGAATGAGCATTGAAAACGGACTTAATGTTTGTCTTTGTATCTTCTGCTGACAAGGACGCAGAGAAGACATTCGACAGTTTCAATAGAATGCATATGATTTGGAGAGATAGAGTTTGAGATAGAAAGCATAGAGAGGTTAGGGTCCGATCACATTTACTTAGTTCAAAAGATTCAACACGAAGACATAGCTATAAGTGAATGCTGTAGAGGACAGAACACTAGTATATATATATATATAATCAACATAGTGAAGATAATCATGAAGACATGTTGAGATTGAAGTCAAACCAAATGTGAAGACATAGCAAATGTAACCCCATGAGTGAAACACTTCAAACAGAACCTTTGGTGGTGGCGTTACCCACCGTATAGGAAGTATTAGACCCAGACACGGCGCACAATTATCGTGGCGCTCCGAAGTCAAATTCCACATTAATGTATTCACACTTAGAATGTATGTCTTCATTGATTGAAGATATACTTTACTTAGTGTGTTGCACATCTAAGTCATCAATATGCATAAGTGTTAGGATGTGTGCCTAATCACAGGACATTTGAGGATTCCAAGATATTTAGCTCACACCGTAACTTGCAAAATCGCTTCTCATCCAAGGGCTTGGTGAAGATATCTGCCAATTGTTCTTCAGTGTTGACGTGTATGATATCAATATCTTCCTTCACAACATGATCTCTGAGAAAGTGATGACGAATTTCAATGTGCTTTGTCTTCGAGTGCTGAACTGGGTTGTTGGCAATCTTGATGGCACTTTAGTTGTCGCAGTAGAGTGGCACTTGCTTCAGATGAATGCCATAGTCCTTGAGTGTTTGCTTCATCCACAGAAGCTGAGCGCAGCAAAAGATCTAGCAGCAATGTATTCAGATTCAGCAGTGGAGAGAGATACATAGTTCTGCTTCTTTGAAGACCAACATACAAGTGATCGTCCTAGAAAATGACATGTGCCTGATGTAGACTTGCGATCCACCTTGTCACCAGCATAATCAGCATCCGAGAATCCAACCAGATCAAACTCTGAGCCCTTTGGATACCATAATCCTAGAGTTGGGGTGTGAGCCAAATATCGAAGAATTCGCTTCACAGCTAAATGATGCGACTCCTTTGGTGCCGCTTGGAATCGAGCACACATGCGAACACTAAGCATAATATCTGGCCTAGATGCACATAGATAAAGTAAAGAACCAATCATGGAGCGGTATACCTTTTGATAGAACTCTTTACCATTGTCGTCGGGACCTAGATGATGTTTGGCTGGCATTGGCGTCGTGAAGCCTTTGCAGTCTTGCATACCGAACTTCTTCAGGCAATCTTTGAGATACTTATCTTGAGATATGAAGATGTCGTTGCGTTGCTGTCGTATTTGAAGACCGAGGAAGAACTTCAGCTCTCCCATCATGGACATCTGATATTGCTCTTGCATCATATATCCAAACTCTTCACTGTACTTCTGATTGGTGCAGCCGAAGATAATGTCATCCACATATATTTGGCACACAAACAGTTCACCATCATATGTCTTCGTGAAGAGAGTGGGGTCGAGGGAACCAGGTATGAAGCCTTTGCTCTTCAGGAAGTATTTGAGTGTGTCATACCAAGCCCGAGGGGCTTGTTTGAGGCCATACAGTGCCTTGTTGAGCTTGTATACCATGTCAGGATGTTTTGGATCTTCAAAGCCAGGCGGTTGTGCAACATACACTTCTTCTTCAATCTTGCCATTGAGAAAAGCACTCTTCACATCCATTTGATATAGAAGTATGTTATGATGATTTGCATAGGCTAGCAGTATGCGTATGGCTTCAAGTCGAGCCACAGGAGCAAATGTTTCATCGAAGTCAATTCCTTCCACTTGAGTATATCCTTGAGCAATGAGACGAGCTTTGTTTCTGACAACTTGACCATGCTCATCTTGCTTGTTGCGGTATATCCATTTGGTGCCTATTATATTGTGCTTCAGAGGATCAGGACACTTAACCAGTTCCCATACATTATTCAGCTCAAACTGTTGAAGCTCTTCTTGCATAGCTTGAATCCATTCAGGTTCCATGAAGGCTTCTTCAACTTTCTTGGGTTCTGTTATTGAGACGAATGCGAAGTGCCCACAGAAATTTGCTAGCTGAGTTGCCCTTGAACGAGTGAGTGGACCGGGTGCATTGATGCTATCAATTATTCTCTCAATCTGCACTTCATTGGCAACACGAGGATGTACAGGGCAAAGATTTTGCTCTTGTTGATCATTGTCATTGTTAGAGGGATTGTCTTCAGGCTGATCAGGTGTGTAGATGATAAGTTCCTCTTTAGGTTGAGCTTCAGAGGGTATGATTTCTCCAGTTCCCATAAGTTTGATTGATTCACTGGATGGAACTTCATCTAGCACATTTGGCAGGTGCTCTCTTTGTGAACCGTTAGTCTCATCGAACCGCACATCCACTGTTTCAACCACTTTATAATGAAAGAGATTGAAGACTCTGTAGGAGTGCGAATCCTTTCCATATCCAAGCATAAAACCCTCATGTGCTTTTGGTGCAAATTTTGAAGTGTGATGTGGATCCTTGATCCAGCACCTGGCGCCAAATACTCTGAAGTAACTGACATTTGGCTTCTTGCCAGTAAGGAGCTCATAAGATGTCTTGTTCAAAAGCTTGTGAAGATAAACATGATTGATTATATGGCATGCAGTATCAATGGCTTCAGGCCAGAATTTTCTTGGAGTCTTGTATTCATCAAGCATCGTTCGGGCCATCTCAATGAGTGTTCTGCTGAGGTGTGTATGGAGCTGAGAATTCATGTGTGATGCCCAAAGTATCAAGATATGTATCAAGGCCAATGTTCTTGAATTTAGTGCCATTGTCACTTCTGATGTGCTTTATCTTGGCGCCATAGTTGTTCATTGCTCGATTGGCGAAGCGTCTGAAGACATCCTGCACCTCAGTCTTGTAGAGGATTATGTGCACCCAAGTATATCTAGAATAATCATCAACAATGACAAAGCCATAGAGACAAGCAGTAGTAGTAAGAGTTGAGTAATGAGTGGGACCGAAAAGATCCATGTGGAGCAGTTCGAAGGGTTGGGTTGTTGTCATGATTGTCTTCGAGGGATGTTTGGCCCTCGTCATCTTTCCTGCTTCACAGGCACCGCATAAGTGATCTTTCTTGAACTTGACGCCCTCGATGCCTATGACATGCTTCTTCTTTGCAAGGGTGTGGAGGTTCCTCATGCCAGCATGCCCTAGCCTCCGATGCCAGAGCCAACATTCTGAAGCTTTTGCTAGAAGACATACGGCAAGCTGTGGTCCCGCTGAGAAATCTACCACGTACAAATCATCTTTCCGATACCCTTCAAACACTAGAGACTTGTCAGATTCCATTAGAACAAGGCAGCGATATTTTCCAAACATTACGATCATGTTCAAACCGCAAAGCATTGAGACAGACATTAAGTTGAAGCCAAGGGATTCAACAAGCATGACTTTATCCATGTGTTGATCCTTTGAGATTGCAACTCTACCTAGACCCAATACCTTACTTTTACCAGTGTTAGCAAATGTGATGTGACTCTTGTCGGATGGACGTAAGGTTGAGTCCATAAGAAGGCTTCTTTTGCCAGTCATGTGATTGGTACACCCACTATCAATAATCCATTCTGAAGACGCTCGTGTCGTACCCTACAGTGCAGTTAGGGGGATAGGCTTCACGAAGAGAATTGTGAAGCAAAAACATTTGACGGACTAGTGGGTTATGTAAGCTTAGATCCAGATTAGGGCTGGTAGGGAGAGTAGCAAGCGATTCAGGAACGAAGTACATAATAAGACCATTCGGGCATTTGATCTTGCGCCCTACAAGATGTTTAAGGTCCCCAGCAATAGCGGCAGACGATTTTGGTTTTCTGCTGGAGACCCTTCCCTGCAAAAGAGAGTTAAGCTTTCTTAGCCACCCACATCTTCAAGGGTGGCTTAGAAGCAATAAGTCTAAGTGCAGCGTCTGAGAACTTTGGCTTTGAAGCCCTAGCAAAAAGTCTTGCAGGCGGACAATAGTACTCATAAGAATAAGTAGAATAGTTCTTGGTCTTATGAACATGGCAGTTTGATGAACCGCGCTCATATTCATAGGCCTGAGTATGGTTTCCCTGCAAAACATTTGCGTTAGTGCGACTCAGGTGAGTCCTCTGTCTGTATGAAGCCTTTGGACCGTATGAAGCCTGTGGTTTGGGGTTTGTCTTCTTCACCTGTGGTGTCACGATGACATTCACACGAAGATTCTCCAAACACTTTTTCGGCACCCAGATCTTCTTCATAGGCGGTCCATTCCTGTAGTTAGTACCAATGTACCTGGCAAACACTTCACCATTCTGATTCTTAAACGGTTTATAGTTTGCATCAAAGGATTCATCAATGACAATGGGGTTAGCACAAGTGAAGCCAGATAGAGTGGATGGATCTGCTGAAGGTTCCTTTGCAGCAACCCATGTAGTTTTGGGGTACTACTCAGGTTTCCAGTAAGAGCCATCAGCATTCATTTTCCTTATGAACCCAACACCCTCTTTCCTCGGGTTTCAGTTCAGGATCTGCCTTTTGAGGACATCACATAGTGTCTGATGCCCTTTTAGACTTTTGTACATCCCTGTTTCAAGCAATGTCTTCAACCTAGCATTCTCATCAGCAATAGCAGTGGTATCCTCAACAGAGGGGTTAGTTCCCACATCAATAGTTGAAGATATTGCAACAGTAGCAGCAGTAGAACATTCAGCAACAGAAGTAGCATTATCACGCTCAATGCATTTAAGACATGGTGGTTCAAATCCTTCTTGAGCTGAACTGATCTGTTTGGCGCGAAGCGACTCGTTTTCTTTCTGAAGATCTTCATGAGCCACTCTCAATTTCTCAAGATCTTGCTTCCTTTGAAGATAATCATAGGAAAGCCTTTCATGAGCTGTTGAGAGCGTTTCATGACGACTTTCAAGTTCCTCATACTTAACGTGAAGATTTTTTATGTCTTTAATTAAGGACTGAGATCGAGTCATTTCAGCGTCTATCAGATCATCACTTTTGTCTAACAGTTTTTAATGTGTTACATGGTTTTCTGTTGTTCAGTTGCAATTTTAGCAAGTGTTTTGTAGCTGGGTTTGGAACCACAGTCAGAGTCATCGTCACTAGATGTTTGATAGTGAGTAGTGCGTGTGTTTACCTTGGCACCGCGTGCCATGAAGCAGTAGGTAGGAGCGGAGTAGTCCTTGTCATTTGCATCGGTGTCGGTGATGGAGTCATTGTCTTCAGTGTTAAAGATGGACTTGGCAACGCATGCTGTAGCCAGACTCGCAACGCCAGAATCAGACTCCTCCTCAGACTCCACCTCCGCCTCCTCAGAAGCGGACTCCTCCTCTGAATCCATTTCCTTGCCAACAAACGCACGTGCCTTGCCAGATGAGCTCTTCTTGTGTGATGAAGACTTTGAGGAGGACTTGGAAAAAGACTTTGAGTATTTCTTCTTCTTGTTGTCATCAGAATCATACTCCTTGCTCTTCTTTTTCTTCTTGTTCTCAATGTCCCACTGCGGACACTCAGAGATGTAGTGGCCAGGTTTCTTGCACTTGTGAGTGGTTTTCTTCTTGTAGTCATGAGCAGAAGCTTCATCATTCCTTGAGCTTGATCGTGAAGACTTTCTGAAGCCTTTCTTCTTGGTGAATTTTTGGAACTTCTTCACAAGCATTGCAAGTTCCTTTCCAATGTCTTCAGGATCATCAGAACTGCTGTCAGATTCTTCTTCAGATGAGGAGACAGCTTTTGCCTTCAAGGCACGAGTTCGCCCATAGTTTGGACCGTAGATATCTCTTTTCTCAGAAAGCTGGAACTCATGTGTGTTGAGCCTCTCAAGTATGTCAGACGGATCGAGTGTCTTGAAATCAGGACGTTCTTGAATCATCAGGGCTAGGGTGTCAAACGAACTGTCAAGTGATCTCAGTAGTGTCTTGAAGACTTCATGCTTGGTGATCTCAGTAGCACCAAGGGTTTGAAGCTCATTTGTGATGTCAGTGAGTCGATCAAACGTGAGCTGGACATTCTCATTGTCATTTCTCTTGAAGCGGTTGAAGAGGTTGCGAAGGACACTGATTCTCTGATCTCTCTGGGTTGAGACGCCTTCGTTGACCTTGGAGAGCCAGTCCCAGACTAGCTTAGATGTTTCCAAAGCACTCACACGGCCATACTGTCCTTTGGTCAGATGAACACAGATGATATTCTTGGCAGTAGAGTCCAGTTGAATGAACTTCTTGACATCAGCAGCAGTGACACCTTCTCCAGCCTTGGGAACGCCGTTCTTAACGACATATCATAGGTCGATGTCAATGGCTTCAAGATGCATGCGCATCTTATTCTTCCAGTAGGGATATTTAGTTCCATCGAAGACGGGGCACGCAGCGGAGACTTTAATTATCCCTGCAGTCGACATAGCTAAAACTCCAGGTGGTTAAACCGAATCACACAGAACAAGGGAGTACCTTGCTCTGATACCAATTGAAAGTGCGTTATATCGACTAGAGGGGGGTGAATAGGCGATTTTTATGAAAGTCTTCAAAATGTGGGAGTTTCGAAGACAAACGATAGAAATAAACCTATTACCATGCAGCGGAAGGTAGACTACACTAGGCAAACCATAGTCAAGTATTCAATGAAGTGAAAGCACAATGACCAATAGCAGCTAGGTAGTAAGGATCAGGTAGGAAGATATTATGAAGCCAAACATTTTTATGAAAGTCTTCAAAATGTGGGAGTTTCGAAGACAAACGATAGAAATAAACCTATTACCATGCAGCGGAAGGTAGACTACACTACGCAAACCATAGTCAAGTATTCAATGAAGTGAAAGCACAATGACCAATAGCAGCTAGGTAGTAAGGATCAGGTAGGAAGATATTATGAAGCCAAACAGAACACGCAGTCAGTCAGTGAAGACAAAAGATAGTGCAATCATACAATGACTTCACAAGGACCAACAGTAAGTAAAGGGAAGGGAAGGATGAAACCAGTGACTCGCTGAAGACAATGATTTGTTGGACCAGTTCTAGTTGCTGTGACAACTGTACGTCTGGTTAGGGCGGCTAGGTATTTAAACCTGAGGACACACAGTCCCGGACACCCAGTCCCGAACACGCAGCTCAGGACACCCAGTCCTCACCGTATTCCCCTTGAGCTAAGGTCACACAGACCTCGCCCAATCACTCTGGTAAGTCTTCAAGGTAGACTCCCAAACCTTCACAGACTTCGTTCACCGGCGATCCACAATGTCTCTTGGATGCTCAGAACGCGCCGCCTAACCGGCTGGAGGATTCACAGTCCTCAAGTGTAATAAGTCTTCAGATCACACAGACAAGAAGACTTAAGTGATGCCTTAACACTCTTTGGCTCTGGGTGGTTAGGGCTTTATCCTCGCAAGGAATTCTCTCTCAAAGGCTTCGAGGTGGGTTGCTCTCAAACGACAAAAGCCGTACTCTAACTCTGAGCAGCCAACCGTTCATGGTTGTAGGGGTGGGCTATTTATAGCCACTGGGCAACCCGACCTGATTTGTCTGAAATGACCCTGGGTCACTAAGGAACTGACACGTGTTCCAATGGTCAGATTTCAAACACATACGGCAACTTTACTTGGGCTACAAGAAAAGCTGACTTGTCCGACTCTGGACAAGATTCGCTCTCATAGTCTTCACTCGAAGACATAGGTTTTGGTTAAGCATCACTTCAGTCATTCTGACTGGTTCTCTTGGACCCCACATAATAGTACGGTGGTTCCTATGACTCAACAAAGAAGAAAAAGAACTACGAAAGACCTAAGTCTTCGAGATCCATAGGCTTCATGCGATGTCTTCTCTTGTCATAGACTTCAATGTGAATATCTTCATATACCACCTTTGACATCAATGTCTTCATACATTTTTAGGGGTCATCTCTGGTAGGAAAACCGAATCAATGAGGGACTTCTACCTGTGTTATCCTGCAATTCTCACAAACACATTAGTCCCTCAACTAGGTTTGTCGTCAATACTCCAAAACCAACTAGGGGTGGCACTAGATGCACTTACAAGAAGTCAAAACAGTCAACGTGTTATACGTGATAAAGGGGAAAAACAAAGCGGCACTCCCAGAGACAAATGCCCCAGGGCCTATGACCACGGAGTTCTGCCACTGGTCGTCCCAACTGATCACTTTTGACCATTAGGATTACTCAGCAAGTGTCTGCGATGCAGGATGGGCTGCCTTGGTATTAGACCCAATAATTGACGGATACCACTTCACACGAGTCCTGATGGACGGCTGCAGGAGTTTAAACCTGATATATCAGGACATAGTCCGCAACATGGGGATAGACCCAGCAAAAATCAGCCATAGCAACACTACCTTTAAAGGAGTAACGCCAGGCCCAGAAGCCCATTGCACGGGCTCCCTGCTACTAGAGGTTATATTCAGCTTCCCCGATAACTTCCGTAGTGAAAAATTAACCTTCCACATCGCTCTGTTCCAAAGTGGCTATCAAGCACTACTCGGACACGAAGCTTTCGCTCGCTTTAACGCAATACCGCATTACGCATCCCTCATGCTTAAGATGCCTAGTCCACGCGGCACCATTACAGTAAATGGAAATATTGAGCGCTCCTTGCGCGCGGAAGACCGTGCGGCTGCCTCGGCAGCCGCACACTAAACGGCCTCACTAACTAAAGCACCTGATAGGTCGTTAAGACCACGGACACGGTTGGACGAGTCTGGCGCAGTTACATGTAATTGCTACAGGTTTGATGGCTATACCCCCATTACAATACAAGGGGCTCAACGCGCGCAAACAAGTGGCAATTAGGCTCAACTTCACTCATCTCGAACTGTACATATTTTCTTTAGTACAACCTACCTTTTTGCACGACAACTTTTCAACTAAAGTTCCTCTCTTTTACAGATGACCATCGTGCTACGCCCGTCCAGGATACGGCACAACGGAGACACAGGCGCAGACGTGCAGCAAGGACCCGTTCCAAGGATTCTTTTTAGATTAAGACCCTGCGTAAACCTTTTTCACTGTCTCTTGTTGATACACATCCCCCGGATTCTTAGTACAATGGAGAAGGATGCTGACGTATTGGCATGTGGCCACGTCAGAATATTGCACGTACCTGAACACCAGGGGCTTATTACAAAGGGCACTGTTTAGGCCCAGTTTAGACCATAAAGACGGAATACCTTAGGGAGTGTTCGGCGTCGCGAGTTTGGCCTTATATGCATCAGCTCCGAATCATGTCTTTGGTCAAATGTTGGGATTGCCCGGCTCCTGTGTTTTGCTGCCTTACGTTCCGCTATATCGGCTAAGGCGGCACCAGGAGAACTACTGCAATTGTGCCCTGGTTCATCCAGACGAGCACCTCAGTAGAGAAAGCCGAAAACTGACTGTCATGATATAGCGTGAGACTGGTCAACCACTCGATGACCTACCGGAATATTCGGGATTCCTCCGCCTTAACGAAGGGCCGTTTTCCGGCCAGGCATGTACGCACCCCGAATTCGGAGGAGTGCGGAGCCACCAGGGGCTATATAGTAGCCCCACCGTCAAACTCCTCTGGCTAAGTGAAAGTGTTAAAGCATTATAGTCCGGTTGCCTAGTTCGCTGCGCTATCACCTCCTTAATGGACCAAGATGTTGGATCAAGTGTGAACATTCGTTTTCTGCGAACACCCCCGCATTATATGCGTGGGGGCTGAAGCCGACGACTGCAATCTTTCAGGTTATATACATGTATACATTAACGGCCGCACAGGAGGCATCATAATACTTTCGGGCAAAAGTATAAATACAGCCTTGATAAACTTAATAAAGCATTGTTTTTACAATGGGAATACATGTCATTCAAACATAATATTCTTCGAGCACTGGGCCTCTATTGAACGAGCGCCTTCAAGAACTTCTTCAAAATAGTGCTCGACAGCCACTCGGCCTATGGCCGAACCCTGCGCCGCAACTGTGGTGGCGTCCATCTCCGCCCAGTATGTTTTGACACGGGCAAGGGCCATCCGCGAGCCTTCTATGCACACCGACCTCTTCATCGCATTAATGCGTGGCACCGCATCAAGGAACTGCTGCACCAAACTAAAATAGATGTTCGGCTTTGGCCTTTCCGGCCACAAATGATCCACAACAGACCTCATGGTGAGTCCGGACAATCTGTTCAGCTCGGCCCATTCGGCAAGACGATCAGTCAATGGAAGCGGACGCTCTGGAACGTTAAATTGTGACCAGAATAGCTTGTCCACTTCACGATCTGTTTGATCTCGGAAGTATTCGGCCGCATCAACAGCACTTGCCGCCAAATCTAGATATGCGTCTGCCGAACTCCACAGCCGATCCAGAGGGGCATACTGAGGATCTCCAAACTTCCTCTGCAGCATGAAGGGTTTCCCAGCTGCGATATCCCCGGCTTGACGCAGCTCCTCCTTCTTCGCTCTCATCGCAGAGCGGGTGTCTTTGGTCGCTATCATGGCCTTCTCCAGGTCCGTCGCCTTCGCCCGGTTTTCTTCTTCAAGAAGCTGGCAACGGTCGACAGTGTCTTTTAACTTTACAGCCATCTTGGCCATTTTCTCTTTGCTCTCGCAATGCGCGGCCTTTTCGGCTCTTAACTCTTCGGCCGCCTTTAAAGCGGCTGCATTACTACTCCTTGCTTTCTCCTTGGCTCGGGCAAGCTCCGCCCGAAGGGTCTCCACGCTGGCCGCTCCATCTGCAGTCACAACATATTAAAGATACTGGCATCATGCTGTTCTCATTACGTGACGCTCACCAGAAAGGCCACTTACCATGTGCCTCGTCAAGCCGCTTGTTGACAAGCACGATGTCGGCATCTGCTGCATCTAGCTACCGCTTTATTTCGCATACACAATAGTCCGGCTAGCCACCGGAGCCTCCATCACCTGCACATAAAGGCAGTTTGGTTATTACCTGGGACTATGATCCTCTATTTGCCGCCATTCTCGACGACAACCAGAGTCTCAGGGGCTACTATCTACACAGGGCACATCTAAAAATGTGCGGTACTTTTCAAAAATATACATCATTTCACGTACCTCAAAACCCGTCAGTAGACTCATAAAGGCTTCATGCAGCCCACTTTCGGCGGACGAAATCCTTTCAATAACAGTACCCATCAAGGAGCGGTGTTCTTCTGAGATAACCACCTTCTCCAGCAGATCCCTCCGCACATCCGACCGCGCACCAGACGGTGCCGGACTCTTTTGGTTGCTCTCTTCAAGAGCCGGATACTGGGGACTTCGGGTGGCCATAGGATTATCTTCTAGCCTCGCCGGATCCGGAGAGACCCTCCGCGACGACACTTCAAGGTCGCCCGCTTCTTGAGCCAGGGAGTCCGGGGGGGCGTTTCTCTCTCCATCATCTCTGGAAGGAGATCCCCCGAAGACGAGCTCAGCTTAGAAGGGCTAAGATCCGAACTACAAGATAAATACTTCGGTTATTTTCCTCAGAAGTAAGGTAGGATATATTCATTATTAAATACCTTTTGATTACATACAGCTCGTTAGAGGGCTGATCCCCGCGCGGACATTGTGCGGCAAGAACACCCTCCGAGGCGGGACCCTCTGGCGGAGATTTCTTCTCCCGTTTGGAAACCTTGATTTCCAGATCTTCGGAGGTGGTCCTTTTCCTTCCCCAAGGAGAGAGAGTGTCAGACTCTTCCTCTCGGTTATCCTCCCTCGCGGAGGCGCTCGTTCCCTTGGTTGGAACAAGTAGCGACAGAGGCCCGCTTTCGCCCTCTTTATTCCCCCCTTCATCTTCCTTCGAGGGCACCGGACAAGGCGCTGGCTCGAGCATCTTTTCTAGCACCGGATTGTCCAAGCCTTCAGGAAGGGGGGCCGAACACCGGATCATCTTTGCCGTTGTTATCCAGTCCTGGTCAAAGGGCGATTTTTCAGGATGACGTCATGATAAATAAAAGGACGGTGTGTTCGGCCATGGGATTACTTACTTGGGTAGCGGTGCGGTTGCTGCTTAGGCCCACGTCCTCGGTGGTGTCCGGACACTCTATTTGGGGTCCGAAGAACGATTTGAGCATCTCCTCGTGCGTCAGGCCGAGGAAATTCTAAATAGTGCGCGGTCCTTTCGGGTTGAATTCTCACATACGGAGGGGCCGGCGTTTGCAAGGCTGGACTCGACGAACCAGCATGACTTGCATTACCATAACCAGACTAAAATCTCCCTCGAAGAGATCTCGGATGCGGCTCTGCAGTATGGGCACGTCCTTGGCTGGGCCCCAGCTCAGCCCCCTGCTGATCCATGACATCAGTTGTGGTGGAGGGCCTGAGCGAAAGATGGGAGCAGCTACCCACTTGGCACTTCGGGGAGCTGTGACGTAAAACCATTCCCGTTGCCACAATCCGGACACCTCTTGAAAGGAACCCTTTGGCCATGGAGCATTGGCAATTTTGCTTATTAAAGCACCTCCGCACGCTGCGTACTGTCCCTCGACCGTCTTCGGCTTCACATCGAAGGTCTTGAGCCACAAGCCGAAGTGAGGGGTAATGCAGAGGAAGGCCTCACAGACGACAATAAATGACGAGATGTGGAGAAGGGAGTCCGGGCCAGATCGTGAAAATCCAGCCCGTAATAGAACATGAGACCCGTGACAAAGGGATCCAGAGCGAGGCCTAGTCCTCGGAGGAAGTGGGAGACGAACACAACGCTCTCGTTGGGTTCGGGAGTAGGGATGACCTGCCCTCTGGCGGGCAGCCTATGCGAAATTTCGGCAGTCAGGTGTCTGGCTCCCTCAACTTCTTGATATCCTCCTCCATGATGGAGGAAGGCATCCACCGGCCTTGAAGGCTGCATCCGGGCATGATTGAAGGTCCGAAGCACCTGACCTGGGCTTTGGGTGTTAGAACTTGAGGCGGGGGAAGGATTCGATTGAGCACGGGAGGGAAGAAGTAAAGGCCTTTATAAAGAGGGTGAATATCAAGCGTCCTCCTCGTGGTCGTTTGGGACTTGCCTAAAAACTAGGAGTCCTAGGCGCGGTTGGGTTACCCATGTCCGTATTGATGAGAATCCCGTAATAAGGGGAACACGATCTCTGCTTTGACAAGATGTGTCAAGAAACCGCCTCGCGTTATGTGCGGGGCTGGTTGAAGAAAAACGGTTCAAATAATTACCGGGCCGTGGCGTGATGTCATGCTGCCAAAACATGTCAGCAGATTAGATTTGTGGAAATATTCTTCTCTCTACGATGGTATGTGGAACTTATTTTGCAGGGTTGGACACTATCCTTGTATTCAAACTCTTCTATGGTGTATTCGGAGGAGGAACCCGCCTTGCAATGCCGAAGACAACACTACGCACCGGAATCATCATCATTGAAGCCTGGTTCAGGGGCTACTGAGGGAGTCCTGGATTAGGGGGTCTCCGGACAGCCGGACTATATCCTTTGGCCGGACTGTTGGACTATGAAGATACAAGATTGAAGACTTCGTCCCGTGTCCGTATGGGACTCTACTTGGCGTGGAAGGCAAGCTAGGCAATACGGATATGTATATCTCCTCCTTTGTAACCGACCTTGTGTAACCCTAGCCCCCTCTAGTGTCTATATAAACCGGAGGGTTTTAGTCCGTAGGACAACATACAATCATACCATAGGCTAGCTTCTAGGGTTTAGCCTCTCCGATCTCGTGGTAGATCAACTCTTGTAATACCCATATTATCAAGTATAATCAAGCAGGACGTATGGTTTTACCTCCATCAAGAGGGCCTGAACCTGGGTAAAACATCGTGTCCCCTACCTCCTGTTACCATCCACCTTAGATGCACAGTTCGGGACCCCCTACCCGAGATCCGGCGGTTTTGACACCAACAAACACCATGGCAATTCTGCTGAAAACAGCGTCAGTCCGGGTTAGTTCCATTCAAATCATGCAAGTTAGAGTCCAAAACAAGGGCAAAAGTGTTTGGAAAAGTAGATACGACGGAGACGTATCAACTCCCCCAAGCTTAAACCTTTGCTTGTCCTCAAGCAATTCCATTGATAAACTGAAAGTGATAAAGAAAAACTTATACAAACTCGGTTTGCTCTTGTTGTTGTAAATATGTAAAGCCAGCGTTCAAGTTTTCAGCAAAGATTATGACTAACCACATTCACAATAACGCTTAGGTCTCAGGTTTACTCATATCAATGGCATAATCAACTAGCGAGCAATAATAATAAATCTCGGATGACAACACTTTCTCAAAACAGTCATAACATGATATAACAAGATGGTATCTCGCTAGCCCTTTCTGAGACCGCAAAACATAAATGCAGAGCACCTTTAAAGATCAAGGACTGACTAGACATTGTAATTCATGGTAAAAGAGATCCAGTGAAGTCATACTCAATGTAAACTAACAGTAATGAATGCAAATGACAGTAGTGCTCTCCAACTGGTGCTTTTTAATAAGAGGATGATGACTCAACATAAAAGTAAATAGATAGGCCCTTCGCAGAGGGGAGCAGGGAATTGTAGAGGTGCCAGAGCTCGGTTTTGAAATAGAGGTGAATAATATTTTGAGCGGTATGCTTTCATTGTCAACATAACAACCAAGAGATGGCGATATCTTCCATGCTACACACATTATAGGCGGTTCCCAAACAGAATGGTAAAGTTTATACTCCCCCTCCACCAACAAGCATCAATCCATGGCTTGCTCGAAACAACGAGTGCCTCCAACTAACAAGAGTCCTAGGGGGAGTTTTGTTTGCAATTATTTTGATTTACTTTGCAAAAAGCATGGGACTGGGCATCCCGGTGACCAGCCACTTTCTCGTGAGTGAGGAGCGGAGTCCACTCCTCTTGAGAATAACCCACCTAACATGGAAGATACGGACAACCCTAGTTGATACATGAGCTATTCGATCATACAAAATAGGATATTTATTTGAAAGTTTAGAGTTTGGCACATACAAATTTACTTGGAACGATAGGTAGATACCGTATATAGGTAGGTATGGTGGACTCATATGGAATAACTTTGGGGTTTATGGAGTTGGGTGCACATGCAGTATTCCCGCTTAGTACAGGTGAAGGCTAGCAAAAGACTGGGAAGCGACCAGCTAGAGAGCGACAACAGTCATGAACATGCATTAAAATTAATCAACACCGAATGCAAGCATGAGTAGTATATAATCCACCATGAACATAAATATCGTGAAGGCTATGTAGATTTTGTTTCAACTACATGCGTGAACATGTGCCAAGTCAAGTCACTTAAATCATTCAGAGGAGGATACCACCCTATCATACCACATCACAACCATTTTAATAGCATGTTGGCACGCAAGGTAAACCATTATAACTCATAGCTAATCAAGCATGGCACAAGAAACTATGATCTCTAGTTGTCATTGCAAACATGTTTATTCATAATAGGCTGAATCAGGAACGATGAGCTAATCATATTTACAAAAACAAAAGAGGTCGAGTTCATACCAGCTTTTCCCATCTCAGTCAGTCCATCATATATCATCATAATTGCCTTTCACTTGCACGACCGAATAGTGTGAATAATAATAATAGTGCATGTGCATTGGAATAAGCTGGAATCTGCAAGCATTTAATAAACAGGAGAAGACAAGGCAATATGGGATCTTTTGTCAGATCAACAATAATGCATATAAGAGCCACTTCAACAATTTAATCATGGTCTTCTCCTATCGACCCCCAAAGAAAAGAAAAGAAATAAAACTATTTACACGGGAAAGCTCCCAACAAGCAAAAGAAGAACATGAAATCTTTTTGGGTTTTCTTTTTAATTACTACTACAAGCATGGAAAGTAAACTAATTAAAAGCTACAACTAATTTTTTTGGTTTTTCTTAAGGTTTATTAAACACACAAGAAGAAAGCATAAAAAGGAAAATAAACTAGCATGGATGATACAATGAAAAAGTATGAGTACCGTCATCTAGCAATGAGTGTGTGAACATAAATGTAATGTCGGTGGGAAATACGTACTCCCCCAAGCTTAGGCTTTTAGCCTAAGTTGGTCTATGGCCACGGCTGGCCTGGCGGATATCCATAATAATAGTTGGGGTCGTACTGCGATGAAGAAGACTCTGACTGCCACTGGTTGGCAATCATCTCCGGATCCCAATGGTAATTAGACTGTCGTGGAGGATCAACTTGTGGTTCCGACTCTGGCTCTATGGCTGGTGCGGGGTTCCGGTAGGCGTGAATGTCCTCCGCGAGACAAGGTACTGGCCTGCAGATAAATCAAACAAGGAAGGAGCAGGCAAGGTAATAGTCTCTGGATGATGTTTATCAAAGAACAATTTGTATTTAAGCTCCCCTTCCCTATTCTTTATAATGAAATCATGTGCTACCATACTCTTATAATCTAAATAAACACGAGGCAACAATTTTTCTTCCTTCTCATAATGCCTAATAGGTATGTTAAAATGTGCAGCTAGGCGTGTAGCATAGATACCCCCAAAGATGGGGCCCTTTGTACGGTTCAGACTCAACCGTTTAGCAATAATACCGCCCACACTCACAGAGTTATCACAAAATAACCCGTGGAACCAAATAATAATATCAGGAACACTAAGGTTTCCACAGTTCCCGCGACCAATTAAGCAGCGACTAGCAAATATTGCAAAGTAGCGTAAAACAGGAAAATGTATGCTAGTGATTCGTGCATCGGAAACCTTCCTCGTTTCCCCTACGGTGATGGTATCAATAAACCCATCCACATCGTCACGATGTGGTTCCTCTATTTTTCCCTCGAAAGGGATCAAACAAACCGGACAAAAATCATAAAGTGACATCTTCTTAACCACATCATATAAATGAAACTCTACTGAAGGAGGTGATTCCCTAGGATAATAGTAGAAGTTTTGCACAAAAGTAGTGGTGAGTAAGAGATATTGTTCGCATTGGTCGTGGAGGAAGTCGGTGAGGCCTGCATTCTTAGCCAATTCATAAAAATCCTCAGAAATCCCGGTGGCTCTCAAGAAATCATCGGAGGGCCATTCACATGGCCTAACCTCCGCGGTGCGAGGCAAATTATATTTGGGCTTCTATGCCTCTTCATTTTGCTTTTCCCTTGAGCTTCGGCTTGATGAGACCCTCAAAAATCTCTTCATCATTTTCTGAAAAATTCTAAAAAAATTAGTAACTTCAAAATAAAAGTGAACCAAACTCAATAATATTGATAGCAACTACTCCTACAAGTGCCTAGAGCCTATATCCTGCATCAAAACTACTTGGAACCATATAAATTTGACATGCAAGCTCAAGAACATGGTCACCTAGGCAGCACAAACTTGCAATGAATAAAGCACTAGAACAAAAACTAATTGGACCAATGGAGGAGTCACATACCAAGGAACAATCGCCCCAAGCAGTTTTGTGAGAGGTGCTTTGAGCAAGGAGATCGAAAATGGCAGCAAAACGAGCTTGGACTCAGGTTTGAGATGGATATTCGTGTTTGTGGGAGGAAGAAGGAGTGTGTGGGTGAAAGAATAAGTGGATGAGGGCCACTGTGGGCCCACGATGCAGGGGCGCGCCCCTGACCCTCGTGGCCACGTGCCAGCTCCTCCTGGTGTGTTCTGAGTGCCAAATATTCTCAAATATTCCAGAAAAAATCATATTTAAATTTCACGGCATTTGGAGAACTTTTATTTTCGGGGTATTTTTATATTGCACGGATAATTCAGATAACAGACAGAAAATGCTATTTTTATTTTATTTAATATAAATAACAGAAAGTAAAAGTGGGATACAGAAGGTTGTGCCTTCTAGTTTCATCCATCTCATGCTCATCAAAAGGAATCCACTAACAAGGTTGATCAAGTCTTGTTAACAAACTCATTCCGAAAAACATGGAACCAGAGAAATTTCGAATAACACTATGTTACGTCAACGGGGATATGCACATCCCCAATAATAAGAATATCATATTTCTTCTTGACTGTAGGAAGAGGAAATTCAAAACCTCCAAAAAGAATCGATGGAAATTTTCCAATAGAATTGATACTGTGGACTTGAGGTTGTTTTCTCGGAAAGTGTATTGTATGTTCATTACCATTAACATGAAAAGTGACATTGCCTTTAGTGCAATCAATAACAGCGCCTGCGGTATTCAAAAAGGGTCTTCCAAGAATAATAGACATACTATCGTCCTCAGGAATATCAAGAATAACAAAGTCCGTTAAAATAGTAACGTTTGCAACTACAACAGGCACATCCTCACAAATACCGACAGGTATAGCAGTTGATTTATCATCCATTTGCAAAGATATTTCAGTAGGTGTCAACTTATTCAAATCAAGTCTACGATATAAAGAGAGAGGCATAACACTAACACCGGCTCCAAGATCACATAAAGCAGTTTTAACATAGTTTCTTTTAATGGAGCATGGTATAGTGGGTACTCCTGGATCTCCAAGTTTCTTTGGTATTCCACCCTCAAAAGTATAATTAGCAAGCATGGTGGAAATTTCAGCTTCCGGTATCTTTCTTTTATTTGTAACAATATCTTTCATATACTTAGCATAAGGATTCATTTTGAGCATATCAGTTAATCGCATACGCAAAAAGATAGGTCTAATCATTTCAGCAAAGCGCTCAAAATCCTCATCATCCTTTTTCTTGGATGGTTTGGGAGGAAAATGCATGGGTTTCTGAACCCAAGGCTCTCTTTCCTTACCATGTTTCCTAGCAACAAAGTCTTTCTTATCATAATGTTGATTCTTTGATTGTGGGTTATCAAGATCAACAGCAGGTTCAATTTCTATATCATAATCATTACTAGGTTGAGCATCATCATGAACATTATCATTAACATTATCACTAGTTTCAGGTTCATTACCATATTGTGTTTCAGCATCAGAAATACAGGTGTTTCAGTAATAGGTTCACTAGAAGCATGCAAAGTCCTATCATTTTTCTTTTTCTTCCTATTAGAAGGACTAGGTGCATCCACATTATTTCTCTGAGAATCTTGCTCAATTCTCTTAGGGTGGCCTTCAGGATACAAAGGTTCCTGAGTCATTCTATCAGTTCTAGTAGCCACTCTAACAGCATTATCATTATTCTTACTATTCAATTCATTGAGCAAATCATTTTGAGCTTTAAGTACTTGTTCTACTTGAGTGGTAACCATAGAAGCATGTTTACTAATAAGTTTAAGTTCACTTTTAACATTAGCCATATAATCACCCAACAAGCATGTTTGAATTTTATTTCATTTGTCTACCAAAATAAGCATTAAAGTCTTCTTGCTTAGCCATAAATTTATCAAACTCATCTAAGCATGGGCTAGCAAACTTAGTAAATGGGATTTCAGCTTTATCATATTTGTAGAGAGAATTTACCTTTACTACCTGTGTCGGGTTATTAAGACCATGAGTTTCTTCAATAGGTGATGGATTAAGATCATATGTTTCTTCAATAGGCGGTAAATTAAGACCATGTATTTCTTCAATAGGAGGTAAATTCTTAACATCTTCAGCTTTAATACCTTTTTCTTTCATAGATTTCTTTGCCTCTTGCGTATCTTCAGGACTGAGAAATAGAATACCCCCTTCTTTGGATTTGGTTTAGGAATAGGCTCAGGAACTAGCTCAGGAGGTGTCCAATTATTTTCATTTGTCAGCATATTATTCAATAGAATTTCAGCTTCATCCGACGTTCTTTCCCTGAAAACAGAACCAGCACAACTATCCAGGTAATCTCTGGAGGCATCGGTTAGTCCATTATAAAAGATATCAAGTATTTTATTTTTCTTAAGAGGATGATCAGGCAAAGCATTAAGTAATTTGGGAAGCCTCCCCCAAGCTTGTGGGAGACTCTCTTCTTCAATTTGCACAAAATTATATATATCCCTTAAAGCAGCTTGTTTCTTATGAGTAGGGAAATATTTAGCAAAGAAGTAGTAAATCATATCCTGGGGACTACGCACACAACCAGGATCAAGAGAATTAAACCATATCTTAGAATCACCCTTTAATGAGAACGGAAATATTTTAAGGATATAAAAGTAACGAGTTCTCTCATCATTAGTGAATAGGGTAGCTATATCATTTAATTTAGTAAGATGTGCCACAACAGTTTCAGATTCATAGCCATGAAAAGGATCAGATTCAACCAAAGTAATTATATCAGGATCAACGGAGAATTCATAATCCTTATCGGTAACACAGATAGGTGAAGTAGCAAAAGCAGGGTCAGGTTTCATCCTAGCATTAAGAGATTGCCACTTCCATTTAGCTAATAACCTCTTGATTTCGTATCTATCTTTGCAAGCTAAAATAGCTAAAGAAGCTTCTTTATCAAAAACATAACCCTTAGGAATAACAGGCAAGTCTTCATCATCACTTTCATTAGTATTATCATATTCAATATTTTCACTCTCTCTAACCCTAGCAAGTTGTTCATCAAGAAATTCACCAAGTGGCACAGTAGAATCAAGCATAGAAGTAGTTTCATCATAAGTATCATGCATAGCAAAAGTGGCATCATCAATAACATGTGACATATCAGAACGAATAGCAGAAGCAGGTTTAGGTGTCGCAAGCTTACTCAAAACATAAGGTGAATCAAGTGCAGAGCTAGATGGCAGTTCCTTAACTCCCCTCGTAGTTGAGGGATAAATATTAGTTTTTCAATCTCTCAAGTTCTTCATAATGATAAGCAAATATAAATCCCAAGTGACTCAAAGAATAGAGCTATGCTCCCTGGCAACGGCGCCAAAAAATAGTCTTGATAACCCACAAGTATAGGGGATCGCAACAGTTTTCGAGGGTAGAGTATTCAACCCAAATTTATTGATTCGACACAAGGGGAGCCAAAGAATATTCTCAAGTATTAGCAGCTGAGTTGTCAATTCAACCACACCTGGAAACTTAATATCTGCAACAAAGTGTTTAGTAGTAAAGTAATATGATAGTAGTGGTAGCGGTAGCAAAAGTAATGTTTTTAGTATTTTGTAGTGATGATAGCAATAGCAACGGAAAAGTAAATAAGCGAAGAACAATATATGGAAAGCTCGTAGGCAATGGATCGGTGATAGAGAATTATGTCGGATGCGGTTCATCATGTAATAGTCATAACCTAGGGTGACACAGAACTAGCTCCAATTCATCAATGTAATGTAGGCATGTATTCCGAATATAGTCATACGTGCTTATGGAAAAGAACTTGCATGACATCTTTTGTCCTACCCTCCCGTGGCAGCAGGGTCCTAGCAGAAACTAAGGGATATTAAGGCCTCCTTTTAATAGAGTACCGGACCAAAACATTAACACATAGTGAATACATGAACTCCTCAAACTACGGTCATCACCGGTAAGTATCCCGATTATTGTCACTTCGGGCTTAACGGATCATAACACATAATAGGTGACTATAGACTTGCAAGATAGGATCAAGAACTATTGAAGAAAACATAATAGGTTCAAATCTGAAATCATGGCACTTGGGCCCTAGTGACAAGCATTAAACATAGCAAAGTCATAGCAACATCAATCTCAGAACATAGTGGATACTAGGGATCAAACCCTAACAAAACTAACTCGATTACATGATAAATCTCATCCAACCCATCACCGTCTAGCAAGCCTACGATGGAATTACTCACGCACGGCGGTGAGCATCATGAAATTGGTGATGGAGGAAGGTTGATGATGACGATGGCGATGGATTCCCCTCTCCGGAGCCCCGAACGGACTCCAGATCAGCCCTCCCGAGAGGTTTTAGGGCTTGGCGGCGGCTCCGTATCGGAAAACATGATGAATCCTTCTCTCTGATTTTTTTCTCCCCGAAAGCAAATATATAGAGTTGGACTTGAGGGCGGAGGAGCTCCAGGGGGCCGACGAGGTAGGGGGCGCGCCCCCACCCTCGTGGACAGGTGGTGGGCCCCCCTGGTCTTCATCTTTTGCAAGGATTTTTTATTATTTCCGAAAAGAGGTTCCGTGAAGTTTCAGTTCATTCCGAGAACTTTTGTTTCTGCACATAAATAACACCATGGCAATTCTGCTGAAAACAGCATCAGTCCGGGTTAGTTCCATTCAAATCATGCAAGTTAGAGTCCAAAACAAGGGCAAAAGTGTTTGTAAAAGTAGATACGACGGAGACGTATCACTCGTTCCCCACCGGGCCGGTGGCAGCATTGGCGGCGGGAGACGGAGAACGACGAGGTGGCCTGCCGATGGGGGCCGTCTGAGCAACGCGGGCGGTGAGGGCAGCCCGACGCTCAGCTCGAGCACGGCGAGCGTCCGCCATGGAGACGATGGAGCGACGGAGCAACGAACTGATAGAAGGGAAGCTACGGCGCACCCCTACCTGGCGCGCCAACTGTCGGATGTGGGGTTCTGGCAAACCCTTAAGGTTCAAACACTGGGGTGCGCGTGAAGTCTTTTCCTCCCACCGATCTACGCCCTAACTCGCTAAGATCTCGCGCACGAACTCGACGAACTCGCAACACAGAAAGACACAATATTTATACTGGTTCAGGCCACCGTTGTGGTGTAATACCCTACTCCAGTGTGGTGGTAGTGGATTGCCTCTTGGGCTGATGATGAACAATACAAGGGGAAGAACAGCATCCTCGTGTTGAGGTGTTCTTGTGCTTGGCTAACTTGTGTGGGTGAGTGCTGGATGAACTGCTCGATCCCCCCCCCTCTCTCTCTACTGTGGTGGCTAGATCTACTTATATAGGCCCTGGTCCTCTCCCAAAATATTGAGCGGGAAGGGAGCCAACAACGGCGGGCAAATTTGAAGGGGGGCAGCTAGTACAAGCCATCCTGACAAAGGTGGTCTCCGCCTGCGAAAGGCTCCGGTGGTGACGCTGTCTTGGGCTCCACGATGACCTCCATCTTGCCGTCCTTCTGGTCTTGGTCTTGTTGCACCGATATGGCAACCTTTGCCTGATGCCTCAGTACTCCTCGCCTGCGCTGGCCTCCTTAGCACCAAAGAGGAAACAAGTAGGCCAAACCAAACTGATAATTCAAAGAGACTTGCAAAGATAAACCAATCATACATAAAAGAATTCAGAGGAGAATCAAATATTGTTCATAGATAATGTGGATCATAAATCCACAATTCATCAGATCTCGACAAACACACCGCAAAAGAAGATTACATCGAATATATCTCTAAGAAAATTGAGGAGAACTTTGTATTGAGATCCAAAGAGAGAGAAGAAGCCATCTAGCTAATAACTATGGACCCGTAGGTCTGAAGTAAACTACTCACACATCACCAGAGGGGCCATGGAGTTGATGTAGAGGCCCTCCATGATCAATGCCCCCTCCGGCGGAGCTCCGGAAAAGGCCCCAAGATGGGATCTCTCAAGTACAGAAGGTTGCGGCGATGGAATTATGTTTTCGTGGTGCTCCTGGATGTTTGGGGGTACGTGGATATATATAGGAGGAAGAAGTACGTCGGTGGAGCAACGGAGGGCCCACGAGGGTGGAGGGCACGCCCCCTGCCTCGTGCCTTCGTTACTTGTTTCTTGACGGCCACTCCAAGTCTCCTGGATCACGTTTGTTGAGAAAATCACATTCCCGAAGGTTTCATTCCGTTTGGACTCCGTTTGATATTCCTTTTCATCAAAACCCTAAAATAGGCAAAAACATCAATTTGGGCTGGAGCTCCAATTAGTAGGTTAGTCCCAAAAATGATATAAAAGCATAAAATAAAGCCCATTAACATCCAGAATAGATAATATAATAGCATGGAGCAATCAAAAATTATAGATACGTTGGAGACGTATCAAGCATCCCCAAGCTTAATTCTTGCTCATCCTCGAGTAGGTAAATGATAAAAGAAAGAATTTTTGATGTGGAATGCTTTCTAACATATTTCTCAATGTAATTTTTCTTTTATTGTGGCATGAATGTTCAGAACCATAAGATTCAAGACAAAAGTTTAATATTGACATAAAAATAAAAAATACTTCAAGCATACTAACTAAGCAATCATGTCTTCTCAAAATAACATGGCCAAAGAAAGTTATCCCTACAAAATCATATAGTCTGGCTATGCTCTATCTTCACCACACAAAATATTTAAATCGTGCACAACCCCGATGACAAGCCAAGCAATTGTTTCATACTTTTGATGTTCTCAAACTTTTTCAATCTTCACGCAATATATGAGCGTGAACCATGGATATAGCACTATGGTGGAATAGAATGGTGGTTGTGGAGAAGACAAAAGAGGAGAAGATAGTCTCACATCAACTAGGCGTATCAACGGGCTATGGAGATGCCCATTAATAGATATCAATGTGAGTGAGTAGGGATTGCCATGCAACAGATGCACTAGAGCTATAAGTATATGAAAGCTCAAGAAAAGAAACTAAGTGGGTGTGCATCCAACTTGCTTGCTCACGAAGACCTAGGGCATTTTGAGGAAGCCCATCATTGGAATATACAAGCCAAGTTCTATAATGAAAAATTCCCACTAGTATATGAAAGTGATATCATAGGAGACTCTCTATCATGAAGATCATGGTGCTACTTTGAAGCACAAGTGTGGAAAAGGATAGTAGCATTGTCCCTTCTCTCTTTTTCTCTCATTTTTTTATTTGGGCCTTCTTTTTTTGGCCTCTTTTCTTTTTTTTATTTTTTTTATTTTTTGTCCGGAGTCTCATCCCAACTTGTGGGGGACTCATAGTCTCCATCATCCTTTCCTCACTGGGACAATGCTCTTATAATGATGATCATCACACTTTATTTACTTACAACTCAAGAATTACAACTCGATACTTAGAACAAGATATGACTCTATGTGAATGCCTCCGACGGTGTACTGGGATGTGCAATGATGCATGAGTGACATGTATGAAAATTATGAACGGTGGCTTTGCCACAAATACGATGTCAACTACATGATCATGCAAGCAATATGACAATGATGAAGCGTGTTATAATAACAGAACGATGGAAAGTTGCATGGCAATATATCTCGGAATGGCTATGGAAATGCCATAATATGTAGGTATGGTGGCTGTTTTGAGGAAGGTATATGGTGGGTTTATGGTACCGGCGAAAGTAGCGTGATACTAGAGAGGCTAGCAATGGTGGAAGGGTGAGAGTGCGTATAATCCATGGACTCAAAATTAGTCATAAAGAACTCACATACTTATTGCAAAAATCTATTAGTTATCGAAACAAAGTATTACGTGCAGGCTCCTAGGGGGATAGATTGGTCGGAAAAGACCATAGCTCGTCCCCGACCGCCACTCAAAAAGAAGACAATCAATAAATAAATCATGCTCCGACTTCATCACATAACGGTTCACCATACATGCATGCTACGGGAATCACAGACTTCAACACAAGTATTTCTCAAATTCACAACTACTCAACTAGCACGACTCTAATATCACCATCTCCATATCTCAAAACGATTATCAAGTATCAAACTTCTCATAGTATTCAATGCACTTATATGAAAGTTTTTATTATTGCCATGTTGTTCTAAAGGACTCTCAAAATAATATAAGTGAAGCATGAGAGAACAATAGTTTCTATAAAACAAATCCACCGCCGTGCTCTAAAAGATATAAGTGTAGCACTAGAGCAAAAACTATATAGCTCAAAAGATATAAGTGAAGCACATAGAGTATTCTAATAAATTTCAAATCATGTGAGTCTCTCTCAAAAGGTGTGTACAGCAAGGATGATTGTGGTAAACTAAAAAGCAAAGACTCAAATCATACAAGACGCTCCAAGCAAAACACATATCATGTGGTGAATAAAAATATAGCTCCAAGTAAAGTTACCGATAGACGAAGACGAAAGAGGGGATGCCTTCCTGGGCATCCCCAAGCTTAGGCTTTTTGGTGTCCTTGAATTTTACCTTGGGGTGCCATGGACATCCCCAAGCTTAGGATCTTGCCACTCTTTGTTCCATAATCCATCAAATCTTTACCCAAAACTTGAAAACTTCACAACACAAAACTCAAAATAGAAAATCTCGTGAGCTCCATTAGCGAAAGAAAACAAAACACCACTTCAAGGTAATGTAATGAACTCATTCTTTATTTATATTGGTGTTAATACCTACTGTATTCCAACTTCTCTATGGTTTATAAACTCTTTTACTAGCCATAGATTCATCAAAATAAGCAAACAACACAAGAAAAACAGAACAGTCTGTAGTAATCTGTAGCTAACGCAAGTTCTGGAACCCCAAAAATTCTAAAATAAATTGCTGGACGTGAGGAATTTATATATTAATCATCTGCAAAAATAATTAACTAAATAGCACCTTCAAAATAAAAATTTCAGCAATTCTCGTGAGCGCTAAAGTTTCTGTTTTTTTATAGCAAGATCAAAAAGACTTTCCCCAAGTCTTCCCAACAGTTCTACTTGGCACAAACACTAATTAAACAAAAAAACACAACCAAAACAGAGGCTAGGTAAATTATTTATTACTAAACAGGAGCAAAAGGCAATGAATAAAAATAAAATTGGTTTGCCTCCCAACAAGCACTATCGTTTAACGCCCCTAGCTAGGCATAAAAGCGAAGGTAGATCTAGGTATTGCCATCTTTGGTAGGTAATCCATAAGTGGCTCTCATAATAGATTCATAAGGTAATTTAATTTTCTTTCTAGGTAAGTGTTCCATGCCTTTCCTTAACGGAAATTGGAATCTAATATTCCCTTCCTTCATATCAATAATTGCACCAATCATTCTAAGGAAAGGTCTACCAAGAATAATAGGACATGAAGGATTGCAATCTATATCAAGAATAATGAAATCTACAGGCACATAGTTCCTATTTGCAACAATAAGAACATCATTAATTCTTCCCATGGGTTTCTTAATAGTGGAATCCGCAAGGTGCAAGTTTAAAGAAAAATCATCAAAATCACGGAAACCTAGCAAATCACACAAGGTTTTTGGAATTGTGGAAACACTAGCACCCAAATCACACAAAGAATAACACTCATGATCTTTAATTTTAATTTTTTATAGTAGGTTCCCACTCATCATAAAGTTCTCTAGGGATAGAAACTTCCAACTCAAGTTTTTCTTCATAAGATTGCATCAAAGCATCAACGATATGTTTAGTAAAAGCTTTATTTTGACTATAAGCATGAGGAGAATTTAGCACGGATTGCAACAAGGAAATACAATCTATCAAAGAGCAATTATCATAATTAAATTCCTTGAAATCCAAAATAGTGGGTTCATTGATATTTAAAGTTTTGACCTCTTCAATCCCACTTTTAACAATTTTAGCATCAAGATCTAAAGACTCTGAATTTTTGGAACGCCTTCTAGGTAAAGGTGGCTCATCTTCAGCCCCATCATTATCAAGATTCATATTGCAAAACAAAGATTTAATAGGAGACACATCAATAACTTTTAGATCTTCATCCTTATTATCATGAAAACTAGAAGAACACACTTTTATAAAGCAATCTTTCTTAGCACGCATCCTAGCGGTTCTTTCTTTGCACTCATCAATGGAAATTCTCACGGCTTTGAGAGACTTATTGATATCATGCTTAGGTGGAATAGATCTAAGTTTTAAATAATCAACATCAAGAGAAATTCTATCAACGTTCCTAGCCAACTCATCAATCTTAAGCAATTTTTCTTCAATTAAAGCATTGAAACTCTTTTGCGAAGTAATAAATTCTTCAATATCAGATTCAAAATCAGAGGGCATCTTATTATAATTTACATAGGAATTGTTGTTGGAATTACCATAATTATTAGAGGACTTACTAGGAAACGGCCTAGAATTAAAATTACCTCTATACGCATTATTACCAAAATTGTTCCTACCAACAAAATTCACATCCATATATTCATTATTATTCTCAATCAAAGTAGACAAAGGCATATCATTAGGATCAGTGGGAACACTCTTATTAGCAAACAATTTCATAAGTTCATCCATCTTTCCACTCAAAACATTAATCTCTTCAATTGCATGCACTTTTTTATTAGTAGATCTTTTGGTGTGCCATTGAGAATAATTAACCATAATATTATCTAGGAGTTTGGTAGCTTCTCCTAAAGTGATTTCCATAAAAGTGCCTCCCGCGGCCAAATCTAAATGGTTTCTAGAAGCAAAATTCAATCCGGCATAAAAGTTTTGTATAATCATCCAAATATTCAAACCATGTGATGGGCAATTACGTATCATTGATTTCATCCTCTCCCAAGATTGTGCAACATGTTCATGATAAAGTTGCTTAAAATTCATAATATCGTTTCTAAGAGAGATGATCTTAGCGGGAGGAAAATACTTAGAGATAAAAGCATCTTTGCACTTATTCCATGAATCAATACTATTTTTAGGCAAAGACGAAAACCAAGCTTTAGCACTCTCTCTAAGCGAAAACGGAAATAGCTTCAATTTAACAATATCATTATCCACATCTTTCTTCTTTTGCATATCACACAAATCAACAAAGTTGTTTAGATGGGTAGTGGCATCTTCACTAGGAAGGCCAGAAAACGGATCTTTCATGACAAGATTCAGTAGAGCAGTATTAATTTCACAAGATTCAGCATCGGTAAGAGGAGAAATCAAAGTGCTAATAAAATCATTATTGTTGGTATTGGCAAAGTCACACAATTTAGTATTATCTTGAGCCATCGTGACAAGCAAGCAATCCAACACACAAGCAAACAAGAAACAGGCAAAAAGGGCAAATAGGGAAAGATAAGGGGAACGAAGAGAGGGAGAGAGGAAAAGAGGGCGAATAAAACGGCAAGGGTGAAGTGGGGGGAGGAAAACGAGAGGCAAATGGCAAATAATGTAATGCGAGGGATAAGGGTTTGTGATGGGTACTTGGTATATTTTGACTTGGTAATGGCGCCAGAAATGACTCGTTGTGGGAGTCAAATCTTGACTTGACTTGGCGCAAATCTCCCCGGCAACGGCGCCAGAAATCCTTCTTGCTACCTCTTGAGCACTGCTTTGGTTTTCCCTTGAAGAGGAAAGGGTGATGCAGTAAAGCAGCGTAAGTATTTCCCTCAGTTTTTTAGAACCAAGGTATCAATCCAGTAGGAGATCACGCTCAAGTCCCACGCACCTACACAAATAAGTAAGAACCTCGCAACCAACATGATAAAGGGGTTGTCAAGCCCTTCTCGGTCACTTACGAGAGTGAGATCTGATAGATATGATAAGATAATATTTTTGGTATTTTTATGATAAAGAGAAATAAAGATGCAAAGTAAAATAAAAGGCAAAGGAAATAACTACGTATTGGAAGATTAATATGATAAAAGATAGACCCGGGGGCCATAGGTTTCACTAGTGGCTTCTCTCAAGAGCATAAGTATTACGGTGGGTAAACGAATTACTGTCGAGCAATTGATAGAATTGAGCATAGTTATGAGAATATCTAGGTATGGTCATGTATATAGGCATCATGTCCGATACAAGTAGACCGAAATAATTCTGCATCTACTACTATTACTCCACACATCGACCGCTATCCAGCATGCATCTAGAGTATTAAGTTTTGGAGAACATAGTAATGCTTTAAGGAAGATGACATGATGTAGAGGGATAAACTCATGCAATATGATATAAACCCCATATTTTTATCCTCGATGGCAACAATACAATACGTATCGGTTCCCTTTCTGTCACTGGGATCGAACACCGCAAGATTGAACCCAAATCTAAGCACTTCTCCAATTGCAAGAAAGATCAGTCTAGTAGGCCAAACCAACTGATAATTCAAAGAGACTTGCAAAGATAAACCAATCATACATAAAAGAATTCAGAGGAGAATCAAATATTGTTCATAGATAATCTAGATCATAAACCCACAATTCATCGAATCTCGACAAACACACTGCAAAAGATGATTACATCGAATAGATCTCCAAGAAAATCGAGGAGAACTTTGTATTGAGATCCAAAGAGAGAGAAGAAGCCATCTAGATAATAACTATGGACCCGTAGGTATGAAGTAAACTACTCACACATCACCGGAGAGTCCATGGAGTTGATGTAGAGGCCCTCCATGATCAATGCCCCCTCCGACGGAGCTCCGGAAAAGGCCCCAAGATGGGATCTCTCGAGTACAGAAGGTTGTGGTGGTGGAATTAGGTTTTCGTGGTGCTCCTGGATGTTTGGGGGGTACGTGGATATATATAGGAGGAAGAAGTATGTCGGTGGAGCAATGGAGGGCCCACGAGGGTGGAGGGCGCGCCCAGGGGGGTAGGCGCGCCTCCTGCCTCATGCCTTCCTCCCTTGTTTCTTGACAACCACTCCAACTCTCCCGGATCATGTTTGTTGAAAAAATCACGTTCCCGAAGGTTTCATTCCATTTGGACTCCGTTTGATATTCCTTTTCTTCGAAACCCTAAAATAGGCAAAAACAGCAATTTGGGCTGGGCCTCCAATTAGTAGGTTAGTCTCAAAAATGATATAAAAGTGTAAAATAAAGCTCATTAACATCCAAAATAGATAATATAATAGCATGGAGCAATCAAAAATTATAGATACATTGGAGACGTATCAGGGAGCCCCCGTGAGGCCTGAGGGTGGCACTCTGGAGTTTATTACATGAGAGTGTCACGAGCGGAGATCTTCATGGGCATCCCTAGCGCCTGACGAGGGCCCCGCCCTACGCCTCCCCCGACCACTGTTGGGGCATCCAGAAACCTGGATGAGACCAAGAGGCAAGGGGACACTAGCGGTGCCCCAGCGATCGCAGGCCCCAACCGCCGGGGGGAAGGGCTCGCCGGCGCCTTCCCCCGCGGGGGACCTACCTCCGTGCACCATGAAACGTTATCGTGGCGGCGCCTTGCTCCATGCGGCACGGGGGAGGCCCTGGCGCCGGGCTCCCCCGCGCAGCTCCTAGTGCATCGCGTCCGCATGCAATGGGGCCATCATCCTGAGGTCCAGGGCTGCTATCGTGGCTTGGTTCACCTGCGGTCCATAGTTACCGTAATCGTGCCCCTGAGATATCAGCTGTACCTAGCGGCTATTGTTATCGAAGACGTCGATGAAGCTCCGGGGTGGCTTGCGAAGAGCTTCGGCTTTGCGTGGCCTCGATGCCCAGGCTGGTGAGGGAAACGGGCAGGGGCTTCTCCTTGGTGCGTATAGCAAGTCCGTCGGTGGAGGTGCAGGAGTACCTGAAGCCGCCATCCCCGAGTCGTCGCCTGGCCGTCCGGCGTCGTTGCTTGCCAGGCCTGGCGCCAGGTCACGACGACCGTTGGGTGGCACCTCGGCGTGGCCCCAGGAGGGGCCGCTCGGCCTCGCCACGCCCGGAGGCAACGTATCTTGGGTAGGATGAGTGACATCACGGGTGTAGTGAGGGCCAGCGCGTGCCCCCGGCAACGCTTGCGATGTAGGCAAGGTTTAAAAAGATGGTTCGCCTCTGCAGGCGGCATCGAGCAGCTCGGCGACCTGCTCCGGCAAGGCGTCGTGGCCACCTTCCGCCAGCCTGCATCGCAGCAGCTCTCGTGCCACGATGAGCGTGGCTCACGTGTTCGCCTGCTCCCGGCGGGTGTATAGCGTCGTTGCCATGGCATAGCTCAAAGATCACGTGGTGGCGTGGTTGTGGCGCAGTGCGGGAGAGGGCGGTGGTGGTTCATGCTGCCTATGGCCGACAACCCTGGGCAGCGCGCGGGCTGCGAAGAGCGCGGAGTGGAGGTCTTCCTGGGTGGAAGGCACTGCCCGGTCAGGCCGAGCGGCCCATTGCTCAGCGTGAGCTCGAGGAGCGTCATCCATGAGGACGGCGGAACGGTGGTGAGTCGACCGGCGGAAGATAAGCTCCGACGCACCCCTACCTGGCACGCCAAATGTCGGATCCAGGGCTCCGCAGACCCAAGATAGATTCAAACTCTGGGGTGTGTGTGAAGAACTCAACCTCCCCAGTCTACCAACTCGTCGATCTCACGGCCTAGCTCAATGAACTGAGGAAGAATGGGACAAGGCAATTTACCCAGGTTTGGGCCACCTTGCGGTGTAATACCCTACTCCTGGTTTGTGGTGGATTAGCCTCGAGGTGGGCTGAGGATGAACTGGTACAGAGGAAGAGCAACCTCAGGAGGTGTGTTCTTGTGTTTGTGTGAGCTGGTGAGGGTGCGGATGGTCTGGATCCTCTGTCTCTATGGTGGTGGCTAGGCTATACTTATGGTGGCCCTGGTCCACTTCCCAAAATGAAGGCGGGAAGGGATCCCACGATGGAAAAATTCGAAGGGAGACAACTAGTACATCTTATCCTAACGAAAGGTGGTCTGCGTCTGCAAAGCTTCTGGTCGTGGCGTAGTGGTGGGCTCGGCGATGACCTCCGTCGTGGCAGTCTTTGTCTTGTAGCATGGAAATGGAAACCTTTGGTTGATTCCACGGGACTCCGTGCCTACGCTTGCCTCTTTAGCACCAAAGAAGAAATTTGTTGTACTGCGCCCGCTGGCGCCCGTCTGACCTTGGTTGTCATGGCTTGCATCATCTGAACCTCACAAGGTGAGGGCTCGCATGGAAATCTCCGCTCCTTAGGAGCTAGCCTAAGGAGGCCACTCCCTTTGGAGGTCTTGGCGTTGTCATATTGCTTTGCATGATCATATAGCTGACATAGTATTTGTGGCTCAGCCATCGTTCATCATTTTTTATAGATGTTACGCTAGATCATTGCACATCCTGGTGCACTACTAGAGGCATTCATATAGAGTCATATTTTGTTCTAGTACCAAGTTGTAGTTTTGAGTTGTAAGTAAATAGAAGTGTGATGATCATCATTATTCATTATTAGAGCATTGTCCCAATTGAGTAAACAAATAAATAGAAAGAGCCCAAAAAGAGCACAGAAAAAAGAGGCCAAAAAGAGCCCAATAAAAAATGAGAGAAAAAGAGAGAAGGGGCAATGTTTCTATCTTTTTGCACACTTGTGCTTCAAAGAAGCACCATGTTTTTCATGTAGAGAGTCTCCTATGTAGTCACTTTCTTATAACTAGTGGGAATTTTTCATTATAGAACTTGGATTGTATATTCCAATGATGGGCTTCCTCAAATGCCCGAGGTGTTCTAGAGCAAGCAAGTTGGATGCACACCTACTTAGTTTTCTTTTTGAGCTTTCATACACTTATAGCTCCTAGTGCATCTGTTGCATGGCAATCCCTACTCCTTGCATTGACATCAATTGATGGGCATCTCCATAGCCTGTCGATTAGCCTCGTCAATGTGAGACTTTCTCCTTTTTTTTTCTTCCCAATATTAATCTCTACCACCGTACTCTATTCCACCCATAGTGCTATATCCATGGCTTGCGCTCATGTATTGTGTCGGGGTTGAAAAAGCTGAAGCGCGTTAAAAAGTATGAACCGATTGCTTGGCTGACAATGGGGTAGTGCATGATTTATACTTTGTGTTAAGAAGATGAAGCATGACAAGGCTATATGATTTTGTAGGGATAGCGTTCTTTAGCATTTATATTTTGAAAGGCATGATTGTTTGTTCGTATGCCTGAGTATTAATGTCTTTATGTCAAATTATAGACTATTGCTTTGAATCATTCGGATCTGAATATTCATACCATAAAAGAAAGATTACATGATAGACGTGTTAGGTAGCATTCGACATCAAAAATTCAGTTTTTATCATTTACCTACTCGAGGACAAGTAAGAATTAAGCTTGGGGATGCTTGATACGTCTCCAACATATCTATAATTTTTTATCGTTCCATGCTATTATAGTACCAATCTTGGATGTTTTATGTGCAATTATATATCATTTTTGGGACTAACCTAGTAGCCTAGTGCCCAGTGTCAGTTGTTGTTTTTTGCTTGTTTTTGGCTTTTCAGAAAATCAATATAAAACAGAGTCCAAAAGGAGACAAAACTTTGGATTAATTTTTTCTGGACTAGAAGGGACCCATGAAGGTTCGTGAGAAGACCTGGGGAGTCACGAGGAAGTGACAAACCCAGGAGGCACGCCCTCCAGGCTTGTGGGCCCCTCATGGAACCTCTTGACCTAATTCCACCTCTATAAATTCCCAAATATTCTCAATACATCAGAGAGCCACCCGAAATACTTTTTCTGCCGCCGCAAGTTTCTGTTCTTCCGTGATCCCATCTGGAGGCCTTTTTCGGCACCCTGCCGGAGGGGAATCGATCACGGAGGGCTTCTACATCATCCTTGCAGCCCTTTCGATGATGTGTGAGTAGTTTACCACAGACTTACGGGTCCATAGCTAGTAGCTAGATGGCTTCTTCTCTCTCTTTGATCTTCAATACAATGTTCTCCTCGATGTTCTTGGAGTTCTATTCGATGTAATCTTCTTTTGCGGTGTGTTTGTTGGGATATGATGAATTGTTGGTTTATGATCAGATTATTCATGGATATTAATTGAGTCTTCTCCGAATTATTTTATGCATGACTATTATATCATTGTATTTCTCTATGATCTATGAGTTTAGTTCGCCCAACTAGATTGTTTTTCCTTGCAGTGGGGGGTGCTTTGTGATGGGTTCAATCTTGCGGTGCTCAATCCCAGTGACAGAAAGGGACATGACACATATTTGTATTGTTGCCATTAAGGATAAAAAGATGGGGTTTATTCATTTTGCTTGGGTTTACTTTGTCTACATCATGTCATCTTGCTTAAGGTGTTACTCTGTTTTTATTAACTTAATACCCTGGATGCATGCTGGATAGTGGTCGATGGGTGGAGTAATGGTAGTAGATGAAGGCAGGAGTTGGTCTACTTGTCTCAGACGTGATGCCTATATACATGATCATTGCCTTGAATATCGTCATAACTATGCGCTTTTCTATCAATTGCCCAACAGTAATTTGTTCACCCACCGTACTTTATGTGCTCGAGAGAGAAGCCTCGAGTGAAAAATATGGCCCCCGGGTCTATCTTTATCATATATAAAATCCAAAAATACCTTGTTGCGGTTTTATTTATTTCTATTTTATCTTGCAATTTATTTATTTACCTACCACGATGAGATTTGATCCTTGCAAATAACCACTGAGGAGATTGACAACCCCCTTGTTTGCGTTGGGTGCAAGTATTTGCTTTTTTGTGTGCAGGTGCTGCTAACGAGGTTCTGTGTGGTTCTCCTACTGGATTGATAACCTTGGTTCTTAACTGAGGGGAATACTTATCTCTACTGTACTACATCAACCTCTCTTCTTTGAGGAAATCCCAATGTAGCTCACAAGTAGCACTTCCATCGATTCTTTTTTATCACACAATGGGACCTGCCTGGGCCACCAATGTCGGTACTAAAACCGGCTGATCTCGGGTAGGGGGTCCCGAGCTGTGGATCTTGGAACGATGGGTAACATGAGACAAGGGAGACAATGTTTACCCAGGTTCATGCCCTCTCGAAGAGCTAAAACCCTACATCCTGGTTTGATTATATTGATGATGGAGTATCGAGCACAAGATGATCTACCTTGAGATCGTATGTTGTGTTCTAAACCCTAAGGCTGGTAATTGTGATTGTGTCCCTATGTACTAAACCCTTCGGCTTATATAGTCACCAGGGGTATCTAGGGTTACATATGGTCGGTTCCTACTAGGAATAAACACGCCGACAATTGGAGGTGTCCTTGAAGTATACGCCAAGTCTTTGGCAGTGTCCGTCTTGATCACGCCTGGGTTCGAGGCTTCTGTAGTCCTTCCTTGTGGAGATCATGGGCCGTAAGCTCGGTCCATGTACTATGGGCCACATAGGTTGGTACCCCCCTAGTCTTGGACAACGTCAGATTTTCATCCAACTTGCTTGCTCATGAAGATCTCGGGCATTTGAGGAAGCCCATCATGAAATTATACAAGCCAAGTTCTATAATGTAAAAATTCCCCTAGTATATGAAAATGAAAAATCATGGAGACTCTCTATATGAAGAACATGGTGCTACTTTGAAGTATAAGTGTGGTAAAAGGATGGTATCATTGCCCCTTCTCTCCTTTTCTCTTTTTTTCCTTTTCTCATTTTTTAGAACAATATCATGAACCTCATCCCCACTTTTTCAAGGACTCATTAGTCTCCATCATTCTTTACCTGAGTGGGACAATGCTCTAATAATGATAATCACACTTCTTTTTTCCTTACAACTCGATAAACTGAATGAATATGACTCTATATGAATACCTCTCGCAGTTTACCAGCACATGCAATGATCTAACTTAACATGTATTACAACAAGAAGAAATGCAATAAAAAATAAAACAAAATCAAATTAATGATTTCTTTTTCTAAGAAAGAATGAACTAGTGGCTTCAGTATTGCCCTTTACGAAGAAATAAAATGAAACAAAAATAAAAATAAAATCAAAATAACAAGGTTTTCAATGGAAGAATGCATTAGTGGCATTGTATTAACCTTTATGAAGAATGAAAATAAAAACAAATTTAAATTGAATAATGATCAAATTTGCACACGATATACCCAAAATTGGGCTTTTTAAAAATATACAAGAATAAACATATAATAGCTGATTTTTTTGCACAAAAGAATAAGGAATGAATTAGTGGCATTGACCTTACCCTTAAAGAAGACATAAAATAAAATAAAACTATTACTAAATTAAAATAATATTTTAATAAGGAATAATGAGTTAGTGACATTGGTATTGCCCTTTAAGAGAAAAGAAAAAAACTTGCACACAACTTTGGACTAAAATAATACTTTTTGTAGTATGCAAATAATAATCATATAATAATGCACTTTTTTGTATATATTTTATAGTATTCGTGTGTATACATTTGCACTCGTCCAACATCCTTAAAATACTCCAAAAAGAAAACAAATAACTTTTTTTCTTCAAAAGACATACATAAAAACAGAAAACAGGGGAAAAGGAGTAAGAGATGATAGTGCTGGGCTGGGCCGTACTGCTAATGGGCTTTAGCCATCAAGGAATTGATTGGCCCAGATTTATGGTCAGTCAAAAGAATCAGCCGAAAACAACTCAGAACAGCCCACGTCCAAAGGGGAAAGAGAAAAGGCACGAACCTCAAAGCGGAAATTAATGGACAAAAGTTCGACTAATCCAAAATCAATCTTCATACGACTTACATATAGCTAAAATGATATGCCCTTCGTCTCAAAATAAGTTGTACTCCCTTTGTTTCCTTTTGTAAGACGTTCAAGATAACTAAAATTGAACTGTTTTATGTGTTTTCTTAAATGTCTAAGATGTCTTACAAAAATGAACGAAGTGAGTACTAAGCTTGAGACACTTATATTGCGACCGAGGGAGCATGTGACACCTGTTGCGTTCTGCATCGAGATCCACTTCACTGGTCGAATGGAGCGTCGCGAGAAGAAGCTGCCACACCATCGGGGTCCAAGAGAACGGCCAAACTGAGGTAGTGAGAAACGGTTGCAAACAAACACCCCCCAAAACATTGCATTGCATGCATGCATGGATCCAAATCCAAAGTAAAAGAAGGAGCGTCGTCGACTATTCGTCGCGGAGACGAAATCATGCAAAGTCGCGTGTTGGGAAGCAAAAGCGAAAGCGAAGCGTCCCGTCGAGCCATCGGGCACGCGAGGCCGCGAGGCGACAGCAGCGCCTTTCTGGGCCAGCCCGGCCAGCCGGCCGATCGAGCGCAAAGCTTCGCGGCCGGCCTCGGATCCCTCTGGCTGGCCGCTGCTGCCACGGTCGTCGTCTTCCCCGATCTGTTCTCATCCCCGAAGAGGTCACGCAGCTTCGAATTCATTCGGTTTGTGGGCGACAGCGTACGGAACGACGCAAAGGGACAAGTGGAACGAAAGCCTACGATGTTACCGGGCTACATCCATTCCTTTTCCTGTTCCGTGTCACGTCGCGTCACGGCTTTTTAGCTGGTAACAGTATGATGGATCGATAGTGTTTTTACCGTGGTCCGCAGTCCACGGAACTGGTTATTACGTGGATAGTCTCTGAAGTCAATAGTCGAGATTGCACGGTACGGTCTTTTGGGGAGTTGTGGCAGGAATTCTTAGCATTAATCCTATCTCCATCAGCAAACTAAACCTAGTTTAGATGGTTAGGTTTTTTTTATGAAACAGCCTACCAGGTTCAAGTCCAAATCTTAAGCACTGGCGCTTGCATTTTTCTTGATTTATTTTAGAAATTTTTACGTTTTTCGTGGACTTTCTCAATTTCAAGATAATGTGTTGGTTCAGTCTTTCGGAGGTCATCATAGGGTGCATCTATATCGTGTTAAAAAACAATGCGTGTCGTCCCATAAGATTTTTTTTATATCATCCCGTGAGATTTTTAATTAGTTTTGTAGGAATTTGACACCTGTTAGGATAGGACCACTCGAAAAATGACCCTTTTTTTTTTAAGAAATGGCCTCTTGTTTGTCAACTCGCCATACTCTCCCTATCCTATATATACCTAAAAGATTCATCTCCACTATTCTATTTATCTTAACATGCAATCTATCCACATCATCAAGTAGGTCCACCATTTAAAAACTCTTTCCCACTAACTCTTCATGCACATGCTCCCACTAACTCTTCATGCACATGCAACTTATCACAAATAACCATTAACTATTTTTTTTGCGCCATTCTAGGTTTCTCTTGCTATCCGACAGTGGGCCTCATGATTTATAAGCGACTTTTTCATATAGAAAATCAAATTATGAGTTAACTCGCATTTTATTTTTCAATCCGGCCATCTTTTTTTATGAATGCACAGCTGTATTTTCTATCATCGTTTTAGGTTTAGTCAAGGGTGGAGATGTCTCCGTGTCTCTGCTCAATGTTGTTTTGTCAATAAATTAACAGAACAAAAATCACACATTTTTCGAGTTTCCATCTATTCTTAGATGTTCACTAAACAATACTTCTTTCAAAAAATTGTCATCAAATTATACTATGTTTCATAAATTTTCTCATGTTTTAAAACATCATCAAATTATCTATTAACAGTTCCCGCAGCAACGCGCGGGACATCATCTAGTTACTACAGTGATGGCCTCGTGGACCAAAATTAAGAGGCGCACATACGTCTCGCTTGTAGCGCGACGTAGCGCAGTCATCCATCAAGTTACCGCTAGAATGGGCCGGCCCAACGCGGACCACAGCCTTCAACGTTTTTTCTTCCTTTTTCACATTTTTATTTATATTTTTTACTTTTGCTTATATTTTGAATTTTCCTAACTATATCTATTATTAAATTTACATAAAAAATTGGGAAAATGTGAATCTTGTATTTAAAAAATGTTAAACCTTTATGTTTTTTCTAATCTTTACAAAATAGTACAATGTGTAGTAAAAATGTGGACATAAAAGCATATAAATGAAAATTAATGGGAATCAAGTGTTTTTTCAAAAATGTGTATATAAGAAATGTTGGTCATGTATACAAAACCCAACAACGTGTACGAAAAAATAGACAAACATAATATATGTTTCTAAATTTTCAATCAAGTATTTGAAAAATGTTAAACGTGTATAAAAATATGTTGCTAATGTATGCCAAAATTGTATATGAATCATTTAAAAAATGTGTATGCAATGTAAAACAAATGTTTATGTAGTATAAATAAATGTTTGTGTTTCAAGAACTATTTGTGACATTTAAGAAAAAATTTATGCAATATAAAAAATGTTTGCATAGTTTTAAAATAAAAGTTCAACATGTATTTTAAAAAATGTTGACCATGTATAAAAAACATATCTAAAAGATCTATTAGAAAAGGTGTACATCGTATATTTGAGAAACATTCAACGGTTACCAATAAAAGTTTCATGTGTATGCTAAAAATATATATTCTGTACTGGAAACTGTAGATATGTGTTAAACAAAAAATAAACCAATAGAATCAACATTGACACAATGAAAAATGAAGAAATAAAAAAATAAAATCATTGCAAAAATAATGGAAACAGTGAAACCCAAGTAGGAAAACAAAGAAAAACAAAGTAACCCAAGAAAAGAAACAAAGAAAATATATTTTAAAAAGTTACCGAGAGAGAAACAAATAAAACAAAGAAAGAAGGAAAGAAAAGAAAAAAACCAGTAAAAACCCATGAAATAAATGAAGAAAATCGAATAAAAAGGGAAAAACATAAACCAAAGAAAACTAATAAAAAGATTACAGAAGAGAAAAAGAAAACCCGGAGCAAACCAGTATGTCAGCCGAGCGGCAGGGAGCGAGCGACCTGCGCTAATGGGCATCCCAGATGCGTGCGCACTTCATGCGAGACATATGCTATACTCGCTATAAGACTGCAACATCTATCTCTCGCTTCGCCTGAAGAACTTCTGATCTTGCACAGCAACTGGGCCAACCAGTTTTTTTTATTTCAATCGCTATCACGCGACGCTCGCGAGCGATGGATCGTTTCGCTGTTTGAATCTGGTTTTCACGGGTTTTTGTTTTTCACCGGTTTTCTTCGCTTTACTCATGGTTTTATATCTCTACTCTTATAACAAACAGAGTTGGTGATGATGCTGTGCCTTCCATCCTGCAATGTAGGCCGTCCGATCTATATCTGACGGATAGGAAGAAAACTCTGACAATTTTACAAAAAAAATACCCACAATCCTCTCCACATTCGCAGATAAGGCTTTTCCTCGTTTATCCTTATCTCCCACAAGATAAACTACTCATATATATGCATCTTGATGCTCCATGCAACGCACGGGGATCTTGCTAGTTTTGTTTGATTTTACAACGGTTTTCTTCATTTCTTTCTCGGTTTTCACTGGATCATTTCATTTTGCTCCGTTTATTTGTTTCTTTCTCAGTTTTCACCGGTTTGTTGCTTTTTTCTGTTTTTCTCTATGTTTCTTTCTCAATTTCATTCCGTTGCATTGGCCAAATTGTTTTTTTATTTCTTTTGTTTTGCTTTATTTGTTTTTTATTTTTGTTTCTATTGGATTTCTTCATTTTTCTTTGTTTTTTGTCAAATTTTTCATCTTTTTTTGTACAACATGTGTTAACTTTTTTTACTACACATACAACATTTTTGCTTATACATCAGAAACATTTATTGTATACACATTTAACATTTGAAATGCATGATTAACATTTTTTGTGAAAACGTTACTTTTTTATGGCTACTTTTCCATACACATTGTACATTTTTTGGTATATATCTGATACAGTACATTTTTCTAATGTAGATTTAACATCTTTCAAATACAAGTTCAACTTTTTTTAATACATTGTTAATATTTTACCTATATAAATTTAATTTTTTAAAAATGCTTGATTAATATTTTTCAAGTACAAGATTATTTTTTGCATACATGATCAACATATTTTCTATACACATTTAACTTTTTCAAATGCTTGATAAACGTTTCTTCAAGTACAAGATTCACAATTTTTAAATACATGGTAGAAAAATTCTATACACATTTAACATTTTTAAAATGCTTGATTAACATTTTTCAAACACTTATTTAACAATTTTGAAAATGCTTGATTATCATTTTTTAAATACATGATCAAATTTTTTTCACAAACATTGAACGTTTTTCCTATGTACATTTACCATTTTTAAAATGCCTGGATAACATTTTTTCAAATGATTTAATGTAAACTGTTATTAATATATTTATTTAGAATATTTGGAAGTATAAACCAAATTAAAGATGCAGAAAACAAAAAAAGGTAAAAGAAAAAAAAATGATATTCTAGCTCCCGCTCGTGTAGGCCGGGCCATCTTCAACTATCTTGTTGTTAACGGGCTGGAGCAAGCCCATCTATTAGGCATGCGCACTGCAATTTCGGCCTCATTTAGGCTTCGTTTAAACATTAGAAAAAGGCTTTTGTTTCGATTGTAGGAATTTCGAAAGGTTTTGTACCATTCTAATATTTTTGAGCTTTTCCCTATGGATTGTCTATGAATCGAATGGACTAAATTCCTATACCCAAATTTCATAGATACTAAAATATCAAATCACCTTTTGTTTAACACAATACTGGCGTAGACGATCATATATATGTACATACCTATCCTTTTAAAAACACGCATGCACATTTTATCCCTATGAGCACTTCCAAGAAACTGGGCCAACACATCATCATTATATTGACAAAGTCATGATAGACGCCATCGTAGTTGACGGGAATGTCTCCTCTTAGTGAACATACATCGCCGGAAGGTCTAAAATAAATTCAGAGTGTGAGCACCAGTATCAAGTCTAAGACTTGAACCCTGGTTGGCTGAAGATATCACTGTCCTCTTAATCACTGAATCATAGATTGGTTCACACTTTTTTTAATGACTCGATCATGTAGGATCAATTCATGTTTCATTTAATCCATCCAAAACACTATCCCTATCTCTTATTTTAGTTTTCTAATTCTCTATCTTACACGGTTCACCCTATCAGATTCCTATTTTTATATTCATGTTTCCCAATCTTGCAATCCAAATAAACCCTTAATTTAAGGCACAACCAGTGAGCTAATACTCTAGCCTTAGCTTTATGATATGAAGAACCAATGGTGTCTGTAACACCTCGAGACCGATATGAAGAACCAATGTTGTTACTTTGTTGCTTGCGTGTTGCATCTTGTCATGTTATCATGTGCATTGCATCATCATGTTTTCGAAACTTGCATCCGTCCCGGCCTCCTCGTTCTCTCTGTCCTCCGTTCTGAGCCCAGACACACTTGCACGCGCCCACGGCATGTCCGAAATAGTATTTTATAAGTGACCGGAAAATATTCTCGGAATGGGATGAGAGTTGACGTGTGGTCTTATTATAGTGTAGATAGACCGCCTGTCAAGTTTCATCGCATTCGGAGTCCGTTTGACGCCCCAACGGATAACTATAGCGGCATTATAGCCGGTCTAATGTCGGACGTTTTCGGTCTCCGGAAACAGTCGCCGGGGCTATCTCTCTTCTCTTCTCTCAGCTCGAGACCGTCTATACAGTCCACTACTCACCGCCAGGCCCTACCTAACCTCTCTCGTCAGCTCGCGACCCTCCTCGCGCGCGCGCCCGAAAGCTGTCCCGGACCCGACCCGAACAGTTGTCACCGTTGGACTCAGAACATCCCCAAATATCTACAAAACGTCTCCGTTTTGTTAATTGTACTTCGTAGCATATTTTTTTCGATCGCCCGATTACGATCGGACGGACTAAACCCACTCTCTTTATCCTATATATGGACCAACCCCACCCAAATCATACCAAACCCTATTTTCTAGGGATCCTCCCTGTCCAATCCCCGCCGCAAGCATCTCCCACCTCGGGATCTATCTCCACCCAATCCAACCTCCGCCTCCTTTTCCGTGCCCGACCAACTGTGACGCCCCGAGACCGTTGCGCCAGGTGTCGTCCAGTTATTCGCTGTTGTTGCCTTGTCATTTGCTTGCGTGTTGCATCTTGCCATGGCATCATCCGCATCACATCTGCATGTTTTCGAAACTTGCATATGTCCCGGCCTCCCCGTTCCTTCCGTTGTCCGTTATGAGTCCAGCCACACTTGCACGCGCCCGCGGCATGCCCGAAACAGTATTTTATAAGTGGCCGGAAAATGTTCTCGGAATGGGATGAAAGTTGGCGTGTAGTGTTGTTTTGTTGTTAGTAGGCCGCCTGCCAAGTTTCATCGCATTCGGAGTCCGTTTGACGCCCCAACGAATAACTGTAGCGACAATATAGTCGGTCAAATCGTCGGACGTTTCCGGTCTCCGGAAACAGTTGCTGGGTTGCTTCCCCCCCTCTCTCTTCTCAGCCCACCTAGTCCATCCTCTTTCCCCTCTTTGCTTCCGGAGTTGTCCGATGCGATCGCACGGTCCGAAACCCTCTCTGCTCAGTGCATCAAACCCCCTCGCGCGCGCGTCCGAAAAGCTGTCCCGGACCCGATCCGGACAGTCATCACCATTGGGTCCGGATCATCCCCAAACATTTACAAAACGTCTCCGTTTTGTTAATTGGACTTCCTAATATATTTTTCTCGACCGCCTGATTTCGATCGGAGGGACGAGGTAGCCCCTACCCCAAAAATCCACATGCTATATATGTATCAGTCCAACTCTAAAATTAAGGAGAGCTGTCCCATCTTTCCCCCTCGCGCCGCCACTTTCCAAATCTCCCTCGGGATCCATTCCCATTCTTCTTCCAATCAGCCCGCAAACCTCCTCCCTCGATCCATCCTACCAGCTCCGCTCGCCCGATCCCCCTGTCACCACAAACTACCGGAGCACCAGGAGCCCTCCAGCCCCTGCTCCCGCGCGCCTCCGTTCAGCAGCTGCCGACGAGCAGATGAGTCGCCGCCCGTCTCCTTTCTTCCCCCTGTTTTCCTATCTTTCCTTCTCTAATCTTCCCCCCTCGTTTGATTTCTTCTCTGCCAGGATACGAAAGGGGCTCGCCCCTGATGCCGTGGCCGCCAACGAACGAAGCTGTCGTGTGCCCTCTCCTTCCGGGCCCTGCCTTCCCCGTCGGGGTTGACCTCCAGCGCCGCCAAGTCCCTCACCGTGTAACACCCCGGATGTAACTTTCCCAATTTGTACTCCAACTCTTGCCGTTTCCGGCGTTAAGTTATATTTATTTCTCGGGTTCGGGTCTTTGTCTCCGTGTGTTGTTGTTGTTGTCATGCATCTCATATCATGTCATCATGTGCATTGCATTTGCATACGTGTTCATCTCATGCATTCGAGCATTTGCCCCATTGTCCGTTTTGCATTCCGGTGCTTCGTTCTCCTCCGGTGGTCATTTCTAGCTTTCTTTCATGTGTGGGGATTAAACATTTCCGGATTGGACCGAGACTTGCCAAGCGGCCTTGGTTTACTACCGGTAGACCGCCTGTCAAGTTTCGTATCATTTGGACTTCGTTTGATACTCCAACGGTTAACCGAGGGACCGAAAAGGCCTCGTGTGTGTTGCAGCCCAACACCCCTCCAATTTGGCCCAAAACCCACCAAACTCTGCTCCATATCCTAGAGCGTTTGATCACGATCGCGTGGCCGAAAACCGCACCTCATTTGGACTCTCCTAGCTCCACTTATGCCTATAAATAGCCCCCCCCCCCGTTTTTCGGATCTCTCTCCCCCTCGAAACCCTAATTTTTCCAGATCCGCCCCCCCGCCGACGGACACGTCCAAATCGGGCCGGACGTGTCCGCCTCGCCGCGCCCAGCCATCCGCCGCCTGCCACGTGTCGCCCTCCGCCGCCGCGGCGCGGGAGGCCCAAGCCGGGCCCCTGCGAGCCCGAGCGCCCCCGCGCCCCGCGCCTCCACCTCGCCGCCGCCTCTCCCACCTCCAGCGACCGGCGCCGCCGCGGGCCGCCTCTCCGCCACCGTGGGCCGCCTCCCCGCCGCCCGGCCGGCCGCCCCTCGCCGCCTCCTCGCCGCCCCGGGCCGGCGCCGCCCCGCCGCCTCCACGCCGACGAACTCCGGCGACTGGGCCGGATCCGGCTACCCCGGCGAGCCCCGACCTCTCCTTCCTCTCCGGCGACGTCGAGCACTCCGGCGAGCTACAGTGTTGCGGGTCAACCTCGGGATCCGTGCCGCCAGATCCAGATCCAAAATACCCTAGCCGGTTGACTTTTCCCCTCTCTCCCTAATTTTTTATGCCTACTTTGACCGACTGTATCTCCGCATCCGTAACTCCGATTTGGGCATACAGTATATCAAAATGTTCGTCTCGACGAGTACATCATTTCATTCCATTGCATCATTTTCATTTGAGTTCATCTTGATGCCCTAAATGCTGTTAGAAGGAGGCTTCATGAGTTAATTGTCAGATCTGCTAGTTCATCTTAGACTTTTGTCATTTTTGCCATGATTATTGTGTGCATGATATGCCTGTGAGTCCTTCATATGTTTTGTTAAGCATCTTGTTATCTTTCCAGAGGTGCAACCCATGCATTTTTAGGATGTGTGTGGTGACTTGTGCAAGCTTGCAAAGTGAGGCACCCGGTAAATCTGTTTTCAGGGACTTAGTAGTTTTCACTAAGTCTGGGATTATTTAGTTCATGATGACATATGTTCGTATTGTTTCCTAGTGATCCGTGCCTCTTTTGAGGATGATCAGTAAAGGAGTTTTGTTAATCATGTTGTGCTCTATCCATCCATGTCTTTACTTGCAATTATGGAGCACCCTAGCTTGAGTCAATCGAGCTCTACTTTTGCTTCGTGGTGAATCTGGGCAGATCGTCAACTCGTTTGCGATTTTGCCGATGTTATTGTAGTTGATCCGTGCATGCTATGCCATTGTTCTTGCCATGTCTAGCTTGTATTTTTGTGCCTTCTTAATGGATGAATTGGCCGTGGCTCAGTGCTAGTCTTTTGTTAAGCATCTTGTGTGCATCCCTGCCATGTATTTTGTTGTCATGTTTGGGTGCTGTAGCATGTTCATTTCGTTGCATTTAGATGCCTACTTGCTGTAAATCGCAGACCGGTGTCATTCTTAAAACGCTTGCCATTTCCAAACCGTAATTCCGATTCCGATGATCTTTATATCGTTTTCAAGCGATTTCATCTCATCTTTCCAGTGGCACCCTTGGAATTCCAAGTTGAGGACAGATTCATGCATTTCCTGTCATATCTTGCATTTTGCATCCCGCATCGCATCCCGCATAGCATATCATCATTTCATCATATTGCTTGTTCTTGCACGTGGTTGATTGTATCCTTGTTGCTTGTTTGTCTTGTTTGGTTAGAGCCGGGAGACGAGTTCGCTAACGAGGAGCCCGTTGAGTTTGCTCTTGAGGATCCAGTCACCTCTGACAACTGTGCAGGCAAGATGATCATACCCTCGAAATCACTACTATCTTCGCTATGCTAGTTTGCTCGTTCTATGCCATGCCAACGCTACAATGCCTACCATTTGCTTGTCAGCCTCCCAATTGCCATGTCAAACCTCTAACCCACCTTGTCCTAGCAAACCTTTGATTGGCTATGTTACCGCTTTGCTTAGCCCCTCTTATAGCGTTGCTAGTTGCAGGTGAAGATTGGAGGCCGTTCCTTGTTGGAACATTTGTTTACTTGTTGGGATATCATTATATTGCTATGTTATCTTAATGCATCTATATACTTGGTAAAGGGTGGAAGGCTCGGCCTCTCGCCTAGTGTTTTGTTCCACTCTTGCCGCCCTAGTTTCCGTCATATCGGTGTTATGTTCCTGGATTTTGCGTTCCTTCGCGGTTGGGTTATAATGGGAACCCCTTGATAGTTCGCCTTGATTAAAGCTTTTCCAGCAATGCCCAACATTGGTCTTACCATTTGCCACCTAGCCTTTTCTTTTCCTTGGGTTCTGCAGACTCAAGGGTCATCTTATTTTAACCCCCCCGGGCCAGTGCTCCTCCGAGTGTTGGTCCGACCGAGTAGACTGCGGGGCCACCTCGGGGCAACTTGAGGGTTGGTTTTACTCGTAGGATGTCTCATCTGAATGTGCCCTGAGAAAAAGATATGTGCAGCTCCTATCGGGATTTGTCGGCACATTCGGGCGGTGTTGCTGGTCTTGTTTTAACCTATCGAAGTGTCTTGAATTACCGAGATACCGAGTCTGACCGGAACGTCTTGGGAGGAGGTCTATTCCTTCGTTGACCGTGAGAGCTTGTCATGGGCCAAGTTGGGACTCCCCTGCAGGGATTGAACTTTCGAAAGCCGTGCCCGCGGTTATGGGAAGATGGGAATTTGTTAATGTCCGGTTGTAGATAACTTGAACCTTAATTAATTAAAATGAATCAACTGAGTGTGTTACCGTGATGGCCTCTTCTCGGCGGAGTCCGGGAAGTGGACACGGTGTTGGAGTAATGTTTGCGCAGGTTGCTCTCTAGTTTCTCGCTCGTGCTTTGCCTCCTCTTCTCGCTCTCTTTTGTGAATAAGATAGCCACCATATATGCTAGTCGCTTGCTGCAGCTCCACATATATTTGCCTTACCCTTCCTATAAGCTTAAATAGTCTTGATCGCGAGGGTGCGAGATTGCTGAGTCCATGTGGCTCACAGATACTATAACTCCAGATGCAGGTCCAGGTGATTCCGCTCCAGGTGAAGACTACGAGCTCAAGTGGGAGTTCGATGAGGACTCTCAGTGTTACTACGCTTCCTTTCCCGATGATCAGTAGTGGTGCCCGGTTGGGGGTGATTGGGACCGTGTCGCATGTTGGGTTTTTTTCTATTTTGGCGCCGTAGTCGGGCCATGAGTGTTTGGATGATGCATGTTATTTATGTACTCTGATGTGACGTGGCGAGTGTAAGCCAACTATGTTTTCCCCTTATTATTCATATTTCATGGGATGTTGTGAAGATTGCCTAACTTGCGACATATGCCTTCAATGCGATTATGTCTCTAAGTCGTGCCTCGACACGTGGGAGCTATAGTCGCATCGAGGGTGTTACAAGTTGGTAATCAGAGCCTTCCCCGACCTTAGGAGCCCCATTGCTTGATCATTTTTAGCGGCCGAGTTGTGTCTAGAAAAATGTTTTGAGTCATTTAGGAATTATATATCGGAGAGCTTAGGAATTCTTTTTACTTCCCAGTCTCCTCATCGCTCTGGTAAGGCATCCTGACGTAGAGTTTTGACTCTTCTCTTCTCAAATTTCACTAAAAAAAATTTAGGATCAGGCGAGTATCTTGGAATCGTTCCGATGGCTTATGATGAGAACATTGTCTTGGTGCCTCCTGTCAGGGGTCTAGTGGAAGTGTCCCGGGGAGTTGAGCTCTGAGGTGTTGTCATCATAATTTTATCGTTGCAATTCTGGAATACTTGAGATATGTTCGCCGACATCGAAAATCTCTTTTATGCAGTTCGTTGGTGAGATAACCTCGACGCCACCCAGTACTGGGGCGGGAGTTCGGGAGTATCGCCATAACTTGTATAACGGATGATTTTCGAAGGTTGAGGTAGATGGTTTCCGAAGTTTTCTTGGTTATGTGTTGAAGGATGGATACAGCTAGATGTAGGATTTGCTAGTTTGGGTGAGATATTATGCTTCCCCTGTATCCCCAACACCTGATTGCATAACCGGAAAGGTTCGGGAGTTTCATAGGTGGGAATTCTAGTAGCTCTAGTTCTTCTTCCACGGATATTGGTTTGAGATTGGGATTTCTTACCGATTATTCGTTCTTGATCCGTACCTTGTTGATTTATTTCTCTACCTTAATTCTACGTGGCTTCTCAATTTATGGATATGTGACCATTTGAAGAGGAATGCATCCGTTCATTTTGTTCGGATGTGAAAACTATATGTTGCAATTTTCATTCCGTTGGATTCAGCTTCAATAATTATCTGTCAATGTGCTAATAGTGGTCACCCTCTTCAGGATGGCTCCTCCAACGCACACGACTCCGAATCCTGATCCGCCACCGCCTCCACCTCCTCCAGAGGCATGGCAAGCTGTGATGGCCGCAACCAATGCAAACACTCAGCTGATCATGCAAATTCTTCAAGAGCGCAATCAAGGCAGTCAAGGGAATCAAGGCAGCAATCAGAGTCACTTTGCTACACTCAACCAGTTCCTTGCTAACGGGCCAAAGACTTTCAGCAATTGTGTTGAGGCAACCGATGCTGACGATTGGCTTGTGGATCTGTGTAAGCATTTCGAGTGCAGTAACGTCAGGCCTGAGGACTTTGTTAAGTTCGCTTCCTTCCAACTCAAAGATCAAGCTGCAGAATGGTTCCAGCAGTACAAGGATTCCAGAGGTGGACGTGTTATCACTTGGGATGATTTCCGTCGAGATTTCCGAGCTCATCATATTCCGCAGAGCGTGGTTGAAAGCAAGCGTGAGGAATTCCGTAATCTGAAGCAAGGCTCTTTGTCTGTCTATGACTACAACAAGTTGTTCCAGAAGCTTGCCCGCTTTGCCAAGCAGGACGTGCCTGATGAGAAGAGCATGATATATCAGTTCAGGGGTGGTCTCGGAGAAGATATTCAGCTCGCTCTTGTTCTCTTTGAGCCCTTGAGGTACGATGAGTTCTACAACATGGCACTGAAGCAAGAGGCTGCTCAGTTGAGATGTGATGCTTGCAGGAAGCGAGTCAGAGATGTTACTCCTTCTTCCTCTACTCAAGTGGCCAAGCAGCAGAAGTTTTGGCTTCCTCCTCCTCCGTTCCGTCAGCCGTATCAGCAGAAGAGTAAAGGTGGCAGTGGTTCTTCCCACCCACCCAACCCTGGCTTTCAGAACAAGACTTCGTCTCAACCTCCAAGATCGAGTGCTCCGTATCACCGTCCGCTTTCAGAGGTCACGTGCAACAAGTGCCAACAGAAGGGTCACTATGCCAACAAGTGTCTCAACTAGAGGCGTCCTCCTCCTCCTCCTCCTGTCAGATCGGCAAGTACAACTGTGGTCAAGCATAACCCCAAGCATGCCAAGGTCAACTTGATGAATGCAGCTCAGGCAGAGGACTCGTCAGATGTGATCATGGGTAACCTTCCTGTTAACGATGTTCCTGCAAAAGTTCTTTTTGACACTGGTGCATCGCATTCCTTTTTGTCATGCCCTTTTGCATCGAAGCACAATGTTGATACCGAGATTATGCCCAAAGTCATGCAAGTTGTTTCTCCGGGCAAGCTTTTGACTTCTAGTTTGGTTGCTCCCGATGTCTCTATCACGTTGGGCGATTACAAGTTTCTCTCTTCTCCGGTGGTGCTTGGTAACTCAGATATTGATCTTATTCTCGGAATGGATTGGCTTTCTAAGCACAAGGCTCAGCTCGATTGTGCAGCCAGGCAGATTCAATTGACTCATTCTTCTGAGGATGTAATTGTCTTTGCCGCTCGTGATGATACTATCCGTCTGTTTTCTCTCAATGAGAAGGGTGAATTGGATGCCATCTCTCAAATTTCAGTCGTTTGTGAATACCAAGACGTCTTTCCAAAAGAGCTCCCAGGAATGCCTCCGCACCGGCCAGTTGAATTCGTTATTGATCTTGAGCCTGGCACGGAACCTGTGTGCAAGCGTCCTTACGAGCTCGGACCTGAAGAGTTGAAGGAGCTGAAGAAGCAACTCGATGAGCAAGAAAGAATGGGTCTCATCCGGCCTAGTTCTTCTCCGTGGGGTTGTGGTGTTCTTTTTGTGAAGAAGAAGGATGGAACGGACCGACTTTGTGTTGATTACCGTCCAGTGAACAAGAAGACCATCAAGAACAAATACCCACTTCCCAACATCAATGAGCTGTTTGAACAACTCAAAGGTGCCCAAGTAGTCTCCAAGCTTGATCTCCGTATGGGTTATCACCAGATTCGCATTCGTGAAGAAGATATTCCCAAGACAGCATTCAGAACAAGCTTTGGTTCATATGAATACACTGTCATGTCTTTTGGCCTCGCCAATGCTCCTCCGACGTTCTCTCGCATGATGAACTTCATCTTCAACGCCTACACCAATGACTTTGTTTTGGTCTATCTCGACGACATTCTGGTTTTCTCCAAGAACAAGGAAGATCATGCCAAGCACTTGTGTTTGGTTCTTGATAAGCTCAGAGAACATCAGTTCTACACCAAGTTCTCCAAGTGTGAATTTTGGCTCGATGAGGTTCTTTATCTTGGTCATATCATCTCTGCCAAGGGCATTGCTATGAATGCTGAGAAGGTGTCTGCAATTGTGAATTGGGAACCTCCTTAGAACGTGAAGAAACTCCGCAGTTTTCTTGGTCTCGCAAGCTATTGCCGAAGATTCGTTGAAAACTTTTCCAAGATCGCAAAGCCTCTCTCAAATCTTCTTCAGAAGCACGTCAAGTACGTTTGGTCTCCGGAGTGTGATATTGCTTTCAACACTTTGAAAGAGAAATTGATCACTGCTCCAGTTTTGACTCCGCCTAATGAATCCAAGTCGTACGAGGTCTTTTGTGATGCCTCTCTCCAAGGTCTTGGCGCAGTTTTGATGCAAGAGAAGAAAGTTGTTGCTTATACATCTCGCCAGTTGAAGCCTAATGAGAAGAACTACCCCACTCATGATCTCGAGTTGGCGGCAGTTGTGCATGCTCTGTTGACTTGGAGACATCTTCTATTGGGAAGAAAAGTGGACATTTTCACTGATCACAAGAGTCTCAAGTACATCTTCACTCAGCCTAATCTCAACCTCAGGCAAACTCGATGGGTCGAAATGATTCAAGAGTATAATCCGAGTATTGAGTATACTCCAGGCAAGGCCAATGTGATTGCTGACGCTTTGAGCAGAAAGGCCTACTGCAACAGTCTGATTCTCAAGCCCTATCAACCCGAGCTTTGTGAAGCTTTCCGCAAACTTAATCTGCAAGTTGTTCCTCAAGGTTTCCTCGCCAACCTTCAAGTATCTCCTACCTTAGAAGACCAGATTCGCCAAGCCCAGCTTCTTGATGCTATGGTGAAAAAGGTGAAGATTGGGATTGCCAAGAGTCAGTCTAAGTACAAGTGCTACCGCCTTGATGACAAGGACACTCTCTTCTTCGAGGATCGAATTGTTGTACCCAAAGGTGACCTCCGTAAAGTGATCATGAACGAGGCTCACAATTCTCTCCTCTCCATCCACCCTGGGAGTACGAAGATGTATCAGGACCTTAAGCAAGCTTATTGGTGGACTCGAATGAAGCGCGAGATCGTTCAATTCGTGAATGAATGTGATGTCTGCAGAAGAGTGAAGGCAGAACACCAAAGGCCAGCAGGTCTCCTCCAACCTCTTGCCATTCCAGAATGGAAGTTTGACCACATTGAAATGGACTTCGTGACTGGGTTTCCAAAGTCCAAGCGTGGCAATGATGCTATATTTGTTGTCATCGACAAGCTCACCAAAGTGGCTCACTTTCTGCCTATCAAAGAGTCGATCACTGCAGCTCAATTGGCGGAACTCTATACCTCTCGCATTGTCTCTCTGCACGGTATTCCTCAAGTGATCTCTTCAGACCGTGGCAGCATCTTTACCTCCAAGTTTTGGGATTCTTTTCAGAAGGCCATGGGCACCAACATCCGCTTCAACACAGCTTTCCATCCTCAAACAAGCCAAGTCGAGCGTGTCAGCCAGATTCTTGAAGATATGCTCAGGGCTTGTGTGATCTCCTTCAGCATGAAGTGGGAGGATTGTCTTCCTTATGCTAAATTCTCCTACAACAATAGTTTTCAAGCAAGTTCGGGCAAGGCCCCTTTTGAAATTCTGTATGGCAGGAAGTGCCGTACCCCTCTCTACTGGTCTGAAACCGGTGAACGTCAGCTTTTGGGTAATGACTTAATCACAGAAGCAGAAGAAATGTGCAAAGTCATTCGTGATAACCTCAAAGCAGCCCAATCCCGCCAGAAGAGCTACTATGATAGTAAGCACCGTGATTTGGCTTTTGAAATTGGAGATCATGTTTACCTCCGTGTCTCTCCTATGAAAGGTACTCGTCGCTTCGGTATCAAAGGGAAGCTTGCCTCTAGATACGTGGGACCTTTCAAGATTGTCAGCAAGAGAGGCGACCTCGCCTATCAACTCGAGCTTCCTTCAAACTTTGCAAATGTTCATGACGTGTTCCATGTCTCTCAGCTTCGAAAGTGCTTCAAGACTCCTGACCGCACAGTCAACTTCGAGGACATTGAGCTCCAAGAAGATCTCTCTTATCGTGAGCACCCAGTTGCTATTCTTGAAGAGACTGAACGCAAGACTCGAAACAAGTCAATCAAATTCCTCAAAGTCAAGTGGTCGCACCATTCCGACCGTGAAGCTACCTGGGAACGCGAGGATCACCTCCGTTCTGAGTACCCGGAGTTCTTTCAGTCCTAGATCTCGGGACGAGATCTTTTCGTAGTGGTGGAGTGTTGTAACACCCCGGATGTAACTTTCCCAATTTGTACTCCAACTCTTGCCGTTTCCGGCGTTAAGTTATATTTATTTCTCGGGTTCGGGTCTTTGTCTCGGTGTGTTGTTGTCGTTGTCATGCATCTCATATCATGTCATCATGTGCATTGCATTTGCATACGTGTTCATCTCATGCATTCGAGCATTTGCCCCGTTGTCCGTTTTGCATTCCGGCGCTTCGTTCTCCTCCGATGGTCATTTCTAGCTTTCTTTCGTATGTGGGGATTAAACATTTCCAGATTGGACCGAGACTTGCCAAGCGGCCTTGGTTTACTACTGGTAGACCGCCTGTCAAGTTTCGTATCATTTGGACTTCGTTTGATACTCCAATGGTTAACTGAGGGACCGAAAAGGCCTCGTGTGTGTTGCAGCCCAACACCCCTCCAATTTGGCCCAAAACCCACCAAACTCTGCTCCATATCCTAGAGCGTTCGATCACGATCGCGTGGCAGAAAATCGCACCTCATTTGGACTCTCCTAGCTCCACTTATGCCTATAAATAGCCCCCCCATTTTTCGGGTCTCTCTCCCCCTCGAAACCCTAATTTATCCAGATCCCCCCCCCCCGCCGACGGACACGTCCGGATCGGGTCGGACGTGTCCGCCCCGCCGCGCCCAGCCATCCCCCGCCTGCCACGTGTCACCCTCCGCCGCCTCTGCCGCCGCGGCCCGGGAGGCCCAAGGCGGGCCCCCGCGAGCCCGAGCGCCCCCGCGCCCCGCGCCTCCACCTCGCCGCCGCCTCTCCCACCTCCGGCGACCGGCGCCGCCGCGGGCCGCCTCCCCGCCGCCCGGCCGGCCGCCCCTCGCCGCCTCCTCGCCGCCCCGGGCCGGCGCCGCCCCGCCGCCTCCACGCCGATGAACTCCGGCGACCGGGCCGAATCCGGCTACCCCGGCGAGCCCCGGCCTCTCCTTCCTCTCTGGCGACGTCGAGCACTCCGGCGAGCTACAGTGTTGCGGGTCAACCTCGGGATCCGTGCTGCCAGATCCAGATCCAAAATACCCTAGCCGGTTGACTTTTCCCCTCTCACCCTAATTTTTTATGCCTACTTTGACCGGCCGTATCTCCGCATCCATAGCTCCGATTTGGGCATATAGTATATCAAAATGTTCGCCTCGACGAGTACATCATTTCATTCCATTGCATCATTTTCATTTGAGTTCATCTTGATTCCCTAAATGCTGTTAGAAGGAGGCTTCGTGAGTTAATTGTCAGATCTGCTAGTTCATCTTAGACTTTTGTCATTTTTGCCATGATTATTGTGTGCATGATATGCCTGTGAGTCCTTCATATGTTTTGTTAAGCATCTTGTTATCTTTCCATAGGTGCAACCCATGCATTTTTAGGATGTGTGTGGTGACTTGTGCAAGCTTGCAAAGTGAGGCACCCGGTAAATCTGTTTTCAGGGACTTAGTAGTTTTCACTAAGTCTGGGATTATTTAGTTCATGATGCCATATGTTCGTGTTGTTTCCTAGAGATCCGTGCCTCTTTTGAGGATGATCAGTAAAGGAGTTTTGTTAATCATGTTATGCTCTATCCATCCATGTCTTTACTTGCAATTATGGAGCACCCTAGCTTGAGTCAATCGAGCTCTACTTTTGCTTCGTGGTGAATCTGGGCAGATCGTCAACTCGTTTGCGATTTTGCCGATGTTATTGTAGTTGATCCGTGCATGCTATGCCATTGTTCTTGCCATGTCTAGCTTGTATTTTTGTGCCTTCTTAATGGATGAATTGTCCGTGGCTCAGTGCTAGTCTTTTGTTAAGCATCTTGTGTGCATCCCTGCCATGTATTTTGTTGTCATGTTTGGGTGCTGTAGCATGTTCATTTCGTTGCATTTAGATGCCTACTTGCTGTAAATCGCAGACCGGTGTCATTCTTAAAACGCTTGCCATTTCCAAACCGTAATTCCGATTCCGATGATCTTTATATCGTTTTCAAGCGATTTCATCTCATCTTTCCAGTGGCACCCTTGGAATTCCATGTTGAGGACAGGTTCATGCATTTCCTGTCATATCTTGCATTTTGCATCCCGCATCGCATCCCACATAGCATATCATCATTTCATCATATTGCTTGTTCTTGCACGTGGTTGATTGTATCCTTGTTGCTTGTTTGTCTTGTTTGGTTAGAGCCGGGAGACGAGTTCGCTAACGAGGAGCCCGTTGAGTTTGCTCTTGAGGATCCAGTCACCTCTGACAACTGTGCAGGCAAGATGATCATACCCTCGAAATCACTACTATCTTCGCTATGCTAGTTTGCTCGCTCTATGCCATGCCAATGCTACGATGCCTACCATTTGCTTGTCAGCCTCCCAATTGCCATGTCAAACCTCTAACCCACCTTGTCCTAGCAAACCGTTGATTGGCTATGTTACCGCTTTGCTTAGCCCCTCTTATAGCGTTGCTAGTTGCAGGTGAAGATTGGAGGTCGTTCCTTGTTGGAACATTTGTTTACTTGTTGGGATATCATTATATTGCTATGTTATCTTAATGCATCTATATACTTGGTAAAGGGTGGAAGGCTCGGCCTCTCGCCTAGTGTTTTGTTCCACTCTTGCCGCCCTAGTTTCCGTCATATCGGTGTTATGTTCCTGGATTTTGCGTTCCTTACGCGGTTGGGTTATAATGGGAACCCCTTGATAGTTCGCCTTGATTAAAGCTTTTCCAGCAATGCCCAACATTGGTCTTACCATTTGCCACCTAGCCTTTTCTTTCCCTTGGGTTCTGCAGACTCAAGGTTCATCTTATTTTAACCCCCCCCCCCCGGGCCAGTGCTCCTCCGAGTGTTGGTCCGACCGAGTAGACTGCGGGGCCACCTCGGGGCAACTTGAGGGTTGGTTTTACTCGTAGGATGTCTCATCTGAATGTGCCCTGAGAAAGAGATATGTGCAGCTCCTATCGGGATTTGTCGGCACATTCGGGCGGTGTTGCTGGTCTTGTTTTAACCTGTCGAAGTGTCTTGAATTACCAAGATACCGAGTCTGACCGGAACGTCTTGGGAGGAGGTCTATTCCTTCGTTGACCGTGAGAGCTTGTCATGGGCTAAGTTGGGACTCCCTTGCAGGGATTGAACTTTTGAAAGCCGTGCCCGCGGTTATGGGCAGATGGGAATTTGTTAATGTCTGGTTGTAGATAACTTGAACCTTAATTAATTAAAATGAATCAACTGAGTGTGTTACCGTGATGGCCTCTTCTCGGCGGAGTCCGGGAAGTGGACACGGTGTTGGAGTAATGTTTGCGCAGGTTGCTCTCTAGTTTCTCGCTCGTGCTTTGCCTCCTCTTCTCGCTCTCTTTTGCGAATAAGATAGCCACCATATATGCTAGTCGCTTGCTGCAGCTCCACATATATTTGCCTTACCCTTCCTATAAGCTTAAATAGTCTTGATCGTGAGGGTGCGAGATTGCTGAGTCCCTGTGGCTCACAGATACTATAACTCCAGATGCAGGTCCAGGTGATTCCGCTCCAGTTGAAGAGTACGAGCTCAAGTGGGAGTTCGACGAGGACTCTCAGCGTTACTACGTTTCCTTTCCCGATGATCAGTAGTGGTGCCCAGTTGGGGGTGATTGGGACCGTGTCGCATGTTGGGTTTTTTTCTATTTTGGCGCCGTAGTCGGGCCATGAGTGTTTGGATGATGCATGTTATTTATGTACTCTGATGTGACGTGGCGAGTGTAAGCCAACTATGTTTCCCCTTATTATTCATATTACATGGGATGTTGTGAAGATTGCCTAACTTGCGACATATGCCTTCAATGCGATTATGTCTCTAAGTTGTGCCTCGACACGTGGGAGCTATAGTCGCATCGAGGGTGTTACACACCGTCTCTCTCCCTTCGATTGCCTCTCTCTCACGATCTCCCACTCTCTCTGTCCCGGTTGCGCAGGTACCCCCATGGCCGCCATGCTAAGCTCCGCATCGACCCCATCCTGTCGTCGCTTCATCTGGACGGAGCAAGTCCCACTGCGCCGCCCTGCGCAAGCCGCCGGAGCCTGCTTCCACCCGCGCGGCTGCGGCATCCGCTGCCTCGGCCCCTCGCCGAGCTCCTCGAGTCCCGCTGCTGCCTCAAGTACCCCGCCGTCCTTGTCTTCTTGCGTGGCCAGTCGCCGTCCAAGCCCGTTTCGGGCCAGATCCGCCGTCCTGGAGACCTGCGCCCCTGCCGGACCTCACCTGCATCGCCTCTGCCTCGAACGTCTTCGTTGACCGCGTCCCTGCGTCGTAGCTCCCTCCTGTCGAGCACGGGCTCGATCCCCTATTTTCCCTGCAGGGAAGGAACCAGGCACGTTGACCTCGCCTGGGCCGGCCTCGCCTCGGTCTGCATCCGCAGCACAGCCGGTCCACCTCACCACCGAGCGGGCCAAGGCCCACTGGGTGAGGCCACACCCGAGCGCCCCACCTTTTATTTTATTTTGTTGGGCTTGTCTCAGTTTCGGCCCATATAGTGTTTTCCCTGTCTGCGAATTCTAGCTATTATCTAGAGTTTGCCCATTTTACAGATTGGACCCTATACTTCATGCATATAATAACTCTCAAACCATGTATCATATGTAAAAACTTTATATATGAAACTTGCTTAGAATTTTGTCTAGTTTAATAATATGAAACTTTCATCTATGTTTGAAATGTTTAAAATGCTGTTTATTTAAATTTGTTTAAATAACTTGCTAAAATGACTTAATTCATAACTAAATAACCGTAGCTCGGTTTCTAACAAACTTTATATGTAAATGGGGTAGAAAAATGCCTAGTTTAACATGGTGGCATCATCTTGCATGTTTAACAACTCTAAAATATGGCTTAGGGCAGAACAGTACCAAATCTATAATATGCTCATGGGGTTTTACCGGAATTGTTGTTTGTTACTTCCGGCCTCATTTAAACTTGACTAGATAGGTAGTTTTACTTCGCTTCACCCTCTTGTCATGCTAACAACATTTAATCTTGTTGGGTACATAAACGAGATCGAACTAAATAACTTGAATGTGGTGTTTCGTCAATATGAAACTCGTTGCATATTGAGCTCCACTTAATTTGTAGGATTGCTTGTGCACTTTGCCATGCCATGCTTCATTAAACCGTACATGCATCATACTTGGTTGTGCATCATGCCATGGTCATGTGTTGGTTGTTTACTATGTTGTTTGCTCCTTTCCGATGTTGTTTCTTCGGATTGGTTCCGATAACGTCGCGTTGTGAGGAACCGTTCGACTACGACCGTTTGACTTCTTCATGGACTCGTTCTTCTTCCTTGCGGGATCTCAGGCAAGATGATCATACCCTCGAAATCACTTCTATCTTTGCTTGCTAGATGCTCGCTCTTTTGCTATGCCTATGCTGCGATACCTACCACTTGCTTATCATGCCTCCCATATTGTTGAACCAAGCCTCTAACCCACCTTGTCCTAGCAAACCGTTGTTTGGCTATGTTACTGCTTTGCTCAGCCCCTCTTATAGCGTTGTTAGTTGCAGGTGAAGATTAAAGTTTGTTCCTTGTTGGAACATGGAGATGTTGTTCCTTGTTGGAACATGTTTACTTGTTGGGATATCACAATATATCTTATTTAATTAATGCATCTATATACTTGGTAAAGGGTGGAAGGCTCGGCCTTATGCCTGGTGTCGGTGTCAAAACCGGCGGATCTCGGGTAGGGGGTCCCGAACTGTGCGTCAAGGCCGGATGGTAACAGGAGACAAGGGACACGATGTTTTTTACCCAGGTTCGGGCCCTCTCGATGGAGGTAATACCCTACTCCTGCTTGATTAATATTGATGATATGGGTAGTACAAGAGTAGATCTACCACGAGATCAAGGAGGCTAAACCCTAGAAGCTAGCCTATGGTATGATTGTTGTGTATGGAGTTGATTGCCTACGGACTACAACCCTCCGGTTTATATAGACACCGGATAGGGTTAGGGTTACATAAAGTCGGTTACAATGGTAGGAGATCTTGAATATCCGCATCGCCAAGCTTGCCTTCCACGCCAAGGAAAGTCCCATCCGGACACGGGATGAAGTCTTCAATCTTGTATCTTCATAGTCCAGGAGTCTGGCTGAAGGTATAGTCCGGCTACCCGAACACCCCCTAATCCAGGACTCCCTCAGTAGCCCCTGAACCAGGATTCAATGACAACGAGTCCGACGCGCAAATTGTCCTCGGCATTGCAAGGCGGGTTCCTCCTCCAAATCCTTCATAGAAGATTGTAAACACCAAGAGTAGTGTCCGGCTCTGCAAAATAAGCTTCCACATATTGCCATAGAGAGAATAATATTGACACAAATCAAATCTGCCGACATATTCCGCAGTGCGTCATCACACTACGGCCAAGTCCTTCACTCGAATCATTTTTACTTTTCCACCTCAGCATGTTTTGCGAGGCGGTTTCCTTGGCACGCCTTGTCAAAGCAGAGATCGTGTACCCCCTTTTACGGGATTCTCATCAATACAGACGTGGGTAACCCAATCGTGCCACTTATCACGACGCTTGGGAGGCAAGCGAGTTTTACTAGGCAGGTGGGGACGCACAACCGCATCCGCCCATATAAGGGGATAAGGATCCACCTTTTTACCTACGCCTTCTTCCTCCTTTGCCTATCCATCTCCTGCACACTCGAGCTCCAGCGCCCAAGCCCGTACTTCCCACCTCAACCTTCTCCAGCGATGTCCGGAACGGGAGGCAAGTGGATGGTCTCCTCCGTCACGGAGGGCCATGTCAAAAAGCTAAGGAAGGCCGGATACTTGTCCAAAGACAACGCGCACCGGCTTTCCGAGGAGGGGCAGCTTCTCCCCACCCCAAGGCCCCATGAGAGGGTAGTATTCCTTCCCCACTTCCTCCGCGGACTGCGTTTTCCACTCCACCCATTTGTCCGGGGGCTCATGTTTTACTATGGCCTGGATTTCCTCGATCTGGCCCCGAACTTCGTCCTCAACATCTCGGCGTTTATCTTCGTGTGCGAGGCCTTCCTCCACATCCGCCCCCATTTCGGCCTCTGGCTCAAGACCTTCAACGTCAAGCCCAAGGTGGTGCGCAGCAGCCAGGCGGAGTGCGGAGGCGCCATGGCGGGCAAGATGACCAACGTCCTATGGCTCGAGGGCTCCTTCGTGGAGACCCTGAAGGGGTGGCAATCGTGGTGGTTTTACATCATCGGGCCCCGCGATCCGAAATGGATCGCAACCCCCGAGTTCCGATCCGGACCCCCCACGCGGCTTATGTCCTGGAAAGAGACGGGCCTGTCGTGGGGCGACGAAAAAGAGGTGACCGGACTGCAGACATGCATCTAGTCCCTGGTGAGCAAGCCGATCAAGCTCGTCAATGTAGTCCAGGTTATGCTCGTCCATCGGATCCTCCCGTGTCAACAACGGGGCTTTAATCTGTGGGAGTTCAACCCGGCGCAGCACCAAACCCTTAACAGGCTCTTCGACACGACGTATGAAGATGTCTGGAAGGTGCTAACCAAAGGCGCCGAGGCTCCCACATCCGCTTCCGAGGACCGCGGATACAGCTCGCAGCGTCACGCTAGCAAGGTAAGCTATTTTCACCTTTTACAGGATGTTAAGTTTTTTCATAGTTTGACTCTATGCAGGATCTAAACTCCCTTACCTTTGACAGGCTTGGCGGGCGAAGTCCGGATCGATTAACTGTCCGGCTCCCTTGCCCGAAGACCCAGCCCCCGCTCTACTAGCGAAGCTGCTGGTTCCGGCACCTTATGTGGTGCCGGAGAAGAAGGCCAAGAAGAAGAAGGCCACGGGGACTCGAAAGAGTTCCCGGCATATGGTGGTGTCGGACTCGTCGTCCGACGAGTCCGAGACGCACTCCCCCCGTGAAGACGAGGAGGAGGAAGAAGAAACCTCTCCCCCCCCAGCGGGGGGAGGAGAGAAGAGGAAGGCCGCCCCAACGGGGGAGGCCGAGGGGTCTAGGAAAAGGAAGACCCCTCTGCCGGACTACGCCCCCAACGCCGAAGAGGGCAAAGAGGAGTGGCCAAACAGGGCCAAGCGTCCGGCGAAATCGTAAGTTTGGATATCAGAATAACTCATGATGTTCCTTTGTTGCACAACTTTCCCTAATGTCGAACATAATTATGCAGCCCGCCCCGGGCCGAACTCAACGAGTCGTCGAGCGGCTCCCTGGATTCATCGGACGTGAACTCAGTTCCGCCCGCTGTCTCCCCCCGCACTGCGGACGACGCCGAAGTGGCGTCGCAACGGGCTCCGGGGCAGGAGGAGGTGGTCCTGGAGGAGCCGCAGGGCGACCTCCCGGACCCCAGGAGTAAAGGGGACAAGACCCCCCAGGGCTCCAAGTCCGGCTTTGTGCCGGACACCGCACCGGAATCTTCAACAGTTCCGGACCGCGGTAGGCGAACTCCTTCCAAGAGGAGCAAGCCTTCTGAGCCGGCGGCCTCCGTCCAACTGGAGGTGCCGGACAATCTGCTCGAGGTGCTTGACGGCGCCTCCATCGACGAGGAGCACCGTACTATTATGAGTACGGTGATCCAGAAGGTTTAGTCCGCCAAGAGCGGACTGAGTGAAGCTTGCGCTAGCCTCCTAACAGGCTTCGAGGTAAGTAAAAATATGTAAAGATATAACCGCATAGACAGTAGCCCCTGATGCTCTGTTTGGCATTCGGAAAGAAAAGCCGAATAGAGGATCTAGTAAATTTCGCAGGAGTCTAACAATAAAGAGTCAATATGCGTGTGCAGGCTTCGCTGCTATCCACCTCCGCACTGACTGCGGAGGTGGGTGTCCTGAAACAGGACCTCAAGCGGACCGAGCAAGAGCTCGGCCTTGCCAAGCGGCAGCTCGAGGAAAAAGAAGGTAGGAAATACCTTACAGAAAAAGTGCCTATAGAGAGGCGTGATTGCAAAAAATAACAGGATTGCACTGCTTATTATAGGGGCCACGACTGAGGTGGCGACCCTCAAGCAGGCGCTGTCCGAGGCCGAAAAGAAAACGGCCGCGGAGCGCACCGAGCGAGAGAAACTTGGGGCTCAGGTCGGCGAGGTGCAGCAAGAGCTTCAGGCTCTCATGAAAAAACATGAGAGTTTGGAGCTTGAGTCAAAGACCCAAGCGTCCGAGCTCGCGGCGGCCCTTGAGACTGCCAAGTCTGCCAAGGCCGAAGCCCAAAAGGCCCTCCGAGAGTTGGAGGAGATTAAGAAGATAGCAGCGGGTAAGGCATTCTTTATGCAAAGCAGAAATATAAAAGTAAACTACTTGTTACTTACCCGAATCCGGAGTTCTCCAGGGTCATTCGCAGATCTTCCCCGCAGCGTATCCGACGCCGTCGCATTCTACCAAGCTGAAGAGGGCAGCTCGACGGAGAAGGTGTTCTGGTCTCAGTATGCTGAGGCCGGACACCCTGTGCCCTTGAGCGACCAGCTGAAACAGCTGGTCGAGCTCCACAAGGCGGCTGAACAGGCCATGAAGGGCTTCATAGTTCGGCTGTGGCCCGGAGAGGCCCTGCCTGGGAGCTACTTCGGGCTGGTGCGGCGGCTGGTGGAGGCCTATCCAAGGCTCGAGGTCATCAAGCGCTCCGTTTGCATCGAAGGTGCCCGTCGGGCCCTTGCCCGTGCAAAGGTGCACTGGGGTAAGCTGGACGGTGAGAAGCTTGTGAAGGACGGGCCGCCACCGGGAAGGAGCATCGCAAGCCCGAGAACTATTACAAGGATGTTCTTGCGGGTGCCCGCCTTGTGGCGGATGAATGTACCAAGGATGTAATTTTTGAATAAACTCGCTCGTTTTTATCCTGTGCGCTGAAAACTTGTTCATAGGCGCTTAAGCAATGCTTGTTGAGTTTAAAATATTATTTTCTGTGCGGCCGTTTATCAAAAAATTGAGAGATGGCCAGTCGTCGGCTTCTGCCCCCATGCCACTAGTGCTGGGGTGTTCGGGATAAACCTGAGCGCTCTTTTTCCCATAGTTGGGTCCTTCGAGGGAGGCGCTCAGCACAACGAACCAGGCAATCGGACTATAATGCTTGAACACTCTCACTTAGCCATAGAACTTTATAATTTTAAATTTCGGCGAAGCCCCTAGTTCGGAAGACCGAGTTCGGGGCGCTATCCACGCCTTGGCCGGACAAATCCGGCTCCTCGCTCGAAGCGGCATAAGTCTTTAGGGACTCGAAAAAACCTCTCGAACAGCGACCGGTCTCTCGCCTCATCATGACAGTCAGTTTTAGCTTTCTCCACTGAGGTGCTTAACCCAGCTCAACCGGGGCACAATCGCAGTGGTTCTCCTAGTGCTACCTTAGCCGATATAGCGGAACGTAAGGCACCAAAACATAGGAGCCGGGCAAACCCAACTATTGACCCAAATCATGATTCGGAGCCGATGCATATAGTGCTATAAGTTCGGGGTGCCGCACTTGTGAAAGTGTATGGACTTCTCACACCATATTAAAGGGTATTGAAGCCCCTGGCGTACTTGCCGTACCATGGTGTACGGGTGCAACATGTCATTTAATGAACATATATAAAAGAGAGTAATGCAGAAAATAGACAAAAGCTATGCATTGTTTATATAGAGGCTATTTATCAAAGCCGAACGATACAAATAGTGCGGTAAGCAAAAGATATTGGACTATTCAGTATGTCCTGACCAGGGGCAGGCCGCGGAATTGTATTTAAAACAGGTATACCGCTCATAACAGAGACCACCTGGGAGTTCCATAGTGCGGCATGGCTTGTCTGCCTCCCTGGATCTTGCATCGTTTGTGCGGCAGTCGAATTGCCGAATAGGTCATCCGAAGTATGGAGTCCTGAAAGTAAGAAAAAATTAAAAAAAGAATCCGGCAGCCCCTAGTACGTTTTAAGCCGTATTCTGGGCGTGCCGTTATTGTGCCCCTTCCCCTATGCCCATGGTATTTCAAGGGCGTAGTTATGTACGCGAGGTACTGGTTTCGCTATGTCGCGAAAGCTGGGGTTGGGGCCGCATTGCTACGCTTGCTCAGAGTGTGCCAGGCGGTCCTGCTGTGGGTTACTCCGGGCGCGCTTGGCAGTGTCTAGCTTTTTAATGGCCGGACTGGAGAATTGCCTGAGAAGGCTACTTTGTACCTCCGCTGCGAGAGCCGCCATATGCTCCTCCGTACGGAGGGAGCGTTCGGTGTTTCCGTTGACCATAATTACTCCTCGAGGGCCTGGCATCTTGAGCTTGAGATATGCGTAGTGTGGCACCGCATTGAACTTTGCAAATGCGGTTCGTCCGAGCAGGGCGTGATAGCCACTGCGAAACAGGACTATATCGAAGATTAACTCTTCGCTTCAGAAATTGTTCGGGGATCCGAAGACCACGTCAAGTGTTACTGAGCCTGTACAGTTGGCTTCTACACCTGGTATAACGCCTTTAAAGGTCGTTCTTGTGGGCTTAATCCTTGAGGGATCTATGCCCATTTTCCGCGCTGTATCCTGATAAAGCAGGTTCAGGCTACTGCCGCCGTCCATGAGGACTCTTGTGAGATGAAATCCGTCGATGATTGGGTCGAGAACCAATGCGGCGAAGCCGCCATGACGGATGCTAGTGGGATGGTCCCTTCGATCAAAAGTGATCGGGTAGGAGGACCATGGGTTGAACTTTGGGGCGACTGGCTCTATCGCGTATACGTCCCGTAGCGCACGCTTCCGCTCCCGCTTGGGAATGTGCGTTGCGTATATCATGTTCACCGTCCGCACTTGTGGGGGAAATCCCTTCTGTCCATTGTTGCTCGGCGGCTTGGGCTCCTCGTCGTCGCTGTGCAGCCCCTTGTCTCTGTTTTCGGCCCTTAACTTGCCTGCCTGCTTGAACACCCAACAATCCCTGTTAGTGTGATTGGCTGGCCTTTCGGGGGTGCCATGTATCTGGCACAAGCGATTGAGTATTCGGTCCAAACTAGACGGGCCCTGAGTATTCTTTTTGAATGGCTTTTTCCCCTGACCGGATTTATAGCCTTTGAATCCGGCATTGACTGCCGTGTCTTCATTGCTGTCGCTGTTAACGCGGCGTTTTTGCTTATTCCGACATGTCCTGCCACTTTTGTCCTTGGTATCCAAATTACCAGGGTTCTTTGATAAGTTGTTACTGCGAGCTAGCCAGCTGTCTTCTCCCGCGCAAAAGCGGGTCATGAGTGTCGTGAGGGCTGCCATGGATTTCGGCTTTTCCTGTCCCAGGTGCCGGGCAAGCCACTCGTCGCGGATGTTATGCTTGAAGGCTGCTAGGGCCTCTGTGTCCGGACAGTCGACTATCTGGTTTTTCTTTGTTAGGAACCGTGTCCAGAATTGTCTGGCCGATTCTTCTGGCTGCTAAATTATGTAGCTTAAGTCGTCGGCATCCGGCGGTCGCACGTAAGTGCCCTGGAAGTTGTCGAGGAATGCGGCTTCCAGGTCCTCCCAAGAACCGATTGAGTCTGCTGGCAAACTGTTAAGCCAATGCCGGGCTGGTCCTTTAAGTTTGAGTGGGAGGTATTTGATGGCGTGTAGATCATCGCCGCGTGCCATGTGGATGTGAACGAGATAGTCCTCGATCCATACCGCCGGATCTTTTGTGCCATCGTATGATTCGATGTTTACGGGTTTCAAACCCTCTGGGATTTTATGATCCATTACTTCATTCGTGAAGCATAGCGGGTGTGCGGCGCCTTTGTACTGGGCTATATCACGACGTAGCTCGGAATCGTTATGTCTGTTGTGTTCGGCCCGGCCGGATTTGTTGTATCCGGAGTGAAGATCATTGTCACATGCCGTAGGGCGCCTGCACGATCCGTAGATCAATCTTGTTTGTCTTGCCTTATCCTCCAGTATGTCTCGCAGGTCAGGCGCAATTTCCCGTGCCTTGGTTGAGCGGCGTCGGGGCATGGCTTGGGTGGAGGGCCGAGAGGCCTCTCTGTCGTGGCCGTGAGGTGGACGGTCTGCCATGTCATGCGCTGGTGATGTAGGTGCTTACTCCTCTGATCGGGGTAGCGGCTTGCACTTCGGGTAACTCTTGGAGGGGCGTTCGAGTTCATACTCTTCGGCCGTAAGGACTTCAGTCCATCTGTTAGCTAGCAAATCTTGGGCAGCTTTAAGCTGTTGCTGCTTTTTCTTGAGGCTGCCTGCCGTGGCTAAAAGCCTGCGTTTAAAACGCTCTTGTTCGGCGGGGTCTGATGGTATGACGAATTCGTCGTCATCGAGGCTTGCCTCGTCTTCGGAGGGAGGCGTATAGTTATCATCCTCGACCTCTCGGTCTGCCGCTCTCTCATGAGGGCTGGCTTCTCCATCTTCCTGTGCCGAATCTTGCTGAGGTGGGTGTTCTTCGGCGTTATCCGGGGTAGTATTATCTCCCGTGCCGGAATCACCATTTTTGCTTTGGCGGGATTTAGAGCGGCGCCGCTGATGCCGGCGCTTCGGCTGTTTCTTGGGGGCGTCATCCCCCACTGTTCCATCGCCATCTCCATCTTTTGGAGTATCCACCATATATATGTCATATGACGAGGTGGCCTTCCAACGCCCTACAGGTGCTGGTTCCTGATCGTCTCCTACATCATTGTCCATGCCGTCGATGTCTTCGGAGCTGAAGTCAAGCATGTCGGTTAGATCATCGATAGTGGCTACAAAGTGGGTGGTGGGTGGGCTTTGAATTTCCTTATCGTCCGTATCCCACCCTCGCTGACCGTAGTCCGGCCAGGGCTCTCCTGATAAAGAGAGAGACTTAAGAGAATTCAGGATGTCGCCAAAAGGCGAATGCTGAAAGATGTATGCGGCGGTGAACTCCATTATCGGCGCCCAATCGGATTCGATTGGCAGGGGCGCGGGGGGTTCGGAGTCCGGGGAGGAGTCCGGATCCTCGGAGTCACGGGCCATGCGGAGTGCGGGGCTGGAGTTCGGCTCGATCGCCTCTGAGATCACAGCCCCTGAGGCAGCGTCCAACCGCTGATCCTCGATCGGCACAATATGCTCCGAATCAATGGTCGAAACCGATGCGTATGCGGCCTCCAAGGCGCTGTTCGGCGGTAGAGCTATATCATGCCCATCGAGACAGTGCGGCGCGCTTGGCTGTGGCTCGAATCCGTCGAAGATCAAGTCCCCGTGGATGTCAGCCGTGTAGTTTAGGCTTCCAAACCTGACCTGATGGCCAGGGGCGTAGCTTTCGATCTGCTCCAGGTGGCCGAGTGAATTGGCCCGCAGAGCGAAGCCGCTGAAGACGAAGATCTGTCCGGGGAGAAAAGTTTTACCCTGGACCGTATCGTTGTTGATGATCAAAGGAGCCATCGGGCCTAAAGGCGACGACACAGAGGAACTCTCAATGAAAGCACCAATGTCGGTGTCAAAACCGGCGGATCTCGGGTAGGGGGTCCCGAACTGTGCGTCAAGGCCGGATGGTAACAGGAGACAAGGGACACGATGTTTTTTACCCAGGTTTGGGCCCTCTCGATGGAGGTAATACCCTACTCCTGCTTGATTAATATTGATGATATGGGTAGTACAAGAGTAGATCTACCACGAGATCAAGGAGGCTAAACCCTAGAAGCTAGCCTATGGTATGATTGTTGTGTATGGAGTTGATTGCCTACGGACTACAACCCTCCGGTTTATATAGACACCAGATAGGGTTAGGGTTACATAAAGTCGGTTACAATGGTAGGAGATCTTGAATATCCGCATCGCCAAGCTTCCCTTCCACGCCAAGGAAAGTCCCATCCAGACACGGGACGAAGTCTTCAATCTTGTATCTTCATAGTCCAGGAGTCCGGCTGAAGGTATAGTCCGGCTACCCGAACACCCCCTAATCCAGGACTCCCTCACCTGGTGTTTTGTTCCACTCTTGCCGCCCTAGTTTCCGTCATACCGGTGTTATGTTCCCGGATTTTGTGTTCCTTACGCGGTTGGGCTATAATGGGAACCCCTTGATAGTTCGCCTTGAATAAAACTCCTCCAGCAATGCCCAACCTTGGTTTTACCATTTGCCTCACCACCACCTACTTTTCCCTTGGGAGTCGCTCTCTCGAGGGTCATCTTTATTTTAACCCCCCCCCCCCCGGGCCAGTGCTCCTCTGAGTGTTGGTCCGAACTGAGCTGCCTGCGGGGCCACCTCGGGGAAACTTGAGGGTTGGTTTTACTCATAGCTAGTCTCATCTGAGTGTGCCCTGAGAACGAGATATGTGCAGCTCCTATCGGGATTTGTCGGCACATTCGGGCGGTGTTGCTGGACTTGTTTTACCATTGTCGAAATGTCTTGTAACCTGGATGCCGAGTCTGATCGGAATGTCTTGGGAGAAGGAATATCCTTCGTCGACCGAGAGAGCTTGTGATGGGCTAAGTTGGGACACCCCTACAGGGATTTGAACTTTCGAAAGCCGTGCCCGCGGTTATGGGCAGATGGGAAGTTGTTAACGTCCGGTTGTAGAAAACCTAAAGTTGACCTTAATTAAAATACATCAACCGCGTGTGTAACCGTGATGGTCTCTTTCCGGTGGAGTCCGGGAAGTGAACACGGTGTTGGGGTTATGCTTGACGTAGGTTGTTCTAGGATCACTTCTTGATCATAGTTTCTCGACCGTACTTTGCCTTCTCTTCTCGCTCTCATTTGCGTATGTTAGCCACCATATATGCTAGTCGCTTGCTGCAGCTACACCTCATACCTTTTACCCTTCCTATAAGCTTAAATAGTCTTGATCGCGAGGGTGTGAGATTGCTGAGTCCCCGTGACTCACAGATACTTCCAAAACCAGTTCGCAGGTGCCGATGATACCGTACAGGTGACGCAACCAAGCTTGGGAGGAGCTCGATGAAGATCTTGTCCTTTATGTTGTTTCGTTCTAGTTGATCAGTAGTGGAGCCCAGTTGGGGTCGATCGGGGACCTTGTCGCATTTGGGGTTCTTCTTTTATTTTGGTTCCGTAGTCGGACCTTGATTGTATTTGGATGTTGTAATGCTTTATTCATGTAATTGTGTGAAGTGGCGATTGTAAGCCAACTATGTATCTTTTTACCCTATTGTATTACACGGATTGTGTGAAGATTACCTCACTTGCGACATTGCTTTCAATACGGTTATGCCTCTAAGTCGTGCTTCGACACGTGGGAGATATAGCCGCATCGAGGGTGCTACACCAACCTCCTCTGGCCGCAGCCCCGCGTCTCCACGCTCGTGCCCGAGCAGGAGCTCCTCGAGACGGAGCTCATCCACAGCAGGTCCCTTGCCTCCCTCGATCCACCTCGTCCCCGAGCCCGAGATCCACTCCTCCAACGCGCTCGGCCTCTACCATCTTCCTCGCGAGGACTCGCTCCAACTTCCTCTTCCGCGTCAAGAACAACGACCACAACTTGAACCCAGTCATCGTCGTCGCCCAGGCAGTCCTCATCCGACACCCCCTTCTTCTCCTTCCCGTTTTCCTCCCTGCGTTTCCCCTCTCTCATCTCTCTCTGTTCTCCCTTTCTCTGTCGACAGGAGCACCCCGCGCCATGGCCTCGCTGAGCGCCGCCGCGCCCAAGCTCCTCTGTCCGCGCGGCCGATTGCCCGATCCGGCGCCAGCGGACCGGATCCACCCGTCTGCGTGTTCCCGGCGCTGCCGGAGCCCCAAGTTTTCCCTCGTCGCCGTCCTGCTCAAGCCCCTGCTGCAGCTGTCCATCACCTGAAGCCTTCGACCTCCGCCTCGCCAAGTCCAGCCGGCCGGCCTCAGCGCCTACCCACCAGATCCGGCCTCCCCCTCGCCTTCTCCGCCATGCCCTCGCCTTGCCGGAGTTCCAGCCAGCGCACCTCCAGGGCCTTGCCTCGCCGCGGCTCCCGCTGAACCTCCCCGTCGCTGACGTTTTTCTTCAGAGACGAGCAGTGCAGCTCACCCGATGCCTGTTGACGCGTCGCCCTTCCGTGTGGGCTGCCACATCGCCTGCAGGCCTCCCAGCGCTCAAGGCCCATCTGAGATCCAGCAAGGCCCGGCTCCCTTGGCCCATGGTGAGGCGCCCCCAGCAGCGCCTCGTTTGTTTTTTTCTTCTTCTACTCAGTCGGCCCAACTTGCACCAGATTTGTCCCATAGATGTTTTTTTTAGTTCTGTGAATTTACTAATTTTCCTTCACATGCATAATTACAGAATATGCCATCATTTTAAAAAGGCTCACACCTAAATAACCGTGCATCGGTTTTAAACAAACTTAACATGAAAGATGCTTAGATTTTCGTCTAGTTTCATAATATGCAACATTCATGCATGTTTGAAATGTTTAAAATGCTGTTTGTTTAAATTTGCCCCTATGCCATGTTAAAATGCTTTACTTCATAACTAATTAACCGTAGCTCCAAATTAAATAAATTATATATGTAAATGGGGTAGAAAAATGCCTAGTTTAACATGATGCACTCATCTAGCATGTTTAACAACTCTAAAATTATGTTTATGGAAGAACAGTACCAAACCTAATATATGCATATGAGGAGTTTCCGGACTTGTTGTTTTGTTGTTCCGGCCTCATTTAAACTTGCCTAGATTAGATAGTTTTATCATGTTTCACCTCTTGCCATGCTAACAACATTTAATCTTGTTGGGTACATAAACGAGAGAGAACTAAATAAGTCACATGGTGTTTCGTCAATATGCAACTCGTTGCATAGTGAGCTCCACTTAATTTGTAGGATTGCTTGTGCACTTTGCCATGCCATGCTTCATTAAACCGGACATGCATCATACTTGATTGTGCATCATGCCATGTTCATGTCGTGGTTGTTTACTATGTTGTGTGCTTCTTTCCGGTGTTGCTTCTTCGGGTTGGTTCCGAGAACGTCGCGTTTGTGAGGACCCGTTCGACTACGTCCGTTTGCCTTCTTCATGGACTCGTTCTTCTTCCTTGCAGGATTTCAGGCAAGATGACCATACCCTCGAAATCACTTCTATCTTTGCTTGCTAGTTGCTCGCTCTTTTGCTATGCCTATGCCGCGATACCTACCACTTGCTTATCATGCCTCCTTGTAGGATCGAAAGTATGTCTAGAGGGGGGGTGATTAGACTACTTGACCAAATAAAAACTTAACGTTTTCCCAATTTTAGTTCTTGGCAGATTTTAGCTATTGTAGGACAAGTCAAGCAATCATCACACAATTCAAGCAAGCATGCAAAGAGTATGTTGGCAGCGGAAAGTAAAGCATGCAACTTGCAAGAATGTAAAGGGAAGGGTTTGGAGAATTCAAACGCAATTGGAGACACGGATGTTTTTCCCGTGGTTCGGATAGGTGGTGCTATCCTACATCCACGTTGATGGAGACTTCAACCCACGAAGGGTAACGGTTGCGCGAGTCCACGGAGGGCTCCACCCACGAAGGGTAATGGTTGCGCGAGTCCACGGAGGGCTCCACCCATGAAGGGTCCACGAAGAAGCAACCACCCACGAAGGGTCCACGAAGAAGCAACCTTGTCTATCCCACCATGGCCATCGCCCACGAAGGACTTGCCTCACTAGCGGTAGATCTTCACGAAGTAGGCGATCTCCTTGCCCTTACAAACTCCTTGGTTCAACTCCACAATCTTGTCGGAGGCTCCCAAGTGACACCTAGCCAATCTAGGAGACACCACTCTCCAAGAAGTAACAAATGGTGTGTTGATGATGAACTCCTTGCTCTTGTGCTTCAAATGATAGTCTCCCCAACACTCAACTCTCTCTCATAGGATTTGATTTTGTGGAAAGAAGATTTGAGTGGAAAGCAACTTGGGGAAGGCTAGAGATCAAGATTCATATGGTAGGAATGGAATATCTTGGTCTCAACACATGAGTAGGTGGTTCTCTCTCAGAACATATGAGTTGGAATTGTGTATGTGTTCTGATGGCTCTCTCCACGAATGAAGAGGAGGTGGAGGGGTATATATAGCCTCCACACAAAATCCAACCGTTACACACAGTTTTCCAATCTCGGTGGGACCGAATCAACAAACTCGGTCGGACCAAAAAGGTAAACCTAGTGACCGTTAGAGATTTTCGGTGGGACTGACATGCAACTCGGTAGGACCGATATGGTTAGGGTTTGGGCATAACGTAATCTCGGTGAGACCGATTACACAAACTCGGTGAGACCGAGTTTGGTAATAAGCTAACTAGAGAGTTGGTCAGGCAAACTCGGTGGGACCGATTTGCTCTTTTGGTGAGACCGAAAAGTTACAAAAGGGAAACAAAGAGTTTACATTGCAATCTCGATGGGACCGATTCGCTCTTTCGGTGAGACCGAAAAGTTACGAAAGGGAAACAGAGAGTTTGCAATCCCATCTCGGTGAGACCGAGATCCCTATCGGTAGAACCGAATTGCTAGGGTTTGGCAGTGGCTTATGACAAGTGAAACTCGGTGGTGCCGGATAGAAAGAATCGGTAGGACCGAGTTTGGCTTAGGGTTTAGGTCATATGTGGATATGGGAAAGTAGTTGAGGGTTTTGGAGCATATCACTAAGCACATGAAGTAAGAGGCTCATTAAGCAACACCTCATCCCTCCTTGATAGTATTGGCTTTTCCTAAAGACTCAATGTGATCTTGGATCACTAAAATATAAAATGAAGAGTCTTGAGCTTTTGAGCTTGAGCCAATCCTTTGTCCTTAGCATTTTGAGGGTTCCACTTTCACATCCA